>NC_138896.1:34066871-34703854 GCF_965194825.1 Balaenoptera physalus
GAACAAACCCCCCATTTATCACACTTAATCCTCCAATGAAGCAATCGACAGTTGACTTCTGTTTTGCTAATTTAGCTGCTTTCAAGCGCCGGCCCAGTCCAGACCGGGAATTAAGTGTCACTTGTGGAGGGCCTGCCTTGCCCCCCGCCCGTCTTTGCTCCCTCCCTTGCCCCAGCGGCCCTCAGATAGGGAAAAAAGACCATTAAAGAAGAAAGAAACTTTTTATGAATCCCCTTTACGTCCGCCCACTCGGGTCAGTGAAAACCTCCATTCTGACCTTCTTCTGCCCCCCGGGCCCAGCACCCTGACATCCACTTCCTTGGTGACACATGCCCACCGACCAGCTAGCTGCCTCCCCCCTCAGACTGGCGTATCAGTGGCAGCAGCTGGTCACCCCGCTTGCTCACCGGTTGCTCCTCGGGTTGACTAGGTGCTGCCAGCCTGGTGCCTGGCAGTGCCCAGTGGCCTGGCAGCCTGACCCTCAGGCAGGGGTAGAGCACAGCAGAGGGAGGGCCCTGGTGCTTGGGCAGCAGGGGGCCTCCATTCTCCCCCAGAAGTGGATGGAAGGCAGGAGGCCCCGAGGTGGAGGTCATGGGCCAGCAGCATTTGGAGACAATGGGATCTTGTGAGGGGCACAAGCAGGAGAGAGAATGAATCAGGGAGAGTGTATCATTTGAGGATTAGTCAATAAATTCCTGGGACTCTGGCCCATGGTGCCAGAGGCCTGCGTGGCCGGAACTGCAGACTTCCCTTCTCAGTAACTTTCCTCCCCCACCCTATTCCCCGCCACCCCCAACCCCCTCCACCAAGGCCTCTGTGGGTCTCTCTCCTCACCTCTCTCTGTCCATCTCTTAGTCTCCAAGGCTCCTCTCCTAGACTTTGGAGCCCAAGGCACAGCCATTTGCCATTCCCCTCCCCTCTTGCTGGGGATAGCTGTGCAAGGGAGCAGCGAAGGTTACAGGCTTAGGGGACTGTCCTCTGGGACCTGGAAACAGAAGAGGCTGGAGCATGTGCCCCAAAGCAGCCTGCCACTCCTCTCCACTCAGATCCAGCCCACCCCAGCCCCCAGCTCCGAGTCCTGGCAGAGTCCCCAGGAACAACCTGCACTCCTGAAAGAGGCCCCCACCACCCTGAATCCCAGTCTTCTGCAGGCTCTCATGGTGGTCTGGCGGGGCCTCAGACTTCTTGCGGAGAGACCGTCAATGCTGGCCCTATCCAGAGGCAGTCCCAAACCTCCTGGTCCCACCCTCCAGGGCCCACAAAAGCATCCTCCATATGGACTGTACTCATTCCAGTAGACATCCATCAACAGCTATTGTAGGCCAGGCAATGTGCTAGAGTCAGGATACGGAGATGGAGGAGGATTCTTGCCTCTGGGGGCTTAAGCCTCTACAGGGCCCTATTTTCTGTTACTATGGGGATATTACCCAGCTATCCTCATTCAAAAAGCAGTCATTGAGCACATGCCCTGTGCCAGACACTGTGCTAAGCCCTGGGGATCTGGAGATGATAGAAGACCATTTGTGTCTTTAAACTTGTCAGGGAGAGAGACATGCCAACAATTAATTCTAAGACAAGGCAGAAAATAAGAGCCTAAGTGAGGCATTTATAAAAACTTCACAGAGTGTGCCCAGTGGAGAGACTGACTTACCCTGGCTGGGATGGAAGGAGGGTACGATGGACCCTAGGGTGGTGGTGGTGGGGCCTCATTGCTCTAGCTCTTGAAGCTCATCCTAGGGGTAGTACACCTAGTGGTTAAGAGCAAGGGGTCTGAGGCCAGACGGTGTGGTTCAACTTCCTGCTCTGCCACATCAGCTGTGGGATCTAGGATTTCTTAGCCTCTTTGATCCTTGGTTTCATCATCTGAAAAGTGGGACTAACAATAGTAACTGCTTTGTGAGGATCCAATGGGATAATACGGGGCAAGCAGCTGGCATATAGTGAGCTCTGAATGAATGTCCACTTTAGTTGTCTTTCTTCCAAAGGATATGGATGGACCACCTCGTAGCCTCCCTGCCATCCTCCCTGTGGCCTCTTTCTCCAGCCTAAGGACCTGGCACAGTGCTGGGTACACAGAGTAAATAGAAAACCTGTCAACTCTTGGCTCAAGTGACACGAGGTAGAAAATACTGTGCACAGTGGGTGGTGGACCTAGATGTGCCATCTCCTCCCTCTGATACCTGGCCATGGACTGGGTGAGCCTTAATGGTTGTTCTTCTTGCTCTCACATCTCTGGAAGCCACCCAGAGGATCCTCTGAAGCCCTCTTTCCCTGCTCAGCAGAAAGTCAAGAAATGTTTTTTGGCCTGGAGCCACTATTCTGTGACTCTGGTTTGAGTTCAGACCTGACTTGCTATGTGTCCTTGGGCAAGACATGTCCCCTCTCTGGGACTTCGATTCCTTATAGGTAAAGTGAGTGAATGCTTTCCAAGCTCCGTTGTAGCCCTGCTTCTCCTTTGAGCTGGGGGAGCCTCCTCTTCCTTTCTGGAGGCTGCTGCTCTCATCTGAGGCTGTGATTTCTACTCCACTTCTCGCCTGCCTCTTGGCTTTTCTCAGTGATATCCTCCCTTTCTCCCTTCTTGCTTCCCTCAGCCCTTCTCTTCGTTTTCTCTCTCCTCCTCTTCCTCTGCCACAGTCCCAGGACCTAGAGAGTGTGTGGATGAACTGACATTTTCTCCAGGTTTCCCCCTCCTACCTCTACCCAGCTTTTTGATCCCCAAACAGAATCTGGGCCTGAGGAGCCATGCCTCTCCACCTGTCCTCCTGGCTGGGAGTCTGTCTCTAATGGCCTTGGTGGTGCCCTGATCCTTGACCTCTGACTTCTGAAAGAGTGGGAGAATGGCATCCCAGCTGGACCAAGAGAGTGCCTAATATGGGTCTTCTGTCCTCAGGGACTGGCAGGCTCTCTATTCCCACGCTGCCCTCCCCCCAGAATCCCAGGCACGGGGAAGGGTGCAGGAAAGGAAGCCTTTTCTAAGTCTGCTGACGCTCAGCCCCCAGCCCACCTCCTCCATGGGATGCCATCTCCCACCTCTGAGGCTGGGAGAAGCCCTTCCTTTATGGAGGCCCATGTGCCTGGAGGTTATTATTGTCCCCAAGGAACCACTTACTGTTGTCAGGAACCATTTCTGGAGAGCCTACTATGTGCCAGGTACTGTGCTCTGAGCCCAGAGGAGGTGTCTGTGTTGGGGTAGAAGGGAGCGGGGTAGGACAAAGGCTGGGGGGTGTGCCGCTGCCAGGCTGAGGCTCGTGGGCAGACGGTTTGGCAATGCCTGTGCGTGGGACCAGTTGGAGTGGCACCTGAGATGGAGCCAGGTCCTGGAGGCAGGTAAACAGGATGCTGTGTGCTGGGTGTGGTGGAGGAGGGGGGGGGGACATGGAGGGGGCAGCACAATGGGCTATTGTTGCTCTGGAGTCACTGTCACTCCTGGACTCTGGGCTTCCCCTTCCTCTCCGTCACTCTCCCACTGGGCTATACAAATGTCAAGATATATGGAAGATGAATTCAGAGTCATCTGCTTTTGGCCCCCTCTGCTCTCACCTAGATCGCAGAGGACCAAGATGATGTGGTAGATGCTGCATGACCCAGGCCTTCTTTTTTTTTCTTTTTTCTTTTTTTTTCCCCCCAGCTAAGGAGGGAGCATCTGGTCACTGGAAGGTGGTTGACAGAAATGAGATCTAGCCAAGTCTGGTGACTGGGCCCTGGACTCAGCTGGGTCACTAGCTAGCTATGTTGGTCCTTGGGAAAATCACATAACTGCCCTAAAACTCAGTTTACTCATCTGTAAAATGGGCTAATGGTGATCCTTGCCCTGTCTTCCTCACAGCATGGTGTGGTGTTGTGAAAGACACTAGACATTGTCAAGAACTGTACACAGGGAAGAGCTGACTGCTTCTGCCTCTGTTGTTACTCTGCTGCAAGACCCCTTCTGCCTGACAAAGCTCCCCTTCTGAGGGTAGGAGTAGGGAAAATTGATGACTGTCCATGTGGGACTATTGAGAGATCTAAGGACAGGAATGAGGATTCAGATTCTCAAGGTATTCAGCCAACCAGTCTTCATTCAATTAACCATTCAATTCATTCACCATTCATCCAATTAACAAATTTTATTTTTTTTTTAGTTTCCTCTTTAGCCAAGTACTTTGAAACTCTGGGCCTTCAAAGATGAACAAGGTATAGCTTCTGCTCTCAGGGAACTCCTAGTCAGCTGGGGGAGGCTGAAAACATACATACACACACACACACAGCATTAATATATAATAATGACAGCTAATATTGATTGAGCACTTACTATGTGCCAGGAATGGTTTAAGCATTTTACATGCATTAATTTATACAATCATTCTGATTCTGAAGATGAGACACTTGAAGCCCAGAGAAGGTAAGCATCTTGCCCAAAGTCACACAGCTAGTAATAGAGCCAGGATTTGATTCCAGGTACTCTGTTTAGAGCCTGGGCTCTTAGCCAGTACATAGTACACACAGTATACATGAGCCTACACAAACAAGGGTGAAAGAAGAGTTAAGGGAAGATTGGGTTGAGCCTCTGAAGGAAGAGAAAAGGGGAGTAAAGATTGACTATTGTCTACTTCCACTAGGGCAGGACAAGGTGAAACGGGTTTGACTTACAATATCTCGGAGAAGGGGGTCCTGGGATGTGTTTTTAAGGCAGGAGGCTGAGTTGGTCTTTCTTGAAGACAGTAGGGAGATTTCTGATTGGGATAGATTCCCTGTCAGCCCTCTGCTTGTGGTCCTTTCCAGCCCAAAACTGGGAGAGCTCTCAGGAGGTTCTTGGTAGAGGAATGTGACTCCTACATATAAATGGAGCACACCCCCACCCCAACCCAGGGCCTGTTGGGCCCCTTGCTTTTTCTCTTGCCTGTAGCTGCTGGTGAGCTGGGAGGAATGAAGTAGGACTGAGTGTTCTAGGAGGTATTGCTTTGGGAACAAGAGATGGAAATCTACCTCCAAGTAGTTTAAGCAAAAGGAAGAGATTTATTGGCTCAAACAAGCAGGAAGAACAGGACTGGTGTATGCATATGCACACACATGTGGGGTGGGAGTGCGGGGGGGAAGCAGTTTAGAGATTCTCAGGCCTTAAAAGATACCATCAGCTTTCACTCTTCTATTCTTTCTTGATCTCATCCATATCTTGGCTATGTTGCTTGGTGTGTAAGAGCCTCTTTTTCTCCCCCTACTGGGAATGGGGGAGGAAAGGGAGGTCAGGGCTTCTTGTCTGCCGGAGGACAAGGAGAGGTGGGTAGAAGAGCATGGCAACAATTTCATGCTCACATCTCAGAGAAAAGAGAACATCTGTCACTCCCAAAACCCTCTGTCTATAAAATCCTAGGGGAGGACTCCTATTGGCCTAGCTTGGGTCATGTGTCCACCTCTTAGACAAATCAAGTGGCTAGGAAAATGGTGTGCAGTGATCGGCTAGGCCTGGCGTATGTGCCCACCCTAAGTCAGGAAGGGTGGAGAATTATGACTGGCAGCCCCATAGAATGGCATGGAATGAGGGAGCAGCTGTTCTGTGAAGGAAAGAGGTGCAATCACCAAAGTGGACAAGGCTGCCAGGCAGACACAAACAACAAATGCCCCCCTGCACGGGGGACAGAGGAAGGAGTAAAATAGACTTGGCATTTCTTCTTGGAACTTCAAATTTTAGCCCAAGATTTTTGAGGAAAAGTTTTTAATGACATTTTAAAACATTATTTTTATTTATAACACACATAGCTATGATATGGAGTAAAATTTAAAGCTCATATAGACTTCTAAGATAAAAGATAAAACAGAAGATATCAAAAAATGGGGGGCTTGTAGCAGGCTACAAGCTGTTTTCCTTATCCAACCCCCTCCCACTCCTTGTGTAGTTTTTCTAGCTTCTCTGATGTTAAGGATGGAGATGGTATGGAAATGGGGTTGGGAATTTGAGTTGCACTAGGAATGGAAATAACGTGGATTTTGGAGCCAGAGAGATGTGGCTTAAAATCTTGCCCTGCCATTTTCTTAGTGAGTCTGTTTGCTCCCCTGTAAAATGGGTACATCGATGCCTGCTTGGGAGAAGGGAAGTGATTAGAAGTGACCTAATAATGAAACACCCAGCCCAGCGTCTGGCTTGAAGGAAGGCACTTTGGAAATGTCAGCTGTCACCTCTGTCCTTCGAGGCCAGCTCTGGCAATCCAGGGCCCAGGGAGCAGGGAAGGGGCCCCCCCACTCATGGCCCCCAGCTAAACCCCTGCTGCTCCTGGCAGAAGCCTTATAGCTCTCTCCTCTCGGGAGCTATAACCATAGACATGAGTGTGGTGATAACTGGCTTTGCCACCTGGTAGACACTGAATAGGCAATTAATCCTTTACTAGTGTAGACACAACATCACCCTCCAAGGGGGAATTCACTGACCCACGTTCCCAAAGCTCCTTGTGCTAACTTCTTTTATGGTTCATATTACCAAGCACTGCAATGATGCGTTTACCTGTTTATATGACTCCTGCTGCCACCAAGAGTCAAGAATTTGTGAATTCTAGGAGACAGGAATTGTTTTCTCCAACCCTGTACCTCCAGTGCTCAACACCACGGAAGTTAGCATGGAGTAGGGGCCCAGTGACTGGTGACTTAATGAAGAAATAAATGGATGGAGCTGCAGCCCTGGGTTGCTTTTTTGTCCAAGGATTGTGTTACCCCCAATTTACTGAGCCATTAAGATGTATCAGGCATATACTAGGGCTCTTTCATTGCTCTTTCATATAATCCCCCAAACAACCCCATGTCACAGGGACTGTAACGTGCCCCATTTTAGAGATGAGAAACTGAGGCTCAGAGGGTTAAATTACTTGCCCAAGGTCATCCAGCCTGTTAGCAGTGGCATTGGAATGCAAATCCAGTTCTGTCAGATGTCAAAGTCAGGGAATAAACCTCTACATGAGTCTGTCTTCCATCCCAGGTTGTACTGAGATGTCCAGAGAAGAGGGCCATGGTACAGAAAACCTCCCAGGAATGAAGCTGAAATGGGGGGTCCTTTAGAGAGAGCAAGGGTTGGTGATCAGAGAGGCCACTGGCTTTGGTTGGGGAGAGGGGAGGGGAAGGGGGAGCTCTTGGGGGCTGGAGGTCATGGGGAAGTTCAAGGGGACTTGGGTCTGGGGAGAGGGAGGAGGTGGTCAAGTACTGGGAGGAGGTGTCACGGCAGGGTCTCCGCCTCAGAAGTGGCTGGGACTGGGAGTCAGCCCTTTCAGGTTGTTTTCTAGCTGGATTGGGGGGTGTTTAATATTAATAGTAATGACTGTGGCGGGAAGATAATAGGCCTCAGTCAGATTAGAAGGGGGTAAGCGCTTATCTCTGGCTGCTGAAGACACATGTCTTTCACCTGCTCCTTTAATATCCCCCCTCTTTCATTCCACCGCCCACCCCCTCCCACCAGCCTAGAACAAAAGGGGTATTATGGGCCGGGGTGTTTTCAGGCTGCAGCCAAGGAGACCTCCCCTTCCCCCTCCACTCCCCCGGTACACCCCTCCCCAAGTCTGAATGAGGCTTTTTCCTCCCATAAGAGATTAGCTCCGTTTGACAAGGCAGTGAACTTTGGGAGGGGTGAGTGGGGGTCTCCTCCGGGAGCCTCCAAAGTGCAGCCCTAACGAATACTGCTGGAGAGAGACCCCAAGAGACAGCCCTGAAGACAGACAGACAGATAGACAGATAGAGAGACACAGAGCAGAAAGGGCATTAAGGCAGAGTTAGAGTCTGAGACACAGGAACACACACACACACACAGACACACTTGAGGATGTTGGGGAAAGAGAGGAGAGACAGGGGAGGAGAGACGGAGAGGGAGACAGACACACAGACATCCACCAAGAACAAAGAGGCAGAGAAACACACACATACACACTTGTCACCAGACAGACTGACCCAGAGAGAGACAAAGGCAGAAAGAAAGATGGGGGACAGAAGACGTAAGGACGGAGACACCAAAGAAATAAATGAGGATGAGGAGAAGAAAGAAAATGAAAGAAGAGAAGATGAAACTGGCAAGAAGCAGGGGGAGAAAGGAGACTTCGGAGAATTGCACGGGGACTGCTGGGCTTTTGACCTTTCCTGGGGCTGGCTCTGCTGACCCTGGCCTTGGGTCAGGGCCAGTCTGGAGCGGGTGTTTTTATAGCTTGGGAGGACTAGGGGTGGAGATGGAGCAAGGGCAGGAGGAGACGTGGAGGAGAGAGGGAAAGAGAGACAGACTGGGAAACAGACCCAGAGAGAAAGGTAGTGAGTTGGAAAGGTAATGGACAGAAAATGCCAGTGAATTGCCTTGATAAGGTAGCTCCCAGCCTCTGATGGGTGTGATCAGGTGTGAAGGTGATGGGCTGGGGGACGGGGCTCTGAGGAGGCTTCTTTTGATATCGTGTAGGAAGAGGATCCCTCCCTTCTGCTGGTGGCAAGATGGAGAGATGAGGAAAACCAAAGGCCACTTGCACCGCTATTAAGAGTCCCAGCCCCACTCCATGTCGGAGAGGTCTGATGGCATAGTAGTGAGCGAGCCAGGCTGTTGGACCCCAAGAGTCCTGGATCCAAATCCCTGCTCTGCCTCTACCTGACTTCAGGTAAAGGACGAATACATCTTAGCCTCCCTTTCCCCATCTACAGAATGGAAATAAGAAGAGTATCTCCCTCAAGGGTGGTGTAAGGCTCAAATTAGGACAAGATCTTGGCACCATGGAGACCCAGAGTAAAGACTAATATCTATTGGCTACTTGCTATTTGCAGCGCCCCTGTGCTGAACAATCTTTCAAATATTATCTCATTTAAATCTGAGAACAGCCTCTCCAAGATCTAACTGGAGAACACGGCAAATCACAATCCAGTCAATGGTGGAGTTACGATTTGGTCCTGGCCAGCTGGGGGTTGTCCACCACTGCCCCCCACACTCCCATCCTCATTAAGAAGAGACACACAGGGCTTCCCTGGTGGCGCAGTGGTTGAGAGTCTGCCTGCCAATGCAAGGGACACGGGTTCGAGCCCTGGTCTGGGAGGATCCCACATGCCGCGGAGCAACTGGGCCCGTGAGCCAGAACTACTGAGCCTGCGCGTCTGGAGCCTGTGCTCCACAACGGGAGAGGCCGCGACAGTGAGAGGCCCGCGCACCGCGATGAAGAGTGGCCCCCACTCGCCGCAACTGCAGAAAGCCCTCGCACAGAAACGAAGACCCAACACGGCCAAAAATAAATAAATTAATTAATTAAAAAAAAAAAAAAAAAGAAGAGACACGCAGTCCCGATCCTCACCGTCCAGAAGGAGCTCCACTGCCTTTTCAGTAGGAGAAGCTGATTTTTATGTATCCCAAGGGGCTTGTGGGTCCTGCTGGTGGAAGGGCAGGAGAGGCAGAGGTACGCTGGAAACTTCCACAGGTGGCTCTCCGGGAGGGAAAAGGAGTGCTCGCCAATTTCCACGGTGTAAATACTCCCACCATGGCCGGCTGCAAGCTATGAGGGGGACCTTGACTGGATGGCAATTGGAAAGAGATGCCTGCAATCTTCCTGGGTGAGCTGAGTAAGCGGGGTCCAAGTTGCCTGTGCAGAGAGAAGATGACTTCTGTGTACCCCTTTTCCCCCTGGGAGCTTCCTGCCTCATTCAGGAGAGAAAAGGCACCTGGTACCCACACTCAGTGCTCATGCCAGGGGTTAAACAGAAGATTCCAAACCAAGGGCATATGCTACGGAATTTGTATAAGTTCAGAAGTGGGAAGGGAGTGTCGGGGGCTGGCTGCGGAGGGGTGTCTGTTTTGTGTATCCCTCTGTCCTCCGCGGCTGGAACTCCTAGAGGACAGGACTGTCTCTTCTCCTCCCCCCATCCTTGCCCCCCTTCCCCTCCCAAGTGCCCAGAACACCCCTCTAGGTGCTGTGAACTAGTGTGCAGTAACAACCGTGCTCGGGGTGGGGTGGCACCAAAGGCCTGTGGTCCCCCTCCTCTGGGCCCTCCAGTGTCTTCTATGAAACCAAATACTCCCCCCAGTCGCCCACCCGGACACCTGACTCCCTCCTGGGGCCCTCTCAGGGTGCAAGCCGTTTCCTGTCTGGGTCTTGGTAACCCCCTGAAATCCCGGCCTCCCTCCCCCAATCCCTTCCAAATGCTTATTAAGCCGTTTGCAAATCCAGGGCTGAACTGAGCGGTGTGAGTTTAATAAAGCAGAAGACAGATGCCATCCATCACGGGGGCCCCGGGGGGGGGGGCGCGGTGAGCCGATGGGCGCACACCCTTCTGGCCGCTTCTAGGTCAGCTAGCCACACATCCTAACGGACCCTCTCCTTGCCCACCTTGGCTGTGGTCCCCATCAGGACCACCTCCTGGCTGCATGTGGCTACTCTTTAGGTCACATGCCTGCCATGAATCCTGTTGGGGGGACCATGGCTCCCTGTGGACAGAGAGAGTGTCTGGGAATTGAGAGAGGGGGCAGCCCAAGCCGGCATTCCATGTGGATATCTGTAACAGGCAGGGCCCAGACTAGGATACGAATTTAAGTGGGGACCCGAAACCTCAGTAATCAAGATAAATGATATTTTGATGTAATATTTTAAAAAATCAGAAGCAATGCCAAAACATCCATGATAAGCAAAATAGCATAATTTTGAATAAAGACAGTCCGTTTTACCAATTGCCCTGTTGCCTCAGTAGCCAGTATGAACCATTGCGGCACTGAGAGCAGACACCCCAAATTCAGAGGGTTCAAAAGCAAATTCCTGACCTGCCCCTACACCTGCACCTTTGAGAGTCTTCTCACCTCAGGAAGGGCAACTCTGTCTTACCAGTTGCTCAGGCCAAAAAAACTGGAGTCATCCCTGATTGCTCTCTTTCCCTCATATCTCACACCCAAACTTTAGGAAATCAGGTTGGCTGTAATTTCAAAATACACCTAGAATTCGATGACTTCTCACCACCTCCACTGCTGTGCTTCTGGTCCCATGTCACCCCTCTACTCAGCATCCCCCACTGGCTCCCACTGCACTGGGAGTAAAAGCCCTTACGATGGCCATGGCGCCCTACATGATCTGCCCCCTTCCCTTCTCTGACTTGCCTCCTATTATTTATTCTCTCCTTTGCTCCCTGCACTCTGGACACATTAACCAGCTAAGCACACTCCTGCCTCAGGGCCTTTGAACTTGCTGTTCCTCTGCCTGGAACACTCTTACCCCAGATATCCACACATGCTTCCTTCCCTCAACTGAGGACTGTTCAAACATCACCTTACCACTATATCTAAAACAGCATGCTGCTGGCCCCATGGTCTTCCCTATCCCACTTGCCTTGCTTTTTTTCCTTTTATTTTTTAGGGGGGGGCAGGGTTTGTCTCTAAGTCCCCACAGTGCCTGGCAGTAGAGACACAGTTAATGCTGTCTGCCAGCCCCACCTTTGAACAGAAGGCTCTCCAATGAAAGTGTTTCCTCCTGCCTGTCTAAGTCTCTGATCCTTGTCTTGTTCCAAGTCCTACAAAAGGCACCTCCTCCAGGAACCCTGGCTCTTGGCCAAGGGTGTGGAGACTTGAGTCAGAACTGTGGTGTCACAATAAGGGCTCTGAACAAGGAGAGCAGCCCTGGGATTCAGCCCTGCTCGGGGCTGACTCACTGTGTGTCCTTGGGCAAGTTACTTCTCCTCTCTGGACCTATGTTCCTCCTTTAAAAAGGGTTTGGACCAGCTTCCTTCTATCTCTGACCTTTGAAGATGTTAAAGTCTTTCCTGAGAGCCTAATGTGGTCTCTGGGGTCAGACTGTCTGGGCTCAAATCTTGGTACCACCACTTCCTAGATGGGCCAATTAGATGTTCCAGGCCTCTTTTGTTGCATCTATAAAATGGGGACCATTATGGGCCCCTCCTCACAGGACTATTGTGAAAATTAAATGAGAGGATGAGTGCATTCATGTTCAATGACTCAGAAAGCACCTAAAATACTCCAGAAACGTTAACTGGTTTCATTACCATTAGTAGTAGAGTAATCGTGGAGAATCCTGGAGTCTTCTAATTGGTTTTTTGTATTTTACCAAATACATATACTTACAAAGAGCAGCAGCAACAAACCTTTCATCCCCAGGAAATAAAAAGGCTGAGAAGTGGCCAAGGGAAGCCCGCTCTCAGCTTCTTGCCTCTGGACTGTCCTGGCTTCTCTCATGCCAACCAAACTGTCAGTGGCCTACACCTTCCTCCAAGGGGCTCCCACCCCCTACCCTCTTCTCCCCGGCCTCCTCCCTCCTGCAACCCCTGGTCCCAGCCTTCCCTACCCTTGTCCCCTGAGCCAGGCTCTGTATCCCACAAAGACCCAGGCTGGGCTGTGGCTCGCCTTTCACACCCAGATGCAGGAGGCGGCGCGGGAGCCCTGCCTGGGGCTGGGCCGGGGGCCAGCTCAACATCTGGCATCAATTACCAACGGTGGCTGCGGAGTGGACTCCTCTGCCTGCCACTCACCTATCTGCCAGGGTGACAGAGGAGATGGGAAAAAGGTTTTCACAGCTGGAATAAATTGAGGGGAAGTGGAGGGGGAGGGTCAAAAAGAGACAAAAAACAACACTGAACTCAAGATGGAAGAAAGACAGTGTTAGGGAAGGTAATGAAGAAAATATGTGTGAGTATGCCTGCATGTGTGTGTGTGTGTGTGTGTGAGCATGCCTGTGTGTGTGTGTGAGCATGCCTGTGTGTGTGTGTGAGCAGCCTGCGTGTGTGTGTGAGCATGCCTGTGTGTGTGTGTGTGTGTGAGCATGCCTGTGTGTGTGAGCATGCCTGCGTGTGTGTGTGTGTGTGAGCATGCCTGTGTGTGTGCGTGTGTGCGTGTGTGTGTGTGTTGGCAAGTCAGCCAGGGTATTTTATTTAGTGTTATTTAGTATTTTATTTATATGGGGGGGGCATTGCTTGCTTCTACTGAAGACTGGGCAGAATCCCTATTTGCGATCTCCCAGTAATAAGAGGTAAGGCGGGCTGAGAAGGGGGAACAGGGAGGAAGAGCAGGGAAGAGGGCGGGGTGAGGACAGACCAGGAGGTACCTACTGAGGGGACCAGAAAGGGAACAACAGAAAAATATGGCCCTTGGAAGAGAAGGAAAAAGCCAAGTGGCCCAGAAGACACCGTGGCCTTGCTCCCAGCCCACTGCCTGGTCCCCTGGATTGGGCTCCAGAACCTGTGCTCCTCTGGGTGGGGGTGACAGCTGGGGGGGGGCTTCCCTCCCCCTCCCCCACCTGCTGACCCCACACGGCTCCCCCATCCCTCCCTCCCTCCCAGCCACGCACACCTCTGAGGCCAGGCCTCAGGAATTCCCCTCCTTCCCCATCTGCTCCCCATTGACACGATGGCGCTTTCCATTGCCTGCTCATTAGTCACCAAGATCTTTCCCCTGGACCAATGCCCCCCCCCAAAGCTGTCTAGCTTCCATTGAGCCAGGGCCAGAGGGGTCCCGACCCCCACTAGGCCCCTGTTTGCAGAAAACTCTTCTGTAATAACCTGGTCAGAATGCAGGGGCGGAGCCCCTTCGGAGGCCCTCCGAGTGTGTGCAAGGGGCTGGGGGCAAGCGGCCCACTTTAGGCGGCTGACGGCCCTTCCTAATATTACCCCTGTTGAGTCCATAAAAGCCCCCTCTAGCGTTACAGCATTTGAGAGACTATTAACTTTTAAGGCCTCGGACCTCCGGGGAGGAGGCACGTTGACATGGGTGTTTTGTGGGCTCTGGGTCGCTGTGGCAGCCAGGAGACTGACTGGGGCTGAGGATGACGGCCCAGGCCTTGGGAAGTGGTGGGCAGGGGCAGGGGAGAGGGTGGAGGGCCAGCGTGGGGCCCGAGATCCCGCTCTCTCCCTCTCTCTGTGCCTGGTCAGTGGCTCTCAAACTCTTGGGGTGGGTAAGTGGGGAGAAGACAGGGCTTTTCCCCATGAGATAGGGAGGGTTGAGGGACTCTGGACCTAAACGAGAGACACTCTGTCTCCCATCATCCTCTGGGCCAGTTTGTGGCCCCCAGGGCCGCCCCACTCCGGCCCCCTTTCCCGGCATCTCCCGTGGAGGATGTGGCAGCCATTCTTCCCCCTCCGCTTTGCTGCCTCTCTCCTCTGGAGGCTGGGGCGCTGGCACCCTCCCCACTTGTCCTAGGCCCTCTGCACCCTCAGGCCAGCCCCGAGGCAGTCCTGGCAGGCGGAGAGGCCCCCCCTGGGAGCAGAAAATCTGTGTTTGAATCCAGGCCCTGCCATGTATGAGCCCTGTGACCTTGGTACTGTTCTTCTGGCCTCAGTTTTCTTACCCATTACCAGAAGGGTTTGGACTAGATCATTCCTGAACGTGCACCAATTCTCTGTGTCTAACTTCACTGCTTTGTGAGAAAAGGAGTGAATATTAGATTCAAGTGAAAACTCAGCACATTTAGAATAATAGCTGACATACCTGAGTGCTCACTAGGCACTAGGCATTTTACGTGTAGCCTCTCATTACAACAACCCTCTGCTGTGGCGATTATTCATTCCCCCTTTGCCAGTGAGGACACCGAGGTATTGGGAGACAAAGTGCTGGCTCTGGGCTGACCGGATCTAGGGCCCGTGGCTCAGCTCCACACTAGTCAGCCCACTGCAGGGCCCTGACCACCTGTTAACCCGTTAGGTGGTAGTCTTGTGTAGGAGGACTCGGGATATAGATGGTGGAGAAAGGACAGCCCCAGACCTCTAGCTGTTCTCAACACCTGCGGACACATTCTCTGGGCCAACCCCTCTGAGCCTCACTTTCCTCCTCCGCACCTTGGAGATGCTAATGAAATGAACAGTACCCACCTCATCAGCTGCTGAGAAAGAGCAATGGAGAACAGGTCCTGAGCACGGGGCCAGCCCACACAGAGGGCTCCTTCCTTGTTAGTTACCCCTGTCATTGTCACTGCCATCCTGACAGGTTGCAAGATCCCTGCTTCAGTCAACTCTGGAGGAAAACCAGCCAGAGAGAGTCCACGTGGGGGGTCAGCGCAATGCAGTCGGGAGGTGAAAGGAGGCCAGCCAGCCCTGTCACCAACCCTCCACCTGCCTCTCTTTTCCTAAAGCCTGCAATTTGGAGATAATAGTAATAATAACACCGCACATTTGGAGAGCCCTCTCTTTAGCATTTCAATTCAATTCTGCAAATATTTACTGTGTGCTGACCATGTGAAGAGCCTTCACATCGATTACCTTCTCCTAATTGGCCAACCCCTCCCCTTGGCCCTGGCGCACACGTGCATCCACTCACAAACCCATGTATGTACGTGTATGCACATGCACACGCGCACATGTACACAGATGTGAGCACAGGCACACATCACATACCTGCAGGGCTGCTGCTTGCCCTCTCCCTCCTCTCTCAGCCTTCATATACATTTTGCCCTTAATTTAGGACATTCACCTTAAACTCTAAGACTCTCAGCAGGCTGGGACCCTGACCTCCTAAGTCACTCTGCAGAGGGTGGTTGGGCGGGATGGTAGGAAGGCATTGAGCTGGGTGATTAGCACATGGACTTGAGAGTCAACCAGCCCCAGTTCAGATCCCTTCTCTGCTGCTTAGCAGTTCAGTGTCTCCGGAAGAGTTGCTTAATCTTTTTGTGCCTCAGCTTCCTTATCTGTAAGATGGGGATGATGATAGTAGCCACCTCATAGGGTCATGGAGGATTAACAGGACAACACACTTGGCCGGTGTACCAGGGGCGATGGTGATGATGGTGTGATGACAGATGTGTCAACTGGTCTCGTGGAGAGATAATTCCTCAGATAATGACATCTGAGTATCATTGTGAGAGATCCCAGCTAAAATATATTTTCCCTTATCAGTCTGCTATCAATGCCACTATCAGTATTTTGGGTTAAGGTATTTATCCTCTATTTAACTATGCCTGGAATTCAATAGCTTATCATCATCATGTGAATGAGTTTAGCAGATCCCTTCTAATTTGACTATAGTTATGGGATGGTCCCCCTTTCCTTCTTTAGAAAACATCTCTTTTTAAATTAAATTAAATTATTTTCGGCTGCGTTGGGTCTTCGTTGCTGTGCGTGGGCTTTTCTCTAGTTGTAGTGAGCGGGGGCTACTCTGCTGCGGTGCGTGGGCTACTCATTGTGGTGGCTTCTCTTGTTGTGGCACGCGGGCTCTAGGCACGTGGGCTTCACTAGTTGTGGCTCGCGGGTTCTAGAGCGCAGGCTCAGTAGTTGTGGCCGCGGCATGTGGGATCTTCCCAGATCAGGGCTCGAACCTGTGTACCCTGCATTGGTGGGTGAATTCTTAAACACTGCGCCACCAGGAAAGCCTGAAAACATCTATTTTTCTGTGCTTTTCTGTGCTTCCTATGTGCTGAGTGTCAAAGACACCAAGGTGAACAAGACACAGAACCTACTCCCAAGAAGCTCCCTGCCTAGAGGTGGAACACACCGTGGCAGCCAGTGAGAAGAGCTATAATGGCCGTAAATGCAGGAGTTGAGGTTGAGGGGGTGCTGGTTCCAGGAGATGGAGCGGAATGAGTCTGGGAGGAAATGAGTGCTCGGTCTCCCAAGGTGATGGCGGACATTCCCGGCTGAAGGGCAGTGGGACTTTGTAGACAGGGCCATGCTGTGGGGAGGGGAGCGGGGGCCAGACCATGGTGGGGACAGACTGCATCTACTCCGAGGTTTTCCAGAGGCCTCTCTGCTGCCCTGCATTCTCCACTCCATCCTGAAGTAGACAGTGAAGAAGCAGCTGGCTTCCTTTTAGGGACCTCGCTTATTGAAAAATAAGTCTCTTTTAAACATGAGACTCAGGGCTTCCCTGGTGGCACAGTGGTTAGGAATCCGCCTGCCAATGCAGGGGACACGGGTTCGAGCCCTGGTCTGGAAAGATCCCACATGCTGCAGAGCAGCTAAGCCTGTGCGCCACAACTACTGAGCTTGCACTCTAGAGCCCGCGAACCACAACTACCTAGCCCGCGAGCCACAACTACTGAAGCCCGCGTGCCTAGAGCTCGTGCTCTGCAACAAGAGAATCCATGACAATGAGAAGCCCGCGCACCGCAACAAGGAGTGGCCCCTGCTTGCCACAACTAGAGAAAAGCCCACGCACAGCTACGAAGACCCGATGCAGCCAAAAATAAATACATAAATAAATTTAAAAAAATAAAATAAACATAAGACTCTCCAAGAACAGTGAGATGTTCCGGCCCTGAGAGGTTTGCTGGGCTGATGGGGAAGAGCGATGGCTGTCGGATGATGTCCTGCTCACTGGGGCACATCCCACCTCCAGGTTAAAATTGTGTGTCTCTCTTTTTCTGCTGTTTGGATACTTTGGAGTAAATGCTCATGTGCTATGACTCCCCTGTCGCCCCCGTTGGTGCAGCCCTCACCAGTTGGCACCAGCTGGCTGCATGGTTCGTTCACCTGTGCTGCTGTTGTGCTCCTTGCAACAACCAGTGTAGCGTTCCCTTTATTTTCCTGAGGTTCAGAGAGGTGACATGTTTTCTGGTAACGGCAGAGCTGGGCTTCCACCTCCATGACCGTGTTCCTGGCCTGCCCCTGTTGTGTTTCCATTATATGCATCTCAGCCCCAGGACCCAAGAATAGCTGCGATGCCCGAGGAGAAAGAGGTTTTACAAGAGAGGCAAGTGCAGAAGCCCACCCCCCCATCCTTCTACCCTGCGCCATCCTCCCTCTCTGGGTTACTTGCCTCCAATGCTCCAGCTTTCCCCAGTTTAACCCTTCTTCTATTAAAAATAATCCTCTTATTGATGTGCAACATACATAGAGACGTACATAAATCATAAATGTACAGCTTGATGAATTTTTGCAGAGCCAACACAGCCATGGAACCAACACTCAGAGGAAGAAACAGAACATTTACTAACACCTTGGAACATCACACGGTTCCCATTGCCAGTTACTGCCCACCCACTGCCCCCCAAAAGTAACCACTCTTCTGTATGAGCTTCTAATACCATAGATTTGTTTTGCCTGCTTTAGAATTTCATATAGATGGAATCATTTGATATGTAAACTTTTTGCTTCTTCCTCCTTTCACTGAATATTATGTTTACGAGATTCGTTTACATTGTTGCGTGTATTTATAGCACATTCTTTCTCATGCTTTTGTAGTATTCCATCGCTTGAATATACCTCAGTTTATTCTGCATTCTAAAACTGTTGAGTTTTGGGACTTCCCTGATGGCACAGTGCTTAAGAATCCACCTGCCAATGCAGGGGACACGGGTTTGAGCCCTGGTCCGGGAAGATCCCACATGCCGCAGAGCAACTAAGCCCATGGGCCAAAACCACTGAGCCTGCACTCTAGAACCCGCAAGCCACAACTACTGAGCCCATGTACTGCAACTACTGCAGCCTGAGCGCCTAGAGCCCGTGCTCCGCAACAAAGAGAAGCCACCGCAATGAGAAGCCTGCACACCGCAACGAAGAGTAGCCCCCGCTCGCCGCAACTAGAGAAAGCCCACGTGCGCAGCAACAAAGACCCAGCGCAGCCAAAAACCAAATAAATAAATATATATTTAAAAAAAAAACTGTTGAGTTTTTCCAGATTTTTGCTACTACATATAATGTTGCTATGAACATTTGTAGAATTTCTGGGTCACAGAGTGTGCATGTGTTCAGTTTTATCAGATAATGCCAACGGTTCTCAGTAACTGATGAACCAATTTATATTCCCACCAGCAATGCATCATAGTTCCATTTGCTCCACATCCTCATCAACACTTTGTATTCTCTTTTTCTTTTAACCACTTTGCTGGATGTATGGTGGTGTTGCATTGCGCTTCTTTTTTGTAAATTTATTTATTTATTCATTTATTTTTTGGCTGCGTTGGGTCTTTGTTGCTGTGCGCAGACTTTCTCTAGTTGCAGCGAGCGGGGGCTACTCTTCGTTGCAGTGCACAGGCTCTAGGCACTCAGGCTGCAGTAGTTGTGGCTCACGGGCTCAGTAGTTGTGGCTCGTGGGCTCTAGAGCACAGGCTCAGTAGTTGTGGCCCACAGGCTTAGTTGCTCCGTGACATGTGGGATCTTCCCAGCCCAGAGCTCAAACCTGTGTCCCCTGCATTGGCAGGTGGATTCTTAACCACTGCGCCACCAGGGAAGTCTCTGCAGTGTGGTTTTAATTTTGTGTTTCTCTGATTAATGAAATTGAATCCCTTTCCTTATGTTTATTGGCTATTTGGATATCCTCCTTTTGTGAAATGTTTACCAAGTCTTTTGCCCATTTATCTTTTTCTTTTTTTTTCTTTTTTCTTTTATTTTTTTAAACATCTTTATTGGAGTATAACTGCTTTACAATGTTGTGTTAGTTTCTGCTGTATAACAAAGTGAATCAGCTATATGCACACATATATCCCCATATCCCCTCCCTCTTGCGTCTCCTTCCTGCCCTCCTTATCCCACCCCTCTAGGTGGTCACAAAGCACTGAGCTGATCTCCCTGTATGCAGCTGCTTCCCACTAGCCATCTATTTTACATTTGGTAGTGTGTATATGTCAATGCTACTCTCTGACTTCGTCCCAGCTTACCCTTCCCCCTCCCGGTGTCCTCAAGTCCATTCTCTACGTCTGAGTCTTTATTCCTGTCCTGCCTCTAGGTTCATCAGAACCTTTTTTTTTTTTTTTTAGATTCCATATATATGTGTTAGCATACGGTATTTGTTTTTCTCTTTCTGACTTACTTCACTCTGTATGACAGACTCTCGGTCCATCCACCTCACTACAAATAACTCAATTTCTTTTCTTTTTATGGCTGAATAATATTCCATTGTATATATGTGCCACATCTTCTGTATCCATTCATCTGTCGATGGACACTTAGGTTGCTTCCATATCCTGGCTATTGTAAATAGTGCTGCAGTGAACATTGTGGTACATGACTCTTTTTGAATTATGGTTTTCTCAGGGTATATGCCCAGTAGTGGGATTGCTGGGTGTTTTTCTTATTGATTTGTAGGAGATATTTATCTCCTGGATATGAGTCCTTTGGTGGATACATATTTACAAGTATCTTTGTGTCCTCTTTTTAAGAACTCTTTGCCTACCTCAAGGTCATGAAGATATTCTGTGTTTTCTTCTAGAAGCTTTATTGTCTTATCTTTCACACTTGGATCTTACTGTCCATTGGGAGTTATTTTTGTGTATGCTGTGAGCTAGGGGTCAAGATTCTTTTTTTTTTTTTTTTTTTTTAAAAATAGTCTTTTTTTTTTTAATTTTTATTTATTATGTTTATTTTTGGCTGTGTTGGGTCTTCGTTTCTGTGTGAGGGCTTTCTCCAGTTGCGGCGAGTGGGGGCCACTCTTCATCGCGGTGCGCGGGCCTGTCACTATCGCGGCCTCTCTTGCTGCGGAGCACAGGCTCCAGACGCGCAGGCTCAGTAGTTGTGGCTCACGGGCCCAGTTGCTCCGCGGCATGTGGGATCTTCCTAGACCAGGGCTCGAACCCGTGTCCCCTGCATTGGCAGGCAGATTCTCAACCACTGCGCCACCAGGGAAGCCCTCTTTTTTTCTTTTTTTTAAATTTATTTATTTTATTTTATTTTTGGCTGCGTTGGGTCTTCGTTGCTGCACATGGGCTTTTCTCTGGTTGCGGCGAGCGGGGGCTACTCTTCATTGTGGTGCGTGGGCTTCTCATTGCGGTGGGTTCTCTTGTTGCGGAGCACGGTCTCTAGGCGTGCAGGCTTCAGTAGTTGTGGCACGCAGGCTCAGTAGTTGTGGCTTGCGGGCTCTAGAGTGCAGGCTCAGTCGTTGTGGTGCACGGGCTTAGTTGCTCCGCGGCATGTGGGATCTTTCCGGATCAGGGATCGAACCCGTGTCCCCTGCATTGGCAGGCAGATTCTTAACCACTGTGCCACCAGGGAAGCCCAAGATTCATTTTTAAAACATGGGCTAGCACCATCTTGACCTTTGACCTCATCCACTCCCAAATGAAAGATCTACTTTAATGAAAAAGGGCTTTTGTGTCCAAATGTGTCCTTTGACAGCTAAATTCAGAAGCAGCCCTCTGGGTCCCTGTGCAGGGTCCAAGGCAGAGCTCTCAGGGTGTGAGGTCCTGAAATTTGCCTGGCCCACGTCTTCCTGGGAAGTGGCCTGGCACAGGAGGAAAATGGAGGCAGAGGGATGAAGCATCTCCCTCCACCTTTCAGCTGGGATGCTGCCACCCACCGAACTCCAGTGACAGGATCTAACGATGCCCTGTGGAGTTCTGACTCTGGTGTTCCCGTTCAGAACTTGAGGACTTCCTGCTTTCTCTGCCCACACTTAGTCGCTCAACAGATGTTTGGTCACCTACTCTAGTCACTGGTCACTGGAGGTACAGCCAGGGAGAAAACAGACAGCAAGTCATGCCCTCATGGACCTCTTTTCTGATGGAGAAAGGCAATTAGAATAGAAATAAGTAAAATGCATAAAGAAAAGTATGAAGGAAGATAATCATGTTATGGAGAAAAATAAAGCAAGACAGAAGGAGAGTAAGTGCTAGGAGGTTAATTTTAAGTTGGATGGTGATGAGAGGGAGGCATTATTGAGAAGGTGACATTTGCGCAAACACCCGCAGAGCCATGCAGATATCTGGGGGGAAGAGCATTCTAAGTGGAAAGAACAGCAAATACAAAATCCCAGAGGCTACAAATGGTCACACACACCATGTCGTACACCTGAAATTAATATAATATGGTAACTCAATTATACTTCAATAAAAAGAAAAGAAACGGTTACACAGGTAAAGAAAGAACTGAGGGGCTTCCCTTGGCGCAGTGGTTGAGAATCTGCCTGCCGAGGCAGGGGACACGGGTTCGAGCCCTGGTCTGGGAAGATCCCACATGTTGCAGAGCGACTAGGCCCGTGAGCCACAATTGCTGAGCCTGCGCGTCTGGAGCCTGTGCTCTGCAACAAGAGAGGCCCGCGCACCGCGATGAAGAGTGGCCCCCACTTGCCGCAACTAGAGAAAGCCCTTGCACAGTAATGAAAACCCAACACAGCCATAAATAAATAAATAAATAAATAAATAAATTTAAAAAAAAAAGAAAGAACTGAGAAGGCAAAGAGGCATCAGTGAAACAAATTGGGGGACACCACTAGACTAGAGAGACAAAAGGAGGAAGTAGTGTTTTTGGAACCCAGGAATGGGGGTTATCCAGCAGAAGCTGCAACCATGGTGGTCTTTAGGGCAGGAGCTGGAGCCATGGAGGAGATGTGGCTGGAGACACAAGAGGGGATAAAAATACTCTAGCTTTTCTCTTCTTCCCGCCCTCTGATCTCCTGCCAGTGCCTCCTATTGGCTGAACCTGGCCAGCAGCCAGCTGATACAGGAGCTGGTAAGAGCAGTCTAGGGGAGGAGCCCCCCGAGATAGACAGCAGAGCAGGAGAGAGAAGAACTGGACCTGAAAATGGACCTTCCAACAATGAAACACCTCCTCACACTCACTAAATGGCTAAAATGAAAAGGATGGACCCTACCAAATGTTGGCAAGGATGGGGAGCAACTGAAACTCTCTTACCTTGCAGATGGTGTGTAAGATGGTAAAACCAGTTTGGAAAATTGTTTGGCAGTTTCTACTGAAGTTGTATATACACCTACTCTCTGACCTAGCAATTCTATTCCTAGGGATATACCTAAAGAGAAGTGAGAATCTTTGTCTACAAGGACTTGTACTAGATAGAATGTTCATGTCAGCACTGTTAGTAATAGCCCAAACACTGGAAAGAACCAGTCCAAATGTCCACCAACAGGAAAAAGGATTAAATTGTGGTAAAATCATCCAATGGAATAGGCATTATAATTAAAAATTAACTACTGCTACATGCAACAACACGGATGAATCTTCAAGACACTACATTGAGTGAAAGAAGCCAGACACAAAAGAGAATGTATCCTGGGATTCCATTTATATAAAGTACAGAGACGGGCAAAACTAATCTATGGTGATAAGGGATCCAAAAAATGTTGCCTGGGGGAAGGAGGATTGGCTGGAAAGGGGCACCAGGGAAACTGTCCGGGATTATGGAAAAGTTCTCTACCTTGACCTGGGGTGTTGATAACTCATTTATATTGGACAAGACTTACCAACTGCACACTTAAGGTCTATGTGTTTTTCACTCTATGAAAATTATACCTCCATAAAGGAAGAAAATGCAAAAATAAACCAAAAAACCCCTTAGACCATCGTCTCCCCTCCTCTGCCTCCAGCCGAGCTAGGGCTCCTCACAGGGCTGGGATGGCCTTTTCATCTCTCAGCTGTCAGCCATCTGCAGCCTCTCCCAGCTCTCCCCATCCTGCACACAACAGCAGACCCATCTTTCTAAATCAGCAGTGGAGGTGGGGGTGGGGGGTGGAGGGGAGCAGGCTTGGAGCCCAAAGATCCCAGTTTAAATCTCAGCTCCATGTCTTTCCAGAGGTGTCATCTGGTTGAGCCACAGTGCTTCTTTAAATCTTTCTTTGTCATCTGAAAAATGCGATGACATCACCTTCAGAGGATTGTTGGGAAGATGAAAATGGGGTAGTGTCTGGGAAAGAGCTTCAGAAACTGAGGAATCCAGCACCCATAGGGTGTTACTCATACCACTCCACTGCTTGGGCACTTTCAGTGGCTGTTGCCTAGCAGCTGAGGCTGGATGTTGTCCCAATTCTTCACTCCCCGCAAAGGGATTCTACAGCCACACCCTCTGTCACGTGACTCTACTTTCCCACCACCGTGAGGGTGGGCTTGGTCATCTGACTTGCTTTGGCCAATGGCATGTCAGTGGATGTGGCCAGGGTATAGTATTAAAAATGTGGGGTTAGGCTTGGTCTCTTGAGCTCCTGTGATTGCCATGCTGGTCCAAGGAGACTATGGAGTCGTCTTGAGCCCCACCCACACTTTGTGAGTGAGAGAAACAAAGACTTCTTGATGTAGACCGTGAGTGTTCATATTCATGTGATTTGCTAGGCAGCATTACCGTGGTGATGGCTGACGAACACAGCCTCAAGGTCATCTCCAAGCGGGTCTCCATTCACCTACCTCTCCAGGCCCATTTGCAACAACTCGGGTCCAGCCAAACCAGTCTATCCAACATCCCTGGAAACTTAGCATTCCCTCTCACTCCCATTTGCCTAACTTAATGTTTTATTTTCTATCTCTATCCTTTCTGTTTCCTGAAGGCCAAAGTTTTTCTCCCTTCACTATGCTAGTCTATACCAGTACCAGTCTGTCCCAGCCATACCTATCCTTCAAAAGACAACTGAAGTACTACCTCCCTCCAGAAGCTTTCCTTTGCTGCCCACCCTCAGCCCACATCAGCACAACCTTCCTCTGCTGAGCTCCTGCAGCCCGGCCCTTCGCGGGCTGCTGAGCACACCCTGACAAGCACCGCCACTGGCTAAATCTTTCCAAATGAATAGAGATGTCCTTCATCCGTCTGTGGCTCAGGAGTTTTCTGTTAAGCCGTGCTTGGGAAATACCTGTTGAATGAATGAAGCCATGAATCAACAATAGCCCCTGTGTAACTTGCTGCAGAACACCCCGCTTCCCGGAAATTGTGATTTGCAAGTCTAGCTTCAGGCCCAATCTAGCAGTTGCAATTGGGGTGGAGAAAAAGGCAATGAACATCAGCCACCCAGCACGAGAGAGAGAGAGGGTATATCTGCCCCATGGGGTCAAGGGGAAGAGAAGGGCCGAAGCCTAACTCCACTCTTATCCCTTCCCTGTCCCTATCCCATTCCTTTTCCTGTCTCCATCTCTATCTCACTGAACAGCTGTACTGACTTCCTATTCTTAGACCATAAACCATCATCCACAGCTGGAATCTCGACTGTCTTACTTATCTTGGTTTTGATCTTAGCGTGGGTGCCCAGTGCTTTGCATCTGTTGCTCAGTAAATGTTTAATGCCTGAAGGAATGAATGACATGCTCTTTTCAAGTCTGATTGGAAAATGATTTTATATTCGGCAGTTTGGGGCCCAGTCTCCCTGAGCTTAGAAACATTTAAAAACTCCAACACCAACTATTTTGGGTTTGGGGTGATGATAGCAGAGAGCCCATTCTTTGGAAAGTTAACGGGCCAATTGGTGGATAACTGCTGTTTGAAGGGGTCTTCCAAGACCAGGGGCCATCTGTTAGAAAGTCCCTCTCCAGAAATATCCCCCATCTTCACACATCCACCTAATGACAAAACCTTTGGGTTAAAAAGCCCCTCTTTTAAAACTCAGACACTCCTTTGAGGAGATCGATCTGTTTGCTCAAGGTCAAGCTCCCAGAGCGAGGCTGATGGCAGAGTGGGAGCCCCAGTCCAGGTCTAGAGACAGGCAATCAAAGGGCATAGGTTTCAAGACAAACATTCCGCATTCTGCACTTTTTTATCTAAGACCCTGGGGCCAAGAGAGGTCCAGATATGGAAGGGTGGATTATCTTGAGCCTCCCTGTAGATTCCTAGGCCTGGGTCCACACGCCCTCATGGTGCTGGGAAGGAGTAGGTGCGGGTGTAATCTTAGGTTGGAGAGACTTGCTTCTGGGGTTTGGCTGTGAATGCTCTGTAGGGTGGGGATAGGGGAGAAGGGAGTCCCGAACGGGAGTCCAGGAGAGGAGTGTGGGGGACATGGGGCCCAAGAAAGAGTCTTGGCATTGCTGTGCTTCCAGCCCATTCTGCAAGCCTCCCAGGGCACAGGGCAGGGGTCCGGGATTAAACCCTCTCAGTGGGACGCAACCAGGCAGAAATAAAGGAGGAGGAGGCAAGTGTTGAATTAAGGCTTCATAACTCCCGGGGGCGGAACTGAGTGCTCTGTGGGGCCCACCTGAGCCCCGCATCTTCAGGATTTATGCAGTTGCTTGTCTCCTTGGCGCTCTGCCTCCTAACTCAAGTCATGGGATTATTTATTCCTGCTAGTGTCGGCTGAGAGGGCTGAAGTCAACTCCAGCTCACCCAGAGCCCACAGGGAGCAAGCCGGGGGCTGGGGACAGGGCAAGAGCGCAGTGCATGTGTGCAGACAGACAGACACACAGGCCAGAATGGCCCACAACCCTACCCCCGCTCAGCCACGCTGCAAGCCCCAAGCTAGACCCCTGCGCCCACCCCACGGTGCTTAGGGAATTGCCGAGGTTATTTTAAGGTTGTTTCCATGTCCTTATCTCCCTGCCCCCATCCAACAAACAGTCAGACAGAAAAACAAACAGGCTGGGGCCTGGGCTGTTCTCACGGAGAGGCAGATCCCCTCCTCCCTTCCCCCACCCCCAGACTCTTCCCAACCAAATTCCTCCAGGCAGGGCCCCTATGCTTCCGTTCAGCTCATTCAGCTCACGGAAGGGATGAACGCTGATGTCCATTTTGAAAAGCTGTTTCCCCCAATTGCTTTTCCTCCCCCATTTTCCAGGAATGCACCACCAGGGCCTTGGATAGGATGGGATGGGCCACTTGCTGGCCAGGTGAGCCCCAGCGCTTTCTGGCCATTTGGGTCTGACATCCCAAGTGGAGCATTTAATTTTGCTGCGGGATAATTTGTGGCCCCTGTACGAGATCCTCCCAGAAACACTCAATTCCAGCCTCTGCAGGGAAGGAAACATTATAAAGAGTAGGAAGAGATAAAGCAGGATATTAGGGGTCCATAAGGGGAGAGGCCTTCTCTGTGTGTCAGGCCCAGCTAGGGGTGGGGGGCTTGCAGGAACAGAACTGTAGGACTGACTTAGTCAACAAATGTTTATTACGCAGTGGTTACCACGGGCTAGGCACCATGCTAGGCTCTGCAGAATACAGGGGAACCTGACAGCCTGGCCTGGGCCTCATGGAGCTTAAATTCTAGTTGGAGGAGAGAGAGAAGGCCGGGAGGTATGGCTGGAGTAGGGTGAGGAGGGACCAGGGAGATGAGACTGAAGTAGAGAGATAGGACCTGAGGCACAGCGGGGCCTTGGAAGTTCTTATCAGTTAAGATTTTATTCTAACCAAAATGGGAGGGGCAGGAGAGAGATTCCTGAAGCCCACAGTCTTGTAGAGGGACGAAGGGAACACCTGACATGGAGGTACCACCAGAGGTCTCCTATGAGCTGGGCTTCTGTGAGGGATGCAGTGTCCCACATAGGGGGTGGGGACAGGGGCTCTCCCTGGCAGTCTCAATGAAGGGGCTCAAAGGCAGCCTGTAGGCCTGGTCAGGCTTCCTCCTTCCCTCCTCCCTCCTCCCCCCTCTCTTCTCTATTCACCAACCCCTACTCCCCCTTTCTTGCCTCCTCACTTCCCACCTTCTTGCCACACTCCCCATCTGGACTTCCGGGTGCCTGGCAGCCTCTGTCTTCCCATCTGACTCCGGTTAGGGCCAAAGGAGTTCTGCATTTGGGCTTTGGGGCCCTTAGGTCAGCCATACTGCAAAGGCAGCCCAGGACACAACCAAGACATGACCCCAAGCCTCCTGGGCCAGCTGGAGCCCTGGTCTGAGGAGATGAACCCTCTCCTGAATCTGGAACACCTGTGCCTCTGCCTAGTCCCACTCCCAGCTCAGGCCACAGCTCCTCCTTTATCCCCAGGGCAGGCTGGACATTCTCAGGACAGAGGTCTGAGCTGCAAGAGAGACCAAAGAGACCCACTGCATTATCAATCAATCCATCAATCAATTAACCAGACAGGCAGGCACATAGCTCCAACTGAGAGGTTCACTAATTTGGAGAATTTGTGGATGTCTAATCAAAATGGAAACTCTGCTTTGCTCTGTGGGATAAAAGTGCCCTATAGGTGACCATTTGGCACCTTTTGTGTTTTGCCCTGGGGGTGGGGCAGGAGGCAGGGTCCTGCAGCTTGATGATCTGGGTTGGGGGCTAGTGAATGAGTAGGAAGTTGGGGGGTGTCTCTGTCTTTCTCCTCATTCATACGTGTCTTCTTCCAACACAGATGGTGGGAGGAGGGAGCCGTGCACTTCAGGCCAGGCCTTAAAAGTTGGTGGCTTGGGTTCAGCCCAGTGCCTGGAGGACCCAGGAGCCCTTTGGAGGGTAAGGTAAGTCCCACCCTGCTGCACGTCTGCAACTCCATTCCTTCTAGAGCGGGAGGGGACCGTGGGGTCACCACAGTCCCCGGGGGCCCAGGAAGCGGCAAGAGGGACCAGCATCTGGAAGCAGAGTAGTGACCCAGGTGTCCCGGGGCTGCACCCTGAGCCTTTCTTGGAACCACACCTGAATCAGCTCCCCCCGCCCCCACTGTCCAGAACAAAGCTGGCGGCGGCCACCCTATCAAAGCGCTCCGCAAAAGCCCTGAGGGGCCCTCGCGCTTGGATCCGCTCCGGCCTGGGCCGCGTCGCCAGTCCCTCCTCCTCCTCCCCACAAGCTCTCCTGTCCTCCCCTCCCCTCTCCCTGCGCGGAAGCGTCCGTTCGCGGTTTTCCGACGGTCCTGCTCCTCCCGCCCAGTGACTAATCCCGCAGGTTGAGCAACTAGCCGGCTCCGGCGCCCCGGAGACTGCGGGTCCTCCCCCTTCCGCGCCTCGCAGTGCCCCGGCCTTGAACTTCGCCTGCCTGGCGCCGACCCCTCTCGCTCACGCTGCCCTGCAGGGCTTTGCACCCCGCGTCCCGGAGCCCTGCGCCTTAGACACCGGCCCGAGAACACGCGGCCGGGCCCTGCTCGTCCCCCAGGACGCAGGCGCCACGAGGTGCTCAGGAACCCCCAGACTCTCCAGCTTACAGGAAGGGGGCGTCTCCTCTCGCTCGAGCTCGGTAGCGAGACTGTGGCGAGAGAGGCGTCCCGCGAGGGCCTGGGCGGACTGAAATGCTTGGGTCTCTCTGCCTTCTAAGCTCAGCGTCTTTGCGAAACTCTCGAAGGCCGGGATGTATTTGTGGAATGCGGTCGGAGGTGAGGATGCTCAGAGGCTCTCGCCCCAGAACCTGCGTGTGTGAGCGCGCGCGCACGCACACACACACACACACACACACCCCCTCCCCAGGCCACTCTAACTCTTGGCGATCTCACTTTTCTCTCTCTCACGTGACTCCCAGTTTTGCCCCTCTTAGCAGCGTTTTTCCCAGTATGATCCCTGCTCCCCGTCCTCTCCCGTTGGTCAGCACCTACTGCTTTCTTTGTCTGTCTGTCTGTCTCTCTCTCTGTCACCTTCTCTCTCCCTCACTGGGGGTGTTTATGTAATTGTTTTCCTGAGCTCCACGGCAGGCTCTCCTGCCGTCAAACTCTGCCATCCCCACTCGGCCTGTGTAATTTAAAGCTATAGTTAAATTATGACTTCTCCGGACCTGTTGTGGCACCTACGCCTGAGCCTAATTAAATGATCACATCCATTCTGAAGGCAGCTCTCTTCTCCCCTCCAACGTTAATTACAACATAAGAGGCTTTAATGGCCCGCCTCACCTCCAGCTCCTGGAAAGAAAGGTCAGGCGATTAATTTTCGTCATTAATCTTTTCCCAATGTGGACACTGTGCTGTCACCGGAGCCTATTAAACCCCCTTTGTTCCCCCTTCCAGCCTCCCTCGCCCCTCACCCCCTCCTCTCTGAGTGACTGCAAAGAAGGAAAATATTTAAGAATCACTTTGTCTCTCTGGCTTTTTCCCCCCCCTTTTCCTGGAGACAGCTTCTCCTTGGGGGGCTTGAGGGTGGGATACAGGGAGAGGGGCACCAAGTTCATTACCCGGCGGCTTCAAACTGCAGGCCCTTCATGTCTAAAATGTTATGAGTCCAGGAGTCAGGCTGGGGAGCAGAGAGGCTGGGTCTGTGGCATTCCATCACTCCTGGTGGTGGTGGTGGGGAGGGGAGGGGAGGGCCAGGGCCTGCCATCCTTGTGCGGAGGGAGAGATGAAGACAGTGCTGTCACTGGTCCATCCTCCACTTGGATCCTCACAATAAAAAAAACCAATAAGGAATATGTTGACACTTAGGGTTTTACAGTCTGATGTATACAAGTTTGTTCTGTGGTGATCTAGATTTTTTTCCCCCATCACCTCCCCTTGTTCTTCACCCCTTCCTCCCTCACCCTGCAGCTTCAGCCCCATTAAATGGAGGATAATCTAGATTTCTGCAGTTGCAGAGGGCTGAGCAATGGCCACCCCGTCTGGAGAAGCCAGTCCTAGACCCATCCCTCAGGAACTGGGTGTCCGCCAGCCCTGGTGGTGGTCCTGGGCTCTGAGTAAGGGGGAGTGAGTGGAGAGGGGCAGCAGGGTGGGCTAGCAGATAGGGAAGGACTGAGGCGGCCCTGAGGGTGTGCTTTCCCAGCACCCCGAATCCCAATAGCAGGCCAAAAGGAGGGAAAGAAGGAGGGTGAATAAGTCCTCTGCAGACGGCTTTTATTCCAATCCCAGAATTTATTTGATTTAAAGTCCTAATCCAGAAGAGAGTCCCTGGGAAGTGGAGGGGTGAGGCTGGGCCAGGCAGGAACCCAAGAGGTACGGGCAGGAGTATGGGCAGCAGTTCATAGCCTGGTTGTGTCCCTGCTCTCTGGAGGGCCCCGCTCTGTCCCCTGAGGGAGCATACCCGGGCCAGTGGGGGTGATGATTAGAAAGTGACAAAACTGGAGGGGTGGGGTTTGCGCGGAGGGCGGGGGCGCATGCACCTGAACTCATGAGCCAAGATTGGCCATACTCCTCGTCCCCTCATAATCAGTGCCCGGCCCACACTTTCCACTCTAGCTCCCTGCAAGGCTCCCAGCCACGTTCACACCATCTGTCCAAAAAGACCAAATGACACACACTTTCCATATCTGAGGAGATTCAAGAATCCCCAGGGGTGGCCCTGCTTGAAACACAGACCCATCACCACAACGAAGGCTAAATTAGCCATCCCTCAAACCCCAGAAACCCGGGGCTGCAGTGATTTCTAGAACTTACGTCCCCCTAGGTAGAAAGATACTAAGTGTGTGTGTGGGGGGGTTGGGATGTCGTGGGAACCTGAGACTCCCCAGCAGGGAGGAAAGGGCAGCTTGGCCCCAGCACTCACTGACCCTAATGATGGAGTTAGGAGAGGCCCCTTTGGGAATCCAGCCAAACTTGTGCAAGGCCTTCCAGTTCTGGACTGGGGCAAGCAGGAGGGGGGGAAATCCAGTTTGCAAAAGGGACTTGGAAGACCCCACCAGTGACCAGAATTGTCTCGTGTCCAGCAAGGCTGGTGGTGTCCAAATCACTGGCTTTTAGAAAGAAGAAACTTCTAGGAAACTCGAGAAGAGTTGGCCAGGACCCAGGAGGCTTAGATTCCTCTGACAGAGGCCTTCTTTCTAGGAAAGTGTCCCCTCTCCCCTCCACCTCCCCAAACCTGGCTCCTCCTGGCACCAGCCACAAGGTGGGCACCTGCGTCTTCCTGCGGCCCAAGAGCAAATCCCCCCATCCGGGAGTCAGCCTCTCCTCTGACACCCCCCCCAACTCCACCCCAAGGACATTGGGGACATCACGTCCACAGAGCCCTGCACAGCCGGATAATAATAATTAATAACCATTAAGAACAATAAGGAATACCGGTGCCCAGTCAGCCCAACGTGCAGCCTCGGCTTTTTTCTTTCTTCCCTTTTTTTTTTTTTTTTTTACTTTAATGAAAACAATGATTTGACTTTGAAGAGAGTGACTTTTTTAAAGTGAAAGCTGGATTGAGTTCCTCATCCGCCCCCCTCCCCCCTTGCCGTCCCCCTTCCCTTCTGAGCTCCTCCTCCCATCTTGCCCCCCCCATTTTTCTCTCTCCCTTTTTTCTTTTTCTTTTAATACTCTGCGTTCTATCATGCAAATCCCCTTTCAAATTATGAGAGTATTAGAGCCATCAACGGTAATGTCACCGCCACAAAATGAGAGTGGGGACTTAAGCACCTAACGAACAATGAAATGTGCGAGCCCTGGGACAGGACAATTAAGAACTGGGCTTAGCCAGCCAGGGAAATTTATTGCTATCAAATCCATATTTCTATTTTCCCCCTGAACAGTAACCTATTTGAATATGATTAAAGGGTTTCATTACGGCAGAGAGAAAGGCCCGTGTCCTGCAGTTCCTGGTGAGCTCACAAACACAGGCTTGGAGCCGGGGTGCCCCTGTGAGGAGATGGGTGGGGGTCGGGGGGGGGAGGAAAGGCTGTGGAAGACCCAGGGGTCCAGAAAGTGAACATTAGGGGGCTGACTCCCTGTAGAGATGAGGCTGGCCGAGGAAATGGTTGGCTGGAAAGGAGGTCTGAGAGTCTTTGGTTCTCTGATTCTTTGCAGAAGTTGCTGGAAGGATCATGAGCAGATGGGGAAACTGAGGCACTGACAGGTTGAGCCACTCAGTGATGGCCACTCAAATTAGTGATAGTGGGGGAGCCAGGACTGGATCCAAAGCCAATGCTGGTCTCCCTCTGCTTCCTCCCTCCCTCCCCATCGCCCTCCTTCCATTCCCTCCTCCCTCTATGCATCCCCCCCTCCCCCCCCCGTGATAAATGCTATAAAGATACACTAGAAACGTGAGCAGCCATCCCGGCCAGGGAAGATTTACAGTCCGTCCGGGTGAGGAGATGAGACCCGTCAGAGGAGGGCGAAAGCAGATGGAGACGGTGGACGGCTCACCGTTAGGATGAGCAGTGCTGATGCCGAGTCCTGAAGGGGTTCAGGGTGGGTTCAGAGGGGCCGGTGTGGGCTGGAGTGGCTGCAAAAGGCTCTGCTCTAACACAAACAGATGGCAGAGAATTTTTCTCCCCTAGAAGTCTGCATATTATCATTCTGCTCCATGGCAGAAGCTTAATAAGATCCGGCCGTCGCTCCTTCCTGCTTTCTCAGCTGCAGGAACCAAACCAGTGATGATCATTAACAATGATACCAATAATAACCACATGGCTGCTGTGCATTTGTGTATCATTTTAGTTGTAGGGAGCTTTCACACCCCTCCTCTCGTTAAATCTTCAAGGGAATCCTTTAAAGGGGGCAGGGCCGATGAGTGAGATTCAGAGGTTAAATCACTTGTCCAAAGTCACACAGGTAATAAATGACAGAGCTGGAATTTGAACCCGGGACAGTCTGACTCTAATATCCATGCTCACATACATGTGATTAATGGCAGGCCTACAGCCATGCTCACACTTTGGTCCAGCAAGCTGCTGCCCACCCCGCAACTTGTGGCGGCTTCATTCTCGCTGGAATCCCTGAAGGAGAGGATAGTGGCCCAGCCAGACAGATCACCTGTATCAGCCCTGGCAGTCAGAGGGTGATGGATGTCGTGGGAGATTGCCCTCATGGGAAGTGAACACTCATACCAGCAAATGGAGAATCAGACCAGATGGGAAAGAATTAAGTGCTGCATTGTGTGGTCCTGAGCTGGGAGGAGGCTGAGATCAATGTGGGGAGCTCTTCTCCAGAGTGTGGAGCTTGAGATGGCGGGATTTGCAGGTAGAGCCCTGGCCTTCTGGATGGGCCCTGGACTTGAAGGGGAGGCCTTGGAAGAAGTGGCCAGCAGGCTTTGAGGATCTGAGAAGGGACAGGCTGAGTGGCGTGATGAGGGCGGAGGGCAGGGTTTAAGTTCAAGGCTGGATGTGTTTCTTGGCTCCTCTGGCCTTTCTGGTTCCCTGTCTCACTCCTCTGACACTTCCCCTGTCCCCTCTGGGAAACCCCACGTCTCATACCTGGCTCTTCCAGAGACTGCTGTCTTGCACCCTGGGAAGCTGGATAAAGTGGCATTACTAACACTTGGATCTGCCCTATGCCATCGGGGGCCCATTCTCTGCCAACATATGCTGCCCTGGTGCACCTGAAAATTGGGCTTCACCAGGGCAGGCGGGTGACATATTGGGGGGTGGGCCAAAGGTGGGAGAGGATCCCTTCTGGTACCTGGGAGCACCATGCCAAGGTCTCCTTTCCCTCCTTCCCTATCCCGTTTGTACTAACTTCCCCCATTTGCAACCCCCCTCCCATCACACTCTTCAGAGTCTGCTCCTTCTTGCGTTCATTCCTCCATTACTCCTGCATCCATCCATTCAACAAACATTTACCAAGCACACGCTGGGATATAAAGATGTTGGCCCCAACGTCCTTGTTTTCAAGAAGCTCATCATCTATTAGAGAGACGGGGAGGCACACAGCAAAGAATAATGAGCACAGGATTGAGGGAGAGGTTCCAACTGGGCACACACACCCTCTAACGGAGCAGGGCAGACATTGTCCCCACTCAAGAGGTGAGCAAGCTGAGACTCAGAGAGCTCAAGTGACGAGCCCAAGGTGGTGGCCGGTGTGAGAACCAAAACCTGGCCACCCGACAAGCTATTTGCCATTTCTGTCTCTCTCTATTTCCTTCCTGTCCTGCCTTCCCCCAAAATCATCTGATCTTAATATTCAGTCTTGGCCTCTGTTCATCTACCCACCCAAGGGTGTTGGTTAAACTAATAAGCCCATATACTGACCCACTGGGATCAACGCTGGTCATAGCAATGGAGCAGGGTCCTGAGGCCCACTGCTGGGCCAGGTGCTAACGTTTAGCTGCTGAATCTTGGGGAAGTCCAGTAAATCCCAGGGCAGTGGCTAGGATGGTGGGGAGTTGGGTGTTCAATGGGCTAGGGGCAGTGACTATTTACTAACCAGTATGGAAATGTTAACAACCAGTACAGGCGCACTGGTATATACCACCCAGCTATCAGCATTACGTCCATCCATCTGTGCATCCATCCATCCATCCATAAACCCATTCCACCCCACCCTCACCCACTAGTATACATGCTAGAGCACTGTAAGGGAGAATCTATGAAGTAGAAGACGAGCTTCCTTCTCTCTAGGAGCTTACACTTGAGTTGGGGAGCCAGGACGGACCCACTCAAATGTTCGGCAACAGCCCAAGAGGTGTCTCGGGGTGGCCCGGGATGGGTTGCCTAGCACCTAGTTCACGCCTAAACGGCTCAGAGCAGACGAAGGGCACGTGTGTAGAAGAGGCCAGGGAGGCTGCCACAGCATGACATGCCTTTGAGCTGGAGCTTTGAGTAAATGAGGATAAATCTCCCAGCTTCACCTTGGCTCAGCCTCTTGGAGGATGCTGACATCCCCCATCAAGGAACACATCCAGCCTTGAACTTAAACCCTGCCCTCTGCCCTCATCACATGATGCTGTGACATCATGTCAGCATGATGGGGGATGCTGCATGCCCCATGATGGGGGATGTGACATGATGCTGATGTCACATGCTCCTTTCTCCATCCCCAATGTCCACGTCTAAATACTGGTTTGCTGTGGGCCTTGCCCACACTCCGCCTCAGAAACTAGAGAAGTGGGGACCCAGAGATGCCGCTTGCTCCCACCTTGACCTCTCTCTGCAGCAGGCACATTGCTTCCTGAGGGGAAGGAGCCAGCCTGTGGTTGGATTCCCAGCTCACCCCCCCCACCTCCCTTTTCTCCCCATCTCTTTCCTTCCTGGGGCTGTCAGTTTAATGGACAGGTGTTTAATTCCAGCCTGTCAGGTGCCTGGAAATGCCAGCATCACTGAACATCAGTTTGTGGAGCCTGATCTTAAAAGAACAGCAAGAAGCTGAACTCTGCTATCTGCAGCTCGGTCCTCTCTCTCTTTGTCTCCATCTCATCGGGCAAATGTAGTTGCACCTTGCTCACTGGTGTTTTCCTCTGGAGCAGCTGGGCTCAGAGAGCCTGGCAAAAAAGGCGAAAAGCTTCTCCAAGTGCCTCCAATGGAGATCGGATTCCCAAGCACTAGTGTCATCAATTATGTCCCTGGAACGCACTGGGCCTGCTTTTTAACTATTAAAATCATGTAGTAGTTAAAGCACACTGCTCCTGCAGCCCCAGGGCAGAGAGGCAGCTGTCAGCTTCTCTAGCCAGCATAAGCAGCTTCTCTCTTCTGTACCAGCCCTATTCAGGCACAAGCCAGGAATGGCATGAGCCTGGGAAAAACATAGAGGCAGCCCCGGGAATCTGCCCAGAAGCTTGGACATGGCGGTCAGAGCATGGTCTGGGGTTCACTGTGTCTTGCTACCCCCAGCAGGACTTGCCACCCAGCTCCTCTATCAGTCTTTGGGAGAGTCTCAGGGCTGGGGGGTAGGAACAGATCAGAGGTCAGAAAGGAGAACCCATCTGTGGCGGTTAGGGCTGAAGCTTGAGGAACTGGGTCAGGACTGGGGCCCTCTGGGGCGTATCAACTACCGCCAGAGGACAGCAATGAAAGCACTTGAGTAGCATCGAGGAGGGCCGTTGAGCTCACTCTGGCACACAGCTTCCCCTCTTCCTTTCCTGCCCACCTATACCCACTCCCCTCCTCGCTTATCTATTTCTTTCTGCTTTGACACCTCCTACCTGTCCCCCCACCAGACCTCCACCCACCCACATACCCCAACAAGGCATCACGGTTCCTAACGAAATGGAACCACTGCCAGATGAAATATATTACTATTAAATACTTAATTCTTCTAGTGAGCAGAGAGCAGGCAGTATGAATACAATTATTAAAGAAAATTACTTTGGCTGATCAGATATTTCTGCATACTAATTTCTGACCCCTCTTCCCTCACTCCCGCTTCGCATCCCTCAGAGACCAGTACAGATAAAATTCCATCACAAATAGCTGATTACCGAGGCTTGCATTAAAAATCACATTTTCCCCCCTGCCTCTCTCTCTTCTGTGCCTTCTCTATGCTGACGTCCTTGCTGGAGAAGCGGTGTCCCTAGACACCAGCAGCCACTGGACAATATCTAGGGAGACCCTATTCCCTCCTCCTCTTCCTCTCTCTCCACATTTTCTCCAATGTCAGCAGATCCACTATTCCAACCAGTTCCCTAAATGGGCAGAAGACCCTGTAAGCTCAAGGGCCCCTGCTCTCAGCTCCTCAAACATCTCATCACAGCCTCATGCTCCAGTGTTCTGTGCTTAAGGACATGGTGGCGCTGCCCACCAACCAAGATGGCTGACTTTGCCCTGAATGGGGACATCCCGCTCTTAGACAGGAACAGGAAGTGTGATCAGAGGCCCCGCCCCAAAGGGTAGGGACTTCCTAACTTCAGAGCTTTCTGACTGGCTGAGCTTTAGGCTTCTTTGTAAACATCTGGGGAGTACAGAGTGAGGGGATTCATTCATTCATGGCTAAAGTCAGCAAACTTTTATGTGTGTATAGATGTATATATGTATCTCCAATGTCTAACTCAAAATTATACTTGAACTTTCAATGCCTTGGTTTTCCCATCTGCAAAATGGTAATAATAGCAGTACCTACTTCATATGATTATTGTGAGGAGTAATGAGTTAATACACAAAAAGCACTCAGAATACTGCCTGGGATGTAATAAGTACCATAGAAGGGTTAGCCATCATTACTATTATTGTTATTATTATTACTATCGATGCATATATAATTTAAAAATGTACTCCCCACCCACTCATGAATGACTCCTCCCGTAATTTCCTCATCAGGGGGAGTTTCTCCAAGCTTCTTTCCCAGATTCTCACTTGGCTTAACTAGGTTCTCAGTGCCTCCCAGATCCCCCTCACAACCATCCCTCAACCCCACACTGAGCACCGGCAGCAGAGCAATTATCAGGGTTCTGGCAATCAGGGGTGGTGAGGGGAGCATGCTAAAAATACACCCAATCCCCACAATCCCATAAACCTTCAATTTACCTGCTTTTATAAAAAGATGCTTCCTTAGGTGTCACCTGTGGAAGGTATAATTACAGCTTGGGAATGTTAATTCCCTTGCTCCTGATACACGGATCACTGCTCTGCAGGGCTCCTGTCCTCCCCAGAGCCTTGGGAGGGGAGATGGGCAGGTGGCCTGGAGGGAGTCAGGTAGGAGGCAATGCCAGGCCTGGAGACCTGCAGGGATGTGCCCTTAAACCGGACCACCTTGGTGGGACCAGTGGAGCCGGATGAGGCTTGGAGGGAGTGCCCTCTCATACCTGGCTACCCTCAGGAACTCCCTGGGGGGCTGGGGCTGGAGGGGGAGGACACCCAAGACAGAGGCCCTGACGGCCTTGTGAGGAAGTGGGAACCCTGCTCTATCCCCCTTCACCCCACCCCCTCTTCAGTCTTTTCTCAATACAACAGCCAGAGGGATCCTTGTAAAACCTTAGAATGAGTTCCCCATCTCACTCAGAGTCATCACAGTGGCCTCAAGGTCCGACCCATCCCCCTTCCCCGCTGTATTTTTCTCCTCAGCACTTAACAGCACCTACTATTGTACATATTTTCCTTTTTTGTTTTGTTTTAGTGTAGATGGCTCACTAAGATATAAATTCCATGAGGACAAAGATCTTCGTCTGTTTTGTTCACTGTTTTGTTCCCAGGGCTCAGGACAGCACCAGGCACATAGTAGGTGCTCATTGGGAGTTTGTGAATGAAGGTGATTCTTCAGGAAGGATTTCCAAGCAGAGGGAAGAGTAAGGGCAAAGCACAAAAGCGTGGGAGGGACCCACGCATTTGGCAAACTTGAGTGTTTCTATATGTTTGTTGCACAGGAACACTCATGGAAAAGAGGAAGAGATGACAGCAAAGCTGGTGTGGCATCTGTCTACAGAGAGGGCAAGTAGGAGAGCGGCAACATGAGTAGATTTGTGTTTCTGGAAGATCCTGGGGGCTGGTAGAGAGTGGATTACAGCTGAGCACGACTGGAGGCAGGGTGACCAGGAAGGGGGCTGCTTAGATTTGCAGGAGGGAGAGGATGAGGTCCTGGCCCAAAGCGGGGGTGCTGTGGATGGAGGTGAGTTTCTAGGAGAGGCATAGGGGTTTGGAGTGAAAAGCAAGGTGGCAGGCTTCTTCCTCCTTCTCCAAAGCTGGTCTTTCTGGTCCCCAACCCTAGCCAGGCTGTCCCCAGGTCCGCCCCTGGGAGACCCTGGCCTTGCCTCTGGCCTCTGTCTAAATTCTGCTCATCCTTCAAAGCTCAACCCAATGCCTGCCTCTGGCTCCAAGTCCTCTGTGTCACACTGATGTTCTCTGAATGAATGACTGGTTTTCCTCATCGGCCCACTTGTCATTGCCTGTCCCCAATGACATGGGCACATTTCACGAGGGCGTTTCTTGAGGGTAGGGATTGTGGCACTTCTACTGCAAGCCTAACAGAATTACACAGTGATTTAGAGCCTGGGACTTTTGCCTCTGGCTCTCTTGGGTTTAAATCCTGAGTTTCCCACTTTGTAGCTAATTTATTTATTTATTTTTTGGCGCACTGGGTCTTCGTTGCTGCGTGCGGGTTTTCTCTAGTTGCGGCGACCGGGGTCTACTCTTCGTTGCGGTGCCCGGGCTTCTCATTGCGGTGGCTTCTCTTGCTGCAGAGCACGATCTCTAGGTGCGAGGGCTTCAGCAGTTGCAGTGAGTGGGCTCAGTAGTTGTGGTGCAAGGGCTTAGTTGCTCCGCAGCCTGTGGGATCTTCCTGGACCAGGGCTCGAACCCATGTCCCTTGCACTGGCAGGCGGATTCTTAACCACTGCGCCACCAGGGAAGTCCCGCTAATTGACTTTAGGTAAGTTACTTCCCCATTTGTAAAATGGGAATAAAAATATTATCCCCTCACAGGATTGTTCTGAGGATGAACTGAGTTAAAGCACGAAATAGAGATGAGCATGATGTATAGTGCCTTTACACACTTCCACAGCACCAACAGATCTCCTGTGTTGCACGTCACACACCTGCAAATATTTAGCCAAGTGCATCATGATGATGGCTGATGATCTGTCTTCCCCACTGGTCTGTAAGCACCTTGAGGGCAAGAACCAGTAGAGCCCAGCACAATCCCTTGACATAGTCATAGCTGTTAGATAAATATGTGCTGAATGAGTGGATGGTTATAGTATTAAACACTTAACACATTGAATTCAACTGAAACTAAGATGCCAAAGAAGAGAGAAACCTAATCAAGCCAAATTAAGCCTGGCTTTTCCCAGGAGTTCTGGTCTCCTGTGGGAGCTTCCCCGGAAGGGTCTGTTTCATCACACCCTTTCCTAGAAGGGATAAGTAGATGTCCAAGCCTTGACCCCTTGGCTGGGGCCTTGGCCTAAGGCAGGGTGGACACAGCCTGCGGAGTGACCTGACTGAGTCTGGAGGGAGGTCCTGGGGTGCCTGGCCCCCACCCCGCCTCAGAATGGAGGATTCTGGGATCAGAGGCAGGGGTGGGGCTCAGCCTGCCAGACCCTCTGGGGAGCTGGCAGGCCCAAGCCTCTGCGGAGCACTCGTCCCAAGGCTGTATATACACAGGGCCAGGAATGTTTATTTTTCCTTATTGACTTTCTCCAAATAAACCCCTGGCCAGCAGAAAGGGGCTCCCAGCCGCAGCTGTTTACCCAGTGTTTGTGATAAAGAGGCTTCTCCATAGCAACAGGTAGCAATGTGCAGCTCTTAGAACATGGCAGGGCCTTGCAACGGGGCTGTGTTTACTCAAAGGGGAAGAGAAAGAGGCAGAGGGAGGGACGATGGAAGGAAGAAAGGAAGGAAGGAAGGAAGGAAGGAAGGGAAGAAGGAAGACCAAGAGACTGGAGGCTGGGAAGTGAACTGAGGAGACACCAGGGAGGAATCCCCGGAAGGAGTGTGGTAGGTTTCTGTCCTCAGCGAGGCTTCCGCTGAGAGCTCCTGGTGGGCCCGGAGGAGGGAAGGCCGTCAAGTGACATGCAGGGAAGCGTGTGCCCCGCCGGGTGTGGGGTAGCTGTGAGCACAGCGCCTGTGCACAGGAGACGCCAACGTGGGCTTGTGTGTCCTGGTCAAAATGTGAGTCTCAGTAATTGTGTACTTAAGTTACCCTGTGCGTGTGGGTGTGTGTGTACACACGTGTCCTTTCGCACTGGGATGGGGGGGTGGATTCGCTTCCTAGGGCTGCCGTATTACCACAGACTGGGTGGCTTAGAACAACGGGAAGTTATTCTCTCACGGTTCAGAAGACCAGATGTCTGAGATCAAGGCCGAGGCAAGCTTGGTTCTGTCTGCAGGCTCAGAGGCAGCGTCTGCTCCATGCTGCTCTCTTAGCTTCTAGGAACTGCCAGCCATCCTTTGTGCTCCTTGGCTTGTGGAGGCATCACTCCAACCTCTCCTCCCCCTGTCACATGGTGTTCTCCACGTGTGCCTCTGCGTCTGAGGCTGTTTCCATCTTCTTATAAGGACACCAGTCATTGGACTAAGGGCCCACCCTAATCCAATGTGACCTCATCTTATCTTGACTAATCTGCAAAGACCTTATTTTCAAATAAAATTATATTCACAGGTACGAGGGGTTTGGACTCGAACATGCCTTTCGGGGGACACAATTGTACCTACGACAGGGCGGCTGCACGAGGGCAGGGGCGGCTGTCAGTAAAGCTTGGGTGATAAACCCACATGCAAGACTCTTAGAAAGCGGGCAGCTCCCTCACGCCCTCACCATCCTTCCTCTGTACAAGGGAGGTGTGGGTCCGGGGAAGGGCGAGGGCGCGCTGTCTCACCTGGGTGAAGTCCTCAGGCGGTGGGGAGAGAAGGGGCTGTGAGGCATCAGGAGTGGTGCCCGGGTCCATGTCCCCGTTTCAGTTGTGCAACTCTGGACACGTTACTTCTTCCCCCAGTGCCTCTGTTTCCTCATCTGTCCAATAATACCCACCCCACAGAACTGTGAGAATCAGAATGCTGTTGGCACAATGCCTGGCACACAGCAGGCACTACTCAAAGTCGGAGGCATCTTTGTTATTTTCACAGGCCTTGGCTTTGCCATCGGGGCCCATGGAAACCCGCTTGGGAATGCCCCCTGGGACGGTGTCCCCTCCTGCAGACGGCAGCCTCTGCTCCAAAAGTTGGCACAGTGACCCCAGCACCCAGGGGTCATGATTGCACGTGGGCATCCCTGGTGGAGTCTGTGCCAGAGACCTGGGGGGGGGGGCATCAGCAGGGATCTTCCAGCGAGACATGGGGCGCATCACCTAAGCACGCAGACACACACCTGCGCCCCTCCGCTCCTCGAGCGTCGGCACCAAGGGGACCCAGGCCAGCACCTGGGTCCAAGCAGCCATCTCGCAGCTGGGTGTGTGCAGGGAGTCGGTGACCGGGTTGAAAGCACCCCCTGCCACACACACACATGCTCCCGCCACAGAGACATGTGTGCACCTCTCAGACACATCCATCTACACCTCTCACACACACACTTTACAGACATACACACCTCACAGACACACAGACACACACACACACCCCTGTGGACTTCCTCCCACACACAGGCACAGCCCCAGACTTCAGCCACAGGGAGCCCATCCCCAGTCCCATAGGTTTGGAGAGTCCACACAGCACGTGGAAACCCACATCTATTGGTTGACACACATCTTTCTTGAACACCTACTAAGCTCCAGGCACTGTTCTAGTCACTGGAGAGACGGCAGGAGACACTACAAGGAGATTCCACTCCAGTCAGTAAGAAAAATGAATAAGGAACTTATTTCGTGTATGAGAAGGAATTTAGTGCTATGGACAAAAACGAAGGCGGAAAAGAAGCCAGAGGAGGACAATCTTAAATGCGTCCTCTGCTCCCTCCTGGGGCTCCCTCTTTCCCCCCAGTGCCAGGGTGTGAGCCAGAGCCCCACAGGCCTGCCCCTCTGCCCCCGTGGAGTGGCCTGGGGGTGGTAATGAGTGAGACGTGCCCAGGGGCTCCGGCCCCGCAGCCAGCATTCCAGCCCTCCGCCACCCAGGGTGGGCCGCGCTTGCGGAGCTCCCCTGCTCTCTCAGCTGCAGCGTGTCATCTCCTCATTACTATTCTAATCCTCATTACAGGGACCTGTCCTCGCGCTCAAACACAACAACCACACAGGCTGTTATACAGCTCCGTGGGGAGACAGGGCATTTTTCTGGAGCTGTTGGGGAGAACAGTCAGAGTGGCACGGGGAGGAAGAGTTGATGCCTTCTGGAGTTTCTTGCAGGGGGGCGGGGGGGGTGCAGTCCCTTCCGGATGTCAACTCTTTCTCTCCTCTGTCCTCCCAGCTCCTATTATCATCCTTACCAACGAGCGCACAGCTAATTGTTTCCTGCAGGCTTGTGCCTGCCACCAGTTAAGCCAGGAGGACCTCAGAGCCCGGCCTGCCCTCTGCCTTCTTTATCTATGCGGCTGGGCACCTGCAGCAGTGCTGGGCACACGGTCGGTGCTCCATAAATGCATGGCAGGAGAGGAACAAAAATACATGCAGGATTTGGTGGGGGAGAAGCATGGCCTGTTGCCTTAGGCCCCTGGCTGGGACAACAGGACATGGGAAGGACAAGAGACAAGAAGCTTCCCCTTTCCTGCCTCCAAGGACCTGTGCTCTCCTAGAATCATAGTCCTTGAACTTCCACTGTCACAGTGATTCCTGATGAATGTGACCTCCTCCTTCCAGGGTTCTCATTTACAAGGCAAATGTCCTCCCTGGGAAAATTAATGTATTTCGTGACCAGAGAGTGATATTGAATGACCTTGGGCAAGTCCCTTAAATTTTTCTGGGCCTCAGTGTCCTGGTCTGTAAAATGGGGCTATTTCTCACTCCTACTTCAGGGTTGTTGTGACGATTAAATGAGTGACTCTTTAGAAAGCACTCAGCATGGTGCCGGCACCACAGTGACTGCAGGCTGTGCTAGTGTGTGAATCAGGGGTACTGCTCTGACAGGACACATCACTGGGGTGGGGGAGGGGGAAGGAGGATTTTGCTTGACGGATCATTTCCCCCAGGGCTGGCCGGCCTTGACGTTGCCCAAGAGACTGCGGCAAGAGAGGGGGGCCCGAGGGACTTAGAACCTCAGGCAGCTGGGTGGGCTCAGGCCCCTGGGAACAGAGCACTGGGAAGACAAGGGACAGGGCCAGCTTTGGGGTCCTGGGCTGGGGAGAGGGACGCCTGGGAGGGAGAAGCGGGAGGTGAGGGACAGGGGACTAGCAGGTTGACTCCCAGCCCCGAGCGATGAGCACAGGGGAGACAGCTAGAGAACAGAGCCCTCAGAAAGTTTCCAGCACATTCCTGCTAAAATTAGCCTTGTCTTGCATACGTAACTCTATATTTAAACTAGCGGGCTGTCAGAGCCGCTGCACAGCCGGCACACGGCAGTGGGTTTGGGGCCCAGTGTGGATGCAGGGGTGCAGGCGGCAGCCCTGGGCATGGACGAGGCATCCAGGGCGCGGGGCGAGGCCACCGCCCACCCGCACCTGTTTGTGCAGAGTTGCACGGGGGTGCATGAATGTGCGGTACACACATGTTCTTCCCAAGCAGTGTGCCAGGCCTCCTGCCTCTTGTCCTGGCCTCAGGGGACAGACTGCAGCAGGACAGACAGACAGAAGCAGTCACCGATGCAGGCACATGCAGGAGAGACGGGGTGGGGGAGGCAGACAGGTGGAAAGAATGCTGTGGGAGAAGAAAAGGAGGAGAAAAGAGCCAGTGAACGAGGGATGGGGGTGGTGGCAGAATGACTGAGGGAGGGGGGTCCAGAGCTCCAGGCACAGCTTGACATCCGCGCAGCACATCTTGAGTCCAGGGGATGGAGGGGGCAGGGTCACAACGGGAGCTCAGCCTCCTCTGACCACCAAGCCCCTCCACTCTGAGGATGAGGGAACCCCAGCTGTCCCCTCCTTTCCTGCAGCTGAGAGAGCTGGCTGATAAGAAGCCAGTTTTACCTGAGGCCTGGAACATTAACTTTGACACTGAAAAGGGGATATTTTATTACCCAGGAATATTTCTGCATCTCTTCAGAGACCTTCTCGCTCAACCCCCGCCCTCAGCAGCCAGCCTCTTTAGACGATTAAGATTAAAACCGACTCTCCAGTTAACCCTACCGATTCGGCGTGCTACAGGCCCCACAGAAGGGGTTTCATATGTGGGCAAGTGTCTCCTTTATCCTGTGAGGCTGACCACTCACCCTTGCCCTACTGTTGTATGTAGGTGTGTGTGGGTGTGCGTGTGTGTGCGCATGCCTGGGGCAGGTGTGGTGACCCAGGAGGCTCTCCCACCAGGCCCTTCCTGCAGCCCCCATCTCCTCTGATTGCAGACCTCCAAGGAGCCCCTGAGAGCAATCAGTCCCATCTTAGGCTACAGATAGGACAACTGAGTCTCTGAGAAGGGGTGTGACTAGCCCAGGGCTGCATAGGGAGCTCACGACTGATCTGGGCCTGAACCCCGGTTCTCTACCTTTCCATGTATCCTTTGCCTTCCGCTGAGCTAAGTCCCCATCATCCTTAGTGCATGCCTGGCTCAGATGTCACCTACTCTCTGAGATCCAGCTCTGGCATTCCAGGTATTGTGGCCAATGGGCCATTTTTCCTGTGACTGTCCTGGTTTTAGCAGGGAATGTTTCCACAACCAAGCCAGGATGGTTGGTCACCCTATTTCCAGTTCAGAACAATTCCTCCTCTTTCTGTGCTCCCAGAATATCCAAGGATAATAGCTAACATTTATTGACCCACTCTCCCATTGTCTTAAGCACTCCACATGGGGATTCACCCATTTTACCCTCATAATAACCCTCTGAATTAGATACGATTATCCCCATTTTACAGATGAAAAAAGAAAGGCACAGAGAGGTGAAAAGGCAAACCCAGCCTAGAAGGGCAGAGCTAGGATTTAAACATGCATACTCTGGCCCCAGAGCCAGGGCTCTTGCCACTAGGCTACCCAATCCTCTCTTGGAGGGCTCCTCTTGTGGTTGGTATATAAGGCTGTCTCCCAAACTCTCGGCAGAACAAAACCCAAGTCTCCTTAACCCCACGTGGTGCTGGGCACATGATATGCACTAAGCAAAATTCCGCTGACTGAATCCACGCCTGGCCTGCCCTCCCTCAGCTGGTCCCTTTTTCCCCTACCCTGGGCTTCCAGCCTTCCGAGCCATCTTCCCTGCTCCTATTTGGTGTCTTTCTGGCTCTCGAGCCCTCTATTCCAGAGTCTTGAGAGAAACTACTTTCTCATGAGCCAGCAAAGACCAGAAGAAATCCGCACACATGTTCTGAGCAGTTCCAGACTCAGTCTTTGGCCCGAGGCCACCGCAGACCCACCTCTGTGTGGCTCCAAGATGGGAACACTCAGACTCCGGAAGCTGGACCCTGTTGGTGGCCTCTGGCTTCTGGGGCCTCTGCTCCAGCCACCCCGCTCCTGAGCAGCTGTAATCCCCACTGAGGGGTACGGGTGGTACAACTCTTGCGGTTTACTGTTTCCAGAAACCCTTAGTGAAATTACAGCTTTAATTAAATACAGCTGGCTGTATGTTATACTCCATATAATTATCGTGTTATTATTATTATCACTTAGACAAAAGTTCAAACAAAGTTTATTGTAAATGCTGTTTGACAGAAACAACTAAAGGAGCTGAGGGCTATTGGCCCGCCTGAGTGACAGAGGGGAGTGGCCGCTGCTGCTTGGTAGGCAAAGGAGAGAAGGGGCCCTTTGGGGGATGCAGGTGTGCATGAAGGCAACTGGGGAGGGACAGCCCTGGGCCAGGATCAGGCTAAGGAGCTGTGTGACCTTGGGTAAGTCCCTGTCCCATCTCTAGGCCTCGGTTCCCTACGCTGGGACAGAAAAGTTCATGTATCCTACAACTGTTGCTTGAGACCTACTATGTGTCAGGCACTGTTCCAGGCCCTGGAGCTCCGTGGTCAACCGAGAAACAAAATTCCTACCCTCATGGAGCTTACATTCTAGTGGAAGGGAGAGACAGTACACGAATGCATAAATAAATGTGTACTATTACAGCAGGTAGCAACAAGGAACCTGAGGAAAAATAAAGCAGGGAAGGGGAGAGAAAGGGATATTGGAAGGACTGGGGGGGGGTCACTATTTCAGGAAAGAACCCCACCCCAAAGGGCTTGACCTTTGATCAGGGACCTGCATAAAGTGAAGGAGCGAGCTGTGAGAAAATAAGGGGGAAGAGCACTCCCAGCAGAGGGACCAGCACGAGCAAAGGCCCTGAGGCAGGAGCCTATTTGGCGTGCTCAAGGAATGACTAGGAGGCCTGAGTCCTCTGGAGCAGAGGAAGGGAAGAAAAAAGTGATGGGAGACGAGGTCCCAGGGAGAGTGGGGGACATGTTGGTTTGGTAGGCCTTAGGGGGCACTTTGGATTTTACTCCAACATGACACAAAACCATTGTGAGGTTAAGGGAAGGCAAGTGACAAATTAATTTGATTGGGATTTGATTCAAATTAAGATCACCAGGGCTCCTTCCAACTCCGACTCAACCTGACTACAAGGTCTGTTCTTGTGTAATAAACCACCTCAAAACTCAGTTGCTTAAAATGAAGATTTACTTTTTTATCTGTCATAGTTCCATGGGCTGACTGGGCTCAGCTGGACGGTTCTTGCTTGGGGTTAACTGTGGGGTTTAATCAAGTGGCAGCTGGGACTGGGGTCATCTGAAGAGTGGATGGGGGGATGTCCAAGCTGTCTGGCATCTCAGCTGGGTGCTTGGCCAAACACATCTTTTCTTTCTCCTTGTGGCCACTCCATGTGGCTAGCTTGGGCTTCCTCACAGCATGGTGGGCTAAGGGGAGTTGGACTTCTTACATGGTGCCCGACAGAGAACCTGTCAAGAGGCCCAGGCAGAAAAGCTTTTTCTGGCCTAGCCTTGGAAGTCACTTTTGCCATATTCTATTGGTTACCCTGGGCTGTCCCAGATTTAATATGAGAAGGGTCTATGCAAGAGTATGAATGCAGAGGGACTTCCCTGGTGGCGCAGTGATTAAGAATCCGCCTGCCAATGCAGTGGACACGGGTTCGAGCCCTGGTCTGGGAAGATCCCACATGCCACGGAGCAACTAGGCCCGTGCGCCACAACTACTGAGCCTGCTCTCTAGAGCCTGCAAGCCACAACTACTGAAGCCCGCACGCCTAGAGCCTGTGCGCCACAACAAGAGAAGCCACTGCAATGAAAAGCCTGCACACCACAACAAAGAGTAGCCCCCGCTCACTGCAACTAGAGAAAGCCCACGCACAGCAACGAAGACCCAATGCAACCAATAAATAAATAAATTTATATATTTAAAAAAAAGAGTATGAATGCAGAGAAGCATCGTTAATTGAGATGCCATCTTTAGAGACAAGCTGCCATAGCTTCCCACTAGAAAAGCCACAGAAATAATAATAGCTACTATTCATTGAGTGCTTTCTATGAATCAGGCACTGTTCTGGTTTCCATATTTTATCTCATTTCATCTTTATATCAACCCTAAGAGGTGGGTTCTATTGTTAACCCCACTTTACAGATGGGGAAACTGTGGCACAGAGAGGTTAAGCATCTTGCCCAAGGTCACATAGCTAGTGAGTAGGGAGCTGGGATTGAACCCAGGCTGTCTGGCTTCAACAGACTCAAGCTTCCTTGGCAGTCTAGAGAGAGACGTTTCAAAATAGCTGGAGACAGAGGGACCGTCCCTGGTTTCCTGACTTCCCGTGTCCAGGGCATGGCAAGCATCTGATTGAACTGGTTCGCTGAAATGCACAGCACAAGAGGAACTTTTCCATGTGTGGAAGGAGAGGGCTCTCTGAGCCTGCTGTCTGAACACCTCCGTGGCCCTTGCAATTGGTACAGAAAATCAAAGAATGTATAAAGCATTCTTGAACTTGAAGAATCTTCAATATCAAGCCTAAATTGTATGGTATAGAAATGGGAACTGAGGTCCAGAGAGAGGCAGTTACTCTGCAACACATCAGTGAGATTCGTAGCCCAGATTTCGCCCCATGAACATGCTCAGGGTCCTGAGGGCTGGGCAGTGTGGAAACTACACATTATGGGGCAGAGCTGGAGTGGTGGCCCAGCATCTCTCTGCTCCAAACTTGGCCGTGTGGTGTGCATGGCCCTGTGTGTGACTAGTGTCAGAGGGCTGAGCTGGAGGGGGTGGGCGCGAGCCTGGGCTCTAGGAAGGGGGCACAGTGCACCAGGAATCAGGGAAACTGAACCTGTGACTTCGAGCACTCCCAGCCCCAGGCACAAGGGGCGCTGTGGTGTCCAGTGATCCTCATTCTAGGGCCTGGGGCTTCTGCAGATCGGTTGGTAAGAGCAGGGAATAAAAGGGGTTGGGGGTCTGGCATTTCAAAATCCTCATGCTTCTAAGGATGGGGGCAGGTTGTTCCTGGCGGCCAGGCCTCCACTGTGGGCCTGCTGTTTACCCTCCCTCCCGGGAGACGCCCAGCCCATCACCTGGCTTGGAGCACAGAGCAGGTTGCTAACTTCTGCTGACACTGGCAGGGGCAACCGCTCCCAGCCTGATACCTCATGGCAGCCACACTTGCACAAATCTTTAATTGTTTAGTTAAGAATTGTGTTTTGACCGCGAGGGGATTTTGGCTGGAGCTCAAGAAGTGATAATGATATTTCGCTGCCAAGACGTCTCCTTGGCGCTCTGTGTGTTAATGTGCACTTCCAAGACGCTCCAATTAACTGCATCAGCTCTCGGGGAGAGAAAGGAGAGGGAGAGGAGGCAGGCAGGGGAGAAGGGGAGGAGAAGGCTAGTGATCCGGAGAAGGCAGACAGGCCCCCCTCCAGCTTTTTATTAGCAAACAAATGGAGGGTGGGTGACAAAGTTCTTGAAGACAAGCTCCAAGTGAAGCGGTGCTTCACGCTGTGGAGGGGAGATCCTGGATAAGACTAGGAGGGCCCTGAAGTCAGATGCCCCAGCCCAAGCAGAGGCTCTCCTGGCCTGGAGTTCCCAGGGGCGGGCGGGCTTCATGGGCCCCCCACCGCTGTCTCCCACCTTCATCGTTTCCTCCGTGCTGGCCCCTGCCTACATGCGGTCGTCTCCCCATTACTCAGAGGGAGAAGACAGAGCTGACACAGACCCCGACTCTGATCCTAAGCCTGACCCCAGCCTCTTGCCATTCTCGCCTCCTCGCTCCTGTTCCCCCGCACTCTTCCCCCCACAACCCCACTTCCAGCCTCACTATCTCTGCTGTTCCTTGAACTGAACATGCCGGGTGTACTTTACACGGCAGAGATTGTGCATTTGCTGTTCCCTCTGCTTAGAATGCTCTTCACCAACATATCTGCTTGGCTTGCTTCCCTGCCTCCTGGAGGTTTGGACACAAATGTCACCTTCTCAGTGAGGCCATATTAAAAATTGCAAGATGTGCCCCATCACTCCCTGTCCGCCTTCCCAGCTTTGTTTCTGAAGCTTTTACCACCATCTAACATATGATTTATCCACTTTTTAATTTTATTATCTGTCTCCACCACTGGCACATAACCTCGGAGGGGGCAGAGTTTTGTGTTTTGCTATATATTTCCAGCAAGTAGAACAGTACCTGGCATATGGGAGACGCTCAATTAATGTTTGTTGGTTGATAACAGCATGAATGAACTCTGTGCTTACCATCGTGCCTTGTCTCAGCACGGTTCCCTACTCTGAATCCTAACTCCAACTCTAGGTCCACCCCTCCAGTTAGGCCTGCCACTACATGAACCCCTCCCCCCTAACTATTTCTTGACCCTCAAGTCTCACTCTTACTCTCTGACCCCTGATTCAACTGCAGCCCTAGCCCTGCCCTTCACCTCTGCTCTTACCCTTGCCCCCATCAATCAAATCTTGACCCTTTCCCCATCCAGTCTGCGCCTTCTTAATTAAATGTCCTCAGCCCTTCCCGGAAGCCTCCAGCTCCGCTGTGCTTTGAGAACCCACTCCACCATGGGCCTTGAAATAGGACCTCCCGCTGGAAATCCCAACGGGAGGGGGCGGGGCACACCTCTCCAGGTGAACACCCCCGCCCCCGCTCAAAGAGGGGATAGGGCTTCCCCACGATTGCTTCCACAAGGCCAAACTCCCGGGCATGCTCACTTGTTCAAAGAGCCATGGAGAAGGACTCTGGGCGGGCAGCAACGCCTTCAGCCCTGCCTCGGGTCAGGAGTGGCTGTGGGAGGCTCTTCCTGGGTTACTTCACTTTCCCCTAGGGGTGAGAGGAGGAGGAGGGGGAGGGGGAGGAAGGAGAGGAGGGGGAGAGGGAGGAAGGGGGAGGGGAGGGGAGGAAGGGGGAGGGGAGGAAGGAGAGGAGGGGGAGGGGAGGGGAGGAAGGGGGAGGGGAGGGGAGGAGGGAGGGGAGGGGGAGGGGGAGGGGACCTCCTTGGTCTTTCCCATCTCTGTTCCCAACTCAGGCACAAAAATGACCTTTCCACATGCTGAGGTGTGAGCTCACAACAGCCTCCCCCATCTCCTCACACACAGACTCACACTCTGCTCACTGCTCAGAAGCATCTAGAATCGCAAACACAGGCCGAAGCTGCAGTGTATGTGAAAGTAAAGGCTTACTCTAAAGCAACATCCGCCCCCCTCCCAAAGTGGAAGGATGGGGGCAGCTGGCCGGAGGTGGGAGCCCAGAGGTTGCCCATCCAGAAGGAATGGGTGAGGGCTGAGGCCCCAGTGGGACTGGTCGGCATCCTCCCCCCACCTCCTCCTCGCCTTCTTTCCCTGCCCCCCCCCCTCCCACTGCCTTCCCCCCTCTCCCAGTACCCATCAGGCCCCCGAGAGAGGGTCAGCTCCGCCGGCTCAAGTTACCAGAAGTTGAAGACAGGAAGATTTAGCGAGGGAGCCGGGACCAGCACAGTGTGCTGTTTGTCCGCCTTTGAAACCGGAGGCTGAGCGGCGGGGGTGGGGAGCGGGCGGGAGGCCGCGGACACTCGGGTGAATTATCGCTCCGTTCGGGTTCTGACTTCCAAGGCTCTGGCCGCCCTCCCCCGGCCCCAGCTCCTGTTTCTCCAGGTGCCGGGGTGTTTTCCTACGTGTTAATTTGCCCCAGTTGACGCGCCCATTCTTGGCCCCGGCCCCCCAAGGGGAGACCAGCCCACCCTGGGGTGGGTCAGGGGGGCCTGGGGGGCGGAGAGAGCCGGGAGGTGCGGCCCGAGTCTTTCCCTGGGCTGAGAGGAACAGGAGACAGGGTGGGAGGTGCGTGTTTGGGGAGGGTGGGTGTCAGCTCACAGACGCTCCATTGCCCTCTCCACACCCGGCACCCCCTCCCCACAGCCCCAGGGAGGTCCCGGTGGGCCTGCGCACTCACAGCGACCCCTGCTGGCCCCTCAGCCACCTCCAGGAAGTTCGCCAGGGCTTCCCCTCCCTGGAAAAGAGCCCTGTAGAGAATGCTGTGAGGTGCTTTTGGCTTCCCAGACATCCTGTCACTCCGTCTTCCCTAAGACATCATGAGGTCAGTCTAGCTCCTACGTTCATAAATTTCAGAGATGACATTTTAGAGACAAGGAAACTGAGGCTCTGAGAGGCTAAGCGACTTGCTCAAGGCCACACAGCTACTTAGAAGCAAGGTCAGGATTTGAACAGAGTTTTTCTGAGCCCAGTGTCCATGACCTTCCCCTTCATGCATGTGGGAAGAGGGTGTGTGGAAAAGGAAGGAGAGAGGAGCACAGAAGGGGTTGGCATAGGATGATAAACCCATGCATGGGGCAGGGGAGGGGCCTAGCAGCAGGAAGGGCTCTCAGGGATGCCAGGGACCACCCTGACCTAGCCCTTTGATCCCTGGCACTCCTCTCCCAGGCTGGAATGGGACCAGGGTCTGAAGTTGGGGCAAGAGTCTGCTGACACTCAGGGTGGCCCGTGTCGGGGTGGCCCACACCTCCTACTGCCCCACCCTACAGGCCTGGGGCCCAGGAAGGGGGTGAATTCCTATCAGGTCTGAGAGTGGGAGGCTGCGGATTAGAGAGGGGCTATTTCTGCTGCTAGAAGCTGGCAGTACAAAGGGTCTCCTGGTGACAGGGCCCCTTCCCCACTTCCCTTCCCAGGCTGGGCTGAACTGGATGGGAGAGGCACTTCTGACAGTTGTCCCCCTGGGCCCCTGCTCTCCCCCCCAACCAGAGCCCCTCCTCACGTGACAGGCAGAGGGGCCAGGCCTCCGCCAGCCCAGGCTTCCCACCCCTAGTTTGCTGCACTGTCCTGCTTCCCTCCTTCCTGGCTGCAGGGCCCCTCTCACCCCGCCTTCTCTCCCAAAGATGAGCAGAACCACCTCCATCCCACCTGCCCCTCCTCTTCTCTTCTCAGCTCCAGCGAGTCTTTTGCCTATCAGGTGGCCTGTGGGAGGACTACAGGCAGGTAGGTCAAAGAGTGAGTAAGGGTCCCCTCCCTGCCCTGCCCAAGTGGAGGTGGCAAACCTCCAACCTCCTGAGCAGAGCTGTGTGACAGGCGATGCAAGGAGACAGACACATTCAGAACTGGGGTGCTTAGACCTCCCATCAACCTCTCTGGCCGTCTTTCCCTTTTACCACCCCTCCTTTCACATGCCCCCCTGAAGCCAGAGCTCTGTTCCTACCCAAGACCAAACCTCACATCCCCCCACACCATCACCCTGCCCTTACCCTCCCAGGATTTCTAACTTTTGGGGTTCTGAATTCTTACCTTCTTCTCCTGGTGGAACCCCAGGGCTGAAGGGCAAGACAGGGTGTCGAGGGAGGTGTGAGCAGGCTACAGGGAGGGAGGGCTTAAAAACTTTCTCACAGCCCTACTCGCTAACCGGGGACAGTTGAAGTAAATCAGATTGTCCTGGATTTAAATCCATCTTTTACCACTCACTAGTGTGGTCTTGGGCAAATGATTTAGCCTCTTTGGGCCATGTCTTTTCCTTTGGAAAAGATTCTAATCATTTTTTAATCTGTCCTCTGGAGCTGGTTGGGAGGACTAGCTGCACCTGGCCTGTAGTAGGTGTTTTAGAAGTGAAGCTTTATTCCAGGCTTGTTGGTGAGTGAGTGTCTGTGTGAGCGTGGGGGTGAGGGTGTGCCTGGGGAGGGCAGAAGCGGGAGAGAAGGCCCAGGCGGCCAGATGGCAGGCAGCCTAGAGCAGGCTCAAAGAAACCCCTGGCGCTGAGGCCTCTCAAAAAGTCTGGAAAGGTTCAGGGATGGATCAAGATGGTAACTAAATGGCCTACAACATCTTTACCGAGTTCCTGTGGTTGCCTTGGCCGTTTAGGAACAATGGAGGGTAGAGGAGGATTCATTTATTGATCCAGTGCAGAACTGTTGAACACCCTTTGTGTGCCAAGTCCAATGCTGGACCAATTGTGCTGAGGAGATCGTCACGTTTCCTACCCTCATAGTGCTTACATTTTAGTGGAGTGACACAGACAGAAAGAAAATCGGGGTTTCCCTGGTGGCGCAGTGGTTAAGAATCCGCCTACTAATGCAGGGGACACGTGTTCGAGCCCTGGGCTGGGAAGATCCCACATGCCACGGAGCAACTAAGCTCGTGCGCCACAACTACTGAGCCTGCACTCTAGAGCCCAAGAGCCACAACTACCGAGCCCGCGTGCCACAACTACTGGAGCCCGCGCACCTAGAGCCCGTGCTCCGCAACAACACAAGTCACTGCAATGAGAAGCCTGGGCACTGCAACGAAGAGCGGCCCCTGCTCACTGCAACTAGAGAAAGCCCGCTTGCAGCAACAAAGACCCAACTCAGCCATAAATAAATAAATAAATAAGTAAATTTTTTTAAAAAAGAAAAGCAATGGACGCATAAAACAATTGCAAAAGAATTGCAAGAAAATTTACAAAGGGCTAAGACATGTGGTCACCCAAAAGCATAGCATGGAAGTTGAACGTGCAGGATGAGAAGGAACTGAGGAAAGCACAGCAGGCAGAGGGACAGATCGTGCAGAGGAAATGGGAGCAGGGAAGAGAGCGGGGAATGAGAAGAGATGCAGGGGAGAGGCCGTCGAAAGGCCACACTGTGTATGTAGGATGCTGTTGGCCATGGTGAGGTATTGCAATTTCCTTGTATGTGCAGTTGGGGGGTCGTTGGAAAGAGAAGGGTGACACCATTGGATTAATGCTCCTCTGAGAAGGGGTGCTGCTCTGAGAAGGGGTGCTGCTCTGAGAAGGGGTGGGTGAGGATAAGGGTGGGAGCAGGAGGTCAGTGAGGCTGAGCAGAGGTCAGGCCGGAGGAAAGATGGACTGGCCTCACTGGTAGCGGGGAAAGTGGTGACAAAGGATGGATTTGACCCTGCAGGACTGGCTGATGGGTTGGAGAGGAGGGGTGAGGGTGAGGAGAAAGGAGAAATCAAGGAGGACGGCTGAGCTTTGGGCTGCCTGGGAGATGTGAGCACCATTTTCTGAGTGGGTAAGCTTGGGGGAGGAGGTGTGGGGAGGCACACCAGAGCTCTGTTTTGGTTCTGTTACATCTGAGATGTCCGTGTGGATGGGAGGTGAACAGTTGGGGAAATGGATCGGGAGGGAAAGTTCTCTTTTTTTTTTTAAACATCTTTATTGGAGTATAATTGCTTTACAATGGTGTGTTAGTTTCTGCTTTATAACAAAGTGAATCAGTTATACATATACATATATCCCCATATCTCTTCCCTCTTGCATCTCCCTCCCTCCCACCCTCCCCATCCCACCCCTCTAGGTGGTCACAAAGCACCGAGCTGATCTCCCTGTGCTATGCGGCTGCTTCCCACTAGCTATCTATTTTACATTTGGTAGTGTATATATGTCCATGACACTCTCTCACCCTGTCACATCTCACCCCTCCCCCTCCCCATATCGTCAAGTCCATTCTCTAGTAGTGTCTTTATTCCCGTCTTGCCACTAGGTTCTTCATGGCCTTTTTTTTTTTTTCTCTTAGATTCCATATATATGTGTTAGCATACTGTATTTGTTTTTCTCTTTCTGACTTACTTCACTCTGTATGACAGACTCTAACTCCATCCACCTCATTACAAATACCTCAATTTCATTTCTTTTTATGGCTAATATTCCATTGTATACATGTGCCACATCTTCTTTATCCATTCATCCGATGATGGACACTTAGGTTGCTTCCATGTCCTGGCTATTGTAAATAGAGCTGCAATGAACATTTTGGTACATGAAAGTTCTCTTAACCTATGTTTTCTCATCCGTAAACCCAGGGTAAGAATAGCACGCAGGCACGGAGGATGGGGGCAGGAGGATGCCGCAGTGGTGACCACTCCGAGGATGTCGCCACAGGCTGGCTGTGAACAGAGGCCCAGGACACCTACAGAGCAGAAGCAGATACCTGGCCGTGTGAGAGCAATCAAGAACAGCTTCTAGACGGGGTGACTGGGATGGAGTTTTGTTTTATTATTTTTAAACGTTTACTCCAGACGTTTCAAACATACATTAAAGTAGACAGAATAGTATAAGAGCCCCTCTGTATCCCATCACTCTGCCTCAACAACAAGCAATCCATGGCCAATTTTGTCCCATGTCTCCCCATATTATGTCTGAGGCAAATCACAGACATACCACTTCAGCCATAAATAATTCTTATGTATCAGAAAAAGATATGGACTCTCCAAAAAATAATTTTAATACCAATATCACGTAAAACATTAAAATTAGGTCTTTAACCCCAGTAGCAATAAGTAGCATCCACATCTAGGTTATGGAACCCACCCCACTCCATCCTACCCTCTCTGGGGTGGGAGAGGGGCCTGGGAGGGAAGAGGTACCCCCTTCTCAGTGTTTCAAGGTCCCAAAAGAAATGAGCTCAAAGGTGCCAGCCATGCCTCCAAATCCCATTGTGGCAACATATTTGTGGGTAATATACCCCAAGAAGCTGTCGTGGCTTCACCAAGCCTGGCCTGGGCAGACTTTCTGGAAGTCCACTCTACCCCAATCTCTCCCAGATCCTGTGCCACAGACGGCCCCTCAGATGGCCCTCAGCTCATTGAGGGACATCTTTCCTGCCCTGAGGGATGAGGCAGTCACCCCACATCTTAATTCTTGTGATGAGCTCTGGGAAGAAGGGTGTTAGGGCCCGGAGTTAGGCAGAGGCATGGGCAGGAAGGGGCATCCTTCAAATACCCCTGGGCCCCAAAGCCCATGTCCAGGCCTCACAGAGCTGGGAGGAGGAAGGACCCTCACCTGAACATAACACACTCAAGGGCCCACTTGAGCAGGAAGCAAGGCTGAAGGTAGGAAATCTAGAGGGCTGTGATGAGCTCCCAGGGGGAGGGAGCCCTCCAGGGACCCCCGCTAGGCCCTGGGGACTCTAGGCACTGGCTTTCTCTTATACTTCCTCATGCTAGAGTCTTCTGCTGCTTACCCCCTTCCCTCCCCTAGAATCCACTAGACACTGTTTTCCATTTTCTCTTTCAAGGATGCCCCATCTTCTCAAGGAGCCCCTCCCCAACACAGTGGACTTCTCAAGGACTGCCGCCACAATGTATCCCTTCTCACCCCCAAAAGCTGTCCTCCCACCTGAGGTTCCTTCTTCCTTCTCCCATTGATAGCGGCCACCTTGATGGTATTTCAATTCAGAGATCGAAGAGAAACTTACACACTAACTCTGAATTCAATCTGATTACAAGTAGGACCTGTATTTGTACAGTAATGTAGGTGGAATCCTAGGTTTGGATTGATTTCCGAGCAAACAAGCCAAGGAGGATTCAAGAATTTCTTTGGCACCACCGTTGGGCTGGGGACCACCAGCCTCTGCTGAGACATTTGTAGTGACAGGAAGCTCAGTGCCTCACGAGGCTGCCCATTCTGCTGCAAAATAATCCCGAACGACCAGAAATATTTTCCTTCTTTTGAACCGCAACCGAGACTCCTGTTTTTGGGGTGTGTGTGTGTGTGTGTGTGTGTGTGTGTGTGTGTGTGTGTGTGTGTGCATGGAGGGGTCACTACTAAAGCACACAGCCAGTTTTCTTGGGAAAAGAATTTTTGTTGTCTTTATACAAAGAGCTTCATAACCTGATTTCCTTTACCTGCCTGAGTTGCTGGTCTAAGAGCAGCATTGCATAGAGTTTATCTACGCAGATATTCCTCAGCCTCTGGGGCTGAGGGGCCTAGGGTTTGAAGAAGGGGAGGCGATGGAGAACACTGAGAATAGGAGGGAGGAGGAATATTCAGGGTAAGGAGGTAGCCTGCACAAAGGCTTGCAGGGGTAAATGGAGGGAGGCAGGAGGAGGCTGGGCTGGTATGAAAACCTTGGGGTTGGTGAAGGAAACCCAGATGTCCTCCATTCACAAAAATCCCCAGAAAAAGGGCTTTCCTTACTGGCAACCTTGGGCAAGTGACTTAATCTCTCAGAGCCTCAGTATCTTCATCTGGAAAGTTGGTATAACATTGATACCCACCTGCTAGACTTGTTGTGGGGATTACATGAGACAAACTGTGCAGTAGTGCCTGGCACATACTAAGTGTCAATACAATATAGCAATAATATATATAATACAATATTATATTACAAATAATATACTATTATTTACTCTTTTCTGAGCCCCAATTCTCCTTCCAGCTTCAGAATCTGGGCTCCCTTTCAGCATCCGTTTAAGAAATCCATTCTTCCCACGTGTGTGGTTCTCCCTACTGCAGACAGCAGCCATCACTGGGTGGGGCAGGGCAGAGGCTCCCCTGTCCATTACTCAGGGTTTCCAAGGCCCTGGCAGGGAATACCTCCCCCTCCTCCCCTCCAGGCAGCTCCCGGCTCCTGAGGGATAGGAAGTGTGTATGTTTGGAGAGGGAGGGAGTTATTGTACCCAGAGTCAGCATCCCAGAGCCAGGCCCTGGGGCTCTGTATGCTGGCTGCACTGGGCACCTGCACCAGCCTCCTCCTCTTCCCAGCACTACAGGGGTCCTGATGGCTGGGCAGTCAGGCAATCTATGTGCTAGCCTGGGCTCTTGCACAAACTTGCTGTGTGACGTTGGGCAAGTCCCTTCCCCTCTCTGAGCCTCAGTTTGCTCCTGTGATTTTAAAAAAGGAGAAAAGAATTACGATTCCATGATTTGATGTAAGTTATTCAGATAGGAAAGGGGAAGGGGAAGTTAAGGAAACCAGGGGTTTTAACCAATAGAGTCTAGTCACTGGTACTCAAGGCAAAGAGATTGGGGAGGATTATCTGAATAACTCTCCCCAATTACCAGGTCACCACAGGAATGGAGACCTAGTTTGACCAACTCCCAGGCTCGGGAACACAACCCTCTGCTTTTGCTCTCTGGTTCCAGCCAGCCTCTTCCAGAGGATTTAACCCTGTTTACAGAAATGGGAATTTGCATGATGAAAATAACCGTAGCCGGACTGCGATTTTACTGAGCTTGGCACAAGGCTCGGAAAAAGCGGCTGCATAGCCAATTACTGGAATTTTTAAACACAAATAATATTTTATGGGATCAGTGGGCTGGCGCGGGGCCGCCGCACCCGGCGCGGCTCCTCCGCCCACAAACAAGCTCCGATTGTGCGGCGGGCGAGCGCGCCAGCCCGGGGCTGGGAGGTGGGGTGGGGGTCCGCGGGCGGGCCGGGGTCCGCGGGCGGGCAGGTGCAGCGCGGGGCTCCGGCGGGTGGGGAGCGTCGGCGAGGCCCGGGCCGGGTGGGGAGCGCCAGGCGCCCAGCTCACCTGCAGCGCCGCGCCAGGAAGCGTTTAGCGCCAGAGGGCGCGCCGAGCGCTACGCTCCCCCGCCCGGCAGCCGCCCGCTGGGCCTGGCCCGAGCCCCGCGCCCTTGGCATGGCCGTGGCCGCCGCGCCGCCTCCGGAAGGCCGGCTTCCCGGAACGGCCCGAGGGCGGCGGGGAATCCGCGCCGAGGCCCTGGAGCCACCCCTCGCCTTCCCGATCCCGCCCGAGGCGCGCTGGCGCGCTGGAGGCCGACGCCGGAGCCGCAGGCTGCGCGCGAGGCCAATGCCGGTCGATGGCACAGTCCAGGGCACCGGGACCTCCCCGCTGTCCCGCCAGGGGTCCCCGTCCCTGCGCGCCTCGAGCCCGCAGGGCCTGGCCCGGGACCCCGGGAGGCTGGCCGTCCTGGCAGCCGCGCACTCCCTGCCGGGGGCTCGTCCCCCGTCATCCGCCCGCCTTCCCCGCGGAGCGCCCGGCCCCAGCACGCAAGGGTTAAGAAGAAGCAGGTGTGTCGCCAGATGCCGCTCACCACCCCTCTCCCCCGCAGTCCCGTCGGCCTCCTCCTCCTCCGCCCACCCGCTCAGAACCAAACAGTCCCAAATAAAAGTGCTATTGTTGCCTTTCCCCACCCCCGTCGCTGCCCCGCCACCTGGAGCGGAGCCCGGTCCCCTCTTCACCTGCCCCGGGGCCGGCCGGGGGGAGGGGAAGTGGGGCCTCCGAGCGGGGACTTCCGCTCTGCCTCAGCCTCCAGCTTCCCCTCCCCTAGTGCCCCCAGCACTGATCCCTAGGCCAGTGGCGGGCGCAGTGGCTTGGGGGGTGGGGGGCTCCTTTCTGGCCTGAGAGCTGGGTTCTGGCCTCCCCGCGCCCCTCTCTCTAGCCCCTCATCCTCACTGGCTAGACCAGTGGCGGGGTGTGCAGAGCTGGAGAAGAGTAGGCCCTGTCGAGACGCCCAGGACAGTGCCAGCCTCGCTCGGCAATTGGCAGCTGGTATTTTTAAAACATTATTTGTCCCTCGACAAGTCAAGGAAGGGGGTGGAAGAGTGATGACTCCCTTTTTACAGACCGAGAAGCGGAGGCACGCTGAGGGGAAGTGTCTCGCCCAAAGTCAGGAGGCTGGTCAGAACTCAGGTCTGTCGGCTCCCCTGGCACCGCGGGGCCTCGGGCGCTCATTTGAAGGACAGGACAAGGAATGGGGGACCCCAGAGACTGGCAGCCTGGCACGACCTCGGACTCACTGTAGGACCTTGGACTAGTTACTACCCCTCCCCAGGTTTCCTCCGTTCTTAAATCGATAGGGGTGGACTAGCGTGACTCCTGAATTCCCTTAACTCCAAGGGGCTGGCAGATCCCCCGGAGGTCTGGGGGCCCAAGGTGGGATCCCACGAGTGAACGAGGCAGCCGTGGCCTGTGCAGAGGGAAGAAAATGTTTCCCCTCTCGCTCCCCATCTCCGCCAGCCTCTCCCGCCCTGCCTCCATCCCTCCTGCCGGCCCCAGGGAGGCTGAACTACGAGGTTAAATAAATATCTGACGGTGACTCAAGGAAACGAGTCAAGACCGTTGCCGGGAGAAGAAACCCAGACCTCGGTGAAGATCCGCCCCCGAGTCCGAGCAGCCCCCGCCCCGCCCCTGAGGCGTGTGTGCGGAGCCCTGGCCCCCTCGGGTCTCGCCCAAGTGCGCCAGGATAGCCAGGCCCCTCTCCTCGACCTGCTCTTGCTTGGCATGGCTGGGGCTGGGGACGTGCGCGCAGGGTTACCGTATTTCCTCTCTTTGCGCCCTCGGTTTTGAGAGCAGGTATTTAACTTCTCCAAGCCACGGGAGAGTCCTTTCTGTACTGTGGAAAGTCGGGAGGCTTGAGATTTTGTTTTTGTTCTCTTAGCTCTCTCATAACCTCTCTCCTGATCTGCCGACCTGTCAGTCCTGTTTCCTGTCTCCACCTGAACGTTTAGCGGGCATCTCAAACAAAACTTGTCCAACTTTGAAATTCTGATCTTCTCCCCCCAGACCTGTTCCTTTCTGTCTTCTCCATCTCCGAAAAGGGCAACTTCATCTTTCCAGTTGCTCAGAAAGAAAATCTTAGAGTTATTCTCAACCCCTCTCTTTTTCTGTCATCATTCATCCAAATGCTTTGGGGAATCTTGTTTACTTTGCCTTCAAAATATGTCCAGATTCTGCTACCCTTCACCACTTCCCCATTTACCCCCCTGTTCCGACCCACCATCTTCTCTTGCCTGGAATATCACAACACCTCTTGTCACTCTGCATCCCTTGTCCTCCTTAGTCTGTTCTCAACAGAGCAGCCAGGGTTATCTTTTTAAAACCAAAGTCAGATCCTGTCCCTCTTCTGCTCAAAAATCTAATGGCTGCACATCTCACTCAGAGAAAAGGGTCCTTCCAAGACCCTAGATGATCTGATCACCTCTCTGCCCTTCCCTCCCGCTCTTCTCCCCCTCACTCCACTCCAGTCACACTGGCCTTCTCACTGTTCTACAGGCAGGACAGCACACTTCTGCCTCAGGGCCTTTGCACTTGCTATTCCCTTTGCCTGGAATAATCTTTTCCCAGATTCCTATAGTGCTTTCTTGCTCACTTTGCTAAGGCTTTTTCTACCTCCCACCAATACACACAGCCTCCCCATCTCCCTTCCTCTGCTTTACACATCTCAGTAACTTTTATCACCATCTAACATATGCTACATATTTACCTGCTAATTTGTTGTCTATCTCCTCCCACTAGATTGTAGGTGCTATGAAGGCAGAGGCTTTTTAAAGAGTCTCAGCCTGAGAACAGAGCTTCACACATAGTGGGCACTCAGTAAATATTTGTTGAATGAATGAATAAATGAAGGAATGACCTAGTCACCTTCCCTTCCTGGGCCTTACTTTTCTCACCTGCACAAGTGAGTTGGATCCAGTGAAAGTCCCCTCAGCTTTGAGAGTCCTGTGGGAGACTCCAGCTGAGCCTGGGGGATGCCGGCCGTATATCCCCATGAGGAGTGGAGAGCTGGTGGTTTAGAGGAGCTGAAGGTGGGCTGAGGAGGGTTCTGAAGGATCTTCAGAAATCTGAAATTGTCACCTTTCCTGATACTTGAGAGGTCAGGAGAGGTGAGAGGGGAGGGGTGTGCTAATCAATCATTCATTCGTTCAGGCCAAATATGCTTCAGATGCCTTTACACGAGGGTCCCCAGGGCAGAGGCACTGCTGTAGAGGGGAGAAGGGAGCAGTACCCAAGATTAGTCTTTGATGACTGAGCTGAGCTTCTGATAGGTGGTGGGAGTCCAAGATGAATAAGACTCAGTTCTCTCTCTGGGGAAGCTCAGACTAGTATCTAATAATTTTTTATATATATATAAATTTATTTATTTATTTTTGGCTGTGTTCGGTCTTCACTGCTGCGCGGGCTTTCTCTAGTTGTTGTGAGCAGGGGCTACTCTTTGTTGCGGTGCACGGGCTTCTCATTGTGGTGGCTTCTCTTTGTTGCAGAGCATGGGCTCTAGGCGCGTGGGCTTCAGTAGTTGTGGCACGCAGGCTCAGTAGTTGTGGCTCGCTGGCTCTAGAGTGCAGGCTCAGTAGTTGTGGCGCACGAGCTTAGTTGCTCCGCGGCATGTGGGATCTTCCCGGACCAGGGCTCAAACCCACGTCCCCTGCATTGGCAGGCGGATTCTTAACCACTGCACCACCAGGGAAGTCCCAGTATCTAATAATTTTTAAACAATGATTGATGTGTTATAATCAGGAGACTTATTTGGGGGGGCAGGCAGGGAAATGATCCCAACTCTTCCCACGGTGGAGGGGATGTCAAAGGAGGCCTTCTGGAGGAGGCAACACACCTGAGCAAGATTTGAAAGATAAAGAAAGGAGAGCAGGGCTTTTGTCGAGGGCGTGACTGTAGTGCCAGCACTTCCTGATCATGGAAGTGATGTGGTAAGGACGCTATGATTTGGGAAGGTGGGAGTGAGGGGTAGAAAGGGGAACCAAGCTGTCAACTTGCTCTGTGCCTGTGCCACCAGTGCAAGGCAGAGGAGGCTTATGCTACGGAGGTTGCAGCCTAGTCCAGAGGGCCCACTCATTCATTCAAGAAGCATCCCTGAAGGTACCCCATGTGTCCAGCCTGGGGCAAGACCCTATAGGAGGCAGAGACATGCAGAGTGAGACCTGGGCCAGTGGTCAGGACACTAGGGCCATCAACAGCTCTGGTCCAGGTTGGCTGTGTGACCCTGGGTGAGCCTGGAACCTCTCTGAGCTTTAGTTCTCCCAACTGTAGAGGCAATAGATAATTCCACCTGCACCGCATGACTCATGGATTACACTGAGGATCAAATGAGATAATCTCACCATAAGCACTTAAAAGTGTATGACAGAGGAACAAGAACTAACACACAGCAAGGTCTCAGTCCTTCAAGAGCTTGGAGTATAGTCTTTGTAGCTTAGAGCCCCCTCCCTTGGTCTCTCAACTTTCCATTTCAGTCTGGATCTTGGAGCCCCTTGGGACTGGCTGACTCCCTCCCTAGCCTTGCACTTGAGTTGGCTTCCTTCCTGACCCCAGGACTTCCAAAGGAGGTCTCCCCCTCGTGGCACTTCCTGGAATAACAGAACAGGTCTCTGAGCAAGAAGAGATGGGGCCAGACTAACCACAAAAAGGGAGCAGGAAGAGCCCAGAAGAGGAAGAACCTGATGACTTGGGAAAGGAACAGGGCAAACCTGCAAAGGAAGTAAATCCTGAAACAGAATGTTAGACTGGAAGGGGCCTGGGACCTCCTCCCACACCCCATTTTACAGATGAGGGAACTGAGGTTTGGGGAAAAGGAAGTTGAAGGCAGGACCATGACTCAGGTGTCCATACACTCCTGTGCTGGGTTCATTCCATTACACCAAGTACCACATGCATTTATACAACTCATGAACAGTGTACATTGCAAATTCCCTCTACATCTGGCAGCATCCCCCTGAGGGCCTCAGGCTATGTAGCAGTCTCTCCCAGGGCAAAGATTGCCAAATGCCAGAGACTCTGCAGCCGGAGTGGCTGGTATAACCTCAGAGTTAATATATTCTAGATCCAGAGATCAGAGATAGATAACTCACCTGGATTTTTTTCTTTTTATTGGGCTATGGGTGTAGGGATAAGGATGGGGACACAATTAAATCCACATCTAAATGACCAACTCAACCTGCGGGGGGTGTGTGTGTGTGTGTGTGTGTTGCAGTTGCAAGCATGGAGTGCTTTATCCAAAAAAATGTTTTAACCTACATCTTCTAATTTAGTTATTGCTGCTATTATTAGCCCACTTTAGAGATGAGAACAATGAGTCACCGAAGGACCAAGTGATTTGCCAAGGTCAAGAAGAACATTAGGGAAGGACCAATGTGGTGCATACAGAAGGCACTGATAGATGCCATCACTTGCCCGTGAGACGGCCTCGTTATTATTGAGCTGATTTCAGGAGGAATGCTTCCCAACCTGCAGTCCTCTCCTACCACAGAGGAGATTTCTGCTGGCTTCCTTGGATCCTGGCAGCCTGGATGGGCCTCTGGCTTTACGTTTAAGGTAAGGGGTGAGGTGGGGGATGGGCACAAAGAACGCAGCAGAAGAAGAGGGGCTGCCTGCCTGCATTGAGCTGGGGGGCTTTCAAAATAGCTTCATTCGGCTCATTGGCTGGCTGAGGGGAGGCCTGGATTTTTGATCGCCCCAGGGATCGGAAAGCAAAGGTGGGCTCGAGGGCCACTGTGAAAATGTACTAGGATCCAGGAGAAGACCCCGTTGCTGTGTCCCATTGCTAGGTCAGCAGGGTGTTCAGTGGATAGAGAAAATCCTGGGATCGGGCGTGGAGCACACTGGGTCCTGGGTTCAAGTGCTGTATGACCCTGCATAGTGTAGAGCAGTGGCTGGGAATGGAGGCTCTGGAGCCAGGCTGCCTGGGTTCTCATCCCAGGTTCCCCACTTAGTAGATCTCTGGCCTCGACTTCACCTCTCTGAGCCTGTTTTCTTATCAGTAAAATGGGGAATAATAGTTCCTACCCAAAGATTGTTGGAAGCATTAAATGAATGAATCACATGGAGTACTTAGGAAATTGCCTGGCATATAGTAAGTGCTCAATAAACATAATCTATTTTTAGGAAAGACCCATCTGAGTTACAAAATCATCACCTGTGCAGTGATAGATGAGTGATTTCCAGTTATGGGGGCCACAGCTCTCCGGGGAAGGTTTTTTTCCAAGAAGGGGCAAGACTATAGAAAATAAAACTTGGTACAACATTCTGTGGTGTGGCTTACAGAAGATTTGAATGTTTCCCTGAGGGCACAGGTTTACAGAGTTGAGTCACGGGACTAGAGCATCCTTAGATTCCTGGACCCATTATTCTGTGGCTCTGGGGTTATCTTCTCAGTCTGGAGGGTGTAAAGTCCAGCGTAGTCCCATGCTGGAAAAACGGGGACCCTGATCCCAAGCCTGGCAGATTACGCCTTGGTGCCCAGAGGGTATCTTGGGGTGAGTCCCAGGGAGCTGAGGGTCCTGGATTGTCCTGCATCCAGCCTGTCCCTGGGAGGGGGTGGATTTGGGGGATGAGGAAAGAGAGGCCTTCATGGAAGAAGGCAGGCAGGAAAAGCTCCTTGCCCATCATGTTTACTGAACTGCACTGAATTATGACTAAATGCCAAGATCTGGCTTCAGGCAATTGCCTAAATCATTTAGGGGTTGACAGAGGAGGGAGGGAGGGGACATGGGGATCTTGGGGGAGAATGTTCCTGTAATTCTTCAGTCTGAGGTACATTAAGGAGCCATAAGCCATGTCGAGAGCTTGAATTACATTAGAGAGATTATCCTGTTACAGTTCATAATCCTGGATAATATACCGTCTTGGAGCACACCTGCCCATGATAAATCTCACCCCGTAATGGCCTGACCCTGGGGACCCAGGGAGGCTGGGGCAGCAGGTGAAGGCTAGTGGCATGGACACAGCCTTGGCAGAAGTACTTATGAGACCTCCTGACTCATCCTTGTGCCCCCTACCCCTGCCTCAGCCCAGAGGGAGTGGATGTAGCTGGGAGCTTCAAACTTCCCCATCTCCACTCAAGGAATTTGGCCCCCTAGCGCCCCTCTAGCCTTAACCCCTACCCCATGAGCCCTCCTCCTGCTCCTGGGTGGGACGACAGACCCTTGGCATCCCTGTCTCCAGGCTCTCCTCTCCCTGAATGTCTTCCCCTTAATCTCTCCAAACCCAACTGGCATTTCATGGTCTGTGAAGACCCCACAGAGAACACACACTGACATCCCCCTTCGCTCCAGCTCATGGCACTGACCCACCCTGGTGAATGGGTGTGTCCCCTGCCACCTACGTGTTTCTGAGCGTCTGTCTCCCCAGCAAGAGCACAAGTACCACGGAATCTGGAACCATGACTACGGCCACAGCACTTAGCACAGAGAGACTAGGTAACTTGTCCAAGTTCATGCAACTAGTTAGTGGCAGAATCAGGGTTTGAACCCCACTTGCCTGGCTCCAGAGTCTGTGCTTTTGGCCATCAGGGAACACTGTCTCTCTAACCTGAAAGCTCTGTCCTGTGTCATGCGGGGGCCTGGCCCCTCTTTCCATGAGCTGCCACATCCTTACTAGGGTCTATTTGCCTTACACCGGGGACCCTCACGAGCCAGAGGGATGACTCTCGTGGTAGATCTTAGGGCGGGATGGCACCTGAGCCTCCTAGCTTCACCCCCAGCCTTTTCAAGTGGCCCGCCCCACCATGTGACCTCACTAACATCCCCATTAACTTGGCAGCCCTGTCCCAGTCCTAACACCCTCTCTTCTGCTGGTCATTGCTTGGCCCCCAGCTCCTGGCAGCCTGGAAGTGTCTGGGAGCCGGCTACCTGTCCCTGCTCTCTCTCTGCATGACACCCCAAGCCCCCCGTCAGCCTCAGATTCTGCTTTACTCCTCCCACCTCCCTTCCCCAAACACACATTCCATGTGTACCTCTACCTGAGGGAATGGGAAGGGCACCTTTCTGGGTCTCCTGGGGTTAGCTATGCTACTGGGGCTTCAGCTAATGCCAGTCACTCCGGGTCTTCTAAAAAGAAGCCACAGCTGCTGTATAGCAAGTGCTAAGTGCCAAGCATCGGGTTATGCTTTTTACCTGCATCATCTCATTTACCCCAGGCCAGCTCTATGCGACAGGTACTATATAATTTCTACTTTACATAATTTCTCCAGATGAGAAAGTTGAGGCTTAGAGCAGTTAAAAACAGTGTCACAGGTCAACACCTAGTAAAGGGCAGAGCTAGAATTCAAACCTATGCCTGCTGGTTCCAGAGTACGTGCGCTTAACCCTTGATGCCACACTGCCTCTTTATGGTGAGTGCCAGACGCCCTGGGCTGCCTCCCCAGTCCCATCCACACACCCCCAGGCTCACCTTTCTCCATCCCTTCTCACCCTTGCAGGCATCTCTAGCACCTTCCTCCCTACCTTTCTCTTGCCAAGCTCCAGAACTCCCCTGCATTCCAAGTCACTCAGTGTGTCAAGGATTCATCCCCTCTCTGGGTACCTCCCCATCATTCATCCAGAGATGGAACATGACGGTTTGACCATCCACCCATCCATTCATTCCCATCATTCATTCATGGAATCCTGGAATGTCGGGGCTAGAAGGGGCTTTGGAGATTATCTGGTCCAGTGGCTTTTAAACCAGCATGCAATTTTCACAGAAAGGCTCCTGTGGAAGTTCTGTCGAGATCAATGAGGGTTGCGGTGTGTGTGTGTGTGTGTGTGTGTTGGGAGGTTGGAGGTGGTGTCCAGAGCCCTGCCTTCTCACCCCCACCCCCCTGCTCTATACTCCCAGAGTGCAATTAGCCCAGGGCTGTGTCCAGACACTCAGTCCATAAGAACCTGTTGCTTTCAGTCACTAACCAAGGGATGGCTGGGCTCCTTGCTCTCCGTGGACCCTCAGGACCTCTCCTCTCCACGTGAGCTCTCCAGCTGGACAACCAGACTTCTTACACAGCAGCTCAGAGCTCCCTGAAGCACACAAGTGGAAGATTCCAGGCCTTCTTAAGACTAAGGCTCAGAAGCGGAATGACCTCACTTCTGCCGCACCCTCTTGGCTAAATTCAGGGGGAAAAGAAAGAAACTCCACCTCTTAGTGGAGGAATGACAAAGAATTTGCAGTCCTCTTTAACCCACCACCATCTGTGTGACCTTGAGCAAGAAAATTACTGAACCTTCCCAATTTTCCATCTGTGAAGAATAAATACATGGAATCCATGGAAAGTACTTAGAACAGTGCCTGGCACAGAGTAAGGACGCACTACATGTTAGCTGGTGCTATTTTTATTTCTCACGCACATGCCTAGCGCCGTGCTAGGTAACTGGTGAGGGTGGGGGAGATCTACAAGAGTAATGGCAAAAACAGTTTATACTCCTGATAATCAATAATCTAGTTCATGAGATAAAATTAACACAGGCCGAGATCAAAGTACTAATTCAAGGCATTGTGTAATTCAGGAGCCCATGAGAGGTACAGATAACATACTTGAGGAAGTTGGAGGACAAAGAGACTGGACATGGGGGCTGGGTGGCCAGTCAAGGCTTCAAGGAGGGAGGGGCCCCCCTGGAGGGGAGGGCAGTCCAACGGTTCAGCACAGACTCAGCCAAGCTCCCTGCTTTCAAATCTTAGCTCTGCCACTTTCTGGATGTGCCTCTGTGATCTTGCAAGATGCTTAGCCTCTCTCTACGGCAGTTTCCTTTCTGTACCATGTATCTATCTTCTAGGGCTCCAGTGAGGAGTAACTGATTTATTTCCTATAAAGGGCAGCAGTGTCTGACATGGGATAGGTGCTCAGCAAGTTGAGTTAATCTCATTATCCCTCATGAGAGGAGACTTTGGCTTGGTGGCGAGAAGGGACAGAGGTCTCCAGGTGGATGGAAACAGTGACTGCATGTGTAAAGCGGGACTCTGCCTGGGTCGTGCTCAGGGATGGGGAGGAAGCGACTCTGCACGGTGGAGATGTTTGCGGCTGGGGAGGGGAGTGGGGGGCGAGGGCAGCAGGAGCCAAGGCAGAGAGGAGTGCAAAGGGCAGACTGTGGGAGCCCTCAAGCCCAGCCAGGGTAGTCTGGCCTTGACCCTTACAGCCTTCTAACAAGGGAGGGCTGCCATCTGGGCTGTGTGTGAAAGAGCCCCCCAGCAGTGGTGTGCAGGTGGATTAAAGACAGAGAGATGGCTTAGGAGACCATGGCCACAATTCAGGCATGAAATGGGCACGTCCTGGACTTGGGTGGAGGCGGAGGGAAAGGGAGGGACTGGCCGCCTGGAGAGGGAGTCACTGCAGTTCTGGGGAGCTCCTGCCTCCAGCCCATTCGCCCGCCACGCCTGGCTGCTGCCCTGGCTTCCTCCCTTCCGGGCCAGGCTTGAAGGCTGCATTCAGGAAGGGGGAAGCACAGGGCCAGTTCCATCCCCAGAGAAACGACTGGACCCCATCTGGCCTCACAGTGCGGACTTGGACCAAAAGGAGCAATTCTGGGAGGGGGAACCCAGCACTGGCTCTGTGTGTGTGTGTGTGTGTGTGTGACAGAGAGAGAGAGAGAGAGAGATTGTGTGTGTAAGAGAGTGTGTATTTGTTGTCTCTGTGTGTGAGTGTATTTGTTGTGTGTGCCTGTGTATGAGAGAGACTGTGAGTGTGTGACAAAGAGGGAAGAGGGAGGACCATATGTCTATTTTCTCTGGGAAACAGATGTCTCCTCAAGTGGGTGAGAGAGTCAGTAAGGCAAGAAGAGAAGTGGGGTTAGAGGATCAGCTCCACATTAGCAAATAAATTGTCCCACGCACAGGGCCCCTGTGTGTGTCAATTTTTCAGATATTCTCCCTCTAAATCTTTCCTTTTCCAGTGTTTTTTCTTTCTCTCTCCCCAGGCTCGCACACCCATGCACAGCCGTAGGCGGTATTCCCTCCGTCTGGTGGCTCGGATGGCAAGGAGTTGGGGATGCCCCCTTCCTTTGCTCAGGCCTTTCCTGGGGTGGGGGTGCGGTCAGAACCCGACCAGCAGTGGGCTAAGGTAAGAGACCAGGTCATTCTCCCCATCTTGTCTCTGCCCAGCTTGCCTTGTGGCCCCACCTTTCCCTCCGCCTCTCCCCCAACAAACACTTAACAAGCACCAATGATGCACAAGGCACTGGTCCAGGCCCGGGGGCCCAGGGGCCAGACGATTCTGAAGTCCTCCTTGTCAGCACCCTTGCTTTGGGAGAGTGGGATGGGAAGGGAACATCTTTTGCTTACTATCCAGGCAGAATGTGCCAGAACGGAAATCTCCCTCATCGCTCCTTTCTCTGGTTTGTCCTGGTGCTTCCCGGTTTGGTTCTCTGCTCTTCTATCTCCCTTCCTGGTGAAAAACGCAGAGACATTGGAGCCAGAGAGGCCTGGGTTTACATCCCAGCTCTGCCTCTTTCAAGCTGTGGGATCTGCAGCAAGAAGAGGCTTCACCTCTCTGGCCTCTGGATTTCCTCGTCCAGATTGTAACGTTTATTGCTGAGTTGTTGGGAGAATGAAATGAGAAAATGAGCCAGAGTGCCTAGCAAAGCCATTTTCTCCCTTTTTGGTCTTGTTTCTTTTTTCTTGTCCCTTTTCTTTTATTTATTTAAGAAAAATGTACTGAGCCTTCAATATGCTGGAATTGTGGGAAGGGGAGAGGGCGGGAGTCCTGGTATCCGCTCTCCAGGAAACAAGATTCCAGCCAGAGGCTGGCAGCCCACCCCCTGGCCTCTGCTTCCTCACAGCCCATCTTCATCCCTTGGGAAGTGGGGAGCACCGAGGGCTTCTGAGCAGGGCAGTGACACCTGTGCTTTAGGACAGGGATCCGGTTAGTGCCAAGAGATGGGGAGGAAGGGGGGCAGCCGACGGGGCACTGCCAAAGCCCTCCGCCCCTGTCACTCCTCTTTCTCTCCATCTTCCCTTCTCCCTCCCTGTGACACTCTTTTCTCTCTCCCTCCCTCTCTCTTCCCCTCTCCCTCCATTCCTCTCTCCCCTTCGGCTCCCCCTGCGGCTTGCCAGCTGCCAGCAGATGACATCTCCTTTCATGTTTGGGGCTGAGCACGGCTTTGAATGTTCGTTTGATTCCGTTAAGATAATAGCTGGTTCACTGTCAGATGCAGACTGATCAGTTAAAACCTTAATCACTGCCTGTCTCCTCACATGGCTCTTATTTTTTAAGAGATTAATCCCCTCAGCCCTGCTCCAGCTCACACACGCCTTGGGGGAAAAAAAGACAAGGTTTGTGCTATCCTTGTTATTATTATTGTTATTGTTGTCACCCTCATTACTCTGCGTGTTAACTCCCTCCCTCTGTTCTTTCAACTGTTCCTTTCTTTCTCTTTTAACCCCCTTTGGGACCCCAATCTTCCCCCAGCTCACTTGTGTTCTCTTTCTCTCTCTCTCTCACACACACACACACACACACACACACACACACACACACTCAGCTGTGGCTCTCCAGACAGAGTGTGAGCATGGGGACAGGACACAGTCCAGGCACATGCAGACCGGGGTGGCTGGAGGATGCAGCTCTGTGCCACGGGCAGAGCCCAATCTTTGGAGTCAGACAGACCTGCCCCACCCCTCCCTCAAGTATTCACATGCTATGTGACCTTGGAGAGGAGCCTCAGTTTCCTCATCTGTAAAATGGGCATGAGAACACTCCCTTCGGGGAGGCTGTGAGCACTGAATACAAGAAAACATGTAGGGTACCCACAGCAGGGCCTGGTACAGGGCAGGGGTGCAGTGTTATTCTCATGCCTCGTTCCTGCCTCCCCGATTCTATGGAAAGATCCTTCCCAGAGGTTGCTCTGTCCCTCCCAGAAGATGACGCTTCCTCTATAGGCTCTTTTGCAGATGCTCCTCATGTGATCACCTGTCTCAGCCGACAGGTCTTACCCAGGATCCGGGAAGGAGATTCTGCTTGATGCTGACCCGTAAAGGGAATGTTTACAGTCGAACCTAGAATTTTACAGAGGAAAGTAACCCAGAGATCGTCTAAATTACCCAACCCCTCTAAGTACAGGAAGAGACTGAGGCTCTGAAAGGGGGTAATTTGCCCCGGGTCTCACAGTGCATTATAGCAGGGCCGGGGCTAGGATTCAGCCCTGGCCTTGCACCACCCCACCCAAGGAGAAACAGTCAGTCAACCAACCAAGCAACCAACATTCACTTAGCATATACTATGGGCTCAGCCCTAGGCCATTGGAGAGAACAAGCAGGCAGAGCCACACCAGGTGGCACACAGGCTGGCTTAGACCCCTTCCTGCTCCGGCTGGTGCTGTAGACACGGGAAGGCTTTCTGGACGACATGGCATGGATAGGATTTGGGATGGCAGGTCTCCGAGGCAGGGAGAGGGAAATGAGCATCTGAGGGCCACTGGGGACCCCAGCCTGGTTTCAGCCTGGCTCCTGTGCTTAGTGAGGTGATCTTACTGAGATCAGGAGCTGTCTGCACGCCCCGTCTCCTTGGAGGTTGCAAAACAACGCACCAGTGGTGTTTGCAGTTGCAGAGATTGGTGTCAGGTGTAAGGAAGAAATTTCTTACCCCCAGGCATGGAAACGAGGGACCAGAGAGGTCTGGCATGCCCATCGTTCGTGACATTCTGTCATTCCTTCACAGCAAGGCATTAGGAGTTTGGGGTCTGGAGCCAGAATGCCTGGGTTTGACTTGCTTGCTAGCTGGATACCTTGGATGAGTCCGGGACTCAGTTTCCTTTTCTAAAACGGGAGTAATGATAGCACTTAGCTCTTAGTGCCTGGCACATAGTAAGTGCTATATAAGTGTTAGTCATGACTGTTCAGTAAAGATGCCTGGGAGAGCTAAGGATGCAGAGTTGAACAGGACGTGGTCCTGTTGCCAGGATGAGCTTGGCCTCGTGCGGAGGCTGACAAGTCAGCCACAATTATGGTCCCATGTGGAAGACAAGTGGCCCAACCTCAGGGATGAGGGGCAGCCCCCTGGCAGAAGTAGATGGTGAGCTCCATGGTGGTAGGACTTTGTTTTTCCCACTGCTGTGTCCCCAGTGCCTAGAATGGGGCCTGGCGCAGAGTAAGAGCTGCCAGTCTTTGCTGGATGGACAAGTGAAGAGCCAGCACAGCTACCTCCTAAAGGAAGAGTAGGATGACAACCCTCCCCTCCCTGGGTCTCAGTCTTCTCATATGTGAAAAAAGGGCTTGGACTGGAGTCCAGAGGTCTTGCTGGCTATCCTAGAAATCCATGCCAACTGACAGGGGTGGGATGCGGATGAGAATAATGAGGGTGGGGGTAGAGGTGGGGGATGGGAAGAATGAGGAGAATGGGGTAGTGGTGGAGGTGGGGATGGGGGATGGGCAAGTAGAAGGGAGGGTGGGTTCTGCTCCGGGGCTGGAAAGAGTTAGGGGGCCTGAAACATCCTCCTCCAGTTGCCAACACCAGCAGTAGGCGGCCTGGGGTTAATGGCATGACACTCCTGCGGCAGTCGGTCTGATGGGCTTGTGATGCTTTTTCTAATTTGGTGAGCGCTGAAGATTAGAAGGCAGGGAGAAGAGTTTTCCTCTCGCAGGTTATTATCCTGCCAACTCCCTGGGCGCCCAAGGGAGGGAGTCAGCGTGTTCCAGGAGAAAAGGAAGCAGGGCCTGGCATTCTGGATCGAGTGCCCCTGGGGAGCGGGGAGGGAGCCAAGGCTGGTGCAAATAAAATTGATGCTATTAATGGATCTGGTGCTGGTTGAAATGGGAGCAGCCGCCGTCTCAGCAGCAGCAGAACCGGTGGGAGGAGGGAAGGGGGCTTCTTGGAAGTAGAACTTACAGATGCTAAGCATCTTTGGCTTGAAGGGACCCCAGATTTGCCTTTTCCTGAAAAAGAGGGGACATCCTCCCTGTGCGGGTCACATGGTCCTTCTCCCCCGACTCCGCCCCTCCTCAGTCTAGGCCAAGGGTCCAGAGGTCTGTGTTGAGGCCAATCCCAGTTCCCTGGGGAAAGACCAATGCCTCCGGGCTGCAGGTCATGTGGACCTGGATCTAGAGAATTCCATCACACACCTGGCTCTGCTCTCAGCTCACACTAGCGGAGGGAAAGGCAGGCTGGGGGTGAGGGGCTGGCTAGTCTGGAGTCAGTAGAGGGCCCAGGATGGCCCTCCTGGCCAGAAAGAGCATCCACTGAGGCCTGTGACTGATGACTAAAGTCTCCCTTAGCCCATCCCAGCTGGGCTAAGGCTGGGTGGTGTCATGGAAGGGCGCCAGCCTGGAGGCCAGGAATGCTGAGTCCTAGCTCTCCCCTGACCCACCGACAAGCTGGGTGACCTCAGCCTGGAGACCACCTCTCTTTGGGCTTCACTTTCCCCAACATGCTGAGGATCTGTACACGGTGTTGTTTTGGGTCCTGGCGGAGGCTGTGGCCTGTGTTAAAGTGTGCCTGCCCTTCAGGTCACACATCAGTTCCTCTGGGAGCTTCTCTACTCTGTCACAGCTGAGACTTCTGGGCTTAGGGGACAGGGCAGGGGGGAAGGGGGCGGGGGCGGGGTGGGGCTGCCGTGGGAGGGACACAGCACAGGCGGAGCCTTGGGAAGGCAGGTGGGAGAGAAGCACAGACCACGCTGCCCACTGGGCTGTCTGCCAGCCCCCTGGGTGAGGAGGGGTCCCAGGGCCTGGTGGGCAGCCAGGAGGGTCTGGCCAGTGGTGGCCTCATGAGGTGCCCTTTCCAGACCAGTGGAATACCTAATTATTAGACACCCCAAGTGAATCTTTTAAATATCCCCACATGTGACAAAATTATTGTCATAATAAATAATAATAATGGTTGGAAAAAATCAGACAGTGAAAATGTTCTTTCATTAAACCGTATATAACCCTACCAAACAATAAGTAATAAATAACATGAATATTACACTACAGAAAAGATGAAAGTGATTAATACTTTAAAATTATATTAATAGGGCTTCCCTGGTGGCGCAGTGGTTGAGAATCTGCCTGCCAATGCAGGGGACACGGTTTGAGCCCTGGTCTGGGAAGATCCCACATGCCGCGGAACAACTAGGCCCGTGAGCCACAACTACTGAGCCTGCGCGTCTGGAGCTTGTGCTCCGCAACCGCTATAGTGAAAGGCCCGCGCACCGCGATGAAGAGTGGCCCCCACTTGCCGCAACTAGAGAAAGCCCTCGCACAGAAACGAAGACCCAACACAGCCAAAAATAAATGGATAAATAAATAAATAATAAAAATAAGGAATTCCTTTAAAAAAAATATATTAATGGCTTTTCTGGGGGTGGGGAGAAGGAAACACTTGAAGAAAAGCTCCCCAAAGAGTGACGCTGGAAAGTTGCAGAGAATGATTTGCATAGAGAATGACAGGACCAAGTCTGTGACTTTGTAATCACTGCACATCATGGTTTATTTTTGAATCTCCTGTTTAAACGCAGGGGTGTGTAGAACTCTGGGAACTGAGACAACAGTGACTGAAGCCAGGCTAATGACCCTGAATTGTTACAAACTTACTCTGGAAGTGAAGAGTGGAGTGAGTTCTGTATGCTCCAGGCTGACTGTATGCAGGAGAGTTCTTCAAAGGAACTACCCTGTACAATCTTTATGAAAGAATAAGTAACAGAGATGCACTCATTTGAAGTTCATGTCTATATTATTGAAACTCAACAGTAACCACAGTAATTGCTTAGAACATAGCATAACAGAAGATTTTTTTTTTCCAAGGGAGCAATATTTTATCACTGACACAGAATTGCTGGCACTTGGTGATAAGAAAAAAGCAGACCGACTTTTAGTCGATTTTATTATTGTTTTAAAGTTCTCTACACACAATGAACCTTTTCTTTGCCTGCACCTGAGGCAGACTGTTCCCTCTGCCCCCAACCTCGGTTCTCCACTGGGCTTTGCACATTCAAGCCCCTTATTCCAGAAACCTTGGCTCCAAACCCTTCCCAGTCAGGGCAAGTTAAGAAAACGGAGGCAAATAGCAATACATGTTAATCACCATCATCGTTATTTTTAAAAAGTAAAGAACCTAGCAAATTTCACAGGACCCATACCATGGTCTAAGCATTATGTTTAGTACGTCACATCCATTAGCTCATTTGAGCCTCACGATCATCTTGGGAGGTAGGTTTTATTAAGCCCATTTTATTGATGAGGAAACTGAGGCTTACGGGGATTGCATACTTCAGTTTACATAGCTGGCAAGCATCAGAGATGAATTCAAACTCCAAAGCCCATGCTCTTAACCTCTATGCAATGGACAATACAAGGCTTTATTTGATTACACATCCAATGAGTAGAGCCAGCAATGTTGCAGACACTCAGAGGATAGGGGGTCATTTTGAAAGGCCGAGGGGGTCAGAGAAGACTTCCTGGAGGAGATTGCTCTTCATTTAGGCTTTTTTTTTTTCATTTTTCATTAAAAAAAAAATTTTTGGCTGTGCTGCGCGGCTTGCGGGATCTTAGTTCCCCGACCAGAGATCGAACCAGAGCCCTCAGCAGTGAAAGCTTGGAGTCCTAACCACTGGACCACCAGGGAATTCCTTCCATTTAGGCTTTAAAACAGACTGCCCTCAGGAGCAACACCTTCCCTGCTCTTACTCCTTCATCCAGGTAAAACATGCTTTGTCTTGGTGACTGGTCAGGACAGAGCTCCTAGTGCCATCCCAGGCCCAAATCTTTCCCTTCTCTCTGAAGACTCAGCCTCCCACCCCAAGGTCACCTCTGTCTCCCAGTCAGTCTTGCTTCCTCCACCACTCCTGCCTCTGGTTAACCCTTACCTGATTCTGCCCTGCATTGCACTCACTTGTTGACACCAAACAATCCCTCCTACCACCCCACCACCCCCACACAGACAGAAGGGCTTTATTTCTATTTTATTTTATTTATCAAACACTTATTGAGTGCTTACTGTATTCCAGGCCTCTTCTAAATAATTTCAAACATTAGCTGTTAAATCCTCATCATAAGCCTATGAGGTAGTTACTATTATTGCCTCCATTTTACAGATGGGGAAACTGAGGCACAGATATTCACTTACTACATGGCAGTTGAGATTTAAACCTAGGCAGTCTGACAGCAAACTGTGTATTTAACTACCAAGGTAAGCTTTGAGAGTAGGAAGTGTTCCTTAGTCTTTTCTGCAGACTGGACAAACCTGGGCCTCAGGTCTTTTTCCTACAGTGTCAGATGATATGGAAATTTTCCTTTGAATGAATTGAACCAGGTGAGTCTGACACCTGGTTCCTGACACCATGGGGGTCCAACTGGAACCACTGGTTCTCAACTGGGGATGGTTTGTCTCCCTCCTCCTGGGGGACATTTGACAATTTCTGGAGGCACCTGTGGTTATCACAACTGGGAAGAGGAGTTTGTGTGTGATGCCAGCACCTGGTGAGTAGAGGTGAGGGATGTTGCTAAACATCCTGTAATGCACAGCCCAGCCCCTGAGTCTCAGTTTTCTCATCCCTAAAGCAGGCTTTGATCAGGGTCAACCAAGATAATGGCCAGGAAGGTAGTTGTTATTGTGACCATTATGGGGTGGGACTCGGGGTGAATCTTGCAGGCTTAAGTCTGCCTGTTCCTGATCCCTCCTGGAGGAGTTGCTGCTTGTGTTGGTGGGGGGGAGGGGGACAGACCTTGCTCCTCCCTACTCCTCCCTCTCAGGAAAAGAGAAGGAGGGATGGGGAGTCCCACAGGCGTCCCAGGCCTGCAGGTCTTTAGGAACAGTAGGCAGAAGAGCCAGGGGTCCGGGAGGCGCTCAGAGGCCAGCAGCAAACCGGGCTCTGTCCCACCGGGGCCTGGAAGCCACTTCCGCAGACAGGAGCAATTATCACAATCAAACAGTTGACACCAATTACGCACGAGGCCGAGAGGCGATGGCGGCTGTGCGGGAGCCTCGGCTTTGCATTTCTTAATGCGGACTGACAGACGCTGACCCTAGGGGGCACCGAGCTTGCCAGCTCTCAGCTGTTTCTGAGGCACCAATTTTGAGAGCCAAATTACTGCCAGGACCCGCCCGTTTGCAGCACAGACCTGCCTCTGGAAGGCAGAAGCATTCGCGCCTCCAGGGTCCCCGTAATCGGCAGCGCAGGGCTCACGGGGGTTGGCTGGAACTGCCCTTCCCGGGAGGGCTGAGGGCGCGCAGTGGGCCAGGTGCGCTGGGTCCTGAGGGAAGCGTCCACCAGGTCCCTGCCGCCCCACTCAGGGAACCCACCGAGCACCGTGGAGGGGGCGCTCAGCTTCACTCTATGTGTCCTACACTGTGAGGTCTCACTCTTCGTCCCCCATCCCCTAGGGAGGAGAGAGCAGGAGGGTCTTTTAGGAAGTGGAGCTCTCCCCAGCGGAAGCTGGTCCTGGACAGTTTCTTTTCTTTTGGGTGGCAGGGAGGGCGGGTACTAAGCAGTGCTTACCATGCTGTTCTGCTGGGCACGCAGCAGTGCCAGCCATGCACCGAGGGGCTTGGCTACAGGCAGCAGAGGCCACAAACCCAGCCTGCATGGTGAGGGTGTGAGGATGGACAGGCCTGCGTTCATGCCATGGTGTAGGTCAGTCAGGGACCTGTGGAGCTTTAGTTTCCTGACCTGTAAGGGCCTTCCAGTTTTAGGATCCCCCAAAGCAGGAGTTACCTCCTGCTAAGGCCACAGGGAAGTCTGGGTCAGGATTACTCGAGCTTCAAGCGTTGAGATCATCAGGGCAACATGCTTTCCCTGCGTTTACTTCCAACTTCATCCACCTCCCCCTATGGGGTGCAAATTCCTGTTCGTCCCCCCATCTCTGCTCAGTCCCCCCACCTCTGCTCAGTCCCAGGCACTCCAGAAGACTACTGGGTGGTGAAGGAGAAATGACTCCAGTTCGGGGCTGGTCTTTTAAGTCCCCAGCTGTGACAAAGAGTAAGCCCTCTGGGCTTCCCTGGTGGCACAGTGGTTGAGAGTCTGCCTGCCAATGCAGGGGACACGGGTTTGAGCCCTGGTCTGGGAGGATCCCGCATGCCGCGGAGCAACTAGGCCCGTGAGCCACAATTGCTGAGCCTGCGCATCTGGAGCCTGTGCTCCGCAACAAGAGAGGCCGCGATAATGAGAGGCCCGCGCACCACGATGAAGAGTGGCCCCCACTTGCCGCAACTAGAGAAAGCCCTCGCACAGAAACGAAGACCCAACACAGCCATAAATAAATAAATAAACCCAAAAAGTTAAAAAAAAAAAAAAAGAGTAAGCCCTCTGCCCATCAGTGCCTCTCGGCCTCCACAAGGCTGGCTGCCCTCTGTGCACCAGAGACACACAGCGCTAGGAGGCACTAGGCTCTGTGAGAGGGCGTGCCTGGCCGTCTAACATGTCTCCTCTTTGCCCCCAGACCCTCCCTGGGCCCCATGCCAGCCAGCCATCAGTCCTGCCTGAAAGTCAAGGGCTGCGATGTGCCTTCAGGAGCAGGAAGACTCACCATCTGTGCCCAGCGGCCTCTTTGCCACTGGGGTAGGAAGCGGATCACCTTACAAGAGGACTTTCCCAGGCGAAGAGTGCACGTGCCCCCCAACCCCCAGAGCCCCCAACACACCCCTTGAGCTTCCCACTACCCCCTCGGGACTGCCAGCCCAGTCTCTTAGATGCACGTCCATCCTATTTTCTGAGCTTGTGAAAAAGAACCCTTTTTGGAAAACTGAGCATTCCTCCCTCCTCCAAAGGTGTTTGGACTTCCCCACTGTTCAAACGGAAACACAGAGGATTCAGCAGGGGCAGGGCGCCACTGATGGGAGAACTCCAGCTCCGCACATAAAGGGCACCTCCTGCGTGCTCATGTAGGGTTCCGTCCTTGGGCTGGCCATCCTCTAACCAGTAATGAGGATGGAGTAGAGCCAGGTTAACTGCCCTACTTCCGAGACGTGGCCTGGGGACCCCATTGGAGTCCCAGCGGCGCTCCTGGCCTGGGCGTCTGGGCTGAAAGCGCAGTTTCCGCGCGGGTATCCGGAGCCGCTCTCCTGAGTCCGGCTCAGACCCGGCGGCCCAGGGATCCCGATTCTAGGCCTTCAACTTGGAGCCGCCAGAGTCGAGTCGTTGGCGCTAGAGCATTCAGGGCTTTGTCCCGAGGTCAGAGCAGCCGGGGCGTGGCGGCGTCCCCTCGGGCCCTCGCCGCCACATGCGCGTTCCGTCGGGCCGCCGCATTAGTCACCGTCCCCGCCTCGTGTGGCGCCCGGCCCAGGAGGCCGGGCCTGGGTGCCAAGCGGAAGCGGGTGAGATCCCGCCGTGCGCCGCTGGGAGGAAAGGAGCCCGAGCCCCTGTGCCGGTGGGACACCCCGGCCACAGCGCGTCCGCCCCCAAAGCCGGGCGACATTAAACCCAGCGCGTGGCGATTCCCCGGGCCTCCGCGACGGCGGGCGACGCCCCTGACAAGGACCGGGAGTGTTTATCTGTATATAGTGTCAGCAAGTGCATCGGCTTTAAAAGGCCAAGCGGGGTTCCTGGGGATTAACGATCAGACACAAGGAGCCCTGTTCTCTCTGTCTCCGCCCTCTTTCCCACCCCAGGAACAAGAAAAAGAAAAATCTGTTGGAAATGCACTTTTCCCCCCCGCCACTCCACCCCGCCCCCCCTTTCCTCTGCTTTCACCGACTTAAAAGAAAAATAAAATACATTCCAGGAACTGGGACGGCTGCGGAGCAAACTCAAACCAGAAAATGCTTAAAGATGTTTTAATGACTTAAACACAGGGCCGGTTTGTGTCTAAAAGTTTCCACATTAAAAAAAAAAAAAAAAAAAAAGAAAGAAAGAAAAAGAAAAAGAAAGAAAAGAAAATTCAATATTAAATATCCTTCCACCGCCTCCTGGGCCCCTCCACCAGGCCCTCCAGGTTCCCATCGTCTTCTGGGGGCTCCACGTCCCCATTTTCCTCTGCATCTTTGCCTTCAGCTGTGGGCTATTAGCACCCGGTGTGAACAGAGACCAGGCCCCCCCATAAACTTTATATTCACATTCCAAAAACGAAAAAACAAGGAAAAGGGAGAAAAACAACACCCTTAGGTACAGGCCCAAATGCTCCTGCGAGCTGAGGCCTTCCCCTCCCCCCAGGCTCAGGGTCAGAGGAACTGTTAACTAGCAGCTGACAGATTTTTACAGCGCGAATTAGACTCTCATTTGGCTCAGGATTAGCACTATCTTCCATCTCATTACTGCTCTGCCTTGTTGGAGCCCCCTTTCTTGGAGCTGGGGAGTTGCAGATAGGTCTTTGGGGTCCTGGCCAGAATTCTCGCTCTCTGAGCTGGGGTGGGATGGGATGAGGAGATGGGGAGACACAGGTAACTTGTGAGACTTGGGATCCTGGATGGGGCTGGGGGTGGCCAGCTGGAGGGCCTGAATGAGTTTCTTGAGGCATTTGTCAGGTGGAGTGAACCAGACACCTGCCTCGTGATAGAGATAAGTTATGTGGTGGTAAGGCAGGTGCTAGCTTAGAGATTGATCTTCTCATTATTCCAAAGGATCACAAACCTTGGGAACAACAATAGTGATTGCAATATTTACCGAGCACTTGCTATATGCCCTTTTGTATTTAATCCTCAAATTAAACCCATGATGTGGGCACTATCGTTATTACGCCCATTTTACAGATGAGGATGCCGAGGCTTAGAGAGGGTAGGAAATTTACCTGAGGACCTGACAGTAAGTAGGAGAGGCAGGATTCAAATCTGGGACTGGACAAGTCTAGAGCCTGAGCCTTCAGGTCAAACTGCCTCTAATGCCAAGATCACAGTGGGTGCCTCCTACGTAAACATCTATCTCTAAGCTCTTTGTTTTCATTTCACTCACTAACTGAATTTTAGGAACTTTAAGCCTGAATTCCTGCCGGTAGAGTTCTGACCATCTCCTGTTATCTAGTGTGAGACGAAGACCAGCAATCACCCTGTCATCCTGGATCTACCCCTGGGATTCAAAAGCTGTCAGGATAGGATCCTGGTGGGGTGACTGGCTTCTCTCCTATTCTTCCTGGACCCAAAGAAGCACTTTACAGGGTGCAATTTCTAATGAAGGCAGTTAGGCATTTGCCAAGAGGCCTGGGGAGAGAGAGGGGCATTCATGTCATGAGAATGGAGAAGGGCTGCAGGAGCTGGAGCCCTGGGCAGCTGCCCAGATGTTTGGCCTCTGGAAGCTTGACTACAGAGGTAGCTCCAGCTGTTTATGCCCTCTTCTCCTCGTGAAGGTCAGCACAGGGTGGGGAGAGGGGAGGGTGGTGGAGCTACTGGTGTCTGGACACCAAGGACACAGTGACACTTTAGTATTCTCAGCTCAAGGGCTCTTCATGGGAAAGGCTGCTTTATGGACACAACTTACTACTCAAGGGTCAGCCCAGAGCAGGAAAATGTCTGGGAATTCTGGAGCCATTCAGAGTCTTTTTTTTTTTTTTTTTAGTGGAAATTTGAGGAAATTTTGAAGCATATGTAATACTTTGACTTTAAGTGCCCTTAACAAAGTTAAATCACTTTGTCAGTTTAGGAATGTAAAAATGCTTTATGTATAACTTGGTTTGCTCATAAAATCTTCATTTGGGTGTATTTAGAAACGTGAGGCCAGAGAAAGGAAAGTTGAAGTTTGAGGAAAAACCTCCAACCCTGTGACATGGAGTGAGAAAACAAATAGAAGTTTCTTTATAAATTTTGTTTGTCTCCTCATGTGGTTAGGCACATGTGTGGTTCTGGAGGTTGGGGGTCAGAGGCTGCCCCCCGCATCTCAGGAGGGAGCCACCTAAGGAACAGGGCAGGGAGAAGGAGAAACAGACAGAGAACTGACAAGGGCAGCAGAGCCAGGGAGGCTGGAGCTGAGTTTTCCTAGGGATTTTGGAGGAGGAGGAGCGTGGCTCTGTGCAAAGGGTAGGTCATTGTCCTCATGGCAAAGTCACCCCATTTCCAGCTGAGACTGAAGTTTCAATGTCTTTCTATTATATTAATCCACCCCTGACAACGTTTTCTTCTTCTCCTAGTCTTCTTGCTACCCTCTGACTTCTAACATTTTCCCCCTGGAGCAGAGAGTCTCCCTGAAGTTCTCCAAAAGCTCCCAAACTTGGTTCATTCCAACCAACATTTATTAGGATCCTTCAGGGATAGGGATGTGAATTAGACCCTGTCTTTGCCCTTGGGTGCCAGATGCAGGCCGAGTCAGAAGAGGATAACTGCTATTTATTGAGTACTTTCTATGTGCCAGGTACTGTATTAAGTGATATATGTATTACATTAACACAGTTAAACTCAAGAGTTGAGTCTCATTAAATCCATTTTACAGATGGGGAAACTGAGGCACAGATTGATTAAGTAACTTGCCCAAGATCAACTGGGATTTGAACTCAGGCAGTCTGGGCTCCACATCTGTGCCCTTAACCACGCCAGTATCCCAAGGCCAGGGGTGTTCCCAGGATGCTTGATGATCACTGGGGATAGCACTGTCCCTGTCCTTGGGCATCTCAAAAGGCCTCTTTGAGGAGATGACCCCTGGGTGGCTGCAGAGACAAAGGAAATGGGATAGAACATTCCAGGCTGAAAGGATGGCAGAGAGAGGCATCACAGTATAAAGTCCAGTATCGCATGTCAGGAGATAAACCATTTTCGGAATTTCTAGAATGTAAATAAAGTGTGAGGTCAGGGCACACACGGGAGGAGGCTGGGGAGACAGGTAGGAGAAGGGCCAGACCATGGTGAGCTTGTCCCATGCTTGGAGTTGAAGGTATCTTCTGTAGGGGATGAACAGCCACCCAAGGGTTCATGCCAGGGAATGATGCAAGAAATGTGCATTCTTGACAGAATTCTCTGGGGGAGGGGAACATTGTGGAGAAAGGACTGGATAGAGGTGAGACTGGAGGCATGAACACCAACTGGGAGTTGAATGGGGAATCTGAATAGACAACTTGACATTGGGAATGGAGAAATGGCTTGAACCAGAGGCAAGACATTTTTTTCCCCTTTCATTTACTATTTGTAGTCTGCCTTATTCCATTAAAGATTCTCAACTAGACCTCTGACTTCCTAAATTCTTCCCAGAATGTTTCCTTATTTTTCCCCCACTAATTGCTCACCGCTGGGTAAGTTGGCTCAGTTCACATTACTCAGTTTCTTCTCTGAAAACTGGCCTATTATTACAGCGAGGTGACCATGCAAGCTGGTGGCTGAGTTCAGTCCTGATTCCCACCTGTTACACAACTATTAATAGCACTCCCTTTCACTCTGCAAAGTGTTCTGCTTCGAACTATGAATTATGTGGTCACCCTAGTTAAAGCACGTACATGAAAAACAATTGCAACAAAGCCTTGAATCTAGATGGCATTAAATTATGTGTAGGTACATTAAAATGATCTTACTTGCTCAATGATAACTCTGAGAAGTAGGCAGGAAAAAGGTTATTGCCACTCCTATTTTTACTTCCTTCCTTCCTCCCTCCCTCCTTCTGTTCCTTCTTTTTCTCTCTTTCTTTCCTTATTTCTTGTTGTTGTTTAAGACACAAAGAAAAGGAGGTTCAAGTACGGTAAATGACTTGCTGAAAGCACACATGTGGTAAGAAGTAGAGGTAGGGTTTGGATTTGAAGCTTCTCATTCTGCTACACCACAGTGTCTCTTTTATGCTGTGGTAGATTAAAGATGGCCACAGGCTCTTTGCAACCCTCCCATTCAAAGGTAGAGTCTAATCTCTTTCCTTGAATTTGGGTTGGTCTTAGTGATTTGCATAACCAATAGAATGTGGGAGAAGTGACAAGGGTTGAGTGAGTAACAGAATTAGGTCCTGAGCCCAGGTCTCCTGACTCCTAGTTCAAAGCTCCCTCACTTCCCCACGTCTCATCCCAGTCTTCCCCTTTGTCCTAGGGAGCATGCTCTCAGCCCTTCCACTCATCATTGATGCCCTGCAGCCCAATCCAGCCACAGAAAGGAGTGGGGAGAGGGATGTCTTTCATCCACATATACAGATCTGAAGATGGAAAAAGTTTAGGTTTCACAGCCCTGGAGAAAAAGAGAATCAGAGAGTGAATGCTGGGAAAACATGGGGGGAAGCAGCGTGGTGTGAGAGGGAGACCCTGGAGGATGTTTCAGTAGGTTAATAACCTAAGCTGTTGCCAAGTTGAAATTAGAAAGAGGAAGGCTCTGCCTTCCAAATGTGGAGGAGGGGGCCTAATCCTGTCCTTTGATAAATGGATCACATTCTAGCAAAATGAGATGCTCCGCCCCAGTGGCTGCAGAGGGACATTGGGCTGGGGAGGCGGGGGTGGGGCGGGGGGGCGGGGGGGTGGGGGGGTGGGTAGGGGGCCTCCGGAGCCCCAGCAATGAGGTTAAGACGCAGAACTGTGAGGCATGGGTACATTAGCGATGAAATTGCAGTCACTTTGGAGGCTCTTTATTAAATAACCTGCAACAGAGACGATGGGCAGAGGCACCCGGCTCAGTTTGGATTATTCACCTCCCCACCAGCCTTTCTGGAGACCTGTCCCCTCCCCGTGCCTTCCTGGGCCCTCTCTGATCAATTCCCCAGCTCTGCTCTTTCCCCTTGTCACTCATTTCTTTGGTTCAGACCTGGACTGGTACGGCCTTTAGCAGCTGCAGCTTTTAGTGCCTCTGCATGTGTGATGATTTTGAGGATCCCAGGGAGAGTTCAGGGACTCTTCTCCCCACCTCTCCCTTTCCAGTGTCCTCCATCTCTGGGTAGCAGCCTGGAGTGAAGAAGTCACTTGCCTTTTGTACATTTCAGGAAGGGCCAGTGCTGGCTGGGTCTCCCCAAAGAGGGGTGGCCTCCTGGGAGCCCCTGGGTGTGCTAAATGTTCAACCACTCCCAGCTCTCCAGGGATGTATTTTTTAAAATCTCTTTAATTCATAGACTTTTACACCTCCAGAGGTCTCAGAGATAGGAACTGGCCCGTGCAAGCTTAAAACAAGCTCCATTCCTCCCAATTACTCCCCCACCCCAACCTTCAAGTCTTCCAAATGTTGAGTGAAAGGCCAGACATAATTTGGTGGAAGGATTTTCTGAAAGGAAAGACAGCTCGAGGAGGTTAGGCAAAGCTCTTGAAACCTAACTCAAATGATGCAATGACAGTTTATCCCAATTCTCTCCATCTTTCATTGGGGAAAAAATTACTGAGCTTTTTATACATGCTGGGCAAAATCCTAGGCATTGGGGATTTACAGAGAAAGGGGATATAGCCCTGTTCCTCAAATCGCTTAGTTTGGTGGAGGAAACTAATGATAATAATTACGTGCTTATTGGAGCTGTGACAGAGCACTTCATATATATCACAACATATGAATATGTGTAACATATGCATCATTTAATTCTCACAACAACCCTATGAAACCACTACTATTACTGTCTACCATTGAATAGTGAGAAAATGAGGCACAGAGAGGTTTTGGAACTTATTCAAGGTCACACAGCTAGTAAGTGGTAGAGCTGGGATTCGAATCCAGGCTGTTTGTCTCTAGCTCCAGAATTTGTGCTCTTAAAAACTAAATTACAATTCAGTATAATTTTCATGGCGAGGGAGGGGAGGTGGCTAGTATTAGACCAGAAGGAGACGTTAAAGATAATCCAGACAAACCCGAATACCAGCTGAGAAACTGAGGCTCTGAGAAGTTGAGTGACTTTCCCAATGTTAGCATTACTAAGTGGGTGTTGAACTCACACCACGCATTCTAATGGGCCTCTTTCCCTTCCTCTATTGCTGCCAGGAATCTGGGAGAGCTGCACCCAGCAGGGGAAGGACATTCTAGTAAAGGAGCCTGGCAGGGACCAAGATGGAGGCCCAAGATCCTGGCAGGTTCTGGAAACAGCAAGTAGAGTGGGTGTGGCGGGAGCACCTGAACGTGGGGGCAGGGAAGGATGAGGGTGGAAAGGGGGGTGGGGACAGATTGGAAAGGGCCAGGATATTTTGCTAAGACAAAGGGGAGTTATGAAGGATGCCATGATCAAATGCACTTCACTGATGTTCTCTCTGGCCATTGTGTGGAGGGAAACAAGGAGACATCCAAAGGACTGGCTTGGGGGGGGGGGTCGCTGGGGATGCTCTGGTGTGAACAGGACATTTACAAAGGTGGTAAGAAGAGCATGTAACAAGAACAAAAAGGGGGAAATAGAAACTCCTCGTAGGTTAGAGCCCTAACTTAAAATTTTCAGAAAGAAAGTTGAAGAGAAGAAAGTGTCAGGACGAATTGAAAAGCCTTAGACCAATGGGGTTTTGCTAATAGATAAAAGCAAGAGTGAGAGCTTTCAACCTGTATTTTGCACTCATCTTCACAAGGAGGAGAATCTTTGGATCGAGGAGTGGAAGGTAAACAGTAGTAAGAGAGAGCTGAAGCTTGAGAAGGGCTAAGAGGCTGTGAGGCAGCACTTGGGCTCTCCAAGCAAATTCAAGTCTCCTGGGAGAGACCCAGGGAAAGAGCTCGACCAAGGCACGTCAGTATCCTTAGAGTGATCAGGGAGGATGGGGATTCCGCAAACCGCTGACCAGTTGTCTAACACTGACCTCAGTTATGATTCCAGATAGGGTTCCCGAGGGCATGCTTGTGACAGTCTCCCTGGCTTCTGTCATAATTGTCCAAGCAACTTTAAAAAATAAGTTACATATAGTTTAACAAAAACAATACATGTGGATAGTTTAAAAAGTCAAACAATGCTAAAAAGCTCACCACACAACCCAGCGGTCTCCTGTGCTTCACCCCCCCATGCTGGTTACTTGCCGGGCTCACTAGAGGCACCATCCGCAAACCCTTTCATTTTTTCTTTTAGCTTTTCAACATGTTCTCGTATTTACTTCTATATTTTAAAGTAACATGCCTATGATGCTGTCTCTTGATTCATTCATTTTAGATTGTTTTGTAAACTTCACCTGGTGAACGTTACCAGTCCTCCTCCCCTTCAGAGCTCATGGAAGAGTGCACTTCCGACACTCCTTCCGGTGAGAGAGAGACACGTGATTGTTTCTGGCCAATGAGACTGTAAGAGGAAGTGATAAGTATCACTTTTGAGACAGGAAAAGCTCAAATGTGCTTCTTTAGTCTCTACCCTGCCATGGGACTGAGGATGCCATGCATTCCAGGTGGGGTAGCTACAAATTGGTAGAGCCACTCACTGAGTCTCTGAATGACCATATGGAGCAGAACCCCTGACAACCCACATGAGAATAATGTGAGAAAGACATAGACTTTTATTACGTTATGTCATTTAGATTTTGGAGTTGTTACTATAGAATAACTTCATCCATCCTGACTAATATATACCTTATGAGTTTAGCTCACTTATACCTCTTCTCCAAATCCTACTAATTACATCTCAATTTTCAACAACTTTGTATAAGATATACCCTATTACATTTTTCTACTCTGTCACACTGTAATCTATCAGTTCCATTCTTCTTTTTTCTTGGAGAGAGATCTCCTGGAGCCCTTCAAACTTCTGCTGTAATATGGACTGAAGGCTCTCTAGATCTATACAATTGTTCTTCCCTGTATTCTGGATTCCATGTTGTCTTCTTTTTTGGTTTAATTTCTCTTTTTGGTGGAGCACATTTTCCAGTAGCTTTCTGACAAAGGGTCATTGGAAGATGTATTTTTTAGATTGTGTGTGTTTGGAAATGTCTTTTTGCCATCCACATACATGATTGGTAAATTGGCTGGTTATAGAAGCCTAGGGTGAAAATAACCATGGCACAGACTACTAGCTATCCACCAAAATCTTGGGCACGCAGTTTTGAGTGCATTTTCCAGCTTCCTTTGCAATAAAGTTTGGTCGCGAGATTAAGTTCCCTTGAATGGAAGTTAAAATTCCAGACCTGGCTCATTCAAACCCTCCTGTGTATGCTCTTCCATGCTTTTCTCCTGCCTGGCAAGATGGATGGAGGTGATGAAAATGAAATTCTATGGGTTTGCAAAGCCATGAGTTGAAAGGAGTGTCAGTTCCTGAATAACCACCTAGAGAACTGTCCTGCCCTGAACAACGCAGCCAGGTATGTTATGTGAGCTAAAAATAAATATCTATTGTGTTAAAAATAAACACCTATTAAGCCAGTGAAATTTTAAGGTCTATTTGGTCTAACCTGCTAAGGTTAGTCCTTAGCAGTCTAACCTACTCTAATTAGTACAGAAATTGATTCTAGGAGTGGGGTGATGCCACCCTAAAAACGAAAATAGTGGCTTTGTCTAGGGGTACCTGGTGAGGAAACAGATATAACAGGATGGAGAGAAGGAGATACCGCTTATGCTGGGACAAAAGCATTTGGTAAAACTGATACCAGAGATAATTTAATGTCCTACTGAGACTGTACTTACAGTGGAAGAGGTTAGAAAAGACAGACAGGCTTTGTTGTCAGTTACTTACTTCACTTAGGTTGTCACCAGGCAAAGATGAGCTCAGGAAAGCGAGTAGAGACTAAAGTTTGAAGAAACAGTTTCTGGACATAACAAAGGAGTTGATAAGACTAAATAAATCTTTAAGTCACAAAGAATGAAGTCATCTCAGTTCTACAAAGGAACTCGGGCTTCCCTGGTGGCGCAGTGGTTAAGAATCCGCCTGCCAATGCAGGGGACACGGGTTTGAGCCCTGATCCGGGAAGATCCCACATGCCACGGAGCAACTAAGCCCGTGTGCCACAACTACTGAGCCTGCACTCTAGAGCCAGCGAGCCACAACTACTGAGCCCGTGTGCTGCAACTACTGAAGCCTGCACGCCTAGAGCCTGTGCTCCGCAACAAGAGAAGCCACCACAATGAGAAGCCCGCACACCGCAACAAAGAGTAGCCCCTGCTCGCCGCAACTAGAGAAAGCCTGCGTGCAGCAGCAAAGACCCAACGCAGCCAAAAATAAAATAAATAAAATAAAATAAATAAATTTATAAAAAACAAAAACCAAACAAACAAGGGAACTCATCCCTGCAGCAGGATAAAGTTAAGGACATTGTCTCTCTAATAAGCCTCTTGCTACAGATGGCTTTACAGTAGCTGGTATTAATTTGACAGCTAAATTGGCATAAGGACAAAGAAGCAAAAAACAAACAAATAGATTTAAGAACCATGTCTAGGAAACTTTGGATGTGGTTACAGCATATGTAACCAATGGGAAGCAAATAGATCAGAAATCTATTTGAAGGAAGAAATTACATTCCGAAGGAAACCACAAACATAGCCTAAAAAAACTTTACAACAACATTGGACTCCCAAGTTTCCATGAGCAACAAGTGGGCTGTGAAAGCAGTGGGACCCCAAAAAAGGGAATCCTCCCAATACCCACTTCAGGTGTGGACACAGGAGATAACAGAGAATTTCCCAGAGGGACGATCAGGGGCTATGGAAGACAACGGACAGTGCCTCCAAGAGAGAAGGTACAGGCTCCCACAAAGTAATCACCTCCGTTGGCAAGGCTGGGGGTCCCAGCAGGGTGCCACCATTGTTATGGACCAGGGACAGTCTGTGTTTCCCAATCTTAACTGCAGTTATCCTATATATTAGGTGTGTGCAAGGTTGGAGGGTGGAGCACAGTTCCTAACTCTTTGGACCAAGAGAAATTCCATCAGACTGGTTAGAAAAGACTGCACATCGCCTCGAGGACCTGTTCATGAAGCAGAATGCAGAGGCTGGATGGGGCTCTGCTTTGACTCCCTTGGAAGGGGACTGAGTGTGTCCTATGAGAGGCAAGAAGGCCACACATGCCGCTGACTATGGAAGAGACTGATAGCTGGGCACCCAAATCTGTTCTCTTCTTTCTGGGTACACAGATGGGCTTATATTTCCCAGTATCGCTTGTTGGGAGGTGTAGCCATGTAGCTAAATTCTCTCCAGTGGAATATGAATGGAAATGACGTGTGCCAGTTTCAGGCTTGGCCTGTGCAGACCTAACCCATGCAGCTTCGCATGCTCTTCCCTTTCTACCAGCTGGCTGCAGACAAGAGGGTTCCAGAGCAAGTGTCCTAACCTGGGGTTCATGGACCCAAAGGTCAGGGGGTTCTATGAACTTGGATGGGAAAAGTATATCTTCATTTTCCCTAACTTTGAACTGAAATTTAGCATTTCTTTCTATGACGAATGCAGATGACAAACTACAGTAGTATTATCAGTACCTGTGATTTTGTCACCAGTAGAAATCACAGATAGTTTCATATCACATTACAGTTGTTGCAGATATCTCAAAATATCATTACAGTCATCACTACTAGGAAATTACGGTGCTTATTAGACCTGCCACTAGATTGCACATAATTGCAGCCTTCCTGTTGACAGACAGTCATGTAACACAAATGGCCGGTGCTGAGCAGAGGAGGCATTCAGCCACCGAATGGGGAAGGCACATATTCTCACTGGTAAAGCAGAGATCGGTGCAGCTTTCCGGTAGTCCCTGCCTGCCATTGTTGGTCAGTTGATATGTGAAGGTAGGTGAGTGGTTTTCACTGTTGTTTTAAAGGTTTGCAAAACCGTATGATTCAAATAAGAATTCTTCACTTTCCTTAATATTGAGAGGTATGCAGACCACAAATGTCATCAGCCTGCCCATTGATAACGTTTTTTAAAAAATAAATGCAACTTTAAATCACCTAGGCTTTAATTGTACTGTCTTGTTAGCTATTGAATTAATACGGAAGCACATGTATTAATTATTATATTACAGATTGTCTTTTTATATTTTGATAGCTATATGTCCATATAATTGGTTTGCTTTTTACTACTCTGAGTTTTGTGTTACAGATTTAAAAATATTCTGAGAATGGGGCCACAGGCTTCACCAGACAGCCACAGGGGACCAGGGCACAAAAAAGTTTGGGAGGGAGCCTGTGGTATGGCTGAGCCACAATGTGGAAGGAGCTTGGGTCCCATGAAAGAAAGCCTGCCTATTACCTGAACATCCATCCAGGACTATTATGTGAGCAAAAAATAAACTTCTGCTGTGTTAATTTGGGATTTGTTATTACCAGAGCACATCCTACCTCAAGCAAAGACATCGGTCCATTGTAGCTTTTGTTGTTATTTTTGAGCAGTTCAGTGCCATATGGATATTTGTTCTTCTGTGTCATTTCTCTGCTTTGTGTAACCCTCACTCCTACTGTTAAAAAAATATTTTTTACTTAATCTTTTTGTTCTGAAATTTCACTTGTGCCCTAGAGTGGCTCCATTAATTTTGCCAGGCCCTCAGTGGGCTTTTTTATTTTTTAAATTATTTTATTATTAAAAAAATTTTTTTGGCTGCACTACACAGCATGCAGGATCTTAGTTCCCCGACCAGGGATCAAACCCGCGCCCCCTGCAGTGCAAGCGTGGAGTCCTAACCACTGGACCGGTGGGGAAGTCCCCTCAGCAGGCCTTTTTAAATGTGGCAACTAGTATCTTTCAATCTGGGAAATTTCGTTATCTCTTAGTCAGTGTTCTGGTTAGCTATAGCCTTGTAACAAATCACTCCCAAAACTTAGTGACCTAAAGCCACAACAATCATTTTATAACCTCTGATAGATCTGGGAAAAGCTCAGCTGGGTAGTTCTCTCTCATGAGATTATAGTCAGATGGTAGCTGGAGCTGGAACAGTGGGGACTGAAGCATCTGCAGCCTTACTGGGCACCTCTCTCTCTTCTCAGGGTAGCCTATGTGATCTCTCCACATGGCCTTGCTTGGGCTTCCTCGCAGCATTGTGCCTTGGGGCAATAGGACGGCTTACGTGGTGGCTCAGGGCTCCAGGGCAATTCTTCCAGCAGCAAAGCAGGAGGAGAATTGCCTTTGATGACTTAGCTTTAGAATTCACATAGGCTACCCTCCACTATATTATACTGGTAAATACAGTCACAAAAACCTTTCAAGATTCAAGGGTAAGAGAATTAGACACCACCTGTTGATGGGGGCAAAGTTCTAGAAAAGTGTGTAGGATAGGAAATATTGCAGCCATCTTTAGAAAATACAACCTGCTACAATTTCCTCTTCCTTTTAGTTCTTTCATTATATTTCTCCTAATAGTAAGTTTTGATCCTCTGGACTAATCCTTTAATTTTCTTATCTATTCTCCGTTATTATCCTTTACTTTATCTTTTTGTTCTACTTTCAAGGAGATTTCATTGACTTTATCATCAACCCTACTACCGGCTTTTACATTTTGACTGCCGTTTTTAATTTGTTCTGTTTTTTTTTTTTTAATACTGCATCCTGTTTTTGTCTCATGGATGTATCAATAATATCTTCTGTTATTTTTCTGAAGCTATAAATTATAATTTCTTTGAATTGTTCTGCTTTCTACAATTCCCTCTTTGCTTTATGAATTCCTTTCTCCCTCCCTTTTTATTTTTTTCTTTAATGTTTTCTCAAATACTTGATTAATCTTGGATGTTTCTCAAATACTTGATTAATCTTGGATGTTTCTATTGGAAGCACAGTGGGCTTGTGGACCGGCATGTCTTGATCAGGTGGACAGGTGGCTGTTTTTATTGGGAGTTCCAAATCCAGTATTTGTTGGTCTTTTCTGTGGGGTCATTTGGTTTCACTGGAGAAGGCTTCTTCCATCTCCTGTGTGGGAGCCCAGCCACTGGTGTCCGGAGCTCAGTGGGGAAGTGTCTAGGGAGCTCTTTACCAGGCGGACTCTGGTTTGATTTTCTTGGGCCTTCTGATGTTCCCATTTTTGGAGTCTCCCTGCTTTACTTATTTCATAACTCCCTGACTCCGGAACAAACGTCAGGTCTCCTGCAGGGTTTGGGAGGTCCCTGGAGTGGTCTCACTACTCCTTTACACAGGGTTTCAAATAATCCCCACGTCTAGTCCTCTACCTCACTTTAGTTTTCTGCTGTATCTGGTGTCTCCCGTTTCTGAATCTTTCCTAGGTTTTCTGTAACCCATAGGTTTTCCTCTTCTTGATGCCTCCTGCAGATACTCAGTTAGACTTTCCTCCTCTTTGCTCGGTCCTGTGCCATTCTGCCATTTGCTTTGTTTTTTATTGTGCTTCAGGAATTTAGATGTCTCCTAAGTCTATTGATGATGGAGTTGTGTTTCTGTTTCTTGCTTTCTTTTATACTTTGGGTGATATTCAAGAGGAGAAGGGGGGAAACCTGGAATCCCTTCATGCCTCCAAGGTCACAGCAGGCTTCATGGATGAGTTCCCACAGGCCCCATGCTTAGAAGGGCCCTGTACTTGGTTTCATGCTCTTCTGTCGTCATCTTGAAATTTGAACTTATTTTCATTTTGCACTGGACCCCGCAAACTATGTAGCCAGTCCTGCCCACTGTTGATCTCCTAATCCACCTTCCATGCTGCCCGGGTTACTGTTGTGAAACAGAAACCGAGTCACGTCATGCTCCCGCTCAAAAGACTTCGGTGGCCCCCAAACCTTCAGGATGAAGTCCAAATTCCCCAGTGTTGTATCTAAGCCACCGTGAGCATGAGTAGACCACCGCAGGGCTTAATAACTGGTCTCAGTTTCTATTTTTACCTCCCTACAGTGCCTTTAAGAGGCCTCTTTAAGAGATAGGCTGGGGACATCCCTGGCGGTCCAGTGGTTAAGACTTTGCCTTCCAATGCAGGGGGAGTGGGTTCGATCCCTGGTCATCGGGGAGCTAGGATCCCACATGCCTCGGGGCCAAAAACCCAAAACACCAAACAGAAGCGATATTGTAACAAATTCAATAAGGACTTTAAAAGTGGCCCACATCGGGCTTCCCTGGTGGCGCAGTGGTTGAGAATCTGCCTGCCAATGCAGGGCACACGGGTTCAAGCCCTGGTCTGGGAGGATCCCACATGCCGCGGAGCAACTAGGCCCGTGAGCCACAATTACTGAGCCTGCGCGTCTGGAGCCTGTGCTCCGCAACAAGAGAGGCCGCGCTAGTGAGAGGCCTGTGCACCACGATGAAGAGTGGCCCCCACTTGCCTCAACTAGAGAAAGCCCTCGCACAGAAACAAAGACCCAACACAGCCATAAATAAATAAATAAATAAATTTATTAAAAAAAAAAAAAGTAAATTATAAAAGTGGTCCACATCAAAAAAAAAAAATCTTAAAAAAAAAAAAAAGGCTGGATCAGGCCACTCCCTTGTTCAAATCTGGTCATACTTAAAATACAGTGCGAGTTCTCCTTTGGGCTCTCAAAGTCTTCTCACCCTCTGATCTTGTCACACCCATCACCCCCTCCACTCCCCCACTGGCCTCCTTGCTATTCGTTCTGTCTGGAAAATCATTCTCCCAGGAAACTGTACCCTCTCCCTAATGCAGGTCCCCACTCAAATGTCACCTTCTCTGAGGGCTTCACAGATGACTCCAGCTAAAACGGACTTCTCAGGAATTCTCTGGCGGTCCAGTGGTTAGGACTGTGCCCTCTCACTGCTGAGAGTGAGAGTTCAATCCCTGGTCAAAGATCCCACAAGCCACGTGGCCAAAAAAAAAAAAAGCACCTTTCGTCATCCTCTCTCCCCTTACCTGGCTTTAATTTTCTTCATCATTGGCCACGCTAAAGTCCCATTTGCTTATCTGTTAATTACCTGTCTTTCCCAATAGAACATAAGTCCCAAAAAGGCAGGACTTTTGCTTGTTCACTGTTTTATCCCCAGACCTCACTCACTAAGTATTTGTTGAATAAAAAAAAATTTTTTTTGGAATGGATACATTTCAAGAAACATGCAGTAATCCTCACCACTGGGTAAGATGCACAAAGGTAGCAGAATCTCAGCAGAGGTGTGTTTGGGTTGAAAGAAGCTCTGGGTGACTATGGCATGGCAGGAGGGAAGGAGGGGGAACCTGATGGCACATTACTGTGTGGGGTTGGAGCCATCTTCTCTGATATCCCAAGGGGCTAATTTAGGCATCCCTTTCCTTGGGGCTCAAGAAGATAGTCCCTTGTGCATAGATCATATGTTTACCTGTCCATTTCCTACTTGATTAGGAACACGCAGAGTAGAGACTATTTCTTTTTTTTTTTTTTTTTTTAATTAATTAATTTATTTTTTTGGCTGTGCTGGGTCTTCGTTTCTGTGCAAGGGCTTTCTCCAGTTGCGGCAAGCGGGGGCCACTCTTCATCGCAGTGCGCGGGCCTCTCACTGTCGCGGCCTCTCCCGTTGCGGAGCACAGGCTCCAGACGCGCAGGCTCAGTAGTTGTGGCTCACGGGCCTAGCCGCTCCGCGGCATGTGGGATCTTCCCGGACCGGGGCACGAACCCATGTCCCCTGCATTGGCAGGTGGATTCTTAACCACTGCGCCACCAGGGAAGCCCGAGACTATTTCTTATTTACTTTTATTTTCCTAGATCCTAGGAAGGCATCTGACACATAGGAGGTACTCAATAAGTGTCAACCGATAATGAATAGATAAAGCAATTCCAAGATCACAAATGGCATCAGGAGCAGAAGAAACGCCTGAGAGAAGTTATTTGACTGTTGAGAATTCTCCTAAGGCCGGGGCCGAATGACATGACTCTTTGCGTGTCCCTTAAACGTGACAGCAGAAGCAGTCATATCCTTGCGAGAGTAAATTCAGATTGTCAGTTGGTGGGAGACATTGCAATGAGGAGAGTGATGGAAGATGAGGTCAGAAGTTGATGACAGTTGATGGTGGCTTAGACTAGGATGGTAGGGCTGGAGGCCATGAGATGTGACTGGATTTTGGATGTAGTTTGAAGTTAGAGCCAATGTAATTTGCTGGTGAACTGCATTTGATGGGTAGAGCAAGAGGGGAGTTAGGGATACCTCCAGAGTTTTTGGCCTGGGCAACTGGTTGTTAAATATCCACTTACAGAGAAAGGGGAGGACCAGGGTTGCAGAGCACAGTTCATTCAGAACATGGTACGTCCGAAGTGATGGCTGGGCGTGAAGAGGGCAGGAGGTATGAGGCAGGAAAAGCAGGAACCAACTGTGGGCTGGAGATATGTATTTGGGAGTCAATAATGTATAGATGGTATTCAAAACCATGAGACCACGTGAGATCACTGTACTGAGTTGAATAGCATCCCTCACCCCATTTATGTCCACCATGAACTGTGGGTGTGATCTTATTTGGAAATAAGGTTTCGAAGATTTAATCAATTTAAGATGAGGTCATTCTGGATTAGGATGGTGTCCTTTTAAGAAGGGGAAAATTTGGACACAGACACACATAGAGGGAAGACTCCATGTGAAGATGGAGGCAGAGATAGGAATTTTGCTGTGAAAGCCAAGGATTGCATGCAACCACCAGAAGGTAGGAGAGGCTAGGGAAGAGTCTTCCCTAGAGCCTTTGGAGGGAGCGTGGTGCCTGGATTTCAGACTTTTAGCCTCCAGAATTGTGAGAAAATACATCTCTGTTGTTTAAAGCCGCCTGGTTTAAGGTCCTTTGTTACTGCAGCCCCAGGAAACTACTACAATCACCAAGGATATGTGTGTAAGTTGTGGGCAGGGGACTCCCAAGGATGGAGCCCTGGGAAACTGACTCTAACAGAGGTCAGGAAGAGGAAGATGATGCTGCAAGAGACTGAAGAGGCACAGCCAGGGAGGCAGGAGGTCGAGCAGGAGAGCATGACGTTCTAGAGCAAATGTGGAGAAAGTATTTCAAGAAGATAGAAAACCCAAGGTGCTCCAGATACACTGATAACAATGAGGACTGACAACTGGTCATTGAACGTGGCCATGAGGAGGTCACTGGTGACCTTGACTCACCCAGTTTTGGTGGAATGATTGATGTGAACTGGAGGATGGGAGAGGAGGAATTGCAGGTAGCAGGTAGACAATAACTACCATTGCCCTTGATTTTATAGCCAGCAAAGAGAATTTTCTCATCTCATCCTTATAGCAACGCTATGAGATGTGCATCATTATTTATAGAAAGGGAAACCAAGGCTCGGTATCAGAGAATTTGTCCAAGGTCCTTGCCAGACAGGAAGTGTAGAAACCCAGACCTTCAGAAACAAAAATCCAAGCTATTCCCATATTTCCAAGTGGTAGTTGATCTGATAAATAAACTTGGAGACGGTTGGGAAAAAAAAAAAAACCTAGCTTTTGCCTGTACCCAAACGGCTCCAGGGCCTTCCTGGGTGACACTTCCATTTAAAGAGACCTTTTCCCCAGCCCCTCGCCTGGGCTGTACTCTCACCTGGCCTTTCCCCTCCTCCGGGTATCTTTGCCTGGTGGGGGAGGAGTTGCACAGGGATGGGAACCTCGCCCTAAATGACTGGTCCGTTTCCTATTCTCCACTCTTGGTCCTCAAGTAGAGGCTGGGCACTCAAATGCCTCCTGGGGCTGGGCAGGTAATGGACAGCAGTAAGGTGGGCCCTGGACACAACAATGGGGAGTGGTTGAGGCTGAGGGTAAATCTGAGCATGAAGGCCCTACCTGAAGGTGTTCAAATTCAAGTTTCAAAACCTTGGAGTCTGCCAACGAACATAACCAGGCCTAAGTTTGATCCTGGGCCAGTGTGTGGACTCAGATGCCTTAAGTGCCCCCATCATACTTCTTTTCCAGGATCTGGGGTCCATCCTTCTACCCCAAGGCTCCCTGCCCTGATACAAATAGGTATCCAGAGCTCACCCACACGACTGAGGTCTAAAGAACACCAGACACGACAGCTGGGGAGACACCCTCACTCCACAGTCTCTGTACAGATCTTTACCCCTTCCAGGGCCTTCATCTGTCTCCTCTCAGTCTTGCTGACTGTCAACCCCTTGCTGGCGTTCTGTGGCCTCCTGGCTAACTTCCGTCTGCCTCTCCAGAACCCCTTCTCGGCCACCTTGGGAGGGTGATCTGTATGGGCTGCCTCAATGGCCCCCTCGCCTCTGGCTTCCTGTTGGGTGGGAAGCATGACTGAAGGTGTGAGGGAGGGAGCAGAGTGCAGAGCACGTGTTGCCCTGCTGCTTTCCACCAAAGGTCACAGCTCTCCTCAAAGTGGCCTTCTTTGTCTGATTTTCCTTCCTCTTGCCTTTAAGAGATGCTTACAGATCCCTCCTTTTACAGCCCTCTCCTTTTACAGCCCTGGACGCTGCACTATCCCTTGGGGTTTCCCTACACCTATCTATACCTTTGTAAATAATAGTCCCTTTGTGCTGAGTTGAATTGTGTCTCCCCCCCCTCCCAAATTCATGTCTACCACCTAGAATCTCAGAATGTGACCTTATCTGGAAAGAGGGTCTTTGTAGATGTAATTAGTTAAGATCGTACTGATTTGGGGTGGGCCCTAACTCCAATGAGTGGTATCCTTCCTTATAAGAGGCCATGTGAAGACAACTAGGGAAGAAGCCCATGTGATGATGGAGGCAGAGCTTGGAGTGATGCAGCTCCAAGCCAAGGAACGCCAAGGATTGCCTGCAACCACCAGAAGCTGGGAGAGGCACGTGACAGTTTTCTCTTGAGTCTCTAGAAAGGACTAACCTCGCCGACACCTTGATTTCAGACTTCTGGCTTCCAAAACTGGGAGAGAAGGAAATTTCTGTTGTTTTAGCATCCAGTTTGTGGTAATTCATTACAGAAGCCCTAGTAAACAAGTACACACTTTATCAAACTTTCTTTCAATTCTCCAAACTTGAGTGTGCCATCCGTTTCCTGTGGGGACTCTGCCTCTAGCTCACCTCATTTCCCTGGGGCTTTCCATGACCCTCAGTAAGCCCCAAATCCTCACCTTGGCACCCAAGATCCTCCCCAGTAGGGTTCCACACTGTTTTTCCTCCCCTCTTATTGCCTGGTTCCCACGAATGTGAATCCGCTGCCCCAGCCGAGCTGATCTTTTGGATCCTGCTTTGCAGTTGTCCCAGTTACCTTTTCTGGGTTTCTCCACCCAAATCTCATCCATCCTTAAGCCCAGCTCCACACTTTCTCCTCCAGCAGGAAGATTTCTGGACTCCCGAACCCGCAGAAATGGACCTTATTAGCTCTTGGTGCCAACACTCTTGGTGCAGCGTACACACCAGTGGGATCCACAGAGTGTCCTTTGTGACCTTCTCTCCAGCTAGACTGCAAGTCCCAGGAGATCAGGGAGACTGGCACATTCTTCGGGTCAGGTCCCATGGTGCGGGCACATGGTAATGCATGTGAAGGGAGAGCCTGAGTGTTTCTGGAAAGGATGCTCCTAGTGTACCAGCAGGGGAAGAGGCAGAACCTTCCAGGCTCCAGGGAGAACCTGGGGTCCACAGCTCTTACCAGATGGAACCCTTCTGTGACATCATAGTAGGGACAGGGGCCCTCAGTGATGCATACCAAGTAGACCTCTGTGGAGTCAAAAAGACACTTCAGTAGGTGGGAAAAGAGAATTGCCCCTCTCTCCCCAGTTACATCTTTCCTCTCTTCCCCTCTCACTTTTCAGTTCCAGTCTATATAACAGTGAGTCTGACTGATTCCCCTACTAGAGGTGTGTGTTGGGACAGAGGGTTTGGGGGTGTTCTAATCCTCCAGCCTGAAGGCACCACGCTTCTTCTCCTTGCCCTTTGCCCCCCTATCCCTCCTCTGAAAGCTCCTCTGGCTCACTGCTATTCTGAGCCCTCAGTTCGCTCCCCGCCAGCTCTCAATTCCACTCTCTTTTCAGAGAGAATGAAGAGATACTCTGTTGTAGAATCTGTCAAGTCCTCAATCCCGGAGGAAGAGAGCTTTCTTCAGAAAGAGGCAGAGTGAGTACTGTATTGAGGTAGGGAAGCACTGTGCCTGCATTTAAAAAAAAAAAAACATTCTTCTGAGCCTCTTTTCAACTGATCTGCAATTTCCCCCTTTTAGGAAAGCCTGGCACCCCAAGGAGTCGAGATGGGAGGCAGAGGGCAGCCTGGGGGCTCTGCCCTGTCACTCATCAGGGAATAGGCTCTGCCCCTCTGTGCCCCACGTCTCTGAGCCCTGCCTCTGTGGGTGTAGCCTGAGGACCAAGGCCGTATTACACCCCCGGCCCCCTCCAGTCTCCCACCTAGCCTCTCAGGCGCTCCCCAACTTGTCATCAGGAAGGAAGCAGCTGTCTTCTCCGGGGACTGTCTCATTCAAATCTCAACTCTCCCAGAGTTCTCCAAAGCCCAAGGCCAAGGCTAAGTCCCAGCTGCTCTCTTGGGACAGGTCAAGAGCTTCCTGGAGTGCCACGCCACTACGCAGGCCGGTACCCATGGGTGTGTGGCCTCAGGGATTTCTTAACCCATTCTCCAAGTGCTGGCCAGAGGAGCCCCTGCACACCTATATCCCACTGGGAGGGAGCCACTTCCCAAGCCAGGAAGCCATATCCCCAGTGATGTCACTTGTGGAGGGTGACAAACCCCAGTCCTCTCTACCATTCTGGTTTAAATAAAGATACATTTAGTCACTTATGGTTTTTCTCTTGGGTCTACTGAAAGCATGGTAAGGATCTGTTTTAACAGAATATATTTAATCTTCTCATTCTACTCCCAATTGGGTTTTCCAGGGTCCTGGTCTTATGATTGAGGGTCTTGATGGTCTTTCAGTTATGGCTGCCTGTAACCCTGTGTATGCGGGACACTGTGACCCTTGGATTTTTTTCTATAGTGTCCAGTTCCAGTGGGCCATGGAGTCAGGTCCACCTGAGTTCAATTTCCATAAACCTGATGATGGGATTTTGATTGGAACTGTATTGAATCTATAGATCTGTTTGGTGAGAACTGATATCATTAAATTATGAATCTTCACATCCATGAACAGGGTATATCTCTCCATTTATTTAGGTCTTTAAATTCTCTCAATAATGTCTTATAGTTTCAGTGTAGAGGTCTTATACATTTTTCATTAGATTTATTCCTAGGCATTGGATGGTTTTTGTTGCTGTTGAAAATTTTATTTTTTATATGGAATTTTTCTAAATATCGGTGATGGGTAGTATAGGAAGGGGAGCCTCTGTAATACCTACTCTTAATTATTTTTAAGAATAGCTTTATTGAGATACAGTTCACATACTGCATTCACCCATTTAAAGTGTACAATTCAATGGTTTTTAGTATATTCATAAATATGTGTAACCATCACAATCAACTTTAAAACATTTTATCACTTCAAAAAGAAACCTCAGGACTTCCCTGGTGGTCCAGGGGTTAAGACTCTGCGCTCCCAATGCAGGCGGCCTGGGTTCAATCCTTGGTCAGGGAATTAAATCCCACATGCCGCAATGAAGATCCCACGTGCTGCAACTAATACCCGGCTCAGCCAAATAAATAAATAAAAATAAATATTAAAAAACTCCCTCATACTCTTTAGCTATTTACCTGCCAGTTGTATTCCTTTTATAATATTATTTTCTATGTTTTGTTGCTGGTATAGACTTATCTAAGTGTATCACTTGTATTCAGTGATGGCTAAGTACACATTAATTCTCGTAGTTTGTAGAGTCTTTTGGATTTTCTGTGTATGACATGTCATCTATGAATAATAATATTTCAACTTTCCCTTTTCAATTCTAAGTCTTTTATTTCTTTTTCTTGTCTCGCCTTGGCTAGGACGTCTAATACAATGTTGAATAGAACATTGTTGTGAATGGACATCTGTATCTTATACTGATCCAAAGGAGGAAACTTTCACTATTTCGTCATTAAATACGATGATTTTTTTTTTTTTAACTTTTTGGGCTTATTTATTTTATTTATTTATTTATTTTTGGCTGTGTTGGGTCTTCGTTTCTGTGCGAGGGCTTTCTCTAGTTGTGGCAAGTGGGGGCCACTCTTCATCGCGGTGCGCGGGCCTCTCATTATCGCGGCCTCTCTTGTTGCGGAGCACAGGCTCCAGACGCGCAGGCTCAGTAATTGTGGCTCACGGGCCTAGTTGCTCCGTGGCATGTGGGATCTTCCCAGACCAGGGCTCGAACCCGTGTCCCCTGCATCGGCAGGCAGATTCTCAACCACTGCGCCACCAGGGAAGCCCAGATATGATGATTGACGTAAGGTTTTGTTTGTAGACAGTCTTTATCAGATTAATGAAGTTCCCTATAAATTTACTAAGTGTTTTTTTTTTATCATGGATTGGTCACCTGGTTTCCAATCCTGAATCTTCCAGTTATTAGTCATTCTACTCTGAGGAAATTACTGACTTTCTCTGAGACTCAGTTTCTCCATCTTAAATTGGGGGAAAGAATTCCTATCTTGAAGCTTCTTGTGGGACTTCCCTGGCAGTCCAGTGGTTAAGACTCTGTGCTTCCACTGCAGGGGGCACGGGTTTGATCCCTGGTTGGGGAACTAAGATCTCACATGCCTGTGGGTGTGGCAAAAAAAAAAAAAAAAAAAAACTTCTTGTGAAATTGAGAATATTTATGAAGAACACCCAACCCATAGTAAATGCTCAATTAAATACCTAACATTATATATTGTTTTATTTATCATCCTCCTGCCCACCCTAGCCCCTTCCCATACATATACCCCATGAAGTTTTGCTTTGCCTCTCTTATTCAGTGCTGTATCCCCAGTGTTGAGAACAATGCCTGGCATATAGGAATTGCTTCAGGAAAGAAAATTTTTGATTAACCAATGTCTGTTTCCTCTTTTCTGGAACCCTATGGCTATAAAGCATGGTTTTAGAGCCCAGAATTATATTTGTCCTTAGAGAATCACATAATTCTCTTGGGCATTTCCAAAGTTCAGTCCCAACTCTCCTTCTGGCTTTTAAAAAGTTCATATTTTCTGCTTCTAGATTATTTAATCAATTTCTGCAATCCCTTCTCCCTTAACTTGTTGTACATCAAGAATAGAGCTTGAGGATCAAGTCCCAGCATCCCCAGCTGCACTACATGATGGTGGACAAGTCCCTCCGCCTCTGACCCCTGAGACCTTAGGGGTTTCCTCCAATTGTGGTTCCAATGAGACGTGATACTTGTGGCCTCACAAATCTCCTGAGAATCTGCTCTGCTTTATCCAAGTCTCTCCTAAGAGCAGCAAAGAAGCCGGATCCAGGATGAGCCTTCTAAACCCTCAGCAAGTTCTGAAATCAGGGAGGTGAACAAGAACTTGCAGCCTGAGGGATGAAGATTGGAACAAGGGCACCTCTGGACATTCCGCAATGCTGCCTGGCCGCAGTTTGTATCAGGACTTCCTTCTCCCTGCTGGAATGCTTTCCCATGGCCACCAAATCCTCTCTATCCTCCAGATCAAGGTTTCTCAACCTTGGTGCCATTGACATTTTGGACCAGATCATTCTTTGTTGTGAGGCTGCCCTGTGTATGGGAGGATATTTAGCAGCATCTCTGACCTCTACCTTCTAGATGCTAGGAGCACTGCCCCCTCCACCTCACTGTGAGTTGTGACAACTAAAAATGTCTCCAGACAATGCCCATGGCCCTTGTTGAGAACCACTGCCCCAGATGATCTTTGTAAAGCCCCCCTTTCATCAGCCTCTCCCAGTTCAAACTGTCTCTTACTCAGTAGGCCTTTCGTGCCTCCCCCAACTTAAACTCATCCCCCTCTTCTTGGAACTCTGAGCAGACCAAGCCAGAGCTGCCACCACCCCAGGTGAGAACAGTGTCTAACATCTATGGAGCACTTATCCCATGCTGTTGCGCAGACTATCTGATGGAATCCTCACAACAGACCCATGAGTAGATACGTGTGTGGTTCGCTCCATATTTCAGATAATGGAGCCCAGAGAGGTGAAGTCACTTGTCCAAGGTCACACAGCTGGTAAGTGGTGGATCTGGGATTCAAATTCTGACTCACAATGATCATAAACCACTCACTTTATGCCACTGGATATTTCCTCATTTATTTCCTATGTGTTCATCTGCCTCCAAACCCAACAGCAAACGCTTTGAGGGTAGGGACTAAAATACATTTGTGGATTTTCTGCTGCGCTCAGCACAGGGCAGGAGGGCCAAATACAACTTTAGTGATTGATTTCCTGCCAGTATGGAGTTTGACGCATTAGAAGGCATGAGTATGTGATAGAGACACAGATGTAGAGAACAAACGTATAGACACCAAGGGGGGAAAAGGGGGGTGAGATGAACTGGGAGATTGGGATTGACATATATACACTACTATGTATAAAATAGATAACTAATGAGAACCTACTATATAGCACAGGGAACTCTACTCAATGCTCTGTGGTGACCTAAATGGGAAGGATATCCAAAAACAAGGTGATATATGTATATGTATAGCTGATTCACTTTGTTGTACAGTAGAAACTAACAAAACATTGTAAAGCAACTGTACTCCAATAAAGAAAAAAAAGGCATGAATATGTGGATGAGACTGAGGATTGGGAAGAAGAAATTTTCAACTTTAGGCTTAAATAAAATATATATTCACAAAATGCATTGAACAGAGATGCACATCTCAATGAATTTTCACAAATTGAACACATTGTGTAACCAAATCAAGAATCAGAGCATCTTCAGCCCAGACTCCTCCCTCATACTCCCATTCATCCTCTCTTGAAGTATCTACCATCTTGCCTTCTAATAACAAAGGTTCATTTTGCCTCTTTTTGTACTTTTAATAAGCGGAACCATGTACTCCTTTGTGTCTGGTTTGTTTTGCCCAGCATTGTGAGAATCATCCATGGTGTTGTATGTAGCAATAGTTTATTCTTTCTCTTTTCTCTAGAGTGTTCCGTTGTGTGACTATACCACAGTTTGTTTACTGTTAATGGACATTTGGTAGTTTCCAGTTTGGAGCTATTGTGAAGAGCGCTATGTGACATTAGTGTACATGTGCTTTGGTGAACATAGTATGCATTTCTGTTGGGGCAATGCTTACCTATGGAAGTGCTGGGTCATAGCTATGCACCATGCTTCAGCTTTAGTAGATACTGAAAGGTTCTCAAAGTTTTTATATTTGGAGGCTTTTAAAGCATAATTGATGTGCCCTTCCCCCACCCCGGGTGTTTTTCTGAAGAGACGGGAGGAGAGGAGTGGTATGACCTCCCTGGAACCTTCCAGATGACTACGCCTGTACTAAGAACTTTCTTTATAGGAAAAGTATGTCAGAGATGAAAGGGACCATACAGATCTCAAGTCCAAGGCTTTCATTATGCACAGGGAAAAACTGAGGCTCAGAGACAAGGGTTGACTGGTCCAAGGTGGTGTGGTTCTAGCCTGGTCTAGAAGCCAAGTTTCTGGATTCTAGATCCTCATTTTGCTATCTGAGTACTTGAAGAGACTGCTCATCTGGGAGGTGATCGGGTGGAAGTAGATGCTGGATTGGACCCACCAGGATTACATGGGATGTGTGAGAGGTGGGGGTGGGGAGGTGGGACTGGAGACTTGTCTTGCTCCCTACATTTTCCTTGAGTCTGGGCTGAAGCCAAGGAGAACACAAGCCTGGCTGGTCCTCCCACCAGGGGAAGTCAAAGTGAGGGGCTTTACAATTAGAGCCTGGAAAATCTTCCACCTCACAGCCTCCTCCCCTCTCCCCTCCCCAGTCCAGGTAGAGGATAGGGTGGGGGAGGGCTCTGCTGGCAGTAGGGACAGGGGTTCCAAGGTCTGGAAACAAGATGGGCTTCCCCCTCAGGGGGCTCACAGTCTTCGGCAAAGCCAGACAGACTTTGGGCATAGAGCAAAACCCCACTTATGACGTACTGAAGTTCCACCCACTAGGAACCTGGCCAGAGCCTTGAGCCAACTTCCAGCGGAAACGGCTAAGCCCACGAGACCACCAGCTGCAGCCTCAGTCCTTACCTGGCGCCCCAAACCCACCCGTATTCCTGCAGCCCTCAAACTTCCGCATCCAGGTCCCCGCCCCACGGTCCACATCCGCCCCGCCTGAAATTCACTTTCCATTTTCATTAAAGTGGTTTAAGCCAACCGTCCGGAGGGAATAAAAGATGTCCCCCTACCTTGCCCCAACTTCTCTTATCTCACACCTCCTTCCCAGATCCAGAGGTCCCCACCAGGTAGATGAGACCTAAGGGAAGGATAAAAGAGAGGGGTTGCTTCTCTTTGCAAACTCTTTTGGCACCCCCTCTTCCCTCCCCATCTGCCTTCCCGCCGTGGCTCCCGCGCCGGGCTGGGGCGCCAACTAAATCTGATCAAAATGCAATTGCCAAGTCGTTAAGGTATTTGAATTTAAAAAAAAAAAACAAAAAAAAACTCCCGAGAAAGAAAGTATTTGATGGCTAATAATCTCATTTCAATATAATGGGACCTTCTTCTGCAGAGAGCAAGACAGGTTAAGAGATATAATTATGACTTTGCAAACTCTCTCCCAAGCGCGGGAGACGCACTGACAGGTCTGCGCGCGGCTGCGCCCGACTCCGCTCGCTCCGAGGGGAGACGCTTTGTCTGCAGGGCCCGTTAAAGAGACACGGTCCCTTTTCCCCCCTCGGCCTACATTACAATTTAACTGTCAGCCGCGTCTTCACCCCAGGATCGGCTCTGAGTTCCACGCGAGGATCGGGGGTGGGGTGGAAGAGGAAGACCGGACTAGGGGGAGGGAGAAGGAGAGCGAGGGCTGACCTGTCAAACGCTGCCCCCTGGAACTGCGAGCCGGGCTGTCAAACCCGCTCCCTTAGTGGGCTCTTTAAGGTCACGTTTACACTGCAGGGTTCCGGTGCAGCTATGATTGGGCGGGGTGCTGGTCGTGGTGGTAATTCAGGAAGCTCAGATTTATCTATCGCCCGTCTCCAAAGGAGCCCTTTCTGAAGGACCCCAAAGGAACAGGTTCCTTCCTGGCAGAATTGCTCGGTTTCAGCTGGCGGAAAGGAACCGAATTAGGAAACTGGGGTGAGATGGCAGTGGTGCTGTTCATGCCAACCTTTTCCTTTTTCCTACACTCTAAACAAACTTTTTCCCTCCCCTTTACTATAACGGGAGAAAAATACTCATTTGAAGCCCAGATAGGAAATCCTTGAAGAAAGAGAGATTTTCTCGGTTTCACATCTTGCCCCTTCAAGAAAGTGCGAGAAAGAAAATCTCTAATTCGGTGTATACGTGTGTGCCGGGTGGGTGGGGAGGAGGCATACGACCGGCCCAGCACAGTTAGAGAGTATTGATTGCAGTTCGGGTCAAGAGACCGGGGGAGAGTCAATGTCAGAAGCGCGAGAGGTGTTTGAGCCGCGGCAGCCAGCGAGCTCAGCGGCACAGCGGCGCCGAGCGACCCGGGGCCCCGACTTGGACGTGTGGGCGAGCGTCTGTGCGAGCAAGTGCGCACGTGGGTGAGCAATGCTCCCAGGAGAGCTCTCCGCTCCCAACCCTGCCAATAGTTGGAGCCGGAAACCGAACGCAGGGACGCACTAAAGACAGACCGACAGACTGACACGCCTGTCCCGAGAAAAGGAGCCAGGGCTAAAGGGGACCGGAAGCCCGTGGGGTCCCTGTCTTCGCTTGTCCGCGACTCTCTCAAAGCGGACGGGAGATTTACCCTGGGTATTTCCCGCCGATCTCGGCGCCGCCCAGTTTTGCGCTGAAAGAATTCGGAGGAAGCGGGTGCGCCACCACCTCTCCCCAACACTCCAGGCCCCTCGAAGAGTGGCCGGGGGGACGCCGGCCATGTGGCCGCAAGGGATGAGGCTCCGGCGAATCCCTGGGCCACTCTGATGGGCGGGGCCGGTAGGCCCAGAGGCGCCGCGACCCCTTCTCGAGTTGGTGAGGCCGTGGGGCCAGGGTCCCAGGATTCCCTCCGATCCTCGCGCCCGGCCCCGAGGACTGTTCGCGACGCCTTGTCGCACACCAGCCACAGCGACTCCCTAGAGTCATTCGCGCGGCAGTAAAAATGAGGTTGGCACTGTCATGTCCTGCGTGGACAGCACACCTGGCTGCGTATCCTTAAAGTGTGGTTTGTACGCGAGCGGGGTCACCCTCACTCGCCAGACGGCTCCCCCTGGCGGCCCGGGACGCAGATTTCCCTGGCCGCGGAGGACTTGGGGAGAACCAGGCCCCCGAGAAAGAGAGAAGCGATGCTCACCTGGTTGGTTCGGGCTGAGCACCCGCCCCAGCTTATGCTGCCCCTTCGGCTTTGTCGGGCCCGGGGGGGGCCTTACCCTGCTGTGGCGCCCCTAGCTTCTACCGCCGCGCACCGTAGGATGGAGAGGGGACGTATCTGGAAGCAGCCCCCCAACCCTGCTCCACTCACTAGTGAATACTTTGCTAGGCGGGTTTCTGACACCCTGCCCATTTTTTTCTTGGTGTTCAATGATCCTATACGACAGAGGCCTGGCGCGCGGCCGCCGCAGGGGAGCGTGGCTGACGGGAGCCATGTGGCCGCGAGGGCGGGGAACTCGGCTGGGATTCCCCGGGTGGCGGGTCGGCACTGGGGACCGAGCCGATGGCTCTGGGAGCGGGGACTAGTTCGGGGCGCCGAGGACTGCGGGCCGGGGTCCTGGCCCGGTGGGGGGCGCCGGGGAAGGCGGGCGCGGGCCGGGCGCGCCGCCGGCGGGGTCAGGGGCGAAGGGGCAGGCAGAGGGCAGCGCGCGGGGAGCCGGCGCTGCGTCTCGGGTTACGCGGCCCGGCCCTCCCACCCGCAGCTCGGGCGCGGGGGCCCGGGCGGACTCGGGCCGTCCCCCGCTGTTTGCATTTCTCTGGCAGGCGGCGGAGCTTGGGTTGAAAGGAATCGCCTCCATTTGGAACGTTGTTTATTTTTCTTAACTAGCCAGCGCCGACAGACGACCCCGAAAGCACGGCGGCCGGACCCGGCCGAGCCCTCGCTGGGAAGGGGGTCAGGACCGCAGGCGGCCCGACGAGGGGGGAAGCCCCCGCCCGGGGAATGCGCCCGGGTCCCCTCGCGGCTGGATTGGGGGAAGGGTCGCGGTAGAGGAGAGAACGACTTTCTTCCATGTAGGAAAACCTACTTTCTCCTGTCGCAGTTACCGTAGCTTTGACCTTGCGCGAGGCGGGGCGGCGAAGTGGTTAAGCTTTCCGGCTTGGGCGTCCCGCCGCCTTGGATTTCAATTCCGCTGCCTCCATTTTTTTACCTCCGTGACCTTGAGCAAGCCGTCTTTGTGCCTCAGTTTCCTCAATTTTCAAATGGGTATAACGTAGTGCTTAGCTCTTTGCGTTGTTGTAAGGACTAAATGAGCTCCTTCACATAAACCCTTAGCGCTGGACCTGGAACTTGGCAGGAGCTCAGGAGACGTTAGCCCCTCTCGTCGGGGCTGCGGATGGTTGTTGGTTCTCTGGCCACGGGAGGGTCAGTGGGGTGGGGGCCGCCAGCAAATGTGCGGCCCACCGGGAAGAGGCTCGAGCTGGAGGCCCACAGCTCTCAAGCTCCGGGAGAGGTGCGGGCTAGGGAGAGTTCTGAGCGTTTTGACATGAAATGAATAAAATGCAAATGATATTCCAAGACAGATGCTAATGGGGATCTATGCTTTGAGCGTCCACAGCCCCGGCAGTGCCCAGAACAGTGGCGGAGCTGGTGTGAACTCAGAGATGGACAGGGTCCAGCAGCCCGGGGCTCGTGTGTGTGTGTGTGTGTGTGTGTGCGTGCGTGTGTGTGTGTGTGTCGGCGCGCGCCTGCTCCGGAATGTGCGTAGCCGGCTCCGGGTGTGCTCGCGCCGTCATGAAAATGAGGTCAGGGAAGGTCGTTCCACTCTGCAGCATAAATCAAGGAGGAAAGGAGAATGGATGTGAGAGACAGTCCCTGGAGACCGCCCCGAGAGAGGCTGAGCGAGGGAAGCGGGAGGGGGAAAAGTTCTGCGGAGAATGGGCGAGAAGCGGGCCCAGGCGCTCGCCCTCCCCGCGCTTCCCGCCCCGGCGGGTCCCTTCGCCGAGCAGCGGCGCCCCAGACTCAGGCGAGATCGTGCCTTTAACCCCCGCATCCTCCTCCCCAGGCTCCCAACACCTTTCTCTCCTTCCCCCCAACCCCCTAATTTAAATGGTCCTCATCTAAGCGCTCTTTGTGTGGACGGTGAAGCGCCTTACGCCCAGTCTCCTCAGGAGCAGATCAGTGCTCCCGCGCACACGCCCATTGCACTCGCAATCGCACACTTGTTACTCCCGCGCGCAACCTCCGGGGCTCCCGGGGACGCCCTGCGGGGATCGGAATCCAACGTCCCGGAGCGGGCTGCTCTCCGCTGTCCTCGTGCCGCGCGACTCCGGCCCCGCGTTCTTTCTCCACTCAGCCCGCCTCCCCGGTCTCGCTGACACTCACTACCACCGTCCTCCAGCCCCTCTGGCTCTCCGTTTTCCACCAGCCGCTGGGGGAGCGCGGTGCTCCAGGCCGGTGTTTCCCTGCGCGCTGTCCTGTGACCCCAACCGGGAATCTCCGGAGCCTCGGTCTGTCCTGGGCCGGAACCGAGGCACAAGTCCCGGGCGACCTGGCTCTCAGGGAAAGGGGGACCAGTGTGGGGCAGTCCGGTATGGGGTAGGGGGAGAGGGGGTTAGCTCTCCCTTCTTTCTTCGAGCTCCAGGCCCAGAGGGCTGAAAGTGGGGCAGGACACAGTGCAGAAGGACCGGAGCCCGAAGCGCCTCTGTGGAGCCCGGGGCGCTTTGCTCTCCGCTGGCACCATGGGTACCCGCCGCTCCAAGAACACGAAGAGAGCAAGAAGGAGGATGGCCTGGACGGCACCCACAGTTGGAGCTTTGGGCCTGCATCAGATTTATTTCCCACTGCATTCTTTTTATGAAAATAACAATGATGCCTAAAGCCTATACGGTAGGCACAAAATCGGCACACAATAATATATATTGAATTAAATTTACATACAGCTGTTAACCATCATGATTCTTCCCTGAGCCTCCACATTTTGTAGATTAATTCATTAAGTCATGCATTCATTCAACAAATATTTAGTGAGCTCCTACTAAGTGACAGAGAAACAGAAGGCCAAGAGACTGGCCCTCCCGGCACTTACATTCTCCTGGGACAGAAAGACAGTAAAAAACCTCAGACACATAATACGACTGGGTATTAGGGTGGGTAGGCCTGTGTGCTGTGAAGGAAAGATTAAGGTGGGTTAGAGGGGGCCTCTTTGGGGGGAAGACAGAGACCTGAATGAAGTCAGGAAATGAGCCATGCAGACTTCGGCAGAGGGCAGGCAGAGGGACTTGCCAGTGCAGAGATGGAGAGTTGGAAAGTGCCTGGGGTGCAGCCTGACAGGGAGGGGAGAGGAAGGAGGTGAGATGGAAGGTCAGGCCTGGCTTTGTAGGTCTTGGAGGGGAGTTTGGGATTATATATACTTGGTGTGATTGGGAAGCCACTTGAGAAGTTTTTTAAAAATGGACTGACACAACTTGTGTTTTATAAAATGATAAACAAAGACAGAATTTAACTACCTTGTCCATGGTTTCCAGGTTTGTGAGTTTCTTAACCCAGCCCTCCAGCTTTGTCTCAGTCCAACATGTCAGAGATGCATGCCTAGGCAAGACTGCCCCAGAAGGAGCCCAGGAGACATCTTGAACGGTACTCCGTTACTCCCACCCATACTTTTAGGAAGGTATCCAGAATGGGGCAGTGGGTAGGGTCTCTAAATCTGCCAGCCCGGGAATCTGGGCTGTGGGCGAGGACTCCCGGGTCTCCAGCTTGAGGATTCCTAACTCCCCACCCCACCTGTTGCCTCTGCTCTGCCTACCCTGGGCGTTTTCCGGGCTGTGGAGACTGCGAGGGCCACTCTGGCGCGAGAAGGTAAGATCCGGTCTCTCCGCGACGCTCCAATTCCGCTGCTCCGGCTGCAGAAATCTTTCTCCCAGAGCGAGTGAGTCTGCCTTTGCGCACAGCCAGCACCGTGGTCCCACACCGCCTCCAGGTGGCCAACAGGGATACTGCAGCCGGCGTCGGTATAGGGTGCAGAACAGTAACCAGAGACCGCAGGGGGCGCCGGAACAGGCTTACTGATGGCCTACCAGGTGCCAGGTGTTGTGCAAGGCTCTTCGCTTACTCTATTTAACCACCAGAGTAACCCCGGGAGAGAGAGCTAGCATTTCCCTCACTCTACAGTCAAGGAAGTTGAGGCCAAGAGAGGCAGTGTGTTTTGTCTGAGAACATATAGCTAGTAAATGGCAGAGTGATTTACTCACTTTTGCACTGTCTCTTGGTGCACATAGGGTGTGTGAGAAGAGGCAAACATTGGCCTCCATCCTAGGAAGCTCTCCCTCCCTTTGGCCCTGAAGAATCAGCTAGAAAATGTCTTTAGCAGGTGCACTGAGCTTCCAGATCCGTCCCTGGGAATGTCCCAAGGTCTTTTCACCTTCTCCCTCCAAGCCCATTTCAGATGGGTCCATAGTCTGCGGGTTGAGATCAGTTCAGGCACAGCTGCACAACTCTGTCTTGCCTGCTGCATGACCGGGTGGTGGTCAGGGTCTCTGTCCCCTCTCTGAGTTTCAGGCTGGTCGAGCACACTTGTCCCTCACGGGGAAGAGCAAGGTGCACTGAGTGGGGAGTTCTTGAACCTTAGATAGCACGATGGAAGGGAAGGCAGAGGGTGACCACACTGAGCCCACTCAGTGCTCCTTTTCTATCTTGAGTCCCAAGGTCGGGAGATCTCTGATTGGCATTGGGGCTCCCTCTTATCAGGCCCTGGGACTGCTCAGGCTGGTTTTGCACCTGCAGCCGGTGGGGAGAGGACGCCTGGGCAGAGAGAGGCTGCCGCTCCAGCGCGGACGTGGGCGCCGTTCTCCATCCTCTGCTGCCCCCTGGTGGACCAGGATATGGCTGCCGCCTCCAGCCTCCTGCCCACCCAGCGGAACAACCTTCTCGTCTTCTCACCTTCCTTGCCTGGACAAACAAAGGCTCCTTCCCAGAAGCCAAAGGTATCCTGGGAGAGAGATGTGAAATTTCTGGGAAGGTTAGGCTGCACAACATCCCCGAGCTGTGTCCACATAACACCAGGATTATTACCCCCAACAAACGTTTAAGAAGAGGCTACCGTGCACTACCCTCCCAGGGCTCACAGTTTAACAGAGAAGACAGACCCCAAATGACTCCTACAGTCTTTATTATTATTAATTATTTTTAGCTTTTAACTTTATTTATTTATTAAAACAATTTTTTGGGGGGAGGGCACGCTCTGCGGCATGCAGGATCTTAGATCCCTGACCAGGGATTGAACCCGTGCTCCCTGCAGTGGAAGTGGGGAGTCTTAACCACTGGACCGCTAGCTAAGTCCTAGCTTTTAACTTTTTTTTTTTAAAACATCTTTATTGGGGTATAACTGCTGTACAATGTTGTGTTAGTTTCTGCTGTATAACAACGTGAATCAGCTATATGAGTACATATATCCCCATATCCCCTCCCTCTTGTGTCTCCCTCCCACCCTCCCTATCCTACCCCTCTAGGTGGTCACACCAGCTTTTAACTTTTAAATAATTGTAGATTCAAAGGAAGTTCAAAGATAGTACAGAGAGGTCCAGAGTACCGTTCTAGGGCACGTGTAGATTCTTGTAAACATCACTGCAATCAAGAGGCAGAACTATTCCAGCACTGCAAAAATCCCCCCCATGCTACCCCTTTATAGCAACACTCACTCCTCCCTCTCTCAACATTGTTAAGCACTGACAACTGATGTGTTTTCCATCTCTGTAATTTTGTCATTTCGAGAATGTTATATAAATGGAATCACACAGTATGTGACTTTTTGAGACTTTTTTTCACTCAGAAAAAAATATTGAGATCCATCCAACTTGTGGCATGTATCAACAGTTCATTCCTTTTTACTGATGAGTAGTACTCCATGGAGGTACACATAAACAGTTTAATTGTTCATCCATTGAAGGACATCTGGTTGTTTTCAGTTTGGGGTTTTTACAAATAAAACTGCTCTGAACAGTCACGTACAGGTTTTTATGTGGACATAAATTTTTATTTCTCTCGGATAAATGCCCAAGAGTGCAATTGCTTATGGTTTCTTACCATAATTGTTTCTTATGGCAAGTATATGTTGACCTTTTTAAAGAAACTGCCAATTCTAGCTTTCTTGACATCCTCTTAACAGAGGCTTTTGCAGAGCAAAAGTTTTCAGTTTTGATGAAGTCCTTTTATCAATTATTTTCTTTTATGTATTGAATTATGCTTTTGGTATCATGTCTAAGAACTCTTCACTAAGCTCCAGGTCCCAAAGATTTTTCTCCTAGGTTACCTTCTGAATTTTTATAGTTTTATGTCTTACATTTAAATCTATGCTTCATTTTGAGTCAACTTTTGTATAAGATTTGAGGTTTAAATCAAATCCTTTTTTTTTTCTTATGGATATCCAATTGCTCCAGCATCATCTGTTGAAAAGACTATACTTCCTTCATAGAATTGCTTTTGCATGTTTGTCAAAAATCAGTTGGCTTGTGTGATGTTATTTCTAGGTTCTCTATTCTGTTCCATTGATCCCCTCCACCAGTATCGCACAGCTTTGATTACTATATATATATATATATATATATATATATATATATATATATATATATATATATAAGTCCTTCCACTCTATTCTTCTTTTTCAGAATTGTTTTCGTTCTTCTAGCTCCTTTGCCTTTCCTTTCCCAGCCAAAAAAAAATAAAAAATAAAAAAAAATCTGGCTGGGATTTTGATAGGAATTTCATTAAACTTGTGTATCAATTTGGGGGAAACTGATTACTCTGTTAAATCTTCCAATCCATGAACACTCTGTTTATTTAGATCTTTGATTTCTTTCATTAGTGTTTTGTAGCTTTCAGCATACAATTCCTGCACGTGTTTTGTTAGATTATATCTAAGTATTTTATTTTTAGTGAGTGATTGTAAATGGTGTTGTATTTTAAAAAACAATTTCCATGTGTTTATTGCTAGTATATAGAAATATAATTGATTTGTGTGTATTGGTAGTTTGTCCCTTTGCATTGCTGAGTAGTATTCCCTTGTATGGATGGACCACAGTTTGTTTAGCCATTTGCCAGTTGGGTTGTTTCCAGTTTTTGGCAGTCATGCATAAGGGCACTAGGAGCATCATGTCTGTTTTTTTTTTTTTTTTTAATGAATGTAAAGTCAATCTACTTGCTGGGTTGAGTAGTGAGTGATAAGTCAGGGGTGGGCGCGGAGCAGGGCGTCAGTTGGTCGTGCTAAGCTCACTGGACAATGGAGGGGGGACAGAACATATGTGTAATTAAAGTGGTAGGTTGCCAATGAGAACACACCACACGGAAGATAAGCCTCCAGAGAGGACACTGAGACTTCCTGCCACCAGGAGACTAAGTCAGGACCAGACACACACAACCTTCCACTGCTGTCCTGGGGCAGGGGGAGGGGTGGAGGCAGCAAGGCTGCTGGGACCTCTGATGTCCTCACAATCCACTCACTTCAACAGTCATGAAAATATTGCCATCTTATTTTACCCAAGTGCATTTTATAGTAAAAATATTCAAACAATGCAGAACACAGGGTAAAATGTGAAAGTCCCTCTTCATACCCCACCACCCCCACCCAGACTTAACTCCTGTTAGCATCATGAGGCAATCCTTACACACTCTCCCGTTTTTACACACACACACACACACACACACTGTATCTATGGATATAGATTTAATCTTCATTTTAACTCATATTAACGAGGTACTATGACTATGTGTCACTCAGCAGCTTGACTTTTTTTTGCACCTAAATGTTTTGGTGAGCTGATCTATGTACATCAGTACACACAGATCTGCCTCATTCTTTCCAACCTGCTGCACAGTGCCCTGTACTAGTGAGGAAACATCACTTAGTTCCTTTCCTTGTCAGGGTCAGTTGATTTATTTCTAAGTTTCATAATTATGTAAAATGTTGTGACACATAGCCTTTTATTTACCTCGCTGTGCACATGTGACTATGTTCTCTCACGTAGACCCCAGGAATGATTGAATTGTTTGCAGGAAGGGGATGCCTGTTTAATAGTTGATAAATCTGGACAAATTGATTTCCTAAAAGGATGTGCTAATTTATATTCCTGCCAACAGCTTTTGAGACTGCCCATTTTCTCACAACCTTATCACCACTGGAAATGACCAATCTTTCAAATTCTTATTAATTTAATGGGTGGAAAAATGATCCCCATTGTTTTAATTTGCATTTTCCTATTTACTAATAAAATTGATCCTGTCTTCTGTATAACTTTTCCATGGGTGTTTTTTTGGATTGAAATTTCTGTCCTTTTCGGTTTCTTCTGTAGAGTTGTTGCCCTAGTTATAAAGTAATTCAGAGCAGTAAATCTGCAGATCTAATTGGCTTTATTCAGGGATTCGTGAATCGTCAGCATCCCATCTAGAAGGGCACTCCAAGGAGTTGTACAGAATGGAAGGTTGTTATAGGAAGAAGGGTGGGGGGCAAGGGAGCTGTTAGCAAAAGAAAATAAAGTATTATCTTAAGGCCTGGGCATCTTTTTGGGGGGGAAAGGAGAAAGGGTTTTATCATGCAGACGGCCTCTTCCTCCTCTGAGGGATTAGCTCATTAGTGCTGACCAGAACATTCCAGACTGGTTGACTGATTGTTCCTGGGGGAGGTTGAGACTGCAATTAGGTCAGGTATTAAGTCTAGGTTAGTTGTCATGGGCTTTAGCACAAGTGGTGCCATTTTGGGCCGGTGGTTTTTCTCTTTAACACCATTTACTTATTGATTTTATGAGTTCCTTATACATTCTGGGTATTTTTTGTTTTTTTTAAGATTTATTTATTTATTTATTTAGGCTGCGCCAGGTCTTCGATGTGGCATGAGGGATCTTTTAGTTGCGGCATGCAGACTCTTAATTGCAGCATGCATGTGGGATCTAGTTCCCCGACCAGGGATCAAACCCGGGCCTCCTGCATTGGGAGTGCAAAGTCTTACCCACTGGACCACCAGAGAAGTCCCTGGACATTTACTTTTTGTATAACATATATTATTTTTCTATCCTGTCACTTTTTAAAGACAGTGTTTATAGCATCTTTTGTCATACGTAAGAATTGGTTTTCTAAGTAGAAAATCTGTAAGGCTTTTCCTTCCTGGCTTCTGTGTGGGGAGCTGTTTGTATGGAGGGGCCAGTCCTCTGTGGAAAGGGTGAGGGGCATTTCTCCTGGAAGCCTGGTGCAAGTGGAGACCCATTTCCTCAGGGAAGAACTTCACTAGGGACACCGTGGGCGATTATGAAATTTTGGCAGCTGCAGGGAGCCCTGTGTTTCCCACCAGTGTGCCTGAGCTCGCCTCTTGGAGCCCAGTTGGGGTGACAGTGAAGCCAGACCCGGGCTGAGTGTGGGGAGGACATAGTCTTGCTTTACACCTGGGCCCAGTGACTGGCAGGTCACAGTGATTTGCTGAGACTCCCTCCTTTACCCCGTGAACAAAGAACAAAGAACTTTGCTCACCATCCAGTTCTACAAGGGTTAAGTCATAGCCCACTGCAGTTGCCCATGACTGTACCCTGAGAGGAATTCGGGGTGAAAAACAGCATAAGGCACAAGGAGCTTTGGATAAACGGGCCCCTAGAGAGTTAGACGCATATCCCAGGAAGAATTCCAATGACCCCAGATTCTTGCATCTTCCCATTCACAGGAAAGCACTAAAATCATTAACTCAAAATATCTGTTCTTTGTGATAAGCAGTGATCTTTTACCAAGATGTAAGCTTGACTGCACATATTCCCTGGCCAAAAAAAATCACATATAAACTGGCTTCTCCTCTACCTCTTCGGAGCAGTTTCCTCAGGGCTACTGAGCAGCTGTCTCTCGGGCTATAGTCCTCAGTAAGGGTCCCTGAATAAAACTTAAACTCACAACTCATATGTTGTGTGGTTTTCTTTAAGTTCAACAGCCTTTCTTCCTGGGGTAGGCATGGCCCAGCCCAGAGAAACCCTTCCCATTCCCTCGGGCTTGGGTGTCTCTCCCCAGGAGCCTGGGATAGCTACATGGCTTCAGGTCCAGAGGGCCCTCAGATTGGGGGAGGGGAGTGACCTCCCGTGTGCCATACTGAAACACACCTCCTGGCTGGCCCTCTGGCCGCAGGGCCTTGTCTCTCTGGCCCACCCCTTCCATCTCCTACCATCTCTCCCATCCTCCTCCTCAACCTCTCATCTCAAGTCAAGGGCACGTGCAGGCCAGGTGGAGGTGGTGTTAGCAGAAAGGGTCCTCCCAGCCAATCCGCCCCCTGCCTTGAGCCCTTGGGTGGGGTTGGAGGGTCTGAGGAATGATGTGGTCCCTGGGGAACGGGCCTGATTCATCGGGGCTCCCCCAGCATCTTTGAGAAGAAAGAATTGAGAAGGATAAAGCCCTCCTTAAGAAAGTGGGAGGCCTGGGGTGATGGGCTCTAAGGGAACAGGGGAGAAAGGAAGCGGCGCCAGGAGAAGCCCCCGTCCCCCAGGTGCACAGAACATCGCTGGGCCCTTAGAGACCTCAGCTCTGCCCACCCTACCCCACCCCGCGGCAGCCACAGGAAACTGCTGTGCTCTCGGCTCCCCTTGCCCAGCTACCCCCTCCCCCCATTCAGGTGGGGCAGGGGTGGGCTGGGCAGGCAGGGGAGGAGTTGAGAAGTCCCCGGAGGACACTGTGGTCATCTCAAGGCTGTCCGCTCTCCCCCGCCCCCGGCACTTTCTACACGGTGTCTCTCATTTCCTGGGTCCTGGTTTTATCCCCCCCACCCCCCAAAAGTTGGGCTAAAGACAGTTGACAAGGTCAGAGCGTCGTTTGGATCCTGACCAGTGTCCAAAGCCCCATTGGACCTCAGAGGCCTCACGCTCAGGTCTAACTGGTGGGTCAGTGATGTGTTTCCACCCTGGGAGGTTTTGGGGGTGCTGGGAGCAAAGGAGGGGGGCGTGCTGAGCAGGGGTCCCCAGGGGGGCTGGGGCTGGCTCAGGAGGAAGGCTGGGAGGAGGGGAGAGGCAGCCTGGATGCTGGGGGTACCACTGAACCTCAGCTCCCCCGCCAGAGGACATGAGGTTGGGGAAATGCTGCTTGAAAAAATATAAGTAGACGAAAGAATCTAACCTCCTTTCCTTTAATGAACCTGAGGATTTTTAGAATCAGGAAAACATTGGTGTTTATATGTAATTTACAAAGAAAAGAGGAAAAAAACCAAAAAACCTAGTGCGGTAGGTGCAATTCGAGGCGTGGTAGGTGCAGTTCGAGGTGTGGCCATTGCAGACGGAAGCCGACCAGTGCCGAGTTCAGGGCTTCACCGAAACGGGGCACGTTGCTAGGACTGTGGCTGTGATGGTGGCTGCATTTGCTGTCATCATCTGTTGATTCCAGGTGGGACTCCCCAGCTGTGCCAGTCATCGGGCCTGTCCAGGGGGCACCGATGAGGCTGGAATCCCACGAGGTGCTGCCTGAGTAACCCCCTAAGAAGGGGATGCAGTTTTCTAATCGGCAGGCCCAGAGAGGTGCCTTTCTGTAACCTCCCCACAGGAAGGGGGGGACCATTTGTCTTATTTCCAGAGAGGAGCACGATGTGCCTGCCGTTGGCACTGTCATCAGAGCTCAGGGCCCAGATATGCCACTCCATTCCTTTATTTTTAACTCACTGTATTTTTTATGAGGAAGTATTTAAAAATAAATTGTAGAGATCCTGACATTTCACCTTTAAATAATTCAGTAGGCATCTCTAAAAAAAGAGCTTCTTGCTACATAGGAAATTAATATTATCACAGCCAATGCAATTAAAAATCATTTCTTAATAGCCTGCATTCACTAGCCCATATTCAGATTTCCCCAGTAAATTCAGCACTTTAACTTTGAGCAGGAACCCATCTGCCTGAGACCTCTGGCTTCTCCAGAATCCCCTGCCTTGGACCTGGAGCAGAACGTGGTCCCCAGAGGAGCCCAGAAAGAAGGCAGAGAACTGGAAAGAGGAAGTGGAAGACTGGGGTTTCTGAGGAAAAGACCCCAAACCTGGGAGCCCAAGGACACCAGCATATTGCCAGACACTTAGAGGTGAGTGTCGATGGAATGGGGGTTTTGGCACCTTCCTGGGACTATGTACCCTCTCCAGGAAACTGTTAAAAGAAAAAAAGAGACATATTACAATGTTTAAGAGTTTATTTGAACAAAAACAAATTTGAATTGGGCAGCATCTAATCTAGCAGATAAAGAAGAGCTCTGAGCTTTTCATAAAATGAAAGACTTTTATAGGGGAGTGGAAACAAGGAAGTTATACTGGCAAAAAAGCAGGTTGGTTATTGCAAAGTTGCTTTCCTTTAGGGGATGGCAGGGGTCTATCAGGCAGATAGCTTAACTAGGGCTGATCAGGTGATTCCTGATTGACTGGCTTAAGATTTCATTTCTGGGAGAGCTGAAACCGTAGATTAAGTTTTGGTTTGGTGACGTGGGGTTTAGCATAAGTGACTCCATTTTGGGTCTGTTGTCTTGTTTTTAACAGAGCTCATGTGAAATCATGGCTATTCTGACTCATCTTCATCCCCTCCATTTTCTAGAGAAAGAAACAGAGATTCAGAGAGGGGCAGTGACCTACCCAAGCCCACACAGGGAGAAACTAACCCAGGTCTTGGTTCCAAGCCTTGTTCACCCTGGACCCCTCCACTCACTGGGCTTATGTGCAGAGCCCTTCCCTGCTTCCAACAGCACCCAAGGGGCTCCCAGGCTTCCGGCTGGCCCACAAGAGAACTGAGGATCTGAAAGGGTGATGATGGAAAAACAGAGGGCAAAGTGGAGAAGGTGGTCCCCTAGAGATCAAAGGTGGGAATACAGGGCAGAGTTTTAGAGCTTGAAGGAAATGTAGGAAAAAATATATATTCACATAATTTTATAATCTACAAGGCTTGTTCATTTGCACCGTTTATCTTAATCCTCACAACAGTGTGGAGGTAATATGCATCTCCCTACGGGTGAGGAAACAGGTCCAGAGAAGGTCAGTGACCTGCTGAAAGTGGCAGGTGGTTTTATTGGCGTCCGAGACTCCTGAGTTCCATCAGGATTTTCCATTGCGGCTCCCCCTGCAGTCAAAACAGGAAGCCAGGAGGGGGTCATGGTCTGCTGCAGAATGGCACACAGACGCAGAGGCAACCCCGTCCCCATCCAGTCGTATATCAGGTTGGTGGCCCCAGCCTCCTGGCGAGGAGGAAGGCTGCCCCTGGCTGCTGCTGACCAGAAAGGGGTATCGGTGAGGATGCGTGTGCTTTGGGCCCAGGTGGGTCAGTTTCTCACCCGGATTCTTTCCTGTGTCCCCTCTGCTATCCACAGAGAAGAGGAGCTGACGTCCTGTAGGTCTGCAAGTTCACCGTCTGCCCACACATTATCTGTCCCTCCCGCTGAGATCAGCTCTTTTGTCTCTGCTGTGTCACAGGCCAGTCCTCTCTCTGCTATACCTCACTCCCTCTAAAGCTCCGCATTTGTTCTGATGCTTCATGAAGAGGTGATCCTACTTAGTAATCCAAATAGCTTGGCAATGTGGATATTTTCAGTTCTGTTCTTAAGCAATGAGGAGATTGGAGGTAGAGACCATGAGAACGTAGACCAGGTTCACTTAGCCAGTAGGTGAGGAGGAAAGGGGTCCCTGTCATGTGGTGGCGAAAAGTTTGGCAGCACTGCCACCTGCAGTAACGTGGAAAGTGGAAAATGTACCTAATGGACTGTGTGGTGTAGCTGAGATCTCCAGGCAAAGTGGTGAGGGCGCTGCCTCATTCTTCTTGTGGCTTATTATGAAATGTGAGAGGAGAGAGAGAAACTACAGGCAGGGCTATTAAATGTGAAGGGAGCTGGGACTTGATGGCTTTGAAAATTCTCAACCTCTCCAGACAGTAAATGTTGCTAAAATCAAATCCAGAGCACTCTCAGGAAAATATGGTCTAAAGATGAAACCAAGGGTATGATTGTAAAATCCTCTGTGAAGACCTCAGAAAGATCAAAGATAGTGCCTCAGACCAAAGGCCCTTAATGAGTTTAAGGGCATGTGCCTCACAGATTCTTTCAATCAAACATGAGGTCTTCTAAGAAGCTTAAAGACAGTATGGAGGTTTCTAAAAAACTAAAAATAAAACTGCCATATGACCCAGCAATTCCACTCCTGGGTATATATCTGAAAAAAACAAAAACACGAATTCGAAAAGATACATGCACCCCAATGTTCATAGCAGCAGTATTTAGAATTGCCAAGATATGGAAGCAACCTAAATGTCCATCAACAAATGGACAGATATATACATATATATATACACATACATACAATGGGATACTACTCAGCCATAAAAAAGAATGAATTTTACCATTTGCAACATGGATGGACTTGGAGGGCATTATGCTAAGTGAAATAAGTCAGACAGAGAAAGACAAATGCTGTATAACATCACTTATATGTGGAATCTGAAAAACACAACAAACTAGTGAATATGACAAAAAAGCAAAGTCACAGATATAGAGAACAAACTAGTGGTTACCAGAGGGGAGAGGGAAGGGAGGAGGGGCAACATAGGGGTAGGGGAGTAAGAGGTACAAATTATTCTGTACAAAATAAGCTACAAGGATATTGCACAACATAGGGAATATAGCCAATATTTTATAATAACTATAAATGGAGTATAACCTTTAAATATTCTGAATCACTATATTGTACACCTGTAACTTATATAATATTGTTCATCAAATATAGTTCAATTAAAAAAAGAAAGAAAAGCACTATTCCTCAGCAGCAGAAGCCCAAGGTACAGAAGAGATCTTATCTTGAAGAGATTTGCGGGGGTGGCTTTTGTCTAATTGAGTGAATCCCAGTAAGATACACAGGAGACCCACAATTTTTTTTTTTTTTTAAACTTTGGGTTTATTTATTTATGGCTGTGTTGGGTCTTCGTTTCTGTGCGAGGGCTTTCTCTAGTTGCGGCAAGTGGGGGCCACTCTTCATCGTGGTGCTCAGGCCTCTCACTATCGCGGCCTCTCTTGTTTCGGAGCACAGGCTCCAGACGCGCAGGCTCAGTATTTGTGGCTCACGGGCACAGTCGCTCCGCGGCATGTGGGATCTTCCCAGACCAGGGCACGAACTCGTGTCCCCTGCATTAGCAGGCAGATTTCTCAACCACTGCGCCACCAGGGAAGCCCTTTTTTTTTTTTTAAGAGAATGACATTCACAGAACACTGCCAGCTTGGACTGAAAGGCACGAGGGAGCATAACATTTAAAAAGGCCTTTGTGAAGATATACAGATTGCCAACAAACACATGAAAGGATGCTCAACATCACTAATCATTAGAGAAATGCAAATCAAAACTACAATGAGGTATCATCTCACACCAGTCAGAATGGCCATCATCAAAAAATCTACAAACAATAAATGCTGGAGAGGGTGTGGAGAAAAGGGAACCCTCTTGCACTGTTGGTGGGAATGTAAATTGATACAGCCACTATGGAGAACAGTATGGAGGTTCCTTAAAAAACTAAAAATAGAACTACCATATGACCCAGCAATCCCACTACTGGACATATACCCTGAGAAAACCATAATTCAAAAAGAGTCATGTACCACAATGTTCATTGCAGCTCTATTTACAATAGCCAGGACATGGAAGCAACCTAAGTGTCCATTGACAGATGAATGGATAAAGAAGATGTGGCACATATATACAATGGAATATTACTCAGCCATAAAAAGAAACAAAATTGAGTTATTTGTAGTGAGGTGGAATTACCTAGAGTCTGTCATACAGAGTGAAGTAAGTCAGAAAGAGAAAAACAAATACCATATGCTAACACATATGTACGGAATCTAAAAAAAAAGTAATGGTTATGAAGAACCTAGGGGCAGGACAGGAATAAAGATGCAAACATAGAGAATGGACTTGAGAACATGGGGAGGGGGAAGGGTAAGATGTGAGAAAGTGAGAGAGTGGCATGGACATATATTCACTACCAAATGTAAAATAGATAGCTAGTGGGAAACAGCCACATAGCACAGGGAGATCAGCTCGTGCTTTGTGATCACCTAGAGGGGTGGGATAGGGAGGGTGGGAGGGAGACATAAGAAGGAGGAGATATGGGGATATATGTAAATGTATAGCTGATTCACTATGTTATGAAGCAGAAACTAACACACCATTGTAAAGCAATTATACTCCAATAAAGATGTTAAAAAAATAAAATAAAATAAAATAAAAAGGCCTTTGTATCCCCCTAAGAGAGGCAGGAAGCAGGCTGAGAAAGCTATGAAAGTGTAAGCATGGGCTGCCTTTCATGGAAAGTGGGCAGAATCAGAACCCGGAGGGAGGAGCCAAGAGCCATGGGAAATTAATCCCAGGTAGGAGCAGGGCAGAGTCCTCATCAAGGAATTTCCAACATTTGCCAAGCTGAATTTTAGCTTTTCTATGGATCCGTGACTCCTTTTAGCCCTTATTTCCTGCTCTTTTGAACAGGTACATCTATCAGGGTTATCCCATGCCGGTACCACCTTTGTCTGTTGGGTGTGTGTCTGATACCTTGTCTCTCCAGCTCACAGGTCTGCATGTCGAGAACTGTACCTGAGGAGCCTCATCTACACCTGGGCTGGATTCAAATGACAATTTCCTGGACCTCATGCTGATGCCATAAAGGGATGAAACTTTTGGAGGCCTTTCGAGTAGATGAGCATATTTTGCATGTGGGAGAAATGTAGATAATTTGTGGCCAGAGTATGTACTTTGGTAGTTTTAGAGCATGTCCACAAATTCTTTGATATACCTAGCCGAACCCCTCTCCCTCTGAGTGTGAGCTGGACCCAGGGACCAGCTTCTGAGGAATAGAATACAGCAGAGGTAGTGGTGTGTGACTGCAGAGACTACGCTGGAAAAGGCACCGTGACTTCCTCTTCACCCTCTCTGGGATCAGCCACTCTGGGCAAGGAGCCGAGACCTTGTTCCAGCTATCGTGTGGGTGAGCTGCCCCGGAAGAGGTCCTCCGGGCACTGCCAAGCTTTCAGGTGACTGCAGCTCTTGATGACACCCTGACTGCAACCATGGGAGAGATTCTGAACCGGGAACACCCAATTAAGATATTCCCAAATTCCACACTCCTCCAGCGCACTCCGTGAGATAATACATATGTCATTTATTGTTTTAAGCTTCTAAATTTGGGGACAACTTATTATGCAGCATCAAATGAGTTAGAAGGAAAACCACGAGTCTTTCCTTTCCTTTCCTTTGTTTTCCTTTTTGCTTTCCTTTCCTTTGCCTTCCTTTGCTTTGCTTTGCTTTGCATTGCTTTGCTTTGCTTTGCTTTGCTTTGCTTTCCTTTCCTTTCCTATCCTTTCCTTTCCTTTTCACTGGAAGCCACGAGAAGAAAGCATTTCAAGAAGGAAGGAGAGGTGAGCCATACCCACTGCTGCTCATCTTTCCAATATGATGATGTCTGAGTATTGGCCACTGGATTCAGCAGTGTGGAAGCCATTGGAGACTGTGACAAGATGTTTCAGCGAGTGGTACAAACAAATTGGTGTGGGCTCAAGAGAGAACAGAAAGAGCGGTGCCGGAGGCTGAGAGTGTAGGCAGCCCTTTTGGGGGGTTTTGCTGTGAAGGGCAATAGAATGTGGGGCAGTAACTGGAGGTGCCATGGGGCCCAGAGAAGGTTTTTACTGTGTCATAGCCCATCGTATTCTTTTTTTTTTTTTAAATTGGAGTATAGTTGCTTTACAATGTTGTGTTAGTTTCTGCTGCACAGCAAAGTGAATCAGTTATATGTATACATATATCCACTCTTTTTTAGGTTTTCTTCCCATTTAGGTCACCACAGAGCATTGAGTAGAGTTCCCTGTGCTCTCACTACTAGGTATAAAATAGACAACTGATGAGAGCCTATTGTATTCTGATGGTTACGACACGTGAGAGAGGGAGAAAAAGATGATGCAGGAGACGGGAGAACCTCTAGAGTAATTTTCTCCCGTAGACAAGAGAAGAGGGGATTTGGGGCTGACGCAGAGAAGTCAGCCTGAGGTGGGAGCAGGAGAGTGATGGGAAGAAGAGAGTGTGTGTGGTGGGTACAGAGGTGGGGTGATTGACAGGTGCGGTTGGACCGAATGGACATTTCTTTCTCAGGGTTGCACTGTTTTCAGTGAGGCAGGAGACACGGGCACCAGCTGAGCGTGAGGAGAGGGATGGGCAGCGGGGTTTGGGGGGCCAGGGGATGGTGGGAACTAGAGGTCTAGCCTGGAGACCACGGTTCACAGTGAGGTGTTTCAGCGTGATAGATTGGGTTTTCCAGCCCCATTCAGCTTTGGGAAAGGATGCAGGACAGAGTAAGTGGGAAGCTGGTTTCAACCAGGGTTGGAGTTTTGCTGGTGGTGTTCAGTGAGAGGGGAGACAGACAAAGAAATTGAGACTGTGTGCTAAAGCGTGATTATATGGCTGGATCGTGGGATCCAAGGGGAGGGAAGGGATGAGTGGGGTGAGGGAGAGGGATAAGGTGGCAGGGCTAGCGGACCACGATCCCGTGGTGAGGAAGGGGTGCTGTGATCAGGGTAACAGGACTGAGCTAGGGAGACAGGCGCTGGTTGGAATGTGGGCATCTCAGAAATGAGCTGTCCCAGGACGGGGAGCCGCTATGCTTGCTGACCATCTGAATGGGTGGCTGTGGCAGGGAAGAGGACAAGACCATTGCGGGAGACGAGGTCAAAGAACCGAGAGGCAGGGATTTGGAAGGACGGCCCAGGCTCACCACGGATTAGCAGGAGCAGCGTGAGTGACAGTGAGCCCGGGGTTAAGACCAACAAAGAGGAAAGAGGAGCCTTCCCGATTGTATAGGATCCGCGGCAGTGACGGGTGGCCTACGGTTCAGCCTGACGGGCGGGAAATCCCACTGTGGGGCTGGTGTAAGGAGGCTAGGAAGATAGGAAGTGGCAATGAGGAGCGAAGAGGACCCCAACTCTGCCTTCTGGCCTAGAATCAGGAGGCAAAGGGGAGCAGAAACCCAGCAGTTGGGAGAACTATGGAGACAGCAGTGTTCCCAGGGGAGAGGCACATCCACAGAAGCTGAGGATATAAGAGCTTGTGCTGATGACTCGATGTTCCAGAGAGCAGAGGGAGAAGATTTATGGATTTGGGGAGATTGGGAAATGGGGTTCATTTAATGGATTTGTAAGGCCTTATGGAGATGTGATTCTGGGTGATGCGGGAGGACCAGGGAACCCTGGGCATCTTGTCCTTACTGGAGGAGAGAAGAGAGATAAAGGTGTGAAGAGGGTGGTTTGGGGGTCTCAGCGATGGCTGTGGGGGGTGGAGCCAGGATCTTTCACAGGAGCAAGTGGAGATCTGGGCTCTCACTCACTCCTGCCCTTGGCGGTGGGTGGTGGGCGGTGGGTGGGGTGGTCTGATGAAAAACCTGGGGTCCCTCTCTACTCCTTCTAAGAAGGTGTGGAAACTGTGAGAAAAGTGGCAGTAAACTGGTACAGATTGTATGAATCCATCCTCAAGGATAAAGAGAGATAACGAGACAACTCCGGGGCTTCCCTGGTGGCGCATTGTTTAAGAATCCACCTGCCAATGCAGGGGACATGGGTTCAAGCCCTGGCCCGGGAAGATCCCGCATGCCGTGGAGCAACTAAGCCCGTGCGCCACAACTACTGAGCCTGCGCTCTAGAGCCCGCGAGCCACAACTACCGATTCCACATGCCACAACTACTGAAGCCTGCACGCCTACAGCCCGTGCTCCGCAACAAGAGAAGCCACCGCAATGAGAAGCCCGCGCACCGCAATGGAGAGTAGCCCCTGCTCACCGCAGCTAGAGAAAGCTCGCGTGTAGCAACGAAGACCCAACGCAGCCAAAAATAAAACAAACAAATAAATAAGTTTATAAAAAAAAAAAGAGAGAGAACTCCATAAACGTTTTGAAGCTGGGTAATAATTGGATGACTTAATGGACCAGAGAAGACATTAAGAAGCATTTATTTTTACCTTAGAACAGCAAAAAGCCTTACAAAGTGGAAGCACGAGTATCTCAGAAGGCGGAATAAGAAGTGGGGTCTGGAAACCCGAGAAGAGGTTGAAAGCCTGCATAAGAAGCCACTTGGCTCCTAGCCTCCTGTGAGACTGAGGGTGGGTTAGCTGCCCACATCCTCTCTTTCCTCTCATTCACCTTCCTGCAGAGAACTCGAGGTTAGTCTCTGATGAGGGTGAACCTCAGAGATGTTCCGCTCAAGACACCAGGCACGACTGAGAGGAGAGTGTGTTACAACAGGGGGGCTGAGTGAGTGAAAACAGTCCCTGGGCAGTGAGGCCCCTTTGCTTTGCTATGTTTGGTGCCTAGAACCCTGGCATCCAGGCCAATACCCCAGGGAGGACAGTTAAAAGAGTCCTTTTTGGAGAAACTGAGACGTCAAAGAGAAAAAAATGAAACCATGCTTGTCTTAGTCTGTTTGGGCTGCTATAACAAAATACCATAGTCTGGGTGGCTTAAACAACAAACATTTACTTCTTGCAGTTCTGGAGGCCAGGAAGTCCAAAATCAAAGCACAGGGAGATTCCGTGTCAGAGGAGGGCTTCCTGGTTCATAGAGGGCTGTAAACATATTGCCTCACTAGACAAAGCCCGCATGCAGAAGCAAAGACCCAATGCAGCCAAAAATAAATAAGAAAATAAATAAAAAAAATAAATTTATTAAAAAGAAAAGTCTTGCTATGAAAAAAAATCAGCAGAACTGAACAGTGTGCTTACCAACATGGTAAAAATTGTGAATTATATAAAGATGAATGGCTCTGTTTGAGCATCTTTGAGGAGGCTTGTAAATCATGGGGACAGCGTGTGAAGTGGGTGCGTGTGTGTGTGTGTGTGTGTGTGTGTGTGCGCACACATGTGAGTCCCCCTGGGCATGTGTTCCCAACAGCCTCCCCAGGAGACCAGGCTCGGGGGAGGAGGGCAGCCTCGCTTCCACGACTAGGCAACCAGGAGGCACCGAAAGGGAGCCAGGGGACCCCAGGGGACCCCAGGAAAGGGGCTCAGCTGGAGACACCAGCAGATAGAACCGCATAGACCTGGAGACACAGCGGCTGGAAGCATGGTAGATTCGACACCAGTAGTGTCCTGAGTCTTCCTCCCTCAGACCAGTCATGGTGACAGTGAAGAAGCCAGAGCCCGGGTTGTGCCAGATTGAGAACCGAGAGGCCTAAGCCAGCATGCGGGGGCCGAAGCTTGCGATCAGCCTGGTGCACTTGAGCGCGGACACCTCCTTACACCAGCCTTTCTGCTCGTAGGTCCTGGCCTTGGGCGGGTACTGGCACCTCACCGAGAGGGTCTGCCCTGCCACTTTTTGAAGGTGCTGAGCCTTTGAGAGTGCCCAGAAGCCTGGAGAAAAGGCTGCCCGTCGGGGCCGCACCACCTACCCCCAGCGCCCTGGCCACAGAACCACATTCTTGGCAGCCTCTCCGCTCTTCCCCGAGCTTGTCCCCTCCCTCCTCACCTGGGAACGGCAGCGGCAGCAGCAGCAGTCGTGCTCTCCAGGCCACGTGGCCCTTTTCCAGTGTGCCAGTGGGAGGGGACATGGCGGGGGGCTCTGGGGAACTGGAAGCTGGGCCCGATCCTGCTTGGCTCTTCCAGCACCTCTGAGACGGACACAACGAGAAAGGCCAGGCCTGGGCTGGGGAGTGGGAGAACTGGGGGGCTAGATTCTTCGGGCAGAGGGAAGTGGGGCCCTCCAGCTGCAGCTGTGACTCTGGACCTGAAGGATGCAGCCCCGCTCAACACGCAGCCCCCAGTCTCTGCAGAGGCTGCTCCTCTCCTCTGTGCCCACCTGCCCCTTCCCCACCATGACCTGCCCCTGGGGGAGGAGCTGAGAAGGCCTGGAGGAAACTGCGGTCAGGAGATGGGCTGTCCCCTTTTCCTCGTCTTCCTCTCTCTGTGCACTGCTTGGCCCAGGCTCTGCCCTCCTCTCTGGGGAGTCATGCTGAAGGTGGGTGATGGGCTCAGGGGCACTTAGAGGACTAAGAGCTGTCAGCTCCATAGGCCCCCAGGTGGTCAGAATCTTCATGCCTGGCCGGGCCTGACTGGTGGGTCGGGAAGGTTTTATGGGTGCTGGAGGGGAAGAGAGAGGGGAGGCAGAGATTGAATTCCAGCAAGGAAGTGTAGGAGGGTCCCTGGCAAAGGAGCAGGAGAGGGGAGCTGGGAGCAAAGAGATCAGGGGTCCTCAGAGGGGCTGGTGGGAGGGATGGATCGGTTGTCACAGGTACGGAGAGAAGGGAACACAGGAGCCAGGGGACCTGGTATCACCTCTGCACCCTCAACTGTCCACCTGGGGACACTAGAGAAACATTGGTGTAATTAATACATAAACAGATGAAAGACCCTAACATTCTTTTCTTTAACAAATGTTAGCACTTTTAAGATTTTATTTTATTTATTTATTTATTTGGCTGCACTGCGTGGCTTGTGGGATCTTAGTTCTCGGATCAGGGATTGAACCCGGGCCCTCGGCAGTGAAACCGCGAAGTCCTAACCACTGGCCCACCAGAGAATTCCCTAAGATTTAATTTTAAAAAGATGCAATGTACAAAGAAAGAGAAAGAGACGAGAGAGACAGAGAGACAGAGAGAGAGAGAGAGAGAGAGAGAGAGAGAGAGAGAGAGAGAGAGAGAGAGAGAGGGATTGATAAAGACCACGGACCTGTGCTGTGTGGATGTGTAATTCCAGTTGTGGCCACTGGGGGCTCTGCAGCCTAACACCTGCGCTGGGAGCTCTGGATACAGAGTTAATGACGGATGTGGGAATTTGAACCTGTCTATCAAGAGGACTTGATTCTAAGTCCACTGCTTTGCCTTGGACCCCTGACTCCTGCTCCCCACTCCGCCTCGGTGCAGTGGCCTCTTCCTTACAGTAGGAGTGAGCAGAGACCAAGGGCAATGGGACAGACAAAAGGAGGACACAGTAGGGACACTGGCTGTGAGTGCCCGAGGTCCACAGGTGGGAAAGCAGGATGGAGCTTTAGAGCTAGGAGAAACCCTGGGAACAGCGCCAAGCACCCTCTTGCACAATATTAGTTTCCAAGTCGTGTTCCTGGGCCCTCTCTCTTAATTCCCACAATAGGTTCGTGAAGAAGGTATTGCTTTTCTTTCTCACATAGGAGGCGCAGAAACACCAGTGATCTGCTCAAAGTCGGATGGTAAGGTAGTGATGTAACCAGACCAGGCCGCCTGACTTCCGGCCAGACCTGACTTTCAGCTGAAGTCGGACCCACAGACAGGACAGGAAGTATAATCACATGGCACATGCATCGAACCCCCTCTACGAACCTAATTACACACCACACGGGGGAGGTACCCTCCTGAGGGGAGGGAGGGGGCTCTGGCTGGCATGAAGGTGTGTCAGGGTGTGTAGCAACTCTTTTCCACTCCGATTTTCCCCTTGTCTGGCCACTGTGACCGCTGGGCAGGGCCATCACCTTCCGCAGCCCCGAGATCGCTCTTTGCCCAGGTTTTCCTATCTCTGTGTTCCCCCAGCCTGCGATCGGCTCCGAGCTGTTTTCTGCTGTGTCAGTGTGGGTCCTTGCTCCCCAAAACAGGAAGTTCTCTGAGGGTGGGATCTGCCTTTTCTCGGCACAGTGGCCTCCCCACCAGTGTGAGTGGGGTGAGCATCCTCCGCAGGGAGTGGGGGGCTAGGGCACCCCAGGGAAGGACTCTGCTGGAACAGTCTGGATCCTGGCCTTCCTCTGGCAGCTGGGATCAGGAGCCCCAGGTATGGGAGCTGGAGGGAGGGGAGCCTGGGCTTAAGGTGGGGCTGGCCCCCCTCCCAGGGGCTCACAACAGCCCCCGGCACAGTTTGAACTTTTGCAGAAGGGGCTGGCATGTCACTGTGGTGGGATTTGGGGCTCCTTCAGAAGTGTCCTCAGGAGATGGGGGCAAGGAGCCACTCTCGCACTATCAGGGCAAGATACAGCCAGAAGTCCTGTCAGAGGGTGTGGGGCTTGGGGGCCTTGGACCCTCTGTCCACCTTCTGAGAAGGGAACTCAGGAGTTCACACCTTCTCTTCCCAACCTCACTGTGCCCCACGCAGGAGCCTGGAGAGGTTGCTGGGAGAGCCGACATCATGTTCCCAGGGAGTTCATCCCTACCTATCTCCCAGAACGGGTCTGGGCACAGGCTAGAGCTCAGTTTCTCTGTCTGTAAAATGGGCATATTCTGCCTTTTCTCCCATCCATTTGGGTTACCCACTTACCTCCCTTTGGGGCTTCCTACCTGTGCTCCCTGCTCTGGGGACCCTGCAGGGGACCTCAGCAGCCCAGGACACCGAGGCTGAGTGGATCTAGGTTCCTTTCTCCCCACCCCCCTCCTTGATCAACACAGATGGCGCTGATCAGGGACAGCTCTGATTTCACTCCAGGTGGACCTGAGCCCACACTCACTAGCTTAGCTCAGCATTGGCTCAGTGTCTTCCATATTCTGGCAGTTAATATTCATCAGCCCTTCCATTCTTCTGAGAGTTCTGTAAGGTGGACCTCGGCAGTCCCATGGTTACCAGTGAGGAAACTGATGGAATGTGTGCCAGGCTCACGTACCCAACTGTCACCCTCACAGCCTGTGCTCTCCAGCACCTGCCCACAGATGGGCCTCGAGGTGGGAGCTCAGTGTGGGTGGGCCGGATGGGCCCTGATCATGGCAGAGCCACAGGAGCAGGCTGGGAAGCCTGGGCTTCATGGGGGAAGCACTTGGGAGCCACGGTAGTTCTTGAGCAAGGGAGTAAGGCTGCCTGCAGGACAGGTGGCTCTCACTATCTTTGATGAGGACCCAGGGAGGAGGAGGTGGGAAATCCAGGGGCCTGACCTGGACACGTCTGCAGGACTTGGGGGCAGAGTGAATAGAAGCAATAAAGGAATGATGTATATACAGGTTTGATTGTTTGTTTTGGAATGTGAGACAAGACATCCAGGTTCTAGCTCAATCAGCCCCAATCACTCATATATCATAGTGTACAGTCCAGTTTCAAAACTTCTGTTGTTATTGAATGATTAGAGTGTCTATTTTGTATACTTGGTCCCATTAGTCACGTGTTTTGGGGGATGAGAGTGTATAAGCATCCTGGAGCTCTCAATCTATGAATTAATCTTGTATCTTGATTTCAATTAAAGGAGCCCATTTTGCTCTCCTAAGCAGTGAAGCTGTTCATATAAAGCCAGACGTGTATAAGAAAAGGTTGCAGCATTCCTGCAGTAGATAAACACCATTTAGGGTTTCTATATTTCGCTGTTACTTTTATTAATCTTACATGCCACTCTGAGCAGAGCACAGCCGAACCCAGCCTACAATAGCTGACCCTAAGCCGACTCACAGATGCATGAGGAAGAATAAATAAAAGTCGTCTCAAGCCCTGAGTTTTGCGGTAGTTTGTTATGCAGCATTATTGTAGCAATAGCTGACTGAAATACCATAGCAGTTTTATCAATTCATCATAGGTTCACCTGGAAGTAACAAATAATAATAATGATGATAATAATAATAATGTTAGGCAACACAGTTTATCTCTCTCTCTCAAAAAAAAAAGATTAGAGAGAGGGAATCCAAGCCTAGCAAGTTAGCTCCAGAACGCCAGCTCCAGAATCCTTCCATCTTACTGCTCGACCATGTGGGACATCTATTCCCAAAGTTACCACATAGCCCCATATAGCTGCTAGGGCTCCAGCCATCACATGTTCATGCTAGGCAGCAGCATAGAGGAAAAAAAGATAAGAGAAAAGAGATTATATCAGGAAGGTTTCCACAGGGTGTTATGGAAAGCACAGAAGACACTTCTGTTTACAAATTATTGCCAGATCTTAGTCACAAGAGCACACCCAGTTTCAAAGGAGGCTGCAGAACTTAGCCTTTGGTGGGGACACATTGCCATAAAGATAAATTCAAGGTTTTTTACTGGGGGTGGGGGAGAAAGGAAAACACTTTCTTTTTCTTTTCTTTTTTTTTTCCTGTTCTTGGTACTCAAATATTCACTTTATCAACTTGCAAAATATTATGCTTTGTTCAATTTGAAAACCCACTATATTGAAAGTACAAGTGTGTGCAAGTGAGAACGTTCCAGTTGCCCATGAATACCAAGACGTGGAGTGCCTGCAATTGTGTCTCGGCTGTTCTCTAATGGGATAGACGGACGGAGTGGGGGTCCTGGGCTTCCCAGTGTTTAGTTCTGCCAGGTGCCTGGGGGTGCAACCAACCGGGTCCAATTTAGACAAAATCCTTAGTAGCTTTAACACATTGTTTCATGTTTAATGACATCACAGTTGTGTCCACTACAGTGTAGAAGGGAAATGTAATTTGTATCCAACACTATATAGTGCCTTTGCCTGCTGCTCACAAACCTACCCATCAAATAGACTATTAACAATTAAATTATATAGTCGTTGGTATTTTGGTATTTAATATTGTGCCATACACCTTGGGGTGGGTTATAGTGGTGGTAAGTAGGGCAGTTGGTTGGTGGCGGGGGTGGGGGGCGGTGGATGGCCTGGGAATGCTTTACATGTTTGCTGTTTATTATAACGAATCCAAGCTCACGCTCTCTGAAAATCGCCACGAGACCCATTCTCAGGAGCAGAGATAGCCAGGGAGGGAGGTGCGCCTGCGTCATTTCAACCACACACCCTCCAGGCCGTGAGTTCTCTGCTCTCCCTGGGAACCAGAGGAGGGTAGGGGCTGGTCAGGCCCCCTGAGCCCCAAGGGAACGAAGGAGCACGGAGAGGGGAGAGGAAGTACGTGTTTGGGTCGGGGGTGGGGTGGGCAGGGGGACCCAAGAAGCAGCCACAGTGCCTGGGCTGCCAGGCTGGGCAGGGCTGAGGCCCCTGCAGGGCAGAGATGCTCTCAGCGGCTGGAGATCCCCTGGGGGGCTCCCACTCTCCCCGCTGCCCACAGAACCCGCCCTGCAGACCTCACACTCACTCAGTCAAGGCCTTTCCTTTCTCAATCTTGCCCGTTGATGTGCTGGGGCACCTGGGCAGCATCACCCCGTACTCCACTCTACCCAGCCCAGCCCAGGGTGACGGCACCATGGCCCCGGAAGCCTCACACCTGCTGCTGGTCCTGCTGGTGCTCCTGGCCGCGGGCGAGGAGACAGTTGAAGGGGCAAAGGGAGGTAAGGACAGGTGTGATGGGGTGAAGGGGATAGGTGAGCAGGTGAAGTGCTGGCGCCCGAGGGCCATGTGGGGTCAGGTTTGGGGTGAGGGCATGTCCCATCACTCAGCCTGACCTGAGGGCTTATTTCTTCAGGTTCCTGGAGACAGAGACTAGAGGGGTAGTGGATTTGGAGGAGGCTGGTGGGGCAGAGACTCTCCAAGAGCTGCAGGTACTCAAACAAAACAGAACATTCGTATAAAGCCAAAATCTGGCGTAGGAAAAAAGCATCTAAGTGCATCTGGTTAGTCTCCACTTCCAAGCCCAGGATATTGTCCCAGGACTCTCGCTACACGATCCGGGATGACCCTAGCTCTGGCTTCACTAATGTCCCCATGGCTGAGCTCAAAGAGAAGGATTCAAGAAGCTACCAGCGTGCAACCAAGGGTTCCAAAGGTGGCACCATTCTGTACAAGAAAATCCACCTGCTGGAGTTCCCAGGTGAGCTCTTTGCTGAGGGAAGAGGCCTTCCTGGGGTGTCCGGGGACGTACCCCTTCCCCAGCCTCCCTTACCCCAGATCCCACCAGCTCCCTGCTCCCTCCCATACTGACTGTGGGCAGTTGGGTCCCCAGTCCCCAGATTCAGGCTGGCACCTCCATCCTTGGGTGTCCTGTCCCAACAGGTAGAAGCTATACTGGGGGTCCACTGGCTGTCCACACGCTGGCTCAGACACAACCTCAACCCCCTCTGGAGCTGGTTATCCCGTGTGGGCACAGTGGGGGTCTGGGTGAGGCCCTACGGCCTAGGGTCTCCTGCAGACTGGACATTCTGGTTGTTTCAGCCCTGTGTCTGAGGCAAGATCAAAAGGAGCTGGGCCTTTGGGACAAGTGCCTGTACTGTCTCTCCACAGGAGCCCCCTGAGCTCTCCCTGCCTTTGGGGGGAACTCAGTCTCGGGCTTCTCTCTCTGCCCTGGCCTCCCTCAGCCCCTGCCTCGCTCTTCCCACCAGCTCTGGGAGAGGCTCCTCCCCCAGGGACCCTGAGGGGCTGGCTCTGGCCCCGCCCACTCTCCCTCTGGGGACTCTGGGTGGTCATCGCCTTCTCTGTGTTGTCATGATTCACACTTGTTTCTCCAGTGACAACCAGTCCAGTCCCCATCAGTGACTCTGAGCACAGGTAGGTCTGGGGTCTTACCAGAAGGGAGGGGTCTGGGAAGGGCTGGACAGATGACTTGCACGGCCTCTGACTCAGGAAGGGGGAGACCGGGGGCAGGCATAAAGGTCTGAAAGGGGCCCCAGGTCTCAGCTCAAAGCTGGGCTGGCAGGGGAGAAGGAGGGGCTCTAAACTTCCCGCACGATGGAGCTGGGAAACAGCTACGTGTCAGGAGTGACAGAACTTCCATCGTGCTGATTTCATGCATGAGGGAGATGAGGTTTGTCCCCAGTCACTTGGCTACTTCAGGAAGATTCTCCGTGGGCACCTCTGGGTAGTGCATCCCCACCCCCGGCCCAGGTTTGCTTATTGCAGATCTGGGTGTCTTCCACCTGTATCCCAACTGGTCTGCTTGTACCTCTGGCCCCAGTGGCTCTCTGCTCTCATTCCAGTCCAATCTGTCTGCCACCACCCCTCTTGGCAGGGTCATTCCTGTTTCCATGACCTGTGGACTCTGGTCCCTTCTCGGTCCCTTAGAAGCCTCTGACTCTCTTAGGATGCCAGGTTCCCCCAGACTGGGCTCAAAGCAGCTTATTCCCCACAGGTCGGAGGAACTCTAGATATTGCCCCACATGCTGGCACCTTGAGCCCACTGCTCCTTGACCGTGGCCCGGGCGGAGCAAGTACAGAATCAGGCTCCAGCTCCACGAGTCCCAGGGCCTGGACTCGGGGAGTGCCGGAGGCAGCGATCGTCCCAGCCTGGGTCCTCCCTGCTTCTTCTCCTTCCTCTCTCCATGGATCCAAGACTCCCTCTCCTCTGGCTTGGCTTCCCCCAGACACCTGATCGCCGTGCTGTGTGGACTCCTTGTGGCCAAGAGCCGGCTGCCGTCAGCTCTGCCTGTGCTCCTGTGCTGCGGCCGTTGGGTGAGTGGCGTGGGTTTGGCTTGGGTGCAGAGGGCAGGGTGATGGCCCTGCTGGGAAAGATGGTCGGCAGGAGGGAGCGAGGCTGCAGTCACAGAGGTGAGGTTTCAAATCGTATTAGATCCTGATTGGAATATCCCAGGGCTCTGCCCATCTCTGCCTGCTTGTTGGCTTGTCATAAGCCACCAAGGTCCTTTACCTCCAAACTCTCAGGTCTCTTGTCCAAATGTAGCCACACCCACACAGACACACACTCATCTGTCATTCACTCCTTCAGTACAACATCTGTTCAGCAGGGGTCAACCCCTCGGGGAATGACGGATACCCGGAGAGGCGGAGCAGGCTCCGGAAAGGGGCAGGACCAGACAGTACATACACTTCACTTGAAGAAAGCCCTTCTCATTCCCCAGGGCTGGAAGAACGCTTTGGGTTCTGAGGTTTCTGATGCCACCACACCCCCCCACCACGCAGCCCAGGCCCCAGGAGCGACACCCACCTGCCCACATCAGCTCTTGACCTCCATGACGACTGTGATCCTTCCTGAGGAAAGGGCTGTTCCGTGCCTGGGGAATATGCCTCCCAGCCCCTGGATCCACTGCACTGTAACGCAGACCCACGCCCATTGGGACCACTCCCTGTGCATCTGGTCCCATGCCCCAGCCTCTTTCTCCCCAACGTTAGAATCCTCCTTCTCCAGGGCTCCTTCTCCTGCTTTTAGGTTCAGAAAGCACCCAGACCACCACCTCCATCAGCTCTGGCTCCCCTCTGCCTCTCCCTCTCTTCCCTCCTTTTCCTCCACCCAATTCAGGCTTCTCTACCTCACACCATATACGAGAGTCTCTCCCTTACTGGTCCCTTGCCCTCAGCCTCTACCCACCTAGGGGCTCTACAAATGGCCACTGGTCCATCCATCCCTCCTGGGCAGAGTCTGACATTGCCCACCCTTCTCCCCTTCCCCTGCAGAAAAAACCTGCTGGGATTTCTGCTCCATAAGAAATCCATTTCAGCGTCATCAAGGCCTGGCCTGGTGTGGTGTCTCATCTCCCGTCTCCAGCACAAATGAGCCTCTTCAAACTCAGAGAAAACCCCAGTCTCGGAAAGACAGGTGGTGTGTGTTTCCCGCACATCCAAGCATGTGGGGGAGAAAGGCCCAGGCCCACTGGTGTTTCTCTCTTCCCACCCCCAATCTTTGAAAATGGCAGAAAACAAATTGAAAAAGAAGGTAAATCCAAGTTAAGGAGACTGACCATCAACAGATTCAATTTCTGAGAGTTAAAAATTAAGATCAGAAAAATTAGAACGTCCAGAGATGAAGGCTCAACAGCCCAGGATACAAGCAAGAGAATATACCCTCCATTCCCCTTTAGGAAAATCAACAGCATTGCTACCGAGTCCAGGGTCAGTCTGCTCACTGAACAGACAAGGTGCTGGGGTAAGGAATAACGATTTTATTCAGAAAGCTGGGAGTCCAGGAAGATGGCAGACTAATGTCCTGGAGAACCGTCTTATCCAAGTCATAATTCAAGCTTCTTTTACACTAAAAAAAGGGGGAAGGGTGGCTGGTTGCTGCAAACTTCTTGTCAGAACCCTTTGTTCTTGCAGCTGTGCCCCTAGGTCAGGTCAGGATGTTACTATAAATCTCCAACAAGACAAATGTTATTCTCTGTTCTGCAACTTTTTTTTTAAAACATCTTTATTGGAGTATAATTGCTTTACATTGTTGTGTTAGTTTCTGCTGTATAACAAAGTGAATCAGCTATACGTATACATACATTCCCATATCTCCTCCTTCTTGCATCTCCCTCCCATCCTCCCTATCCCACCCCTCTAGGTGGTCACAAAGCACTAAGCTGATCTCCCTGTGCTATGCGGCTGCTTCCCACTAGCTATTTATTTTACATTTGGTAGTGTATATATGTCCATGCCACTCTCTCACTTCATCCCAGCTTACCCTTCCCACTCCCCGCGTCCTCAAGTCCATTCTCTACGTCTGCGTCTTTATTCCTGTCCTGCCCCTAGGTTCTTCAGAACCACTTTTTTTTTGGATTCCATATATATGTGTTAGCATACAGTATTTGTTTTTCTCTTTCTGACTTACTTCACTCTGTATGACAGCCTTTAGGTCCATCCACCTCACTACAAATAACTCAATTTCATTTCTTTTTATGGCTGAGTAATATTCCATTGTACATATGTGCCACATCTTCTTTATCCATTCATCTGTCGATGGACACTTAGGTTGCGTCCATGTCCTGGCTATTGTAAATAGAGCTGCAATGAACATTGTGGTACATGACTCTTTTTGAATTATGGTTTTCTCAGGGTATATGCCCAGTAGTGGGATTGCTGGGTCGTATGGTAGTTTTACTTTTAGTTTTTTAAGGAACCTCCATACTGTTCTTCATAGTGGCTGTATCAATTTACATTCCCACCAACAGTGCAAGAGGGTTCCCTTTTCTCCACACCCTCTTCAGCATTTATTGTTTGTAGATTTTTTGAAGATGGCCATTCTGACCAGTGTGAGGTGATACTTCATTGTAGTTTTGATTTGCATTTCTCTAATAATTAGTGATGTTGAGCATCCTTTCATGTGTTTGTTGGCAATCTATATATCTTCTTTGGAGAAATGTCTATTTAGGTCTTCTGCCCAATTTTGGATTGGGTTGGTTTTTTTTTTTTTTGATATTGAGTTGCATGAGCTGCTTGTATATTTTGGAGATTAATCCTTTGTCAGTTGCTTCATTTGCAAATATTTTCTCCTGGCGCTCTCCTGCTCTGCTGCAGACCAGCCCTGGCTGAGCTCCCTGTCCGGCCTGGGGAGGTACCAGCATCAGAAGGAGCTCTGAGCTCGGAGGCCTGGGCCCTGGTGATGCCACTAATTCACTGGGAAACCTTAAGAGGATCAACGAGACTCCCTGCACCTCAGTTTCCTCACCGTGAAAGGGGATAGTGACAACTGCTTCACAAGGATTTTGTGGAAATCAGATTAGACCACTGGTAAAATAGATAGCTAGTGGGAAGCAGCCGCATAGCACAGGGAGATCAGCTCGGTGCTTTGTGACCACCTAGGGGGGTGGGATAGGGAGGGTGGGAGGGAGGGAGACGCAAGAGGGAAGAAATATGGGGACATATGTATATGTATAACTGATTCACTTTGTTATAAAGCAGAAACTAACACACCATTGTAAAGCAATTATACTCCAATAAAGATGTTTAAAAAAACAAAACAGAACAAAAACAAAACAAAAACAAAAAACACTGATGCCTGGTCCCACCCCACTGGGATCATTTCATTGGTCTGGGTCTGGCGTGGGCATTGGCATCTTCTCACACCGCCCAGGTGATTCTAAGGTGCAGATAAGTTTGGGAATTCCAGAGTTAGATACTCAGGTGACCAGGCTTTGGAAACTCTAAAAGTTGAAAGTTTGTTTTTAACTCTTTCTCCTAAGGTCCCTTTTTTTGCTACCTTGTTTTCATAAAATTCAAATTCCGTCTTCTCTCTCTTTGTATCTTCCTAGCTCCTGCATAACCTCTCGAAATGGAAAATGTAGATTTCCCTAACAATCTGAACTCAAATTACTCAACTATGCACTCCTACCACCTATGATGTAAATAAACCTGTGATGTAAAGACACATGAAATCATTAGTTAGCCTGAGCTGAGGGCTTGTTTCCTAGGCTCCTGGGTGGTGTGGGCAGTGCAGGGCCAGAAAGTTGTGAAATGCCAGTTCTCTTCCCAGGAAGGTGAGTATAAGAACAAAACCCGGGGTAAAGAAGTGGTTCCAGGTCATTGTTCCAGGTTAGTCACCAGCTCCAGGACCCAGGAAATGGCTCAGAACTCTCCATATTTTATCTGGGGCAACCCGGCTGCTGAGGAGTCTGACAGACTCCAGTGGGAAGGAGAGACTTCAAGGAATGAAAAGGGACCTGGGCCAGGAAGAGGGTCTGATGGAGGAGAAGGCATGGAACAGGGAGTGAATGAACTTCACATGCTGAATTCCCCCCTCCTTGCCCTGCTCAAAAATAAACAAATGAGACCTAATGAAACTTAAAAGATTTTGCAAAGCAAAGATAACTACAAACAAGACAAAAAGACAACCCTCAGAATGGGAGAAAATATTTGCAAATGAAACAACAGACAAAGGATTATCTCCAAAATATACAAACAGCCCATGGAGCTCAATATCAAAAAAACAAACAGTCTGATTAAAATATGGGCAGAAGACCTAAATAGACATTTCACCAAGGAAGACATACAGATGGCCAAAAGGCACATGAAAAGACGCTCAACATCACTAATTATTAGAGAAATGCAAATCAAAACTACAATGAGGTATCACCTCACACTGGTCAGAATGGTCATTATCAAAATATCTAGAAACAATAAAGGCTGGAAAGAGTGTGGTGAAGAGGGAACTCTCCTGCACTGTTGGTGGGAATGTAAATTGATACAACCACTATGGAAAACAGTGTGGCGGTTCCTTAAAAAACTAAAAATAGAACTACCATACGACCCAGCAATCCCACTACTGGGCATATACCCTGAGAAAACCATAATTCAAAAAGAGACATGTACCACAATGTTCATTGCAGCACTATTTACCATAGCCAGGACATGGAACCAACCTAAATGTCCATTGACAGATGAATGGATAAAGAAGATGTGGCACATATATACAATGGAATATTACTCAGCCATAAAAAGGAACAAAATTGGGTCATTTGTAGAGACGTGGATGAATCTAGAGACTGTCATACAGAGTGAAGTAAGTCAGAAAGAGAAAAACAAATATCGCATATTAACGCATATATGTGGAACTTAGAAAAATGGTACAGATGAACTGGTTTGCAGGGCAGAAACTGAGACACAGATGTAGAGAACAAACGTGTGGACACCAAGGGGGGGAAAGCGGTGGGGAGTGGGGGTGGTGGTGTGATGAATTGGGAGATTGGGATTGACATATATACACTAATATGTATAAAATGGATAACTAATAAGAACCTGCTGTATAGAAAAATAAATAAAATAAAATTCATGAGCAGTCAAAAAAAAAAAAAGGCACTAATCCCATTCCTGAGGGCAGAGCCCTCATGACCTAATCATCTCCCAAAGACCTCTGCCTCCTAATACCATCACCTTGGAGGTTAGGATTTCAACATATGAATTTTGGGGGGACACAAATATTCAGATTAATAATAGCAGCAATAGTTGTAGGTAGTGGTAGCCTGACTTTGGTAGTGGTAGGTAGTTTGACCCAGCATTACTGTCAGGCCCATTATTTGGTATTCCATGGAGGAAGGTATCCCAGGCCTGGGTGGATAAACTGTAGTCCCTCAGTGAAGTTATAGAGCCCTGCTGTGTCCAGCTGAAAACACAGACCTGGATCTTCTTACTTCTATTCTACTTGGCCCTCCTATCAGCAAGGCTCCATTGGACCAGACCAGAAAGTCATTCCAATTCTAGGTTCAACACCCAAGAGTGTGATTAAAACTTTTGTCCCTGTAATCCAAGGGTTCTCAGCCTCGGCACTATTGATATTTTGCGTGGGATAAATTTTTGTCATGGCGGCCGTCCTGTGCATTGGAGGATGTTTACCAGCATCCCTGGCCTCTACCCATTTGATGCCATTAGCACCGCCCCGCTCCCAGTTATAACAACAGAAAACGTCTCCAAGCATTGCCCAATGTCCCCAGGGGGAAAATTGTCCCCAGTAGAGGACCACTGCTGTGACTCCTTGACATCCTATAATATTTAGAACTCTTTTGGATGCAAGCAACATAAACCCAACTAAAGTAAAAATAGGAGGGGGGATTTCTTGGCTCAGGCAGCTGGGAAGTATGAGGGGTGCTGGTTTGGAGCACAGCTGAGTTCCTGCCTCAGATAATGTTGCCAGGTCTCTCTCTGTCTTTCTCTCTCTCTTTTTCCCTTTCTTTCTTTGCCTCTGCTTGGCCTCATTCTCAGGCAGACTATTTCCTCACAGTGGAAATGTAGCAACTGAAGTTTCACATCCCACTGACCAATCAACACAGCCAGAAAGAGCTTTTTTCTCAATAGCTGCAGCAGTCTCAGGGAGGATTCTGATTGGCCCAGCCTCAGTCATGTGCCCATTTCTAGGCCAATCAGCATGGCCAGGATGATGAGCTTCTTTGATAGGCTAAACCTGTGTCTGTGTGTCCATCCTGGGGAATAGGGTCAGCCCCATCAGTAGGGCTACATAGGATGAGAAAGATGGGCACCCTGAGAAAGAGGTGCTCTGCTACCCAAGGAAGGGGGAGGAGAACCACACAGCCAGACATCAATGTCCACCATGTCCTTGAGATGGCTTCCTCACCGTTTTTCCAATAGTCTCTTGAACTGATCTCTCTCCCCTGACTTAGATGAAGTTCCTCTAGCTGTTCAGTGGAATTACTCTCTGCTAGTAGCATGTCTTCACATCCACTCTGCACCCTGCACATCCTTCTCTATAATCTTTCCCTCCCAACATGCCCCTGTTACTCATGGTCTTAGCATGCATCCCAAGCTCTGTCTTTATTCAGTCAATTTCTTCCTCTCAAAAACAATCATTTATAAAAGTTGATTTGCACAAACCATATGCAGTCTAGCTCTTGTAGTAAAAAAACCAAAAAAACACAAAAGCTCCATAAAACTACTAACAGTGATAAGATCTGGGGTCTAGTGCTAACTTGCAGGGAAAGTTGCATCTTCTCGGGAGATCTTGAGGATCTTGTCTGAAAATTGGGTGATTGAACAAGTAAAAGAGGTGGCTCCTCTTTCTTTTTTTCCAAAGAGAGAAAAGCTATTCCTCACAGAGCCTAACTCTAATTCTCTGCTTACAGAAATCCAAGCTGCATCTGAACTACCTGAGGAAAAGTGTACTCTAGCAGAGGGGCAGACCTTGAAAGTGGGCTGTCCCATCACCCACGACACGGATTCCAACAGCTGGAAGGCTTGGCAGAGTCTGAAAGGTAAAGGGGAGGTCCAGACGCTGGCAATCACAGAGAGAGTCTCGGGGGAGTTCAGTCAAGTCCAGGTGGGGAGGTACTTCCTAAAAGACGTCCCCAGTGAGAGCATGCTGCACGTACGAATGACCAACCTTCGAGTGGAGGACACAGGACTGTACCGATGTGTGATCTACCAGCCTCCCAAGGACCCCGTCATCCTGTTCTACCCTGTCCACCTGGTGGACCAAGAGTGAGTAACCTGGGGGTGGGGGGTTGAGGGTGGGGAGAGCCAGGACGGATGGGGGTAGAGCAGTGGTGGTAGCACCAATGGGGCTGTGGCTCAGGATTTCTAGAAGCCTGTGCTCCCCCAGAAGCTCCTTGTCTCTCATTTGAGGTCCTCGAGAGACATTTGGTCCAACAGTAAGAAGGGGCTTCTTTGGCCCGCGCACCGCGATGAAGAGTGGCCCCCACTTGCCGCAACTAGAGAAAGCCCTCGCACAGAAACAAAGACCCAACACAGCCATAAATAAATAAATAAAAAACCCAAAAGTTAAAAAAAAAAAAAAAACCAATTTAAAAAAAAAAAAAAAAAAAGAAGGGGCTTCTTTGTATGGGATTCCTCTTGGGGAGTAGAGCCTAACGTGCTGTGCTGTTGTAGGAAGTGGGTGAAAGATGAGCGGTGGATTTGGGACAATTTAGTCTCATTCTTCAGGTCTTCACGTAGAAGTCACTTCCTTGGGAAGCCTCTGTGAGTCCCCTCCCTCTCCTAAGGATGCATTTGAGGGCCCTCCTGTGTGCTTCCAAAGCAGTGCTCCCCAGACCTTACTGTGGGCATGAATCACCTGGGGATCTTATTTCAAATGCAGACCCAGATGCAAGAGGTCTTGGGTGGGACCTAGATTTTGCATTTCCGATCTCTTTGCAGACAATGTGGATGCTGCTGGTCCATGGCTCCCGTTTTGGGTAGCAAAGCTCCAGAGCTCACTTTGTGCCCCCTTTCATAGACAGCACTATTTCCCTGGGTTAAGTAGTGGCCAGTTTCCTTATCTGTCTCCCCTATTCATATCTGAGAACCTTGAGGGCAAGACCTGTGCCTTGTTCGGCTCTACATCCCTAGCAACTAATGAAGTGCCTGGCACACAGTAGGGCCTCCGTACATGTTGATTGGATGAATTAAGGAAAGCAGATTAGAGGGAGGCAGGTTCAAATTCCTAGCACCTGTGGAATTCTAAGCCTAAGGAAGACAAGATACATATGCAATATATTAATAAAGATAACTTGTAAAGCAATATGCCACAGGTACAGGTGAGTGCAAGGCAGAGAGAATGGTATAAGGTAATCAGGGAATTATTCTTGAAGAAGGTGGGGGCATATGGCTTGGTGAAGAATAGTAGGCAAGTGCATTTCTAAGGACATGAATAGCCTGGAAATTCCTTTCTTGTTCCCTATCCCCCTCCCTCCCTCTTTCCCACTCATGTTCCCTTCTTCCCTCTCTCCTTCTCTCCCTCTCTTCCTTCTTTCCTTTTTACTGTCTCTGACCCAGACAGATGCCACACTATTTCTTTAATTTTAGCAAAAGGAAACCTTGCTTCATGAATGGCCATGTTCATTTCCCTCCTGAGTTCCATTTACCCTACCACTCATCCATCCATTTGTCCAACCACCCAATGTGCCTTCTTACAGATCCTTCAGGTACCCCTGCCTCAGGTAGAATCCTACCCAGAACTTGGCTCAGATTCCCACCCTTCCTCCTATCACCACCAAGAACTGGAGAAAGCTCCATCCCAGCCCCAGGACTGTGACCCAACCCCTCCCCATGTCAACTACCAGCGTCTCCTCTCCTGGCCTCCAAGTCACCCCCAACAAATGTGACAGATGTCACCAGGTATGGTTTCCAGGTCTCTGGGCCCCTGGTTTGGACACCAAGCCCTTTGATTCCCAGTCCATGTGCTGAGAGTGAGGGATGGGAAGGGTGCAAGGCAGGGGTGGACTTGAGTCATCTCAGTTTGGTGGACCTTCCCAGGGGAGGAAGGAGGTGGTGCTGGAGTGAGGAGGCGATGATATGGCTGCCACTCTCCCCATGGTTCCCCTCTGTTTTGCTTCTTGCCTGCCAGAGGAGTAAGAGAGGGAAATGGCATCTTTGCTGAATTCCAGTGGCTCAGCCAACCCCTGATGGTGTAGTGGAAAAAGAGATGCTGGATTCTAATGTCAGTCAGACCAACTGAAAGTGTAACTCTGGGCCAGTCAGGAGCCCTCTCTGGCTTCAGTTTCCTTGTCTCTGCAGTAGGGTGGGGTGGAGCTAGAAAAACCAGAGCTGGAAGCGACAATCTAGCCAAACAGCTCTGAGCAGCTGCTACGTGTAAAGATTTCCTGGATTGTTAGCTTTGGCTTTGTTTTTTCTTTCTTTCTTTTTTTTAATACTGATGCATGTGACCTACTGCAGACCAACAGAATTAGAATTTCTGGAGGTGGGGCCTGTCTCACTATTTTTTCTGAGATCTTCAGGAGACTTTTTTAATGTGCAGGCAAAGCTAAGAATCGCTACCTTTGCATGCACACCCCTCTATACAGTTTATTATTAAATGTTGATTTATGTTAGAACATGTTTATCATTAAATATTGAATTAACAGAGAAAGAAATATTCTTCCGTATTTCCACTAATCTATCATGTCTTTTTTTCTCCGTCTTCTCTTCTAGTTTTTATTCATGCTTATACATATTTTAGCATAGCAATAATTCTAATTATACACATTTTCATTATTTTTCTTTGCTAAAACTGTTCTCCAATGTTGCTACCTAGTCTTTGTAATTAGAATTTCAGCATACTTTTTTGTCAATAGAAAGCCATGTATAATCATTCGCCTGTTTTTAGACATTGAGATTATTTTCATTTTTTGTAGTATTGATAGCTCTGAGATGAACATATATTTGCAGATGTCTTTTTCTTTTTCCTTTTTTAAAATATTTATTTATTTATTTATTTTGGCTTTTATTGCTTAATTTTATTTTATTGCTTTTATTCCTTAATTGTGCTTGATTCTATTTCCTGGTTACTTCTCTATTTTTTCCACTTTATTTTAATCTTAATCCATGGAGGGGGGTGTTATTTTACTTTATGGTATAAATTATAGAACAAATGCCTTTTTCTTCATCTTGTTATCCAGATACCACAAGACTATTTACTAGACAATTCTTGCTTACCTACTGGGCTACCGATTTCCTTAGATGCTAAATTCTTAGATATCCTTAGATCTATATCTGGACTTCTATTTGTTGCCCTGCTGCCGATTTCTCTTTTTGACCCTGTGTCTCTATAGATTAATTGTGCTCGAACCTATTTCCACATCTGCTGAGTCTAGATAGGCCAAGTTTCCTCACTCATTTGCATCTCTTTCTTATGGTACCTACTGACGTTTACCCAGGACTTTTAGAATCATGTTGCTAAAGTCTATAAAAATTCATGATGGGATCTGGATGAGGATTGGATTTTTCTCAGTTTATAGATGAGGAAACTGAGGCCAAAGAGGTGAGATGACTCTCCCAGGAAGTAGGTCCTGATGCTGAGAATGGAAACCAGGTTTCCTTGCTCTGGGAGCCCTCGCTCTCTCTGCTGCATCACAGCAGGAAGGAGCCTCGTCAGCCTGCCCTTTCTCCCTGATGCCTCTCTGGACATGGACCCTATGCTCTCTACTGAGTATATTTCTAATCAGTAGTTGTTTTTTTTTTAAATTAATTAATTAATTAATTTTTGGCTATGTTGGGTCTTCGTTTCTGTGCGAGGGCTTTCTCTAGTTGCGGCAAGCGGGGGCCACTCTTCATTGCGGTGCGCAGGCCTCTCACTATCGCGGCCTCTCTTGTTGCGGAGCACAGGCTCCAGACGCGCAGGCTCAGTAGTTGTGGCTCACGGGCCTAATTGCTCCGCGGCATGTGGGATCTTCCCAGACCAGGGCTCGAACCCGTGTCCCCTGCATTGGCAGGCAGATTCTCAACCACTGCGCCACCAGGGAAGCTCTAATCAGTAGTTTTAAGCAATGGAACAAGCTAAATGCACAGGACAGGCCCAACTAGTATGGGGAAAGGAAGGATGAGAGCAGATGAACTAAGGGGCGTGAAGGACTTTTGCAAACACTCAAGTATGCAGGAGCATCTGTGCCAAAAGCAGCACTGAATCTCCTCTCTTCCCCAGGGCCCCTGGGACCAGCATTGCCATTCCCGTGGCACGTGGACTCCTGAGTAAGAGCCTGGTCTTCATTGCTCTGTTGTCACGCAGAGGTCATTTGCATCCTAGGCGCTGGAACCCATGAGAATGAACTCTGACCTCCATCCAGGTCCAGCTGGCAGTTGTGTCCAAAGAGGAGTGTGAGGGGCAGGGGATGGGGTAGGGGGTCAATGACATGTGTTGAAGCTGTAGCACAGGTACTTTCTAAGGCTCAGGATCCCACCTTCTTGGCCCTGCTAACTCCCCTCATTTCACTGATAACCTTGGGTGTATGCTTTGCCCCCTCACAAGAGAAGCTACGGCCCCAAACATGCCATTCCACCAGCAGCTCAGGGTGTGCATTAAATACACTGCCCAATGCTTTTCACTGTCAATGTCTTATGGGGGTCGTGAGGCACAGAGCTCACAGCTGCTAACTCTGCCCTGGTCCTTGCCCTGGACCACAACATTTTGGCCTGAATTGGACAGAATTCCCACTAGAGAGCATCCTGTTCGCCCGACTACCAGGGCCGTCCTCTCCTCTACAATCAGATGTTTACATTTCTCCCCTTAATTTATGGCCCTTTCCAACACTCCCAGAAAAGACTGTTGAAAACCACGGAACGAAGAGAAGATGAGATGCCATGGTGAGGATTCCATATTTGGGAAAGGGGAATACTGGGAGGATGAGCTAGGATCCAAGGCATAGGACGGAAAAGAGGATATCATTTGTCTACTGTGTGCATTTATTGTGTGCGTCATCAGGGATGCATTTTGCCACTGGATCCTCAGAACAACCCCATGAAGGCAGAGAAGTACGTGGCTGGAAGGAGACCACATGAGAAGTAAGTCTCCTCTTACTGGCAAGAGCAAAAACTAGAGCTCCTTTACTGAAGACCAAGCACCTCAAAGCCATAGAGAATGGAATAACCGGGAGTCTGCTCTATCTAAATGCTTCTTCCTTGTACCACACGAGGGGCAGGGATGGTGGGTGACCGGCTCTCACCGGTTAGGCTCCTGGAGGCTGTCCCCCATGCTAGTTCCGCCCCCTGCCTTCCTCCTCCTCCCTCTCTCTGTTCCTATAACTCCCCTTTCACTCCCAAGCTCTTCCATGAAATAGGTGTCCAGGGCCACCAACAGATTTAAATCACTAGTTTCTCATTTTCTGCCTCTTCTGACTCTAAAGGGGAAGGGGCCTCATTAGTGGGGAAGAGATGATAGGTCCTTCCATCCCCATTCAGGAACGGCCAAGGCCAATGTCATCCTAAATTCCCCAAGAGAAAACACACTCTACCACCCACAATCCATCTTGTGTTAGGAAAACATATTCTTACCATCAGGTCGCCCTTCCCCTACTCCTGTGAAATAAGTACCCTGAGAGCTAAGGTACAGTCTTCCCCTCCCTGACCCCACTGCCATCATATGAGGACTTCCTCCCCAACCTGGGGACTGAACCCTCCAAGAGGATGGCACTGACCCCAGACAGATTATCTCTGATCATCCAACTGAGTCCATTAGAAGGGGATGAAGGGAATTCATGTCATCTTGGTACCGTGGTGAGAGTCTTCTGAGAAGCACTGGATCCAGAAGCTATTCAGCTCAGTACATCTATTGATATTTTCCTGGCCAAGAGAACCCAGCCACACGGAGGCTGTAAGTGCATGGCATGCATTTCTGAGGTGGCTTGTTTGGGACCTGCATTTTAGCAGTTCCAATGCTTCCCCTGTTTGTGAAGTTGACAAAAAAGGCCAGGGCGAGGGAGGAACCACCGTTAGTTGCTCTCTAGGAGAGGCAGAGCACTTTAGGGCAGTCTCTCTCAAACTGTAGTCCTTAGGCCACCCACATCAGATACTCCTGGAGCATTTGTTTAAAATGCAGATGCCTGGGGTCCCCCCAGACTCACTGAATCATAGCGCGGGCTGTCTCTTGGTGGTTCTCAAGCTTGTTTGGGAGATAGGGTTCTAAGGAGTCATCGTGCTCCTTTCCAAACACCATGACACATTTATATATTCATCCTGAGTTAACCAACTGCATGATTTGGTGTGCTTGTGTGATTAATTTAATTATAGATGAAATAATACTTCAGTTCAATATATTAAACTCGCCTGAGGAATTACATACACTAAATTGGAAGGCAAATGGTTGTACTGGACGCTCTCCCGTTTGCACCATCAGGCCCACTCTCCATCCTTTTCCTCCCTGGTCTGTTCCTGGGAACTGACCGGGCTCCCTTTCCCACCAGCTTCTGGTTGGGTTTGGCCAGTAGGCAGCAAGAAAGAAGGGCAGGGGATGGAAAGAGAATGAGGTCAGAGTTTTTATCCTCTGGGTTCCTTCTCCGCGGAGAGGCACGAGGGGCCCTCAAGGCCCCTTTAAGCCTCGCATCAAACAGCTGTTATCTTCAAGTTTGGGCAACTGCTCCGGTCCCTTGATTTTAGGCCACGGCAGGTAGTCACTCACCACTGCTCCAGCCCCAGCGTACTGCAGCCTCCCTTAGTGGTTTCCCCGAATTCTACCCACACTTTCATTAAACACTTCTCAGTCACCTGTTTCAGTGAGCCACCTCTTTCTTGCTGGGACCTTGACCTACACAGCAGTGTTATGTGGTTAATTACACAGGCCTTGGAATTAAACAGGACCCAGGTTTGAATCCCAGCTCTGCCACACCCTTGACATATGTCTGATCTTGAGTAACTCAGTTAATCTTGCTAGGCCTCAGCCTGGAGATATTCCTCACTGCCTCAAAGGGCATAATAACCAATACGAGTCATGATTCTTGATGCTACCAACTGAATCCAATCCTGGCTAGCAAAGGAATTTAGAAGGCTATTGGTAGCTCATAGGGTCGATGAGAAGGCTGAAGGGCCCGGTTTAGAAAATGGCAGAAACCAAGTTATAACTTGAGACAGTCCAGTGGTGTTGCCGTTGTCACTACCCCTGTACACTTGAAGCCACCAAGTACTTGCCACCATACTATTCCTGGACTCTCAGTGCTTAAATTGCCTCTGAGTAAGTCACTTACAACTGGCCCTGAATCTTGTATCACACCCTTAGGATCCAGAATCCTGGGCAGAATCGTGCATTCGGCCATACTTAGGTCAAGTCACATGTCTGTACCATAGGCGCCAGGGAGAAGGGGCAGGAGAAATATCTGCCTCCATGCTCAATAGAAGGGGAAGTAGAGCTCTGTGTCCTCGTGAGACCCACACATTGGGGCATATCCCCCAAACGGGAAAGGTATTGGGTGCTGGAGAGCCAAAAGATGACAAATATTCATTACACAATCCCAAAGCTGACAGAATTAAATGAGATAACCTGAGTAAAGCACCTGGCACACAGTAGAACTTCAATCCATGGAGGTCACTCCTAGCGCTGTTATAATTGTGGTCTCCAAGCTCATGCCTAGACTAGGAGCTCAGGGAAGTACACACCTCAGACACAGGGAGAGCACCTGAGGAATGCTTTGGGGCCCACCTGACTCATACAGAGCTTTTACAGGTATCCTCTGTTTGAACCACTTGCTTCAGAATCACCTGGGCTGCTTGTTAAAGTGCAGGTTCCTGGGCCCTCTCCAGACTTACCAAATCAGTATGTCTGGGGTGGAGCCCAGGCACGTGTATGTTTGCCGAGCTTCCCGAGTGATTCAGCCACATGCCCATCCTTGGGAGTTGTGGTGTGGCATAACATGGAAGATGGTGGGTCATCAGGAAGGCTTGACTCGGGCCTCGAAAGGCAAGTCAAATCTGGATGCGCAGTGTCAGGCAGGCAGCGATAATGGTAGGAGGGGTTGTGGAATGTAGTGGTCAGTGGTCAATGATGAGAATGCCTTGGTGGCCTGAGGAAGTGAGTGGAGCAGAGGTGGGACATCAGATGGGTGGGTCTAGACTTGCTCTGGTGGAGAACGGGGAGCTACTGAGTGTTGCCCAATTGGGCTGTGACAAAATGAAAGCAGGAAGAAGATGTCACAAGGGCAGTGATCTCTCTTTTCTCCTTCTTCTTCTGCATTTTCCTGAGCTGTCCCCTCTCATCACATTTTCCTCAGGGTTTCTCAACTGCAAACTGACAACCAAGCCTCTCAGGGAAGATGGAAAACATCCAAGTGGGGCCACATCCTCCAGTAAATGGAAAAGGCACTGAAGCGACTGGCACACAGTGGGTCCAGGGAGCAGGGTGGAGTGGAGGGGAAGGGCTCTGGGGGTGGCCATGGCTACTGCTGCTGCTCTAGGTCTCAGGTAAGGAGAGGCAGGGAGAGGGATGTAGACGGCCAAGGGGAGGTACCTACTAAGAGGGGTTTTTCTCTCATTTCTTAAGGAGGGACTGGAATGAGATCAGGGTATGTGCGTGTTAGAGACAGGAAAGCAAGAAAGGAAGGTCATGAATGCAGACTGTGCTGGTTGACCCTGTCCCATCAGGGATTGGATGATGAAATAGAAGGTGGAGATTCTTCTAGAGCATCTTGAGGTTGAGAAAATTATGTGAAGTCAAACAAACAATCTCTCATCGCTGTGCTGATATCCTGGGAGATGTAAAGAAGTGTAAGGCAGTCTCCCCCTAAAGGAATCAGGCGCTAAGGTATAGGAGCATTAATAGAGGAAAAGGCAAATAACGACAAAAGGGCCAAGCAGCAACACGAAGGCAAAACTACGGTGGAAGTCACTCTAGCAAGCCACAGAGAGGGGATGTGGAAAGAAGGTAAGGGCAGACAGAGCTGGGTTCAAATCCTATCTCTGCCATTTTCTACATACGTGACCTTAGGAAGTCCTCTCTCCTCTTTGAACTTCATTTTCCTCATTTGTAAAGAGTACCTACTCAGAAGCATTCATTTGTAAATGGTACCTACTTCAGAGGGTGTCCTGAGAGTTTAAAAGCAGACTGATGTAAACTACTGGCTCAGGATTTACAGCACAGTAGGTGGCTAGTAAAAGTTATAGTGGATGATGATGATGTTCCCAGGTGTAGGGTGGTCAGTGGTATTGGGGGTTGAGAGGAGAAAGAGATTAGTGCCAGCGGACCTGTTCAGGTACACTCCCCATGCTTTTCTTTCGTCTGTATCTGAAGATGGTATTTAAGCCAGAGTTCTAAACTACCCTGGGGAGCTCCTCATTTTACCCTGGGTATTTCCCACATATACATGAGGTATACACGTTTAAAAGCTTCTGTTTGTTTTTCTCTTATTAATCTTCTTTTATTACAGGGATCTCAGCTGAGAACTCAGAAGGGTAGAGGGAAAATGATTTTTCCTCCCCTACATCTGTCAACCTCTAGCTTCCTTCCTCCGCTGAGGTCTCTCCAACTTCAGGCAGCCTTTTTGGACCAGATCTATGAAACCTATGCTGGTGGTTTCACATACGTGCAGCCCACATCTGGTCCATGGGACGTACCCACTTCATTCACCCCAGCAAACTCATGGAGCCCTGGTGGATCCCCATGCAGCCATCTTTTCTTCACTCTACCGTGGGGACAGCCAGCCATTGGCAGTCTCTGCCCATTGTAGTTCTCAGGTTTGAGTCAGACTCCAATCTGCTGTGTCCCCCAAACTCCAGGGGACGCTTAACAAGCTCTCCAAGTTGTGACCCTGAAGCCCCTCTCCCTAAGCTTGTGGTAAGGGGCAGATGTCCACTCCCTTCTGCCCCCAGGGTCATAGGACACCAAAACTGTCTCCTAATCTTCAAAATCCCCACAACTTTACATCCTTGATGTGGGTAAGGTTTAGATACCTTTTTGCGTGTGTTACACTGGTCTCCCAGCTCACTCTGGAATGTGGCATCTATTTCCTTGGGACTTGCATTAGTCAAGGTTCAGCTGCAGACAACAAAATCCAATGTACCTATGTTAAGTAGAAAGGGATCCTTTTAAAATAGAATATTAAATGGCTTACGGAATCAGATCCTACTCTGAGCTTCCGGGAATGACTGTCAAAGCCACGCTGCAGGGTGGGGAGATTAAGGGGCCACTGCTCTTCCCACACTCAGGACTCTGAAGAATCAGTAAACTTTGCAAATCAGGAAGCTTCTGGCATAGTTTCTCCAGACCCACCCCATGTCAGTCACACTCTGTACCACCGAAATGGACGCCTTTTTTCCTACTTAACTCCGTTCCAAATTTGTTTCAGACAAATGCCTTTGATTGGTAAAGCCTAAATTATCTCTGGAGCCCTAGCTGCCAGAAAAGCTGAGAAATGATTGTGCAGACCTTTCATAATAACGAGGCCCACGAGAAGGAGGTGGGAATGGAAGTTAATTCCACAGCATCTGCCCAAACAATCTCAGCGAAAACTGAGATGAAAATAGTTCAACTTTTAAAGATTTTCTTTCTTGCTGTCAATGAAAGACACATTGAGTGGAAAACAAACACCCACTCTTTGTTGTGTTATGGCAAATACCTTCTTTTATCTATTATAGAGTTATGTTATAACAGCAAGTTCCTATTCACCAAAAATAATATTTTGGATATTATTATATGCTATATATCACCCTCAAGCCATAAAAAGATACAGACCCAGAGAATAAATTCCAAAATTTATGGTACTTTTCTTGGAAACTTCAGTGTGTTCTAAAAAATGATTCCTATTTCCCATCAATCTACTTTATTCTATTCCTGGGATACTGACATGATCACTCATTGTGCAGTGACATTTGGAAAATTCAGCTTCCACGGCAGTCACAAAAGTAAAAATAGTTCCACTTTAGCATCCTGTAAATTGAGAGTTTTCAGAACTTCATAAAATCAGAAATGAGTACTTTAGGAACCAAGTGCAGGTCTTTTGGGGTAGGAGTTGCTGTTTCTACCAATTGGGGCTATTATATTGTGATCCTTCCTCAATCTTAATCCAGCCCCGTCTTTGAAAGACTTGCCTTGAACCAAACTTCCCAGTACATTCGGACCTTGCCTTATCTAAGACGCTCTCAGAGCTCTGTTGAGGCTGAGTTCTCCTTGACCTCCGTGAGCAATAAGTTCAGCTTTCTCTTATCAATACGTTGTGCTGGGGATATTTGAGAAGCCAGCATTGGACAATGTAATTAAATCCATCCATTTCCCCCTTATGACTTATATTTTGGGATCTTATTTAAGATGTCCTTCCCAATCTGAAGCACAATAATATTCTGAATAATTGTCTTTTAGACAATGTATGAAGATATTCTCACACATTACCTTCTATTAGCTTTACAGTTTTGACACAAACAGAACACAACGAAGAAATCTGCCCCTTAGGATGGCAGCAGGGTCTTGTTAAAGTCCACCTCCGTCATTTACAGCTGTGCTAGTACTCTAGCCATTAACCACATGTGCCAGTACTCTAGCCACTAACCACATGTGCCTATTTGCATTTAAGTTAATTAAAATTAAACGAAAAATAAGAATTCAGTTCCTCAGTTGCACTGGCCTCATGTCGGAGCTGAACAACCACACGTGGCTGAATGGGCAGGTACAGAACATCTCCATTATTGCAGGAAATTGTGTCAGACAGCACTGCTTTCTGTATTTCTGTTTCAACATAACTGGCCGGCTAACAAAGCTTTCAGTTCCTTGTTATAAATTTAGTGTCATATTAATACAGATTAAAACTTTTTATAGCACACTGTACTTTCACACCTGGGTAGTTTGCTTTAGCGTTTCCATTTAACTAAAGCAGATTTTCCTCTTAGAGAATCACACCTCTGATTTTTTACTTACCTTTCTCAGAGAAAGGGTTTATATTATTTTGGTGCTTCAATCCTTTTGCCCTATTCCCCCCAAGTCTCCTCCAAAGCCTTCTTGTCCTCGCACAAAGCAAGTGCAAGCGCGGCCCATTTGGATGGATGAGGGGGATACACTGCCGGAAGCCAGGGTGCATGGGGGCTGCTCGACAGTGGGCAAAGCGCTGGGGGGCCGGGTGTTGGAGGACAGGGTCCAAATGCCCAGCTCGGCTTTGATATCTGTCTGTGAAGTCTGTGAAACGTGCGCAAGTCCCTGGCCTGCTCTTCAGCTCAGCCTCCACAAGAAAAAAGGCTGGAGACCCGCTCTGGGGTCCCCTCTGCATGCGACCAAGGCACATGCGTGAACAGCGATGCAGAGTTGAGCAAAGCAGGGCTCACACGGTTAAGTTAAGCCCCCTCGGCCCTCGGGGGACTCGCAGGCTGTCTAGAGAGGATGGAAGAATGTCCACAACAGGGTGTTGACACAGCACAGAATCAGGGCCAGAGTGCAGCCAGACGCTACGTGCTCAGGGCAGGGTCGGATGGTGGCGGCAGGCTGGAGTCCTCTGCGCCAGCTTCTTGCAAGAGGGCCCCCTGGTGGCCCAACACAAGTGAGGCTAGTTGGGGAGTAGCCCCCGGAGGCACTCCAGGGGCTGGAGAAGGGGACAAGCTCCAGCAGCCTGAGGCAGGACCAGCGTGGAGTGGGGCCATAAGGGGACTGGACACCCCGGGGGCTAGAGACAGGGTGGGCACAGATAATGGGGTCTTAACGCAGACCCAGGCCTCTAACTGAGCAGAGAAGTCCAGTTAATGCAGGGCAGCTGAGCACTCTCGTGAGATCAGTAAGCAAGACACACAGTCAGGGACACGTAGCTGTAGACCCCTCCCCACTTTGTCCCCTCTTCTCTGGGCTGCCTAGTGACCACTTGGCCTCCAGCTCTCCTCGTTACTTTCCTCAGAAACTCCAGCTTCCCAACTCCTCTCTCCTGTTGTCACCCTTCTCCCTGGGGCTCCTGGAGGCCCAGCTCCACAGCAGGACCAGGGCAGGGAGACTTCTGCTCATTTTAGGGAGCTGAGATAATTATGTTACCTGAACAGGACACTGTGAATACCAAACACACCCAGGGAGAGCTGGGTTATAACCAACTGGGAAAAACAGTGAATTCAACACCCACTGGAATGTATGCCTGATCGGTGTGCAGTGCAGCAAACCCACCTAAAGTAAACTAGTCACTGAAAATGACCCTAATCGGTATTCTTTATGCCTAATCAAACTAAGTGTTTTAAAAATGTTTTCTTTGTTAGCTATCAAGTACTTATAAATATTTTGTACAAATAGTCTCTCTCCCTTTTTAAGTGAAATTTTTTGTTTTAGAGTAGTCTTAGGTTTCAGAAAAATGAGGATATTACACAGAGTTCCCATATATCCCACACCCAGTTTCCCTTATTGCTAATATCTTACATTAATATGGTGCATTTGTCATAATAACTTAACCAATAATGATATATTATTATTGACTAAAGTTCATACTTCATTCATATTTCCTTAGCTTTTACCTAATGTCCTTTTTCTGTTCCAGGGTCCCACCCAGGACATCTCATCACATTGAGTCTGCATGTCTCCTTAGATTCTTCTTGGCTGTGACCATTTCTTAAAATTTCCTTATTTTTGATGGTTTTGACAGTTTTGAGGAGCACTGGTCAGGTATTTCATAAAGTCTTTCATTTGAGAGTTGTTTGATGTTTTTTTCTCATGGGGTTAGGGGTTTGGGGGAGGAAGACTGCAGGGGTAAAATGCCGTTCTCATCACATCACATCAAGGGTTCATGCTATCAATGTGATTATCACTGTTGATCTTAACCTTGATCACCCGGCTGAGGTGGTGACTGTCAGTCTCGTCCACCATAAAGTTACTCGTCCCCCCTTCTCCATGCTGTCCTCTTTGGACACTATGGATGGCCCACACTTAGGGGGTGGGGAGTTATGCTTTCCCTCCTTGAGGGCAGAGTATCTACATAAATTATTTGGAATTCTTCTGCATGGGAGTTTTGTCTGTTCTCCCCCATTTATTTATTTTTTCAATCATTTCCTAGGAACCATCTTTACAGTTCCTCGAATTAAAACTTTGCCCCCCCCCCAAAACCTCCCAGGGTGGAAACACATCATTGACCTCCCCCATGCCTGGAACTGGGGGTCCCTGTATTGCCCCAGGGACCAGAGGGACTCAGGACCCAGCTCAGGCCACCAAGGGCCCCCTGACCACTCATAGGCAGAGCACAGAGTGAAAGAAAAGAGGAACAGCCTCTTATTTCACCACGGTTTCATTTTGGGCATCCTCAGGCTCCCCCAGCAACAGTGAAGGAGTGTGATGGGGTGGAAGGTGTGAGCTGTGGAGAGGGGGAGGAGTTGGGCCACAGGGAGCAAGTGAGGCTTTTTTCCTTTTTTAAATTTTTTGGTCGTGCCACGTGGCATGTGAGATCTTCGCTCCCCGACCAGGGATTGAACCTGCACTCCCTGCAGTGGAAGCGTGGAGTCTTAACCTCTGGACCGCCAGGGAGGGCCCAGCTTTTTTCTTTAAAAGCATATTTTTTTTGAAGTATAGTTGATTTACAATGTGGTGTTAGTTTCAGGTATACAGCAAAGTTATTTACATATGCTGGATTCAAGATCTTTCTCCCAATCCATAGCTTGCCTTTTTGTTTCCTTAAATATGTGTTTGATGGGCAAAATTTTAATTTCTCATTAAGTCTAGCTAATCAAAATTTGGAATTTTGTGGTTAGTGTTTTTTGTGTCCTATCTAGAAAACATTTGACTAGCCAAAAGTCATGAAGATATTCTCTAATGTAAGGCTTTTTTCTTTTTTTAAATTTTTTAAAAGAGGAACAGCCTCTTATTTTCTTCTAGAATGACATTCTAGAAGCTTTATAGTTTTAATCTTTACATTTAGGTTTATGGTCCATTTTGAACTAATTTTCATATATTATATGAGGCAAGACTTGAGGTTCACTTTTGTCCTTGATTCAGTTGTTTAAGCATCAATTTTTTAAAAAGACTTTTTTTCTTATTTAATTATCGTTAGCAAACATTGATTTACTGTATATGTGGGTCTATTTCTGGATCCTCTATTTTATTCTATTGATCTATTTGTCCTTACACGAATACCACACTGTCTTGATTACTGTAGCAAATATTTACATCAGATAATGTAAGTACTTCAACTTGTTTTTCTTTTTCAAGATTGTTTTGGCTATTCCATAACCTTTGCATCTCTGTATAAATTTTAGGATCATATTGTCAATTTCAACAAATAAAATGTCTATTGACTGATGAGTGGATAAACAAAATGTATATCCATAAAATGGAATATTATTCAGCTATTTAAAGGAATGAAGTACTGATATAACGTTGCAGAAAGTACTGCTACAACATGACCGAATCTCGAAAACACTACCCTAAAGGAGCTGATCACAAAGCACCAATACTGTATGATTTTGTTTTCTTGAATTGTCCAGAATAGGCAAATCTATAAAGATAGAAAGTAGTGGTCGCCTGGGGCTGCTGTGTGGGGAGAGGCAGGAAAAGGGAGAGTGATAAGCTGGAAAATGGCCTCCCCAAGGATATCCACGTCCTAATTCCCAGAACCTGTGAATGTTACCTCATATGGCAAACCAAGGGTCTTTGCAGATGTGGTAAGTTAAGGATTTTGAGATGGGGAGCTTATCCTGGATTATGTGTCTGGCACTAAATGCAATCACATGTATCCTTATAACAGGGAGACAGAGGGAGGTTTGAACACACACAGAAGAGACGGTGATGCGGAGATGGAACAGAGGGATTTGAAGATGCTGGCTTTGAAGACTGGAGTGATACAGTCACAAGCCAAAGAATGTTGGCACCCACTGGAAGCTGGAGGAAGCAAGGACTAGATTCTTCCTTAGAGTCTCTGAAGGGATCACAGCCTTGCTAATACCTTGATCTTGGATCAGTGATACTGATTTCAGACTTCTGGCCTCCAGAACTGTGAGAGAATACATTTCTATTGTTTTAAGCCACCACATTTGCAGTAATAGGAAACTAATACAGGATGTGACTGCTAATGGGCGTGGGGCTTCATTTTGGGGTGATGAAATGTTCTAAAACTGGACTGTGGTGATGGTTGTACAACTCAGTGAATATACTAAAAACCACTGAAGTGTATACTTTAAATGGGTCAATTTTATATTATGTGAATTATATCTCGGTAAGACTGATATAAGATGTTTGTGGGGACTTCCCTGGTGGTGCAGTGGTTAAGAATCCACCTGCCAATTCAGGGGACATGGGTTCGACCCCTGGTCCAGGAAGATCCCACATGCCGCAGAACAACTAAGCCTGTGTGTCACAACTACTGAGCCTGCGCTCTAGAGCCCGCGAGCCACAACTACTAAGCCCATGTGCCATAACTACTGAAGCCCATGCACCTAGAGCCTGTGCTGTACAAGAGAAGCCACCGCAATGAGAAGCCCATGCGCCGCAACTAGAGAAAGCCTGCACGCAGCAATGAAGACCCAATGCAGCCAAAAATAAATAAATAAAATAAATAAATTTATTTTAAAAAGACATGTTAGACTAAAGAGCCCTCAAACTCATTAAGAAGAAAACAAACAAATAAAAATGAAAAAATCTGAAGAGACCCATCTCAAAGAAGATATGTTGATGGCATATAGATACAATAAAATATACTCAGTATCATTAGTTATTGGAGAAATGCAAAATAAAATCACAATGAATACTACTACACACTATTAGAATGGGAGAAAAAGTACCTGACAACAATAAAATGCTAGGAAGTATAGGGAGCAACAGGAACATCAATGCAAATGCAAAACGGTGCAGCCACTTTGAAAAACAATTAGTCAGTTTCTTTAAAATTAAACATAATCTTACCGTACAACTCAGCAATTTCACTCTAGGTATTTACCCAAGTGAAATGTAAACCCATGTTCACACAAAAACCTGTGTATAAATATTTGTAGTAGTTTAAAATATTTATTTATTTATTTATTTATTATACAGCAGGTTCTTATTAGTTATCTATTTTATACATATTAGTGTCAATCCCAGTCTCCAAATTCATCCCACCCCCACCCCCCTGCTTTCCCCCCTTGGTGTCCATACGTTTGTTCTCTACATCTGTGTCTCTACTTCTGCCTTGCAAACCAGTTCATCTGTACCATTTTTCCAGATTCCACATATATGCGTTAATATATGATATTTATTTTTCTCTTTCTGACTTATTTGGAATAGCCCCAAACTGGAAACCAAATATGATTGTCCCTGAACTGGGAGGCATATGTATAAACAATTGTGATACAGCCATACAATGGGGTCCTGCTTTGAAGTAAAAAGAAACAAAGTACTGATATACTCAACACACAACATCTCAAATGCATCATACTAAGTGAAAGAAGCCAACTTAATATGCTTGGCTGGAGAAAAGGGAACCCTCCTACACTGTTGGTGGGAATGTAAGTTGGTGCAGCCATTATGCAAAACAGTATGGAGGGTCCTCAGAAAACTAAAAATAGAGTTGCTACATGATCCAGCAATCCCACTCCTGGGCATATATCCAGACAAAACTATAATTCAAAAAGATACATGCACCCCTATGTTCATAGTAGCACTATTTACAATAGCCAGGACATGGAAACAACCTAAATATCCATTGACAGATGAATGGATAAAGAAGGTGTGGTACATATATACAATGGAATATTATTCAGCCATAAAAAAGAACAAAATAATGCCATTTGTAGCAACATGGATGGAACTAGAGATTATCATACTAAGTGAAGTAAGTCAGAAAGACAAATACCGTATATCACTTATATGTGGAATCTAAAATATGACACAAATGAACTTACCAACCAAACAGAAACAGACTCACAGACAGAGAAGAGACTTGTGGTTGCCAAGGGAGAGGGGGTTGGGGGAGGGATGGATTGGGAGTTTGGGATTAGCAGATGTAAGCTATTATATATAGAATGGATAAACAACAAGGTCTTACTGTATAGCACAGGGAACTATATTCAGTATCCTGTGATAAACCATAATGGAAAAGAATATAAAAAATGTATATATGTATAACTGAATCACTTTGCTGTACAGCAGAAATTAACACAACATTGTAAATCAACTATACTTCAATAAAAAAAATATGCTACACACTGTACCAGTTCATTTTTATAACATTCTGGAAAGGGCAAAACTATACAGGGAAAAAAAAAACACAGATCAGTTTCCTAGGAACTCAGGGTGGAGCAAGGGGAGGACTAAAAAAGGACACGAGGAAACTTTGGCGGGTAATGAAACACTTCTATATCTTGATTAGGGTGGTGGTTACAAGTTCCCATGGGTTTCTCAAACTTCCAGAACTTTCTACTGAAAAGGGTGAATTTTACTCTATGTAAATTAGACCTTAATTTTTTAAAATCCAAAATAGAAAGACACAAAAATATCCTGCTATGTTAAATTATTTTGTACATAAAAGCCTAATTAACATATACACAGTTTTAGAGATTTTGATAAATCCTTCCAAATTTCCCTTGCAAACATTGGATCCAGTTTATACCTCTCTGTCAATGGAATGAGAGCATTTGGATTTTTATATCCTTATCAACACAGCTATCAGTGACTGCACTTTTCACAAGGCCTCACTCAGGGCTAGGGACACAGCAGGGATTTAATAGAAGCATTTATTCCAAGCACATGAAGTCCCCACAAGAGATAAATGAGATTTTCCCCGAGTCCCGAAGCCATTTACTGTTCTGATGGAGGAAAGGAAGGAAGATACCATGTGTACTGGGAGGAGAGACAGCCTCTGAACTCAGGGGTCTGAGGAGCAGTGTTAAACTGGGGGAGAATATGAAAAAGGAAAGGTGAATAAGGAAAGCATACTATGTCTTATGGGGGCTGAGAGGTCTGAAGTGACAACTGTATCTCATTTCTATACCCCAAACGCCCAGCACCAGGCATAGCACATAAGACTGTAAGAACAAACAAACTGATGAGTGAATGAATGAATGTTGAGACTAAAGTTTGGGATCAGCAAAGATAAAACTTCCTTGCTTTGGGATTTGGGGGTTCAAGCTCAGTTTAAGACTGTGGCCATGCAAACTTGAGGACGTTTTACTCCAAGTTCTAGCTAAGGAGAAGAAAGTCGGCATAGGTGAGTAGGGGGAGGGCACATAGTCATGAGGGTCCACCTGGGTCCCCACGCGCATAGGAGCCTACGACACAACTCCTGGATGTCAGAAGTCTATCCTTCTGATTCTCAGCCCTGGGGACTGAGTGAAGGGTGGGGTCTTGGGCCAAATGCTGGGTCATTTTAGCTGGAGCTGGGCGGCTGTATAGGAGAGATAGGGTTGGTTGAGAGGAAGTTGAGTGCGCATGCCTGTGTGCTGGCTGGGGGCTGGAGCAGGGGAAGAAGGGGCGGGGGCGTGGTTTCTGGAGAAGAGGTGGGGGAGGGGAAGCATTGGGGCTGCTTTAGGAAGGCTGCAGCAGGGAGCTGGAGTCTGGACAGAGCTGGTGGGTGATTAGAGATGTTGGTAGGAGAGGCAGAGAGAAGGATAAAGGTAAGGAGATGTGAGCATTGAAAAGGAGAGGCAGCTGCCCCTTGTGTAAGTATGAGACAGTGCGTGAGTGTGTGAGTATGAGAAAGTGTGTGAGTGTATGTGTGTGTGTGTGTGTGTGTGTGTGTGCGTGCGCGCATACGTGAGAGCACAGGGGCTCCTCCCCGAACCCAAACTTTATGCTCCGAGTCTTACAATTTGCATCTTCTTTTCTCCTGTCACTCTAACCATGACAAAAATAAGGTTGCATTTGAGCATGTAAGGGGTTATTTGCAAGTGTGAGCCTCAGTGACTGTTCTGACCAGCCAGGAGCCTGGGAGAGAGAGAGGCAGAGTGCCAGAACGAACGCACACATGCACGAATGAGTGCATGAATAAACAAATGGGAGCTTACAAGAAACTCCCTGTGAATGTGGGTTTGTGAAAAACGTTGGGTCTGAGACGCCCCACCCAAGCCCCATAGCCTATATCTCTGGGTCTCTGAGCCCAGAGAATTCCAGGGAAGTCTGTGCCTGAGGTTCTAGAAACCTCACACTAGCCCCCTAGATGAAAAACTGGCTTCAGAGGCTGGCATTCCTAATGGACCAGATTCCAGGAGGGAATCCAAAGAGGGTGAGGAGTCTGCTGACGCTGAGAGCCCTGCCTGGGCTGGGAGGCCCCGGACCGGGTGGAGCAGCCACACCTGCCTGAAGTTTTGAGTAACAGGGGGTGGAAACTGCACCAGCACCGCCCTCTCGCAGGCCCTGCGGGCCCCTGCGGTCTGCTGGTCACAGTGGGTCCCACAACTTCCTCACTTCCCTAAATGGGCAACTTCATATTTAGAACCCCAGGTCTTCCCTGGCAGCCCCAAGTGGCACGTCCAGCATAGGCCTGGGGCCCTAACCTTGGATCCCTGCCCCCTGCTGGACTTGTGCCCGTCCCCACTGCACGGCGCCATGGCTCCCACCTTCCTGCTGCTGCTGCTGCTGTGGCTGCAGGGCCCTGTCGCAGGTGAGAGGGTGGGTGGGTGGCTTACGGGGGAGGGAGTGGTCTGTTCCTGGACCCCCTTCCTGCTTTTCCGTGCTCAGTGATCTTGTGGGGTTGGAGGAGGAGGCGGTCTGGCTGACCTAGTAGCTCCTTACCAGAGACCAGTAAGAAGGTTCCCTCCTAGTATCTGGCCCCGGGCAAAGCTAACCCAGGCCTCACAAACTAAGATAAAGCTCTGGACCCTCTCTGCATGGGCCCCTTTATCTGCCTGTCTTCCTCAGGACCTCTGACCAGGGCCACTCCACTTCCTCACACACAACAAGCCCTCGTCCCTTGGCCTCTGTCGGGAAAGTCCTGTTTGGTTCCTACGGGAATCATTACCTTACATGTGTGCGCTTTGAACTTGCTTTTTCTTGGAATGTTTATGCCACAACCTCCGTCCCTAGCCCCTGTCCTGGGGTGGGGGTAGGGAAGCAATCCCTGAAGCAATCTCTCCCACCCCACGGCTACTAAATGCTCCTTGAGGGGGCCTCACCCAATCCTGCCTTGCTCGCTGCCATGACAACCAAGTTACCATTTCCTGTTCAGTTCTGGGCACCTCCTGTGTGAGGGGTGGAAGGTGGGCATACATAAACACAGTGCCCTGGAGACCCGTTCCAAGGTCGCCCTATCTGTACGCCTCTCCCACAGAGACCCGCTTTTCCAGAGCAGAAGAGTGTCCCCTGGGGTCCCCCAAACCTGCCACCTGCCAAATAATTGAGTTGGATCATTTAACTTGCGTGGGACAAAGTGATACGAGAGAGGGCGTTACCTTACTCCAAGCCTCAACTCTAGTGGCAGCTGGGTTGGAAACTAAGGTGGATGTCTGGGGTGCTGGGCCCTTGGCTATCACAGCTCTGGGTTCCATTGGGAAAGTCTGGAGCAACCTGCATTTGGGAGAAGGAGACGTGCACTGAGCATGTACTACATTCAAGGCACTGTCCTGGGGCACAGTTCTCAGAGCCAGCCAGAGACAGATAAGAAACAGAGACATTAAGTGATCTGCTCACATGGTTAGTCAGTGGTAGAACCTGAGTTTTAACCTATGTTTATTTAGACTCCAAAATGCTGTCCACTCTGTCCTACTGGGGAGAACTGTGTGCGTGTTTGCAGAAGGCTCGGAGGGTGTTCAAGGAGGAAATGCCAAGCTGAGGGTGGGTAGAGCGCTGGAGGGCCCTCACTGCAGCTTTCTCTCTCTCCGTGTCCCCTGATTCACCACCCCAGCCTTAGTTCTACCCTCTCCCCATCAGACCACGGGTTATGAAGCTCACCGACCACATCTTCTTCCTAGGCATAGAAGGCAACATATGAACAGTGAATAATTGTAGAATTCTTTGGTTTACACTCCACTGGGAGTGTATATAAATGTCTGGGCATATCGGATCTACGGGTTTTAGGTAACTAGAATATTTTAAAATTAGACATCACCTAGAATGAACTCAGACAACTTGCTATTTAAAAGATGACTAGAGTAAACCTGTTTGTAAAACAAATAACTACTCAATATTTTCAAAGATTGAATTTTCTTATCTACCTAGGTTTGTTGTGCTCTGGAATTTCAGAATGATGACTTGCATTTGGTTTGTGTCTCTGTCTCATTGAGGGCAGGACCTGACTCTTTCCCACAAGACCCTGAAGACAGGGCTTATGACTCTCCCATCAGACTAGAAAATGCCGCAAAGAAAACGGCTGCGTCTGCTGAAGTTCCCTGAGTGTGAGGGCTGAGTTTCCTTCATTAGACTAGGGGCTCCCTGTGGGCTACGCCTGTGTCTCCACCATCAGACTAGGAGTCCCCAGAGGGCTAGCCCTGTATCTTCCTCATCATTTTAGGATTCCCCAAGGGCACAGGACTACTGTCTCCCCCATCAGTCTGGGAGCTACAGGGCAGGGCTAGTGTCTCCTCCACCAGACCAAGAGCTCCCTGGAGGAGAAGCCCGTGTCCCCCTCCATCGGAGTTGGGCTGTATTTCTTCTTCACACTCTGAGTTCCATGACAGCAGAGAAATATCCACCTCCTCTCCCTTCACCACGAGCTTCGAGTTTCAAGATGCTTCCTTCCTCCTTTCTCAACAAGTCGTGTCTCCCCAGGTGCCCCTGTCGAGAGCGTGTACTCCAAAGTGCGGCACTTTGAAGGGGAGACTCTCTCTGTGCAGTGCTCCTACAAGAGCCGCAAAAACCACATAGAGGGTAAGGTTTGGTGCAAAATCAGGAGGAAGAAGTGCGAGACTGTGTTCACCCGTGTTGGGGTGCAGGGGCCGCGCTATTTGCTGCAGGACGATACCCAGGCCAAGGTGGTCAGTATCACCATGGCGGCCCTGAGGCGCCAGGACTCGGGCCGGTACTGGTGCATGCGCAACAGCTCTGGCATCCTCTACCCTCTGATGGGCTTCCTGCTGGAAGTGTCTCCAGGTGAGCAGGCCTGCTGGGGCACTGGGATGCTGGGGGGGTGTCCTCCCCGCCCTGTACTCCACTGACATCAAATATAACAATAATAATAAGCCATCAATAGGCATGATGTACAGTGGGGTTTTCACAGTTCCTTTACAGACACCTTCATGGGCATTCTTGTCACCCTTTTACAGATGAAGGAAATGAGATCTAAAAAGTCCTTGCGGCTCTGACTTTGTCCAGGGTCACAGAACTAGCAAGTGGACGAGATGAGATTAGAACTCAGGACTCTCTGTGCTTGTTTTATTCAATCATCTGTTCAGTATATATCCACTGAGCCCTGATTCTGTGCCAGGCACTATTCTAGGCTCTGAGGATACAGTGGTGAGCAAAACCAGACCCATTCCTACCCTATGGGAGGTGACAGGCAATAGCACATTGTCAGATAAACAGTTGCAGATAACAATAAATGTTCTTAAGAAAATAAAACAATGTGATGAACTAGAAAGTTCAGTGGTGGGGGAAGCTACTGAATTAGTGGGGAATCAGAGAAAACCTCCCTGAGCAGATGACATCAAGCAGAGCCTGCGTGTGATGAGAGCTTTCTAGCCCTGTTGAAAGTGGGTGATTCAAAGGGCTTTCCAGGTAGGGAGAATTGCATGTGCAAAGTCCCTGAGGTGAGAAGAAGCTGGTCCATATTGAGTGTGGGGCAGAGTGATAGAAGATGAGGTTGGACAGGCAAACAGCAGCCCTAAAGTCCATGATCTGGGGTTTGAGTTTTATCCTAGGTAGAATAGGAAGCTATGGGAGAGTTTAGATGAGGTGATATTGTGCCTTGTCTTTAAGATGATCAAAACTCTCCCTTGAGTATAGAAAAAGAGAGGAGGGCCAAGAACGTAGCCCTGCGCTCCTTCCACATTTATAAGATGGGAAAGGGTGAGGAGCCAAAGAGCCTGCAGAGAACAGCCAGTGATTGTGAAACTTATTATCCACCCTTCCCTGTCCCCCTAACCCAACTGCATCCCCATCTTCTGTTGGGTCTGAGCTAGGGTAACTGCTGTCTCTAAGATATGGAGCAAATCTCATCCCTTCCCTCTCCGGTTCTGATTTAGCCCTAGGGAAGTAGTCGAAACCAGTTTATTGAAGTCTTAATTTGTAGGGATACAAACATGAAATGGTTTTATTTTTCCCTTAGTGTATCCCTCTGTTGTACTATGTCAGATCTCACTTTCCATCTCTTAACCACAGTTTGGGGAGATTCCAACTTTGCGGACCTTTTCAATGATTAGGAAATAAAAAATGCACAGGCAATTAAAAATGCGAATCTTCTAGCAATATATGCTCTTCCAGTCCCCCTTGAAAACCAGGTTTATGGCCCCAGGCACTTGAAGTGGAGAAGGGGGACTGCTGCTGTCCAACTCCCCCTCCTTCATCTCAGGAGGGAGGGAAGGGGCGCTCCTCTCCATCACCTCCCCCTGGTCCTGCCCCTCCCAGCCCCTTGGTATATTGAGGCAGGGATGAAGGAGAGGGAAACGGTTGTGTGACTTCACTGACCCTTGTAGGAGGTCTCTCTCTGTTGGATGTCACTCCTTTTCTGCCCACTCTTAGATCCTCTGTGTATGAGTTCTTTGAAATGTCCTTTGGGGGGTCTTCACACTGCCGAGTAGGATGATGTGGGAGATCTGGCTCCAGATCAGCCCCTTCCCCCATCCCCACCCTCACCAATGCCACTTGTTCTGGTTCCCTTGCCCAGAAAGGGAAGGTCCCGCGCCTTCCACGGTGACCATCTGGTCCTCAGGAGTGCATCCTTGCATGCATAGTAGTGGGATGCAGCAGCAGCTAGCAGCAGCCCTCTCCCCCTCACCATCCCTCTCTCTTTATTTTCCTGTTCCCTGATGAGAAAGACTCAACACTGCCTTCTAGACTGAGCCCTCACAGCTCCTACCACTCCCTCCTCTTCCACCATCCAAAGTCCAGCCTTCTTCTAGCAAATGGGATGATAAAGGCCTGAACTGATGCACGAGGGTGGCAGGACCAGTTCCTGTGTCTCTTAATAAGCCCCCAAGGAAGGCACCTGGCCCTGCTGCTCACGGCGTTCTTTGGGATCTGGGCCTTTGATGCTTCCTTGTCCTCATCTCTGGATCCCAGTCGCCAATCATGGAGCAACTGGGAAAGTTCATGTTCAACATCAGAGCAGAGAAATCTCTGACTTACAGGAATGAGGAAGGTCCAGGGAGTGACAAGAGAGATGGGGGTGGGGAGGGAAGTGTCCTCTTGGCCCAGGTGGCCTGACGGGGGACACTAAAAATTTTGTGAAAGACTCTTCCTTCTTTCCTGTGCCTACTTCCTCCTCCCTGACCTCACCCTCTGAACAAGCACACACCTGGTCCCTCAGCAGAGCAGAACCCTAGGTCCAAGGTCAAGGAGCAAGACAAGGACAGGTCCTACCCAGACAAGTGTGTGGGCTGCCGGGAGCTGCTTCCAGCACCAAGGCCCCCAACTCAGTCGCACTTTCCTCCCTCTCTCATCCCTCAGCCTCCACGACCAAGAGAAACACTCCTCTTACGAAGCTGCCCACCATCCTCCAGAGTGGAACTGTCGTCACAGCTGGCCCAGCCCTCACCTCAGGCCCTGATGCCCCTTTCACCACAAGCACGACGGTGTTCACACCTGGACTCCTCACCTTGCCTAGACTCTTGCCCTTCCCTGCCTCAGGGAGCATCAGACTGACCTCTGTGACGGGCTACGGCTTCACTGGCGCCAGTCCCTCCACCACGGGGCCCAGGAGGACCATGGGGTCCCAGACAGTGACTGCGTCTCCCAGCAATGCCGGAGCCTCCACTGCTGGCCCAGCCTCCACCCCCACTAAGGCTGGGCACCTGTGCACCACGGGATCGCCCACCACAGGAATGTGCCCCACTGGCAGGTCTCTCCTCAACCAATTATCCCCCAGCAGGTACCCGGGGGGCCTGGGTTGAAGGCCATTTTCCCAGACATGGCAACAGTTCTTGGTGCCTGAAGAGACCCCAAGGTGAAATGTTACAGCAGACCAGCCCCTTTCGCCCACCGGGAACTCAGTTTGGCCTGTTGCTGAATGGGAGGTGGGAGAGGGAAGCTGGGATGGACATGGGACAGAAATGAAGGCAGTGGGAAAGGAGGTCAGGGGCTGGGTCAGCATAAGAGTCTGTGGATGAAGAGGAGAGCGTAGGGACCGGACAAGGGGAGCAGCCTGGGGAGTAGGAAGTGGGAAATGGGGACACTTTAATTTGAGTTCCCTGAGGAGTGGACTCTGAGACCAGGATTCACATTGTATTTGGAACACTGGAAAGAGCATGGGGAAGTGAGACAGGGAAGGGAAGGCAGCAGATAGAGAACTTACTGAGGCTGCTTATCACTGTGGGCAGCAAGAGCTCAATCCCGTTGGGGAGACTCTAGGGTCCAGTGTCTAGCAGCCACCTGGAGGGCAAGGGAGCTTGGGTATTTATACACCCACTCTCTTGGTTATTGGTAGAGGGCTGCCTGCCATGTGTGGCATGGAGAGCACCAGTGACCAGAGAAAGCCCTCAGGCCAAAAAATTTTTAAATGGAGTTGCTGAGGACTGGTGTACATGGAAGTGATACAGCAAGGGAATATAGGCAGGGCACCTATAGCATCTGTTCCAGAGGACAAAGGTGGGAAGTGCCATCCTCAGTCACCATGAGGAGAGTAAGAAGGTTGGTTTCTTCTGTCACAAATGGGGGTCTCTTAGAGCCCTTGTCCTCAGCAGATTTGGGGGAATAATGGAGGAGAGGTACTAAAGTGGAGAGATGCTTCCCTTCGCTGGGGGTAGGGGGCTGCACCCCTGACCTCTGAGCACCTCACTTCCTTCTCCCACAGGTGGGCCCCCAAGGAACAGAAGCCATCACTCCCCGCGGGGACTGGCAGGTTTCCCCTGGTCCCACTCCTCTCGCGTGGTGTGCAGAAGGACGTGGGCCAGGGTGGGGCACCCTGGTGCTCACCTCCTCCGCACTCTGTCCTGTCTCCGCAGGCACCAGGACTTCCATCCTGCTGTGCTCGTGGCGGTGCTGGCCTTGCTCCCAGTGCCTGTGATGCTGGTCGTGGTCTATGGGTTCTGGAAGAAGAGGCACATGGGAAGTGAGTAGCGCCCACCCTCCTGGTCCCCCGAGGACAGAGCGCTGGGGGGTTTGACACCCTTTCCAAAGTGCCCGACTGCCCTCGGTCCCCAGGCAGTGTGTCCTCGCCTGTGTCCAGTCAGGAGGACCGTACAGCACCCAGGTGAGGGAGGTGGGTGGGCAGGCAGCGACAGCTTAGCGTAGCCTTCTGGGGCTGAGCCAACAGGAAGCCGAGGGCAGAGGCAGAGGGGCTGGGCTGGCCCAGGAGCTGTGGGTGGTGAGTAGGAGGACCGCCCTCTTCATCTCTGTCCCCATCCTCGCAGGCTACAGCATGTGCCGTGATCCTGCCAGATCCTGGAGGGACCCATCCACAAGACCGGAGCCTCCGTGGAAGCCTGCTTGGTCTGAAGCCACTTAACTGTATGGTGGGCAGGAGCTTCTCCCAGAGGGGTCCCGGGAGACCAGAGGAGGAGTGAAGATGGGGACCTGTCTGGATCCGAGCCAGGCTGGGGATGAGGACTGTGCAGCGCTGGACTCAGGCCTTCCCAGAACCGGAGGCTGCACTGCATCCGCTCAGTTCCCCTGGGCTGCCCGGAACCTGGCGGGGGGCAGGGGGCAGAGCAGGGGGCACCAGGCGGGAAGTCTCTGGGGGTGGGGGGGTAGCCACTGAGGTGATTCTGCTGAGAGCCACAGACGCCTGGGCCCTGGCTGGATGGCAGAGAAGCCCCAGGTGTGCTGTTTGCAGACAGAGACCTCAGCTCCCATAGGCCTTGGAACCTCTTACTATCAAGCTGATGGGGGGAGGGGTGGACAGCTAGGGCTGCCCTCTCCCCACCCAGGGCTCTGTCCTCAGTTTCCCTCTGCTCTTTTCAAGCGTCCCCATGCCCTTGGGGGAAGAAAGAGTCCCAGAAACAGCCCGTGTCCCAAGGGTCCCACCCTGGAGGAGAAGAAGGAACAGTGACTAAGAGTTGGGGGTCAACAAAGGTGTTGGGGATCCCAGAGCTGTCCAAGCCCCCCAGCCCCTGGGCCAAGTGTCCTCTACGGGGCCTCTGGATGGGCCCTGATCTGACTGTGGCTGCTTGTCCGTCGAGTCCTGGGAGCCAGCAGGGACCGCACTCCCGCTGCTGCTGCCTGCTGGCCGGCGCCTCCAGGGAAGGCTGTGACCGGGCAGCTGAGAGCCCCTCACCCGCAGGACCAGCCTGTCCCTGGACTTGCATGCAGAGGCTGATCAGGGCTCTCTCCCCCAGTTCCCACACCCTGGCTCCGGGTCTGAGCTCCTGAAGAGAACAGGGGGCCCTTGAGGGTCCACTGGAGGGGAGGCCATGGCTCAGAGAAAGGGGGGGTCACCTTCCCTCTGGGGACTTATTGTGCCCTGGAAAGAGAGGACCCACTGGTGACACAGAAAAGACAACTCAGAGCTGACCACAGCCTGGAGGACTGCCTGGGCCGGGAGGGGCAGGGAGGATGGAGCCAAGGAGCCTGGGCCAGGGGCCCAATAGCCGGGGGCGTCTGCCCCTGCCTCACTGGCTCGTGCCTCAGAGTTGGCTTCTTCTGCGGCGATGGCTGAAGAATATGGACTGGATTCCTCCCCTAGGGAGGGGTATCCACCACCCTGGAGCCACTGGAATGAGAGACTGGGGGTAGATGTGGCCTCTCCACTCTTGGCCTCGGGACACAGCCCTCCCAGGTGGGAGATCAAATGTCATAGTCAGGGGAGTGACACAGCTGGGGCCTTGGTGGGCAGCCAGCCTGCAGGTGCCACTCCAGGATAGAAGTGGGGAGAGAGGAAGGGGCAGGGGGCAATCCTGGGGGACAGCAGGGAGGCAGCACCTCTTTCCTATGCCCAGGAGAAGGCACTAGAGGGGAGACTCAGACTGAGGAACTGACAGACCTGGTGCCAGGACACACACACACACACACACACACACACACACACACACACACGCACACGGCAATAACCGTCCTCCTGATCCCGGTGTGTAACTAGGACGGGGTTTATTCTCCACCCTAAAACCACACGCTGACGGCCCTGCTCCAGCTGAGAGCGGGATGTTGGTGGGTGCAGAGGCTCAGGACCGGGACCCAAGGATGCCACCTGTCACTGTGGGACCCTGTGCAAGTCACTAACCATATTGGGCCTCATTTTCCCTCTCTTGTGAAAGGGGACACTAATTCCTACCTCTCAAGACTGTTCTCAGGATAAAATGAACTAACACGAGCCTCATACACTGAGTAAAAGCCTCATGCTGCTTGGTCCTCCACTTCTTGTCCAGGTCTAATGCTTGTCACATTCTACTTTTAAAACCATCGGATCCTATTTCTCTGTTTTGTACTTGATGGGAAGGGGCTAGGGAGGGTGCAGGGGGACATGGTCTGGTCCCAGGAGGTGGGTCTGGGCCCAGGCAGAGGCCTTTGTTACCTGATGTCATGCCGGGTAGCTGCTAGGTGGACCGACCATCCTTATTTGCCCAGGATGAGGGGCTCCTGGAACCAGGCAAACTCCCACCCGTGGAGCCTGCTCCCATGTGAATCCATGGTAAGGAAGGACACAGGGTGCTGAGAAGGAGGTGCAGACTCTGTCCCCAGCTTCCCAGCTCTTATGCGCCAGGGTGGCCTCTTTGGACCTCCAGGCTCCAGGACATTTTACCCAAACCCTGGCCCCTTACATCCTCCTTTCTGTTTGCCCTTCTCCCCGGAGCTCCAGGGGTATCTAGATCCCCAGCAGATCCAGGGCGGGCAGGTGCAGGGCAGGGATGGGTATCAGGCCAGGGCTGCTATTGCCTTTGGTGGACGAGATGAGGAGTCTTCCTGAGCAATGGCCTGAGACTATGGGACATACCTGCGAAGGGCTTCCTGTCGTGGCCAAGGGAAGGAACAAATACAGGAAGCCCAGCACCCACGGATGTTCACTCTGTGAGCCCTGATCTGATCCCACAGGACACATGTGTTCTTGCTGTGAGGCCAGCAGGCAAGCCTGAGGTTCACAGTCCCAATGGCTGCAAATGTGCTTTTCACTCTGCATCACCCTGGGTAGGTGGACGCTGCTCTGTGCAGCCCGGCTCCTCCTTCAGGCTGATGGGCTTCTTGCCCCTGTGCTGGGAGTAGTGAGGGAGGAGGCAGCCTCGCGCCTGGGGCAGACCCTTCCCAGCACAACCCCCCTACCCCCACCGATTGACACAGGGGGTCTGAAGCCCCGGCACCCCCTGCCACCTTGGCAAGTTCTGAAGGGTATCCCATTTCCAGAATGGCTCCCAAAGTGACCTGAACTTCCTGTGGCCCAAGGGCAGCCTGACTTCTCCTGCCTGTCCTGCTTCCCCTGCCCTTCTTTTTCCCAGCCTGGTCCCCGAGCACTTTAAACTTCCTGGTGCTAATTGCTGCCTCAGAGTCTGCTACCCACAAGCCCAATCTGCCCCTCTGCTTGTTTACAGGGTTGTCTCTTTTCTTTGTTGTTTCTCTATTAACCATAAACGGCCTGTGACAATTGTTTTTCTGTAGCTCATATAAAAACAATTTAAAAAAATGTGTTTGAGTAGTGTGGCCTTTCAACAAACACTATGGAGTGACTATGGCAGGCTGGGAGCTGGGGCACAGGGATGACCTGAGGGGCAGAGATCCTTTCTCCTCCTCTCTCCCTCCCCCTCCTTCTGCACCCATCTCCCCCTTCCCCTCCCCTCTGATGTTCCTGCCCCCAGCTTTGTTCTCTCCCACCCCTGCCAGGGACACTCCCTGCACCTCCATTCCTGGAAATGACTCTCCATCTCCCTTCCCCTCTTCCCTCAGTCCCCACGGAACTTCCCAGTTCCCAGGCAGGCCTGGGCGGGAAGTCTCTGACCCCTGGGGACCTTGGAAGTGTCCCCTAACTCTGTCATTCACCTTCAGCCCCTGCTTTTCTTCGGTGGGGAGGAGAAAGTTGAGGCTTGGGAGGAAGTGGTAGGAGAGAAGGGAGAAAGAAGGAGGAAAGATAGGTTCTTAATTTGTTACCAAATCCAAGCTCGTACTTCTTCCCACACGACGGGCCAATCCATGGAGAGACAAGCTGTTGGGACAAGGAATAGCGATTTCATTTGGAAAGCCAGCAGACAGAGAAGATGGTGGACTAGTGTCTCGAAGAACCACCCTTGCCGAGTTAGAATTCAGGCTTGCTTTATACTAAAAGGGGAGGGGGTGTGGCTGGTGGCTGCAAACTTCTTGGTGCCGGCCAGACCCTGGAGGGGATGTGATAATCCTTTGTTCTTGTAGTTGTCCACATAGGTCAGGTCACCATGTTCCTGTAAATCTCCAACAAGACAAATGTGATTCTCTGCTGTGCAACTCTGTATCTCTATATGAATGGAAAAGTGTTATACCTTTAAAGGTCAGAGCCTCGAGAATGGGCTATTATGTATATTTCAGGCTATAGACAACATTCTTAACTCCAAGCAAAAGCAATAGAATACAAAGGTGAAAGTAAAAGAAACAGACCCAATATGGAGTCAGGTTTGTTCTTCCCTATTACAATTTCACCATGGTTTCCTCCTGGGCTTTTATGGCTTTCTCCACCCCAGAGCGAGGGAGACAGGCTGACGGGGAAGAGGCTGGGCACAAGAGAGCCAGAGTCCCCTGGAGCCTTGATCTAGTCTCAGATGTAGCACCTGCAGCTGAGGGTCCCACCTATAGGCCAAGGTCTCCCCCTCTTCTCCAGGCAGGCTTCGGTGGATGGGCTGAATCCCCCTGGCTCTGGGTTTCTCTTCTCAGGGGCTTCCCTGCTCCCTTGCTTCCCTCCCCCCATCCCAACTCAAGAAGAGGGCCCATGGCCTGGGAGGCCACATACCTGCTGCCACCTGTCCTGCTGGTGCTCTTGGCCTCAGATGAGGGGCAGGCGAGGGGGGCAGAGGGAGCAGGTCAAGAGGAGGGGCAGATGGCTAAGTGAGATAGGTATGAAGGGGGCTATGGGGAGGAGAGGGCAGGGGCAGGGTGGCACTGTGGCCAGAGGCCAGCTCTGGGGCTCATTCTGAGTGTAGACACAAAGAGGGTGGCTCCCTGCTGGGGGGAAGCCCTCATCTCACAGCCCTGCAGTGGCGGTTGGCGGGGCTCCGTGACCTGAGGGTTTATTCTCAGGCTCCTGGGAACAGAAGCCAGAGTCGCTGTGTAAACTAGAGGACGAGACAACTCTGTGAGATGCTGGTATCCACCCCAGCAAGGCTTAAAGATGAAAACCCACACAGGGAAATATCAGCACATAGTTGTACTGAATTAACCACCATTCCAGGCTCTGGACAAGCCCCAGTAGCTTTGATTCTCTAGCCAGGATGACCTCAGCTTGGGCTTCTTCATCATCGCTGAACTCAGGGCAAAGGACTGGGGGTTCTATTGGTGTGGAATCTACGAGTCTTCCAGGAACTCTGGTCTCAGAACCATCTGTCTGGTATATCCCAGGGTGAGTTCCTTTCCTCCTTTTGTGTGCCTCTCAGACTTCCTGAATCACAAGATGTTAGGGCTGGAAAGGACCCTAAAAATCACTTCCTTCAACCGTTCCATAGCTGAAAACTAGGGCCCCTTCCCCAAGGTCTTTGGTTGGTCAGGGGCAGAACCAGCACCAGAACTCAGGCCTGCTAGCTTTCGGTAGGTTCTTCTTTTCCCGTCACACACATTTCTCTGAACCTTTTTGTCGCTACCAACAGGACTCCTCCATTGATGTGTGATGATTGCAGAGCTTCCTCAGGCTTGAACAAGACTGGCTTATTGGTCCATTCCCAGGTATCCCTACCCCGACCCTGACCCCCAACTTTCTCTCAAAGGGCTGTGCTCGAGATGGGTTACAGGTAGCTGGGTAGGGGTCAAGAAATGTGGACAGACAGGAGACAGCCAGGTAGCGAGACAGACATGAGGCCCTGGGGGTGGAGCTGAGAGGCGTAGCAGCCGAGGCCTCAGAGGGCCTGGACTTGCCCCTGATAGTGAGAGACCTTACATGTCAGAGTGGGAACTTTGGGGTCATCCCTAACCCAAGGCCCTCAGTATTCCTCCTGCAAACTTCAGAGTTGCAAAGCATCCCCTGCATTCTCTGCAATGGTCAGGGCTTGAATGACACCTTCCCAGACTCCTGCCCTATGGGAGCCTGTCCAGCCGTTTGGACGCCTGAGGACCCAGATCAGTGGCTGGGTCATTCACTGCCCAAGCCTTGGCTCATTCCCTTCTCCATGTAGGGCATGGGGCTAGGCTCCAGGAGGGGAATCAAAAACCTTGAGACCCCCTCCTCAGCTGGAGGAGCCCACAGCCCCGCCAGGAAGACAGACAAGTAAATAAAGGATTATGATGCAGGGTGGTAGGTAACATCATAGAAGCATGTTGGGTGGAGGTCCAGTGAAGAGAGGAACAGGTTGATGGAGAAAGCCAGGGTTTGGACTCTCCTGGGGGACTCCCCAGAGGAGGTGACACCACCTGGGCCTTGTTGGATGAGCAGGAATTTATCCAGGGGAGACAACACAGGTTGGGAGGGTGGAGGGAGCCATTAAAGGTTGAAAGTGCATGCATGACATGTTCAAGTGAAAACAGAAGAGACTATAGAACACATCCAATATACAAGTGACAGTGTGATGCCTAATCTAAAATTGTGGCACTTCACAGTGAAGGAAATCCAACACTACTGAGCATAATAGCTCCATTCATCTGCAGGGCCATGTGTGGCCTCCTCTCACCCAGGCCTGGGGACTAGAAGTGGGGAGCCCTGGAGTGTGGGGCAAATAGAGAGGAGTGCTCCCCTCCCTGTCACCTCCTCCAGCTTCAACACTGCTCACCACCAGGAGCACCAGGAGGACCACTGGTGCCATGAGCCCTGTCATTGACAGGCACTGTCCCCTCACCCCTGTCCTCTCAGCCCTTCATTTCCTCCCACACACTGCTGACTGTGCCAAATGCCTCCAACTACCACATTCCCACAGACACCTGGCTCTTGGGATGAAATGGAGTCAGACAGTTCGTTTCTGGTCACTTCACTTCTTTGAGCCTCAGTTTTCTCATCTGCAAAATGGGACCAATAACATTCCCACCTTCATCTGGGGTTCTTACCTTTGGCACTATTGACATGTGGATATTATTCTGAACATTTCTTTGTTGTGAGGGCCCATCCTGTACATTGTAGGATATTTAGCAGCATCCCTGGCCCCTACCCGTTAGATAGCAATAGCACAAATATCCCCAGACTGCACAGCTGTGGCAACCAAAAATGTCTCCAGACATTGGCAAGTTTGTCTTGCGGGACACAACCTCCCCCAGTTGGGAACCACCATTTTACAGGGTTGTTGTGAAGATTAAATGAGATCATGGACTCAGAGGGCCCAGTGCCAGGCATGTGATCAGGGCTGCTTCTTTCTCCTCCTCCCCATTCCAGCCCTTCTCTATCTTTCAGTACAAGCAGGGGAGCTATCCCGGAGCCGCAGGGGTCTAGGGAAAGGGCACACTCTGTGGTTACTACCACCCATGGCCGGATTTCTTCTCTAACCCCGCCTGATGGTTTCCAGGTGGATGATGACAGCGGAGGTGGCAGAAGTGAGAGGCACTCGCCCCGCCTTCCTCCTGGAGGAAGACCTCATCCTTACACACCTGCCCACCGGACCCCAGACCACCCTCCCTTCTCCTCTCCAACCCCTCACTCCATTTCTGGCCATGACACAGGTCCTATGGGCAAGGCTGATGTCTCATTATGGCTGAGGGCAAGCAAGGTCCTGTCTAACAAAAACATTCCCAAACGAGCTATCTGAGCAGGAGGCAGTGAGATTGCAGAAGAGCCTGTGTGACTCACTGGGATTTTGCCCAGGGGGCTCTAGCATCTGGTTGGCAGCTGGATTCGATGACCTTTTACGTCACCCTTGAGAAGTGATGAATCTGCAATTCCAAGTAATCTTTCCCATGATGTGGCAGGACATCACCCTTCTGCCCACATGGCCTGGAGTTCCCAGAGTTCTGAGTCATTCCTTGGGGGCACTTCTGTCTCTGTGTGTGACCATAGAAAAAAGAATAGGTGAACATACATCAAAATATCACTATGATTATCTCTGGGCAATGGGATTAGAGGAGGGAAGGAAAATTCCACTCAATAAAATGAAGAGGACTGGCTCTGGAGCCAGATTACGTGGATCTAAATCTAACTTCTACCTTATATGAACTGTGTGATCCTGGGTAAGTTGTTTAATTTCTCTGGATCCCAGTTACCTGGAACAATAATATTATCTACCTGATGGGTAATAAGGTAACACATGTGAAGTATGTGTTTGCCTAGCACATAGTAAGCACTCAATAAATGTTAGTGTGTTTTAAGAGGTGGGATTATGGACAACTTTTACTTTTTAGAGTGAATTTTCATATATTTTTCTGATAAAAATTAACTGAATATAGTTTTTAAAAGATTTTGTAAATGCTGAATATATTTTACATGGTTATTCTTGTAATAGCCATAATCTCCCTTTAAAGCTGGGCACCACCTAAGTGTGGCAGCTAATCCTGGAGGAAATTGCATGTGGCTTGAAGGTATGATGTTTCATCTGCACAAGAAGTATTTACCAAGTAACTGTTGCTATCATTTGCTGTATGTCATCTACTTAGTAAGCACGGTTAAATCTTGAGTCTTATAGTTTCAATACTAGGTCTTTAAAAATTATCTAATTTTTCTAAATTGAGACTTTAAAAATCCTGCTAAAAAATTTTTTTTCAAAACAAGCAAATTTCGCAGCAACTAATTTGTCTTTAGGACTATTTTTGCTTTCTACTCTAATTAAGGCACAAATTATTGCTCCAGAACTCCTGTGGACGTCTCAAAATTTAGAGTAATTTTAAAAGGGTCTCATGACCAGATAATGTTAGGAAGGGCTGATCTAGATGCACATTGGTCTCAAGATTTATTTCCTTGTTGATCCCTGATTGCCCAACACACTCTGGGTGTAGAGGGAAGGACTTGTGACCTAGCTTAGACCAGGGCATCACAGGGAAACAGTGCCACCGTGTGGGGTCCAGTCTGTGCTAGAGGTGGGAATCAGCCCCTCCCTGAAGAAACTTTTTCTTTCTCTTCAGAAAGGCTGCAATTCTCTAATAATTCTCTTTCATTTTTAAGGCATTATGCATCCGACTATGGCAAGACCAATTTCAGTTGGCAGATCTCTGTGGTCAAAGCCTGGCCTGATTTCTACCCTGATGGGCATTCTGACTTCTCAACTCGATCTTGGACCAGAAGCCCAAGTGTGCCTTTCTGGATGAGATGGCCAGATATGTCCCAGACTTTCTCTGATGACTCATTTGAGGGCCTTCGTTCACTCCCCAAACCCAGGTATTAACCTTCTAGAATCCAGCCACTAAAGATTTTACAATATCAACATCACTTCCACATCTAGCAACAAAGAGGAACTGCCTCTTGTTTATTGCATCTCCCTAGCACCTGGCGTGGTGCTTGGCATATGGTAGGTGCTTGGAAAATATTTGTAGAATAAATGAATGTGCCCCTGAGAAGAGTGCTCCAGCCTCTCCCATTCCCTTCTACAAGAGGGAAAGGGATGCCAAGAAGGAGGGGGCATTTGTAGGCCAAGTTCCCTTCCACGAACAGATGGCTTACACAAAAGGGCTGAATTATCAATCATTTTAACAGGGTTCTTTACAGAGGAGTGGGCAAGGATAAGGGAACCAGTAAGGGAAGGGATCGTGATGCATCCAAAGACAGGGAGCTGTTAACACCCCCACACTTGAAAGAGCAGGGAGAAAGAATTGTGTTATTGGAACTGAGTGAGCGCCAGAGCCATGGAAGAGGGACCACCAATAAGAGCTGTAGCTACAGAGGAAAGCAGCTCCTGCTCAAACCACGGCAAACGTGGAGGGAGTAGGGGGAAGTAAAGACCCCAACTTATTTCTCCTCCTGGCCTCCAAACTCTTGCCAATATCTTCCCTTGACTTGACCCATTAGTAAGCCAGTAGGCTGGGAGCCTGGGGGATGCAGTCCAGAGGGGGTCAGTCTCCTTGGGACAGAGCAGGACTAAGCAGAAAGAACATGGGTTGGTGGAGGGGGCAGGAGAGGAGAATAACCAGCACAGTGGTCAAGGATGTCAAAGGCGGCAGAAAAGCCAAGAAGGGGAGGACTGGGAGGAGGCCACTTGTGACTTCTAAGGATCAGATTCAAAGGCACAGTTGAAGAACATGAACAGCAAAGCCATCTCTAAAATTTTTTTAAAATAAAAGAAATACAAGATAGAGAAGCAAGAAGAACTACAATTCTGCAGCCTGTGGAAGGAAAACCACATTCACAGAAAGAGAGACAAAATAAAAAGGCAGAGGACTTTGTACCAGATGAAGGAACAAGATAAAACCCCAGAAAAACAACTAAATGAAGCGGAGAGAGGCAACCTTCCAGAAAAGAATTCAGAATTATGATAGCGAAGATGATCCAGGACCTCGGAAAAAGAATGGAGGCAAAGATCAAGAAGATGCAAGAAATGTTTAATGAAGACCTAGAAGAATTAAAGAACAAACACCTAGAAGAATTAAAGAACAAATAAACAGAGATGAACAATACAATAACTGAAATGAAAAATACACTAGAAGGAATCAATAGCAGAATAACTGAGGCAAAGAATGGATAAATGACCTGGAAGACAGAATGGTGGAATTCACTGCCATGGAACAGAATAAAGAAAAAAGAATGAAAAGAATTAAAGACAGCCTAAGAGACCTCTGGGACATTAAACGCAACAACATTCACATTATAGGGGTCCCAGAAGGAGAAGAGAGAGAGAAAGGACCTGAGAAAATATTGAAGTGATTATAGTCAAAAACTTCCCTAACATGGGAAAGGAAATAGTCACCCAAGTCCAGGAAGTGCAGAGAGTTCCAGGCAGGATACAACCCAAGGAGAAACACGCCAAGACACATAGTAATCAAATTGACAAAAATTAAAGACAAAGAAAAATTATTAAAAGCAGAGAGGGAAAAACGACAAATAACATACAAGGGAACTCCCATAAGGTTAACAGTTGATTTCTCAGCAGAAGCTCTACAAGCCAGAAAGGAGTGGCACAATATATTTAAAGTGATGAAAGGGAAGAACCTTCAACAAAAATTACTCTACCTAGCAAGGATCTCATTCAGATTCGACAGAGAAATCAAAAGCTTTACAGACAAGCAAAAGCTAAGAGAATTCAGCACCACCAAACCAGCTCTACAACAAATGCTAAAGGCACTTCTCTAAGTGGGAAACATAGAGAAGGAAAGGACCTACAAAAACAAACCCATAACAATTAAGAAAATATCGATAATCACCTTAAATGTGAATGAATTAAATGCTCCAACCAAAAGACACAGGCTCGCTGAATGGATACAAAAACAAGACCCATATATATGCTGTCTACAAGAGACCCACTTCAGACCTAGGGACACATACAGACTGAAAGTGAGGGGATGGAAAAAGATATTCCATGCCAATGGAAATCAAAAGAAAGCTGGAGTAGCAATACTCATATCAGATAAAATAGGCTTTAAAATAAAGAATGTTACAAGAGACAAGAAAGGACACTACATAATGATCAAGGGATCAATCCAAGAAGAAGATATAACAATTATAAATATATATGCACCCAACATAGGAGCACCTCAATACATAAGGCAACTGCTAACAGCTATAAAAAATCAACAGTAACACAATAATAGTGGGGGACTTTAACACCTCACTTACACCAATGGACAGATCATCCAGACAGAAAATTAATAAGGAAACACAAGCTTTAAATGACACAATAGACCAGATAGATTTAATGGATATTTATAGGACATTCCATCCAAAAACAGCAGATTACACTTTCTTCTCAAGTGCGTGCGGAATATTCTCCTGGATAGATCACATCTTGGGTCACATATCAAGCCTTGGTAAATTTAAGAAAATTGAAATCATATCAAGCATCTTTTCTGACCACAACACTATGAAATTAGAAATCAATTACAGGGAAAAAAAGGTAAAAAACACAAACACATGGAGGCTAAACAATACGTTACTAAATAACCAAGAGATCACTGAAGAAATCAAAGAGGAAATCAAAAAATACCTAGAGACAAATGACAATGAAAACACGATGATCCAAAACCTATGGGATGCAGCAAAAGCAGTTCTAAGAGGGAAGTTTATAGGAATATAAGACTACCTCAAGAAATAAGAAAAATCTCAAATAAACAATCTAAACTTACACCTAAAGGAACTAGAGAAAGAAGAACAAACAAACCCCAAAGTTAGTAAAAGGAAAGAAATCATAAAGATCAGAGCAGAAATAAATGAAGTAGAAACAAAGAAAACAATAGCAAAGATCAATAAAACTAAAAGCTGGTTCTTTGAGAAGATAAACAAAATTGATAAACTTTTAGCCAGACTCATCAAGAAAAAGAGGGAGAGGACTCAAATCAATAAAATTAGAAATGAAAAAGGAGAAGTTACAACAGACACCACAGAAATACAAAGCATCCTAAGAGACTACTACAAGCAACTCTATGCCAATAAAATGGACAACCTGGAAGAAATGGACAAATTCTTAGAAAGGTATAACCTTCCAAGACTGAACCAGGAAGAAATAGAAAATATGAACAGACCAATCACAAATAATGAAATTGAAACTGTGATTAAAAATCTTCCAACAAACAAAAGTCCAGGACCAGATGGCTTCATAGGTTAATTCTATCAAACATTTAGAGAAGAGCTAACACCCATCCTTCTCAAACTCTTCCAAAATATAGCAGAGGGAGGAACACTCCCAAACTCATTCTATGAGGCCACCATCACCCTGATACCAAAACCAGACAAAGATACTACAAAAAAAGAAAATTACAGACCAATATCACTGATGAATATAGATGCAAAACTCCTCAACAAAATACTAGCAAACAGAATCCAACAACACATTAAAAGGATCACACACCATGATTAAGTGGGATTTATCCCAGGGATGCAAGGATTCTTCCATATATGCAAATCAATCAATGTGATACACCATATTAACAAATTGAAGAAGAAAAACCATATGATTATCTCAATAGATACAGAAAAAGCTTTTGACAAAATTCAACACCGATTTATGATGAAAAACTCTCCAGAAAGTGGGCATAGAGGGAACCTACCTCAACATAATAAAGGCCATATATGACAAACCCACAGCAAACATCATTCTCAATGGTGAAAAACTGAAAGCATTTCCTCTAAGATCAGCAACAAGACAAGGATGTCCACTCTCGCCACTATTATTCAACATAGTTTTGGAAGTTTTAGCCACGGCAATCAGAGAAGAAAAAGAAATAAAAGGAATACAAATTGGAAAAGAAGAAATAAAACTGTCACTGTTTGCAGATGACATGATCCTATACATAGAGAAACCTAAAGATGCCACCAGAAAACTACTAAAGCTAATCAATGACTCTGGTAAAGTTGCAGGATACAAAATTAATGCACAGAAATCTCTTGCATTCCTATACACTAATGATGAAAAATCTGAAAGAGAAATTACGGAAACACCCCCATTTACAATGGCAACAAAAAGAATCAAATACCTAGAAATAAACCTACTTAGGGAGACAAAAGACTTGTATGCAGAAAACTATAAGACACTGATGAAAGAAATTAAAGATGATACCAACAGATGGAGAGATATACCATGTTCTTGGGTTGGAAGAATCAATATTGTGAAAATGACTATACTACCCAAAGCAATCTATAGATTCAGTGCAATCCCTATCAAATTACCAATGGCATTTTTTACAGAACTAGAACAAAAAGTCTTAAAATTTGTATGGAGACACAAAAGATCCCGAATAGCCAAAGCAGTCTTGAGGGAAAAAAACGGAGCTGGAGGAATCAGACTCCCTGACTTCAGACTATACTACAGAACTACAGTAATAAGACAATATGGTACTGGCACAAAAACAGAAATACAGATCCATGGAACAGGATAGAAAGCCCAGAGATAAACCCACGCACCTATGGTCAACTAATCTATGACAAAAGAGGCAAGGATATATAATGGAGAAAAGACAGTCTCTTCAATAAGTGGTGCTGGGAAAACTGGACAGCTACATGTAAAAGAATGAAATCAGAACACTCCCTAACACCATACACAAAAATAAACTCAAAATGGATTAGAGACCTAAATATAAGACCGGACACTATAAAACTCTTAGAGGAAAACATAGGAAGAACACTCTTTGACATAAATCACAGCAAGATCTTTTTTGATCCACTTCCTAGAGTAATGGAAATAAAAACAAAAATAAACGAATGGGGCCTAATGAAACTTAAAAGCTTTTGCACAGCAAAGGAAACCATAAACAAGACAAAAAGACAACCCTCAGAATGGGAGAAAATATTTGCAAATGAAGCAACTGACAAAGGATTAATCTCCAAAACATACAAGCAGTTCATGGAGCTCAATATCAAAAAACAAGCAACCCAATCAAAAAATGGGTGGAAGACCTCAATAGACATTTCTCCAAAGAAGACATACAGACGGCCAAGAAGCACATGAAAAGCTGCTCAACATCACTAATTATTAGAGAAATGCAAATCAAAACTACAATGAGGTATCACCTCACACCAGTTAGAAGGGGCATCATCAGAAAATCTACAAACAATAAATGCTGGAGAGAGTGTGGAGAAAAGGGAACCCTCTTGCACTGTTGGTAGGAATGTAAATTGATACAGCCACTACGGAGAACAGTATGGAGGTTCCTTAAAAAACTAAAAATAGAATTACCATATGACCCAGCAATCCCACTACTGGGCATATACCCAGAGAAAACCATAATTCAAAAAGACACATGCACCCCAGTGTTCATTGCAGCACTATTTACAATAGCCAGGTCATGGAAGCCACCTAAATGCCCATCGACAGATGAATGGATAAAGAAGATGTGGTACATATATACAATGGAATAGTACTCAGCCATAAGAAGGAACGAAATTGGGTCATTTGTAGAGACATGGATGGATCCAGAGACTGTCATACAGAGTGAAGTAAGTCAGAAAGAGAAAAACAAATTCCCTATATGTGGAAACTAGAAAAATGGTACAGATGAACTGGTTTGCAGGGCAGAAATAGAGACACAGATGTAGAGAACAAACGTGTGGACACTAAAGGGGGAAGCGGCGGGGGGTGGGGGTGGTGGTGTGATGAATTGGGAGATTGGGATTGACGTGTATACACTGATGTGTATAAAATGGATGACTGATAAGAACCTGCTGTATAAAAATAAATAAAATAAAATTCAAAAATTCAAAAAAAAAAAAGAAATACAAAATAATAAAAGAACACCAATTGAAGGGGAAGCAGAGACAAACGAGGGGTTTTCAGGACAGGTGAGACTGTGCTCATGTGAACACGGAGGAAAAAATGGCTCTGGGGGTGGGAGGGCAGTAGAACTTAAAGATACTGGAAGAGAGAGGACATAGGTGAGAAAGCAAGTTCCTGGGGATTGTCAAAGGCAGGGAGGGGGGGGGAGGGAGAGACAGAAAGAGAGAGAGAGAGAGAGAGAGAGAGAGAGAGAGAGCAGTCATCTTGGAAAAGGAAAATGGAAATCTGGGATGGACATAGACAGGAGGAAGAAAGAAAGAATTTAGAGAAAAATATATTGAAGAGGGAGGAAAATAATGCCAGCTACTTTTTTTGAGCACTTGACAATGTGCCATACACATTTACATACCCAGATAGTGAAGCCACCCAGAGAGTTAGGAAACCTGCCCAATAGCTAGTAAATAACAGAGCTGGGCTTACTCACCGTAAGAAGCAGAGCCTGTGTGCTTAACCCTTACTCTGTAGTTTCAGTTTCTGTCCCACTCAGCCTACCAATCCTACACTCTGCCCCATGCTCAGGCTAGACATATTCCCCTGCCCCTGCCAGATCTGGATCACTCCTGATCCAATCAAGTGGCAGGTGAGATTCCCTACACCTATGATGCCTTTCATCAGGTTCAGTGCCTGGGTCCCTTCTTCTAAGCTCCGGTGTTCTCAACCAGATCTTCCCTTTGGCTGGACATCCTGCCTCACTATGGCCCCTGGACAGGGGTTGAGATCTTTAGCTTAGAAAATATGAGATCTTAATAATGGGAGAATGGCCTCAGCTGTAAGTGGCAGAGAGTGACAATGCAAATACAAAGAGAGAGGTGGGAGCACGTCAAGTCTGTGAGGGATCAGAAGTGAGAGAGAGTTTGGGGCTGGAAGGCAGGGGTTTGGATCCAGGAAGATGAGATCAAGCAAAAGCAGGACAGGACCAAAGAGGGAAGTGGGAAAAGGAAATCCTAACTGGCTGCTTAGCAGCAGATGATGTTTGTAGGCTCTAATGTTTGTGGTTGGTGGTCCCAGCTAAGGGTGGAGTGGGTACCACAAGTCACTCTCTCAAGTCCACTTCTCAGGCAGGGCTGGGCAGGGGATTTCCCAGGTTGGGTTGATGGTGTGCCTGGATAGAGTTTGAGTTGTTCCAGTTTTGAGAGGCTTATTTCCCCGCCAGTTGTTGGCAGCCACACCCTTCCCCAGCCCGGGGCCTGTCTGGGTGCTGGCCATGGTCCTGACCGGACTCTTGTACTCCTCTGGCCACCCAGGTTGGCGAGAGTGGGGATGGAAGGATAACAGAGAATCTGAACGAGGGTGAGGATGTTCACCTATGTTGATCTTGATTTATTTCTAGGGAAGGAGGGGGAGTAGAGCTGTGTATTTGAGGATAGTGATGGTTTGGAAGAGCTGCTATAGGCAGTTTACTAGGAAACTTCCGGACATTCTGAAAAGGATTACCCAGCAGCTGTGAAGTCTTAGCCAAAGTTAGACATCAGAAGTATATCATGTGTCCAGTCATGCCTCTGGTTCTAGGGCTTCCCTCAGCAACGGTCACCACTGTATCCAGGAACACTGAGGCTCCAAGAGACCTGAGTTCTCCAGCACGTACATGATAGTTGAATAAATGCATGCATCAGTGAATGATGGCATTCAGCTGGAATGATGTAATAGAGGGGAAAAGGTCTTTGTGCCCAAGTGTGAAGTGGCAGGTATCTTTGAACTCAGATTTAGCAAAAGGAAAGGAAGGGTCCTGTGCCTGGGAGTGGGGTGGTGCAGAAATGTTCCTATGCTCAGACATGAGAATTAGGGGATTGAACTACAAATTAGCACAAGCTAAGAGAAGAGAGAGTTTGATGTGCACATGCTGTGAATTCATATGCATGAATTGGCAAAGATTTCTTGGTGCCTGCCCTTTGCTATGAGGCTTAGAGGAATAAAAAATACCCTTTTCTCAGGTAGGAAGGATGTGAGAAGAAGAGGTCAGAATGGAGCGTAAGTGGGACAGAAAGTAAGATAAAGATTCATGGGATTTCTGAGCTCTGCTTCTGCCTAAGATACAGAAAGCTAGAAACATTTAAAACAGCACCAAAATTATGAAATACTTAGATAGAAATTTAACAAAATATGTGCAAGATTTGTATGCTGAAAATATAAAATATTGGTGAGAGAACCCAAAGAAGAAATATGTCCACAGATTGGGAGACTCAATAGTGTCAAGATGTGTAGTTCCCTCCAAATCGAGCTATAGATTCAGTGTAATCCCATCAAAAGCCTAGCAGGCTTTGGGGAGAGTGTAGGGGGGAGAAATTGACATACAGTGTCTAAAATTTACATAGCAAAGTTACTAGAACAGCTAAAACCATTTTGAAAAGGAACAATGTAGTTGGATTACTCACATCACCTGATTTCAAGACTTGTTATAAAGCTACAGTGAGCAGTCAAGATGGGGTGATGTTGGTAAAAGGATAGACACATAGATCAATGGAACAGAGTAGACAGTCAAGAAGTAGACCTACATGTCAAGTGATTTTCAATAAAGATACTAAGGCAATTGAATGGAGAAAGGGTAGTCTTCTAAACGACTGAGAAGGCTGGTACGGGCAGGACAGTGGGCTGTCCTCTTGGAGGTCTGGGCTCCTCAGCACCCCGCTGCTGGGCTGCAGTGGTGGCTCCTCCTCTCCTCCCCCACCCCACTCCCCCTCCTTGAATCATAAAGCCAGATCCCAGTCCTGATGATTGCTCAACCTCCAGGAGCCAGTTCCTGTGGGCAGCGCCTGACGAGCCTGACCCTCTCCTTTCTGCAGTTCAAGGGAAAGAAGAGATCTTGCACAAGGCACCCTGCGTCTGTCCTCCACAAGAGAAGGGTGACATGGAGCCTCTTGGGCTGCTCATCTTGCTCTTTGTCACAGGTAGGATTCCCTCCCGCCGTTGCCTTCTTTCCCTCTCCTTCCTTGAGTATATGGCAAGTGGGTGGGTGGGTAGGGAGCACTGAGCCAAAGTGTGAAGATGGCTGAAATTCTCGGCATGTCCTGCACCCCCTCTTCTCACTGTGCCCCATATTCTTCATCATCTCCCTCTCTCCCCAGCATCAGATTCTTCATGTACGTGGAAGTGTCAGAGGCTGGTGGATTCGGACACCTAGAAAGGGAAGGAGTTCTGATGGTGGCATCTCAGGCACTAGCTAGTAGTTGGGGGAAGTTTTGGGGGGCACTGGTAAGAGCCCCTAAAATTATGAACCACTTAACTGGCCCCAGAAGAGTAGCAGCGTGGGAGGGAGAAAAGAACCTGGTACTGGCAATCTGCATCTTTGGGGTGCCCCTTCGTCCTCTTGTCCTCAGCCCTGGATGGGAGGTGAAGGAGCTGAAGATTTTGTGATTGAGCAGGGGGGATTGGCACCCCAGATTCTTGCACATGACGGCCTTTTCTCGTTGGGGAAGGGTGCCTCTTGCTCCCCCCAGAGCAATAGGCATACCTGGGTGAGAGGAGAGACTGTTCCAATGGAGCTGGAGCTTCTTGGCTGGAGGTGGAGTAGGGGAAGAGGGATGCGTTGGCCTGCCCAAAGGCAGAGGGATGGACTGGGGAGTATGGCGGGGGCACTGCTCACCAGGTCTCTCTGGTTCCAAAAGACAGGCCACCAGCTCCCCAATCCTTTTTACAAGTTTCTGTCACCATGTGGTTGAAGATGTGGTTGAAGAGAGGGGAGGCTGAGGCAGAGGGCGCTGGGTGATTCTCTTATAGCCCCTGCCCTGGCAATAGACTGGCACTCTAAGCCCACCCCAAGGAGGGTCCCTAAAATAGCAGCCTCATGTCTCTCCCAAAATAGTTCTGAGACTCATCCCTCCTGAAAGGGGAACAAAGACACAGAAATAGGGAAGCTGGAAGCTAAAGGTCAGAAAGAGGAGAATGCAGTGCTGGTATGAGCGTGGGCAGCTGCAAAGTAAGCAAGGATGGCGGGCGTGGGGAGGGGGTGCCCAGCCCCACGTGGGAGCAGCCCCAGACCTGAGAGGGCCACTGGCCCTGCTCTCTTGAGATGGAGGGGGAGTGGGGAGGGCTTGATTTCATGTGACAGGAAGAACACGAGCGGACTAGGACTGGAGGGAACTTCAAGACCAAATGTCTCTGGAAATAGGCCCAGAGAGGGTCAGTTATTTCTCTAAAGATGTCCAGCAAGTCCAATGGTGATAAAGCCAGATCCAGGACCCGGGTTTCCTGGTTTCCAGCTTCCTATAAACACATACCTGGGTTATGCTGCCTTCTCCTAACTTGTGTAAAGACCTGAGTTCCTTAAGTGTGGGATTTCTGTCTCTTCTGTTCATTGAACATAGTAGGTGTTCAATAAACACTTGGTAAGTGAATGAATGTCTCCTCCCCAGAGCTGTCCCGAGCCCACAACACCACGGTGTTCCAGGGCACGGCAGGCCGGTCCCTGAGGGTCTCCTGCCCCTACAACTTCTTGAAGCACTGGGGGAGACGCAAAGCCTGGTGCCGCCAGCTGGGTGAAGAGGGCCTGTGCCAGCAGGTGGTCAGCACTCACCCCTCGTGGCTGCTGTCCTTCCTGAAGAGGCGCAATGGGAGCACGGCCATCATGGACGATGCCCTGGGTGGCACACTCACCATTACGCTGCGGAATCTTCAAGCCCACGACGCTGGCCTCTATCAGTGCCAGAGTCTCCATGGTAGCGAGGCCGACACCCTCAGGAAGGTCCTGGTGGAGGTGCTGGCTGGTGAGTGGGCAGCTGACTGCACCCTGGCCTGCCCTTGGGCCTGGGGTCGTCTTCAGTGTCTGAGCACAGGACCACCCTCAGGGCTTTCGGGGACCCTGGGAAATCCCACAGTGTGGATCTTGTCCCTCCCCACAACTCAGGGTCAACTCAGGGTCACTGTGGATGGTTGTGCAGGTTGCTAACTGCACAAGGGGGTCACAATCCAGCCCTGCTGTCTCTCTCCAGGCTGTGCTCCCTGGTGGAGGACTGCATCACTTGCAGGAAGGGTACAGTTCTCTAATTTGCACAAGGCACCTTATGAGCTAGCTGTGCTCCTGCTTCCCCCAAACAGCTTTATCCATTTGGCATCTGGTTAGGATGTGAGCACTGAGGTGGTCCTTAAGAAGTAGGAGGACGTTCATCTATTCCTTCACCCAACCACCCAACGGACCTACCAACATAGATTAAGCACCAACCTGGTACAGAGAAACAACCCTAGAAAGGAACACTGCTGTGACCCTGGGCAACGTGCTTCTCCTCTCTGGGCCTCCATTTCCCCATCTTTAAATGGAGGTGGCGGTGCCCGTGCTGCTGACCCCACAGGGCTCCCATGAGACACAAGTGACATGACAGAGTTAAAAGTGCTTGGCGTCAGTGACAGCCGTTGCCCCAGCCTCCTGCTGCTAACTGCTTGAGATCCTCATTTCAGGCCTGACTAGGTGAGACGGGCAGTGGTGGGGTCCTTCTCATCCCTGAGCTTGCACAGGGGATGCCCTTCAGGAAAGCTTTCTGTCTGTGTCTCCAGAACGTGGCTGTGTCCCAAAGGAGAACAAATCTGAGGTTACGTATCCCTTTTCTGACTCTCCCCTTGTCCAACTCCTCTCCCCAACATGGCCCCTTATCATGGAAATGAAGGTTGAAAGTAACATTCGTCTAAGGTGGGGAGGGGAGGGGACACCACCTTCCTTAGACCCCAAACCCTACCTCCATGGGAGTAGGGGGTGAGGACACACAGATTTTCAGCCCTATCAGGGTCTAAGGCTCAGCTGACTCCCAAGAGGATAGCAGGAAAAAATAACAACAACAACAACGATAACAATAACCCATAGCTGGTATAGGCAGCTTGACTGTTCACACAGGACTTTCAAAAGCACCCATTATTTCGTTTGATCTTCCCAAAGACCCTGTGTGGTGGGAGGGTGGGAGTTGCAGTTACTGAGCTCCTGTGAGGGGATGGGCACTACACAGGATGCTCTCATTGTATCCTGCAACACTGTTATTAAGAAGGTGTTCCTAACTGCTCCACTTTACAGGTGAGGAAACTGAGGCTCAGAGAGGTTAACAACTTGATCCACACAGGGCCATGTCCCAGAGAGCCTCACCCCACCCAGAGAGGTTCTCCCCACTGTGGCATCAATGAGGGGGGCTAGAAGCTCACAGGCTCTGTCTCCCACAGACCCCCTTGATTACCAGGACCCTGGAGATCTCTGGATCCCTGAGGAGTCCAAGAGCTTTGAGGATGCCCACGTGGAGCACAGCATCTCCAGGTATAGTGACAGGTCTTTCCTAAAATCCCTGGGCAGACCTCCACCCTGCAGAGCCAAGGCATGGGGTGGCAGCTGGGGGGCGGCATGTGCCAGAAGTACAAATTCCAAGGCAATCAGAACACTAAAGTGTCTGCATATGATCTTGTCTAAACACCCCTCCAACGAGCCAGTGTGTGTTGGTGTGACTGTGCCAGTTGTTAAAATACTGCAAAACTTCCCTAACAGTTTGTAAGTAGCTGCTGCTCCAAGACTCCTGAATGGTCGGCCTCCCACTCCCTCCCCTGGCAGCCCTCAGACATATCCACAATTCAGCAACAATGAAAGTTTTAGTATTTTAGTACAAAACTGGTACCCTCAGACCCCTGCTTCCCTGATGGGACCAGAATCAGTTCCGACTGGTTCTTTTTTTTTTTTTTTTTAATTTATTTTATTTATTTATTTATTTTTGGCTGTGTTTGGTCTTCGTTGCTGCACGCGGGCTTTCTCTAGTTGCGGCGAGCAGGGGCTACTCTTTGCTGCGGTGCGCGGGCTTTCTCATTGCAGTGGCTTCTCTCATTGTGGAGCATGGGCTCTAGGCGCACGGGCCTCAGTAGCTGCGGAACGCGGGCTCAGCAGTTGTGGCTCACGGGCTCTAGAGCACAGGCTCAGTAGTTGTGGCACACAGCTTAGTTGCTTCGCGGCATGTGGGATCCTCCCGGACCAGGGCTCGAACCCGTGTCCCCTGCATTGGCAGGCGGATTCTCAACCACTGCGCCACCGGGGAAGCCCCCGACTGGTTCTTGACTGGTGTTTAAACACTGTTAGTATAACCATGAAGTGCACATGTGCATGCGGACACATATACACACACACACACCATACCACACCATCATGCAGAAAACTGCTCAGCAAGGGAGGTAATTGTTTAAAAGCAGTCAGCAGGCAGATCCATGCCTGGAACTCAGGTCTCCTGACTACAGGCTCCCCCAAGCCCCGCAAAGCCTCATCCAGGGATGGTGCTGGATGGGGAGATATCCTCAACCCCCGGAGCTCCTGGTGTCTCCCCATTCCTTCTATGAGGGCAGATTCCAGTCTGTGGGTCCCCTCATGGCCTCCCACATGTCCTCTTTTTTTCTCCAAGGAACCTTTCTGAAGAGGAGAGCCCCTTCCCACCCATTTCCATCCTTTTCCTCCTGGCCTGCATCTTTCTCAGCAAGCTTCTAGCAGCCAGCGCTCTCTGGGCTGCAGCCTGGCATGGGCAGAAACGGAGGACACCCCATGCCAGTGGGCTGGACTGTGGCCATGACCCAGGTTATCAGCTCCAAACCTTGACAGGTGAGCTTGGAGAGCACGGTGGCGGCTGGGGGCTGGTGAGGTGGGGCTGAGAGGGGCCGAGTGAGTACTCTCTCTGTTGCAGAGCTGATAGACACGTGAGAGGAGGACCCACGGTGGAGGAGAGGCCCCGGAGAGGTCTGCACGGACGACCCCCGCCTGCTGCACACCCGCCCCTTGGCCACCAAGTCTCCTGGTTCTGCTTTCGCAAAAGGCCACTCTGCCTGTACCCTGCTTCTCCTGGCCCCTGGAAGCAGGGATTTGTGCGTGTGCGTGTGTGCGTGTGTGTGTGCGTGTGTGCATGGGAGGTGGGAAGGACATCTACCAACTTCTGGACATTGGACATTAAACACTCTCACAAATAAATCCAAGACTTTATGTTTAACTGATGGTTTAGGGCGTCATGAAGGTCTTCTCTTTTGCTACAGGGCTAGGAGAGTGAATTCAGATGAGGAAAAGATAAAAGGTCTGGCTCCTTGGGGCCTAGGGTCTTAGGATATCATGTCCTTCCATTCCCACAGGCTCCAAACTGGCCAATCTTTTTATTCTTCTCTCTCCCTCCCAGACATCTGATTACCAAGCCCTGCCTCCTCCTGTGGAATTTCTCTAGCATCTTCTCCTCTCCTCCTCCTGCCTCCTGTCCATCAGTTCCCTAGGATTACTGCTGGGCCCCCTGCCCTAGGCCCCCTGCCTCCCTCCGCCCCCCTCAAGTCCATCCAATTCCCAGCTGACTCAAACCTCTAGCAAACCTAGAGGTTTGCTTTTATCATGTTACTCCACCTCCGGAGAAATGGCAAGGGCTTCGGTTGCAGAGTGCAGCGTACCAGAGCTGGGGACTACTGGTGCAAGCCCCTTATCCTGTGGAAGGGAAACTGAGGCTCAAAAGGGAAAGGATTTACCCAAAGTCCCTCGAAGAGCCTGGAAATCCTACTTTCACTTGGCGTTCAAGGTGTCCTTCCCTCTAGCTCAATCCTACTCATTTATTTGTATATTTATTCAATAAATATTTTCTGTGCCAGGTACTAGTCTAGGCATTGGAGACACAACAGTGAACAAAACAAGCAAAGATTTCTGCCCACACAGAGCCATGTTCTAGTGGGAAGAGAGCAGACAAACACAATAAGTCAGTCAGATAGTTAGGAGTACGGGGAGTGCAGGAGGCACGGGGGATGACGCAATTCTGAAGAGTAGTCAGAAGGCACCACTTGAGAAACACTTTGAGGAAGCAAGGGGGAAGAGTATTCGGGGTACAGGCAACAGCCACGGCAGCTCAGGGAACCTCACCTTTCTCTTTAACACACACATGCCACCTGAGGTGGAGTGAGGAGAATGGGATGGAGACTACCCTGAGGGTGGGTTGCCCCGAAGAGGAGGAAACAAGTTGGCCACATCCTCAGGTTCTCTTTCCTGGGCCTCAGAGAGGTGGAAGCCCAGGAGCCCCTCTGGCCATGGCCACAAGGGGCTGCGCTGCCCCCTAAGCTGGGTGTGGGTACCTGGGGTTTTGAATCATTGGGAAGGAGCCCCTGATGCAGCCCTGTGTTCCAGCCTCATGTCAACACATCACTCCCCTAATTGCAGTCCTGCCCCAGCCCTGCCTCACCCACTCCCTGCTTAGGCTGCTCTGCTGTCTCTGTCCCCAGCTCCAGGACTCTGGTCCAGTCTGTGTTTCCCTGGTGTCCCTGACTCAGCGGCACGTGAAACTTCCCCATCGGGTCCTGGGGCAGTCGTCTCCTTCCTGCAGACACAGGCACAGTCTAGGAGCCAAGGCTGAGCAGAGCCCAAACTGAGCCCCCTGCACCTCCCTCGCTCCCGCCCCGTCTGGGCACCGAGGGTGATGAGATGGAAGGGGAGGCTCCAGGACGTGCCTGGTCATGGAGTGCCGCTGGAACTTTCCTCCTCTTGGGAGCTCAGCCTTTTCTCCTGCCTGCTCTGCCATGTCAGAGACATCTACCCTGGGATTCAGATTGCCATCGGGATCCCCTGCCTTGGACTCCATGGAGTGCACACTGAACAGAAGGGGTTTTCCAATTTCAAGTTTGCCTCCTACTAAGAAGACGTAAGCAAATTCCTTAACTCCTCTGAGCCTCAGGGTCCTCGCATGTAAAAACAAACAAAAAACCCAACACCAAACCAAAACAAAACAACCCTACTTTGGTGGGTATTTATGCGATTGAAAGGAATAACATTAAAGTCCTGGCCAGATGTCTGGCACATAGTAGGTCCTGGATAAGCACTGGTTTCCTTCCTCTTCTCTAATGCCCAGTGATAGGACACCCCCCTGGATCCTGGCCACCTCTGTCCTAGGCACCCAGCAGGGACTGTATCTGTTTTAGGCACTCAGTAAATATTGAAGAGAGGTCTCCTCCTCACACAACGCTCCCACATGGCTTGTTACTGTGAAAATAATTCTCTTGTAAGGAAATCAAAGAAAGCCTGATACATATTGGCAGGACAGATATACGTACTTCCATAATACTCACTGGGGAGACCCATCTGTCCAGTTAGCCAGAGACTCCGCCAGTGTTAGCACTGAAAATCCTGTCTCCCGGAAAGACCCCCAGTGCCAGGTAAACAGGGACAGCTCGTCACCCTATCACCATGTCCATGAGGCTCAGCTTAACACAGAAGCCGGCTTTCTCAGGCTCCTGCTCCCAGTTTCCCATTCTCAACTCCCTTGCTCCTGGAGGAAGGAGAGAGGCAGAGAGAGGGGAGGAGGAGAGAAAAGAGGACAGAGGAAGGAGGGAGGGTGGCTTTTTCATGCCCCTTTCCAGGTGTGACCATCTAGGTCAGAGCAGTGTATCCTCCCAGCCATCCCCACCTTGACTGTTCCTGTCTCTCTGAGCACTGGTGCTCCCCCGGTGTCAGCAGGTTTATTACTCACATTCCATGAAGGATCCCCAAACCCCAGTTCTGCACAAGGTGACGTGAATGAGGGCCAGATGTTCCCTGTGCAGGGAGTGGGTTTGTGTCATAGGACAGGAACCCCAAATTATGAGACTTGGAGCTTATATAGAACATCTGGCACGTTGGCCCTTCTTCCTCTCTGGAGAGGGAGAGAGAGAGAGAGAGAGAGAGAGAGAGAAAGAGAGAGAGAGAGAGAGAGAGAGATCTTTACTCTGGAACATGAACTAATCTTCTCCAGGGAGGGAGGGGAAGGATGGAAGCAAATCTCTCTGGAGCTGACACACTGTCTCTAACTCCCAAGGCAAGTTTGCTCTTCAATCGCCCTGGAACAAAGCTTGGTTAGTGCCCTTTCCTGGGAAGGCCCAAAAATGTTCATAGAGAACTGTTTCCTAACAGAGAGGATAATGCATTCATGAAACAAAAATAATATGCTATAAATAAGAAATGCTTGGAGAATAAAAAATCTTGTAAATTAAAAGCACTAAGGGATAAAAATCTGAAGGACAAGGAGAGAAGGGATGAAAGAAAAAGATGAGGATATCTTCTAGGAATCAGAACAAAAAAGATGGAAACTGAGAGAGAAAAGCTATGAAGATGAGATGAATACATGAGGGTCAATATCCAACTAATTATCAAAGCAATAATGCAAATCCTAGAACTGGAGCACGTGGTCCACACTCAAAGTGTCTAGGGAGCGCCCATCTGAGGGAATGAAGACAGGCCAGCCCAGGGCCGCACCATCAAGGTGGGGCTTCCTGGACGATCTCCTGAGAGCTTGGGTGGGGCACTCACACAGAATTTAAAATCAAGATGGCCTCGGGCCATGAGAAGGACACTTTATGTCCCTCCTTCACAGCTCTGCATCATCGGAGTCTATATTTGGAATACCCTGAAGATCATCTTACCCCTTTCTCTAATGCTCTCTGGTTGTCACAATCCTCCTCCCCCTCTTCATTCCTTACAAGGTGCGGGGGTGGGGGCGGGGGCAGGCTCCCAGCCTTCTGTTTTTCCTTGGGCCTTCTCACCCTACCTTGCCCATTCCTACCCTCAGGGATAGTTCCTGAGCACTGAACCAACCAGGGCTTGGAAGAGCTCCTTCTCCCCACCCATGGAGGGGCCCACCAGTGCCTGCTTCCCACCCCATGGTCACTGAGAACCCCACGTGACTGTCTGAGGCAAAAGTTTCCTGCCCCCAGGGGAATGCTGTGTCAGTGACCAGGCAAGCCCCAGAGCTGACATCTCCCTGCCCAGCCATGGGCCCCAACCTGCTCCTGTTGCTGTTCCTGGGACTAGCAGGTAAGGTTCAGAAGGAGCTGCACTCTGGGCCCCATATACCCCACTCCATGCCCAGGAATAACTGGCATTACCATGGCAACAATAACATGTAGGCCCAGAAGGTGGACCTCTAGATCCCTGTGCCCCTACGCAGTGGGTGGGCCAGGAGGTGCCCTGTCCAACATCCCTGCAACTTTCCTTCCCTAGGCCAGGGCTCGGCTGGCAGCCTCCCTGAGGTGCTGCAGGCGCCTGTGGGGAGCTCCATCCTGGTGCAGTGCCACTACCGACTCCAGGATGTCAAGGCTCGAAAGGTGTGGTGCCGGTTCCTGCCAGAGGGATGCCAGCCCTTGGTGTCGTCAGCCGTGGAACGCAGGGCCCCAGCCAGCAGCCGCGTATTTCTCACTGACCTGGGGGGTGGCCTGCTCCAGGTGGAGATGGTTACCCTACAGGAGGAGGATGCCGGAGAGTACGGCTGCGTGGTAGAGGGAATCTCAGGGCCCCAGACTGTACACAGAATCAGTCTGGATGTGCTCCCTGCAGGTGAGTTATCCCAGCCTGGCCACCACCGCTCTAACCTGCCTTCCTGCCCCACCAGCTGCTCTTGGGTCCTTGGTGGGTAGGGGCCCTTGTGGGGGAGGAATTGGGAGCAGATATCCTTTTGACAGCTCTGCAGGGAACGGAAACCAAACTGGGTGAGAAGTCTGAGATAAACCAGCCACACAGCAGTCCCCTTTCCCCTCCCGCACAAGTGGGTCTCCCCACAGGAAGGCAAATTCTCTTTCCCCACTCAGGGCCTTGGCCTCCTTGTCCAGCATTTTCAACATACTTGATGCTATTATTTTGCTTAGAAATGTTTTAAACAAAGTTTTAATTCAGACTATCAACTGGAATTAATTTTTTTACATCTTCCAGGTTTTTATTTCTGTAATAACAAGTCTGATGGCTTAAAAACTATTGAATTTATATCTAATTTAATTTTATAAATCTTCCCTGAGCATCTAGTATGTGCCTCACCTACAGGCAGGGTACATTCAATGCCTGAATTCCTTCAACTCATTCAGTTTTAAAAACAGAAAAAAGTGTCAGCAATAGTTAATATTATAGGGTTGAGAATAGTTAATATTATAGGGTTGAGAATAGTTAATATTATAGGGTTGAGAATAGTTAATATTCTCAACCCTATTTTCAGTATAGAAACTATATTCACAGGTTTCATTTTCACAGCCTATAACTTTCTCATGTCTAAATATTTATTGAAAGTACATTTTAAAGTATTAAATTTTTTCCAGAAAAATAGGATATTGTTTAAAAAAAAAATGTTCTGTCGGGAACATGGTCAGCTACCTGAGGAAGCAGAAACTGTCCTACCTTGCACTTATGGATGCTGACATTTTTTTCATTTTCAGGTCTTCCTTTTTCAAGTAATTTGTGCCAAATGCCCAAAGTAATGAAATTAAGAAAGGCATTTTTCCTTCTCTCAGTTTTTTCTCCATCTTTTAATTATGAGGATGGACTAAGCTGTCATTAGAATCCCTCTTGAGTCCACAATTATTATTTATATTATAAATATACTTCTGTTAACCCTAGTCATCCTTTGTTCTCCTTCTTCCTTGACACTAAGGTTTAGTAACTCAAGGTTAGAACTCCCTAAATGGCAAGTTGTGACAAGACAATGCACTGGGAATAGGTGGCAGGGAGACAGGTACCTGCAGTGGGGCAGGTGCTGGGGACCCCAACAGCTGTAGAGGATGGACGTTCAGGCAGGCAGGTAGAGCACAGTATCCAGGGAGGATGTGGGTGATTTAAAAAACTCCAGGAGATCAGGACATATACAGCAAGATTGGGGCCATAGCATCTCCAGTTCCTGGATTGGAATGGGTTGGGTAGTGGGAATGGTGAATCTCTAAGAACACGGCAAGACTCTCCTCTCAGAGGGTCTAGAAGGACTGCCCGGGTTCCCAAGGCAGATCCTCAGGCCCAGAGAAACCAACCCTGAGTCCCACAGACAGAAGTTGAGCATGTTGTTAGGATGACAGAAACCTTGTCACAAAACTGAGTCTCAGGGTCCAAGCAAGGCTCTCAGCAAGGATCAGCTGGCATTGTGTCATATCAGGGCTGACCCTAAGTTCCTTAGCTCCTGAGCGCAGAGCTTGGGGTGGGGCTCAGCCAGCCTGCAGGGGCGGTCACAGGGTTGCAGGTATGTGGAGAGGTCTAGCAGGCTGGGCTGAGGTCCCTTTGGAGAACAAGTGATGAGAGCCAGGAGCAAGGTCTCCAATGAGATGAGTGAGGTTGGGTAGGGAGGTGGGCACAGATCATCCAGTAGGGTTTCTGCATAGTCTGAGCAGCCTGGGTACAGGGGGAGCAGGTGAAGGAGAAGAAATGCAGAGGGGGAGGGTTGGGAGCTGGTGGTAAAGGGGAAAGTGAGCATATTCACAACCAGATAAAGACATAAAGAGGCCATTCCCTGACCTCCAGAATGAGAGGCCCCTAAGGAGTATCCCAAGCACCCCTTCTTTGTGTTCCTTACTTAGGACTTCTCCTTCCTCAGCTCTACTCCCCCAGTCCCTCAGATCTCAATAGGCCCTTGAACCCTGCCCACAATGGGTATGTTCTCATTAAGTATTTCCTTCTGACTCAGCTCCTGGCCTGAAAGAGGACGAAGAGGAGACCCATCAGGTCAGGAGTCTGGCTGACACCTCCTCTTCAGATCCTGTAGGCAGTGCCAGCCCTTTGGACCCCAGCCGAGATAAGAAGAGGTACTGACAAGAACTGTATTTGGGAGGCTGGGAAGGGGTGGTGGTGAAGATACAGCTTGTTTAGAGCCCCAGACTAAATTGAAAAGAAACTTTATGATTCTTTCCACTCCTGGGGAATTTCTGACCAGGCAGGTAGGCAGACAGACAGACATACCTCCCTATCCCAGTTCAGCACTGACCCCTTCATCCCAGATCTCCAGCCAGGATACCCTGACAGTGTGTCTCTCTGCCCTGCCTGAGTTTGTCCTCCTCATTCCATTCCAAAAATCTCTTTCTCCAACCATGGCTCACCAAGAACTGCACCTCTGTGCCACTTCTCTAGGATTCCTGGCAAGCAGCTCCCTGCCAGGTTCAGGGCTAAGCTCACCTACTCCTTTGTGTCTCTCAGCAGACCCTTGATTTGGGGTGCTGTGCTCCTGCTGGGCCTGCTGGTGATGGCGGTGGTGCTGTTTGCTGTGATGGCCAAAAGGAAAGGTAGGTAGCTGTCCACCTGCCTATCTCAGAATGGCCCCCTGGTCCTATATCAGCCAGTCTTGTATTCAAGGCTGAGAATCTAGGTCTGCTCCCCCTACAGATGGGCTTCAGTAAGGGTCCCCAGACCCTAGAATTCCCATGGCTGAGGGGTAGAGGAGAGCAAAGAGATTCAGTGGGAGGCGGCCTGGGGAGAAACAGGAATTGGAGAGGGTGAGACAGTGGGATTGGGGACAGGTGACTGGAGGAGGTGGGGGATTTCGGGAGATGGACTGAGTGTTGAGGCAGGTTGAGGGGAGCTGTGGAAGCAGTAAGTGGGTGGGGGGAGAGTTAGGGCTGGCTGGGGGTGGGGGCTGGGGAGATGGAAAACTTTGCTGGTGGGAGTGGGGAAGGTGAGTATGGGCTAGGACGGAGGTTTCCAAGGTTTCTGAAGGGCGTGAGGGAGGCACTGAGTCAGCATAAGAAGCAGACTGTGCTTCTGTCCTCTGTCCTGCCAGGGAACAGGCTTGCTGCCTGTGGACGATTTCAGAGCAGTGGAGTCTCAGGCTCGGTAAGAGACCTCTGCAGGCCCCCAGCCAAATTCCCCAGACCCTCCCTCTGCCACAATCACTGAGAAGTCCCAGGATGATGGGGTGGAGAAAAGACTGGGACCCGGCAGAAGTCCAAATCCTCTTCCTAAATGCTGTAAACTTGGCAACAATGGTCTCCCACCTTCCCACCTTGCTATCCACCTTCCCAGATTTGTGGAGAAACTTGGGGCTTGAAAATCTTCAAAGTGAAGCCTTCTTGCCCACTGACATACTCAGGATTGAAGAGACAGATCCAGTCTGGTCCTAGGCTTCCCATCTAAGGGAACTGGGGCAGAGGTAGGCATTTTCTCTTTGCCTGATTTGCCTGCTTTTGTTACAGGCCCCCTCCTCAGTGGTCCACCACATCAGTGACTCTGGACTGGCTGTTGACGTGCCATCGGATGTACCATATGTTAGGCTCGACTCGCCACCTTCCTTTGACAATAACACCTACACCAACCTTCCTCTTGATTCCCTGTCAGGGAAACACCCACCCCCAGCCCCATCCTGTTTGCCCCCTCTGCCTCCTAAGGCTGAGATCTGCTCCAAGCCTGTGACATACGCCACAGTCATCTTCCCTGGAGGGGACAAGAGTGGAGGAGCCTCCTTCGAGCCAGCCCAGGATCCACCTAATAGCGAGATTCCACCCAGCTAAGCTGTTCACCATCCTGTAAACTCACAGAGATCATCCCCAGGGTTCTGTGTAGCCACCCACGCAGCCTGTGCCCTAGATCCTTAGGATATCAGAGCAACTAGGGTCTTTAGGATCTGATCTAATATCTTGACTTTTCTCACCTGGTAAGTGATACTTGGAACGAGTGAGGTGTCTGGGGAAGTCCCCCACGCTAGTTCCTCTGCCATTACACCACAGGGCTAAATAAACTCTAAATGATAATATATGAGCTCTTGATGCTTGAGGGGGAAGGAAAGGGCCCAAGTTTGACTTCACATGGCCCGAAAACTGAAAAGACTGGTCCAGAGTTTGTGTTGTATGATCTCCTGCCTGTTCTGCTAGCGGGGAAGTGGTTTCCCTCCCTGGTCAGAATACTGCACACAATTTGAATTAAGGGGCATCAAGAAGACCTCTTCAAAAGTATTTTGTGTCTTTATCAGGATACCTGAAAGTATAGAGTCATTTTCTTGAGTCTAGAAATCTCTTCTGCTTTCTGCTCTATACCTTGTAAACAAGTGACGTCTTATGATGTAACAACATATGGTGGGAGAAGGGGGATAATAATTAGTTAAAGGAGATTCAGGACAGATGGGGTATGAGAGATGGAGTTGGAAAGAAACAGGAGTAAGATCAGAAACTGAAATAGATACCAAGCTTATTCCTTGGCAGGACAAAGGATTTTCAAGCACCAGGAAATAAAAGAACTTTGCAGACATCAGTTTTACCAGAGCTGGCTCTTTCTCAACTGGGTGATCATCTGGTAGTTCTGTTCCCTTTGGCCTGAACTCTGAGCCTGGGACGAGTCCAGTGGAAAAAGGGCATGGGGGTGAGGGGAGGAGGAATAAATGGTAAGGGTATGGCCATGGTTAAGTGTAAATGAAAGCTAGTCCAGGCTGGGGATAGGAGGCCCTTTAAGGTTTCTGCCATGATTTCTTCTCAACTGTTCAGTTTGAAAATATTTGCCCATACTGAGATGAGAGACTTAAATGGAGAAGATGAGGTGCTCAGGAACCCAGTCTTTTATAATCATGGAGAACTAAGCAAAAAGAGGTTTTCGCCATCTGGACCATCTGGAAGGGCCCTAAGCTTGGTCTAGGTATCTGAGGAGAAGGAACAGGCAGGGACTGTGTAAGTCTAGTGATGCTATTTTCAGGAAGCTCTGGCAGGATGTTTTGAGCTTCCTCTGATAGAGTCTCAGCCTGTGACAGAACCTAAATTTAGGGAGGCAGGAGCTGCCTACCAATCAACTAAGCCCTCATTTCCCCTGGCTAGGATGACTGGGGACTTGCCTGGTGGGAAGGCAAGGTGGGGGTGGGGGAGGGCAGGAGAATGTGGAGGAAGGGCAGAATAGGTCTAAAAAGTACCCCTCTGGGAGAAACTTACCCTGGTCTGAATGTAGTTTGAACTTTTTAGAACGTGACAGAAGTAAAGGTATATTTAACAATACAAAAGAAAATACTAAGATAATCAATTGGCTGGTAGAGAAGAGGGAAGGAGAAATATATTAATTCCATCATTGCTTTGGTTGGTATTCATAGACTTCCAACCAGAGTCATAGGTATAAAAGTAACTTCTAAGATGAGAATACTAAACTAAATTTCATTATAAGAGACACAAAAACAAAGCAAGGAAAATGCAGGTGACATGGTGAGATGACTGCTTCATATCAGAACCTTTGGAATTCAGTTAAAGAAGTTCTCAGAGGAAAATTCACACCCTTAACAAGAATTAAGCATCTTACTCAAATAGCTAGTTAATTTTAAAGGAGAAAAATGACATAACTAATACATAAATAAAAGAGCTTATTCTTTGAAGTAAAATGAAATAACAAAGTGTTAGCTAACTTTACTCAAGAAGATGGATGAAATAAATGACAAGGGGGAAATCATCACAGACATAAACACAAGGAAAAAAATAACAAGATTATTTTGTGCTGGTGGTGGTGGTAGAGTGGGAATGACTGTAAAGGGGCCTGAAAGAACTTTTGGGGGTGATTAAATGTTCTCTATCATGTTTGTGGTAGTGGTTACATGGGTGTATACATTTGTCAAAACTCATCATTTAAATAGGTGTACTTTACTGCATGTAAATTATATTTTGATAAAATTTATTTTAAAAAATACTTGAAAGGCCATTGGGGAATAGTTAAAATAATCTTACAGGAAAAAAATCTTTAAAGTATTACACAAAACTCAGCAGCCATAAAAGAATTCATAGATACATTAAAACTGACACATTAGGATAAATTAAAAAAAGACTGATAGTTTTCCCTTTATGACAAAAATACCATAAACAAAAGTCAAAACACAAAATGAAGAAAAATTTTGCAGCTCATACAAAGGCAGATGGCTCATTTCCCTAATCCCTACAAATCAACTAGAAAACAAATACTTAATAGAATACAGTCACAGGATACATACCTATAGCTCACACAAAATGAAATATAAACATAATAAAGATGTTTAACTTCATCTAAGGGAAATACAAATTAAAAGTACATTGAGGGCTTCCCTGGTGGCGCTAGTGGTTGAGAATCTGCCTGCCAATGCAGGGGACACGGGTTCGAGCCCTGGTCTGGGAAGATCCCACATGCCGTGGAGCAACTAGGCCCGTGAGCCACAACTACTGAGCCTGCGCATCTGGAGCCTGTGCTCCACAACAAGAGAGGCCGCGATAGTGAGAGGCCCGCGCACCACGATGAAGAGTGGCCCCCACTTGCCACAACTAGAGAAAGCCCTCGCACAGAAACGAAGACCCAACACAGCCAAAAATAAATAAATAAATTAAAAAAAAAAAAGTACATTGAGAGTGATTTTAAAAGAAAGTGGTTAGAGAAATCTGAAAATTCTCTCCTCCATAAAAGAAACAAGAAAACTGGCAAAAACAGAATTAACTTTTTCAGAACTCTGGAAATTAACCAATGGCTTGCATCAATCCAAGGAGTATTTACTCAAGAAAAATGCCTTTCCCCTGCCCCTATTTGATTTAAAAGACAACTTCATTAAGCAATAATTATATACCTGTGTTGATGGGTACACCATTTATTAAGATGTAACTTTTATGACAATAACAATATGAAGAAGGGGGGAGGGAATGGGGCTATATAGTATCAGTTTCTGTATATTATTGAAATTAAATTGGTATTAATCTGAACTAGATTGTTTTAAATTAAAATGCTAACTGTAATCCCTACAGCAAGAAAATAACACAAATTATATAGTAAAAGAGATGACAAGGGAATTAAACTTAACTCATTTAATATAACAAAAGACAGTGAAGGAATAGAGGAGAAAAAAAGACATAAGACAAGTAGAAAACAAATAACAAGATGGAAGACATAAATCTTACCTTACCAGTAATTATACTGAATGTAAATAGATTAAACATTCCAATTAAAAGGCAGAGATTGGCAGAATGGATTAAAAAACACATGATCCAACTATATGCTGTCTCAAGGAGACAAACTTTAGATTGAAAAACACAAGTTGGCTGAAAGTAAAAGAATGGAAAAACATAAATCATGCAAACTAGCTATAAAGCACTGGAGTAGCTATAATAATATCAGACAAAATAGACTTTAGGACAAAAATTGTTACTAGTGATAAAGAAAGGACATTCTATAATGATAAAAGACTCAACCCATTAAGAAGATATAATGATGATAAACATATGGGTACCTAACAACGGAGTTTCAAAATACAGCAGAAACTGATAGAACTGAAGGGAGAAATAAAGAGTAATGGTTGTAGACTTCAATATTCCACTTTCAAAAATGATAGGACAAGTAGGTGGAAGATTGCAAGGAAAGAGTAGACATGAACAGCACTATAAACCAACTAGACCTCACAGATACCTATAGAACACTCCACCCAACAACAGCAGAATACACATTCTTCTCAAGTATACATGTAACAGTCTCCAGGACAGACCATATATTTGACCATAATCAAGTCTAAATAAATTTAAAAGGATTGAAATCATACAAAGTATGTTTTCTGACCATAATGGTATGAAATTAGAAGTCAATAACAGAAGTAAATTTCGGAAACTCACAAATATGTGGAAATTAAACAACTCACTCCTAAATAACAAACAGGAAAAAGAAATCACAAGAGAAATTAGAAATACTTTGAAATGAGTGAAAATAATTTCACAACATACCAAAACTTAGGTGATTCAGCAAAGTCAGTGCTTAGAGGGAAATTTATAGCAGTAAATACCTATATTAAAAAAAAAAAAAAAAGAAGATCTCAAATTAACAACCTAACTTTCCACCTGAAGAAACTAGAAACAGAAGAGCAAACTAAACTCAAAGAAAGTAGAAGGAAGGAAATAATAAAAATTAGAGCAGAAATAAATGAAATAGAGAACAGAAAAACAATAGAAAAAAATTAGCAAAACCAAGAGTTGTTCTTTGACCAGATCAACAAAATTTACAAACCTTAGCTAGACTGGACAAGAAACAAAGAGAAGACGACTCAAATTACTAAATCAGGAATGAAAGTGGAAGGAGAACTACTGACCTTATGAAATAAAAAGGATTATAAGAAATATTATGAACAACTGTATACCAACAAATTAGATAACTTAGATGAAATGGACAAATTCCTAGAAAGACACAAACTACTGACACTGACTTAGGAAGAAATAGAAAATCTGAATAGACGTATACCAAGTAAAGAGGTTTAATTAGTAATCAAAAAACTTCCCAAAAGAGAAGCCCATGCCCAGATGGCTTCACTGGTGAGTTCTACCAAACACTGAAAGAGTTTTAAAACCAATCCTTCACAAACTCTTCCAAAAAACAGAAGAGGAAGGAATACTTCCCAACTCATTCTATGAGGCCAGTTTTACTTTGTTACAAAAACCAGACAAAGAGATCACAAGAAAACTACAGATCAACATTCCTTATGAATGTAGGTGCAAAAATCTTCAACAAAACACTAGTGCATAGGACCTAGGAACAAATAGAAAGGATTATACACCATGACAAAGCGAGAGTTATTCTAGGAATGCAAGGTTGGTTCTACATTTGAAAATCAATATGATACACCATATTAATAGAAAAAAACCCCCAAACCACATGATCACTTCAACGGGTGACGGAAAAAGCATTTGACAAAACCCAACACTCTATCATGATAAAAACACTCAACAAACTAGAAATAGTATGGGATTTCGTCAACCTGATAAAGAACATCTATAAAAAATTCACAGCTAACATCATACTTAAAGGTAAAAAACTAAAACTTTTCCCCTACAGTTGAGAACAAGACAAGCATGTCCACTCTTGTCACTTTTATTCAACATTGTACTGTAGGATCTAGCAAGTGCATTTAGGCAAGAAAAAGAAATAAAAGGCATCCAGATTGGAAAGAAAGAAGTAACATTATCTCTATTCGCAGATAACATGATCTTGTATATAGAGAATGCTAAGGAGTGCACCCAAACCAAAAAAACTTAGAGCTAACAAATGAATTCAGCAAAGTTTCAGGATACAAAACCAATATGCAAAAAAAAGTTTTATTTCTATACCTTAGCAATGAACAACCCAAAATGAAATTAAGAAAACAATTCCATTTATAATAGTACCAAGAATAATAAAATTATTTAGGTATAAACTTAACAAAAGAGGTGTAGGACTTGTGCATTAAAAACTACAAAACATCACTGAAAGAAAGTAAAGAAGACCTACATATATGGAAAAGATATGCCACTTTCATGGATCAGAAAACTTAATATTGCTAAGATAGCAATTCTCTGAAAATTGATTTATAGATTCAACATAATCTCTATCAAAATTACAGCTCTCCTTTTTGTGGAAACTGTGGAAACTGACAAGCTGATCTAAAAGTCATATGGAAATGCAAGAGACCCAGAATAGCCAAAACAATCTTGAAAATGAATAATAAAGTTGGAAGACTCACACCTCCTGATTTTAAAACTTACTACAAAGCTGCAATAACCAGGACTGTGTGTACTGGCATAAGGACAGACACATAGGCCAACGGAATAAAATTGAGACTTCAGAAATAAACCCATACATCTAATAAAACCATACATCAACAAGAATGTTCAGTCATTTAAATGGGGGAAAGAATAGTCTTTTCAATAAGTGGTGCTGAGAAAGTGTATATCCACATGCAAAAGAATGAATTTGGAAACTTACCATTCACTATATGCAAAAAATTAACTCAAAATAATCAAAGACCTAAATAAAAGCTAAAACTATAAAACTCTTAGAAGAGAACAGAGAAAAAAAATCTTTGTGGCCTAAGGTTGGCAATGGTTTCTAAGATATGATACCAAAGCACAAGCAACCAAAAAACAAAAACAAAACAGATAAACTGGACTTCATCAAAACAAAACACTTTTGTGCTGCAAAACAGTACCATCATGAATGTGAAAAGACAATTTACAGAATGAGAGAAAATATTTGTAAATCAAATCTGATAAGGGTCTAGTATCCGGAATATATAAGAAACTCTTCAAGCTCAACAAAAAGGCAAATATTCCAACAACAAATGGACAGAAGATTTGAATAGACATTTCTCCAAGAAGATATACAAGTGGCCAATAAGCTCATAAAAAAATAATCAACATCATTAGTCATTAAGGAAATGCAAATCAACACCACAATGAGATACCACTTCACAATCACTAGAATGGCTATAATCAAAAAAACAAATAATAATAATTGTTTGTGAAGATGTGAAAAACTGGAATCCTTACACATTGCTGGTGGGAATGTAAATGGTACAGCAACTTTGGAGAACAATTTGACAGTTCCTTAAAGAGCTAAACAGAGAGTTTCTGTATGATCCAACAATTCCATTCCTAGGTATATACTGAAGAGAACTGAAAACATATGTTCATACAAAAACCTGTACACAAATGTTTATCGTAGCATTATTCATAATAACCAAAAAGTGGAAACAACCCAAATATCCATTAGCTCATAAATGGATAAACAAAATGTGGCATATCCATAAAAAGGAGTGTTATTCAGCCACAAAAAGGAATTCTACAACATGGAAGAACCTTGAAAAGATTATGTTAATGGATCTCACCTTATTATATAAGACGGAATCAGTTCATCTCAAAGCCTCCCTGGAATCCGGTCGAGCTCTGATTCTAATTTCTGCCACAGTTGCATTCATGACTGTTAAAGAGTTAAGAAAGATCTAAGTTTCATGCTTTAGAAACACAGGCTTTTATTTTGACAAAGATACAGATAAAGGCTAGCATATTTAATATGTATACTATACAGTATCTTAAAAAGGAGACTTGGGGCATATCTTTGTATTACATGTAATAAAAGAATCATGGTCCCTTCAGATGATTTTTGTTTGTTTTAACATATACATTCTTGAATTTCTTCTTCATCTTTATTCTCCTTGACATCGGCCACTCTGACAAATCCTGAAAATAGGAACATAAAGAGTAATACAAACACAAAGAATTTCCTCAGCAATTACAAATTTAACTCATGGCCTGGAATAGGAGGAGATTTGCTGGGCCCTAAAGCAAGAAATATTCTTTCCTCTCTTTTACTTGCCCATATCTTATCATTTACCTTCACAGACATTACATTGTGGTTTCTAAGGCCTTCTTTCTCCCTTAGTGACTATCCAGCTACTCCAAGGGAACAATCTATTTGTTTAAGCTGGGACCAAGGAGGAACTTCCTATGCCTAAGGGTTATAGATGCTGAAACAAAGGGCCATGAGAGGCTCTTACACTGTTGAACAATATAAGGGGTCTCTGTCTAGGCTGGGTCTGGCACTGTGAGAGAAGGACAATTACCTCTGGAGCAAGGACTAATCCTAATATCTGTATGTCCCTTCTTATTTGGAGGTACAGTCTTTGACTGCTTGTGAGTAAGAATCTGAGACTGTTCTTTATGTCTCTCAGACAAGGGTTCCAGGAAGGAATGCTTACTCTGCAAATTTCCTTCAAAGGAGTTATTTTCCTCCAGGAATTCTCCCTCTATCCAAATCCTGGTCAAGCAGGTGTCAAAAGGTCTGATGATGTTAGTCAAGGACATGGACTCTCTCTTTCCATATCTCATTACAGAGGCTTTAAGCTCAGAGACCCACTGGTGATAGACAGGGCAGGTCACACATCGAGAGAAGAACTCCTTAAAGTACTGAAAGGAAGCGAAGGTCCATTAGCTCAGGGATTAGTACCTTCTTTCCTCCACTCCACTCCATCAGAACTTACAGCAGTCCCTACTCAGCATACTCACTCAGGGCTGGGTTAACAGAAAGGAGTAAAGTACACCCAGATGGTAAAGTAGGCCCAGAAAGTCTGTTTTGAGATACAGAGGAACTGGAATGTTTTAGACTCAGAAGGCAGGGATGCAGGGAGATGTGTCAAACTATAGACTGAGCCAGAGTGGTCCATTGAGAAGGGCTAAGTGTTAACTTTTTAATGGTACTGGGTAGTAGCTGTACAAATCCAGCAAGTTAAGGAATCCAGTCCTGACCATGCAAGAATACCTGGGAGGATACATGAGGTAGGTGGAAAGACTTTCTAGGTGGAGTAAAAAAAGGGTTCAAGGGGGAAAAAGAGACAGAGGCAGCAAGGAGAAGAGTAGGGGAGAGATGCAGGTGGCAGAAAGAGTACCATAACTTAGGTGTTAGTTGAAGGGTAACGGAGACAGGTACCTTGAGGGTTTGGTGGGGAGTCTCTGAGGGAGTATGCGCGAAGACACCCTCTGGCATCTTCTGTAACATTAGCACATGGCACTCTAGGAATCGGACAAAGCCATGTGAACCAAATAGTGAGGCATTGGTTCTTTTCACCAACTGGCGAGCCTTGGAGAAGTGGTGCTCAAATAGCTTCCACTGTGAGTCCTGGGCAAACCTGAAAGGGAAGAATCACAGCTCTCAGCTCTCTCCCCTGCTTACCAACCACGGCTCTTTCATAGAACTGTCACTTTTTTAAGGCTCTAAGATCTCCTGGACAGTCAGAATTGTGATTCTGGTAAGTGGCCAAGGCTACTAACTCACATGTAAGGAGACTTAAAAGGAAACCAATGATATTCAGCCTTGCCATGGGTTATCTTGCACTTAAATGTAACTCTAAACCTTAACCTTAATCTATAAGCCCAAACCTGTTAAGGGACAAGAAGAACCCTACGAATAAGATGTGGGGTAAATGGGAGGTGAATGGTCTTTAGAAGTGGGTTGGATGAGAGAAGCTGCCGCAATGAGAAGCCCACACACTGCAATGAAGAGTAGCCCCCACTTGCTGCAACTAGAGAAAAACCGCGCGCAGCAACGAAGACCCAACACAGCCAAAAATAAATAAATAAAAAAAATAAATTTATAAAAAAAAAACAAAAACAAAGAAGTGGGTTGGAGATGTGGAACAGTCCTGCCTGGGAGGGCAAAAGGCAATAGTTTAAATGAGTTCATGGTGTCTTCAAATTTCTACCCTTTCCCACAGCCCTGAGTAACACGCTGGTACCCCACATTACCACATGGCCAGAGAGGAGTGGACCCCCAGCATGACATTGCTCTGAGAATTTAGAATGCAGCTGTGCTCATAATGTTGAATGAAATGCAGACATTCCCCAAAGGGCCGACACAGCCATCCTGTGGACAGAGAAAGTAACCAAGTTAGTATAAGTTGTCCATGTAGGAAGTGGTATAGAAGGTGTGTGGTACAGGGGAGGAGACAGCACCTGAAAGGCAGACATCCCTGAATCACAACGTGGTTCCTAGACCTTAAGGAACCAGAAGCCAGGAGCAGAGGCCATGCCTAAGGGACAGGCTCATGACTGCCTACGTTCCAAACCCAGGACCCCACCTGAGGTCTGAATCCCTCAGGAGTACAGCAGAGCCCGGCACAAATTTACCTTTTCCGTAGAGCAGCAGATCTAAGCAAGCAGAATAGAAGCAGGCCAGGCCAAGGACATCATGACCCTGGGCAATGAGCGCCCACTGACTCTCCAGCACATGGACACACAGATCAAATCTGCCGAGAAACAGAGCCACTGGGACCAGCTAGAGAATGGGGAGGACAGTATAGGAGAGGAGGGGATCTTACACCTTCAAAGCAGCCTAATATCCCCTAAATCTCCTCTCCATAACTCTATTTATATAGAGAGCATCTGTGCCTGGGATCAGACCTGTCTCTAAGGCAACGGAAGTGGGAAAATCACTCTGAGACAATTTCCAGGGTCTTGATCAATTACCTACCTCCCTGCAGAAAAATGGGGGATAAAAGGAGTATCTGGTAGCTCAGACTCTGCATTTCTACTCCTGACCCCTCAAACTTAAGACAATGCTTCCTGGAGTGACTAGAGAAGAGACAGTCCTGGCTGTGGAGAGGGAACAGTTTCTCCCTCTCCACTCTAAGCTTCTCTGGAAGATCATATCCTCCCTTCTAAGGCAACAAATACAAAGGACAGAAAATGATCTTAATACTTTTTCTTCAGAAATGCAGATCTGAAGAGAACTGAGAGAACCAGGTTCTCCAGAGCTGGTTTCTTGAGGTGTCTGCATATCTCACGAGCTTGAAAACCTAAGGAGGTTAAAGAGCATCATGTGAGGTCTAGAGGTGAACCTGGCCTCTCTAAAAGCCCTAGGCCCACCAGCGTCAGGCCCCATTACCCAGCCTGATGGAGAAGTCAAGATGGCCGAGGCAGAGCTTGGTGTAGGCCAAGGCCTGCATGAGCTGGGCTGTGGCCAACAATCCCTCCCTGGAGAACCAACATAGGCTGTTCTTCTGAATGGCCACCTGCTCACAATGCAGCCACTTCTCCTTGTCACCCATGTTCTGGGAGAACTGGGAGAGGGCCACGTAGGCAGAGACAACCTGCAGGGCAAAAAACATGGGGTAAATATTCTGACTGTACAGTCAGGCTGCATCTCCATCTCGCCCCTCTCCTGCATAAGAGCCCCCTGCGTGCTTTGCTGCTCACTCAGTCAGCACTCCTGGGGGCCCCACCACTCACCTCAACTCCAGCTATGAAAACACACTCCTTCTCACCCCTACACTTCTAATTTGATCATTCTCACTGCCTGTTCTTGAAACAAACCACTTTCTCCATCTGCGCCTCTTGTTTCTCCCCAATCCAAGACTTTCCCCTTCAAAACGCTGGCCAAACTGCACGTCTTCTATGTTTTCCCTAATTAAGTCCTCTGATTCTTGCCCCTTAGAACTCTTCAGAACTGCTGCCTAGATCTCTGTTATCAGTTGCATGCACATTTGACATCATTGATGACACTCTTGACACACTGTGTTCGTTAGGTTTCCAATAGAATAATCTTATTAAAATATAAGCAGACTTGGTCACTCCACTTCTAAGAAACCACTAACAGCTTCCCACCTTCTTTAGAGTAAAAGCCAAAACCCCTACAGTGGCCTACAGGGCCTGCACCATCTCCCATCCCCCTCCCTACACTGACTCATCTCCTGGCTCTTCCACCTCTCCTCCCTCCCCTCTAGTCACACTGCCCTCCTCACTGTTCCTCAAACACAGACGGCGTGCCTTGTGCATTCGCTATGCCCTCTTCCTCGCCACCCTTCTCCCAGACAGCCAGGTGGCTTACTTTCTCATCTCCTTCAGATAGTTGCCCACATGCCACCTGCTCAGTAAGGCTTTCCCTACCATCTTATTAAAATTGCATCCCCACCCCTCACCCTGCAGCCAGTTCCCAGAACTGCGTGTCCTCTGGTCTTCACGTAATTTTTCTTCATTGTATTTATTATCACCTAACATACGACATATTTCACTTATCTGTTTCCCTGGAACCAAGATCAGTGCCTGGCACAGAATAGGTGTTCGTCAGATATTTGTTGAATAAATGGATAAAAGAGAGATATAGACAGATGGACACTAAAATTAGGAAGACATATTTCCCTTTCTTCTTTTTTCCTAAGTCAGCAATTCTGATCCTTTTTTTAGACCACTGGCTTCTTTGAGAATCTGATGAAAGCTATGATCCCTTCCCCACTTCCTATCACTCCCCAAATGCTCTTTTGAACACACACACAAAAGTCAACATTCATTTCAGAGAGTTCACAGATAGCTTCGTACCTGGAAGCCCATCTATAAACTGCAAATTGAGAACCCTGCTCAAACCCAAATCAGTGGTGTCCCGCTAAGTCTGGGCTACTGTGGAACCACACTTAACCAGGGACTTGGCAGGGTCTCTCCACCTAGCATTTTAGGTTTCTGCGTGAGGACAGAGGTAAACCAAGGGCTGGCTTACCTGGGCTTCACTGGCAGACTCCTTGGCTGAATTCTCCTGCATAAGAGTGGCCAGGTAGGCAAACCTGCGGCTGCTGGCTGTGGCCTCCAGGTTGTAGAGCTGCCAGAGCAGGGAGAGGCATTGCACCTGCTGCTGCAGGATTGCCAGCTTCTTCTTACTGGTGTGAAACAAAGGGTGGTTAGCGTGCCCTTATTCTTCACCAGTGTCCGCTATCCTTCCCCACAAGAAATCTGAGTCTACTCACCCAGACTTTCAGACTCAGAAAGGTTCCTGGGATCCCACTACTTCTAACCCAATATGCCTTTTAAATTCATCCCTCTCAACCAGAGAAAAAGTTTTCAAAGAGGTTTTTTAAAAAAGGTTTCATTCTTTGAATTGCTCTTTTGGTTGAATACATTTCCTATAAATTATTATAGCTCAATAACCAGGTAGCAATTTAGTATTATGTGTATATATATCAGAGAAATAATATTGATATTAAATTGCCATATATGTGTATGTGTACACACAATACACATATATGTATCTTTATTTGAAAGACACAGGATAATACCATACTCCAAAAACAAAAGAAGTCCTCATTCAGCTACAATGAATTGGCTGTAAAAAGAGCAGTCTTTATAGTCAAATAGGCAAAACTCCAGGCTGGGTCCTAGTTTAGTTCTCTGTGGCCCTAAATGGAAACAGGACAAGTTGGCTAGGCTTCTCACTTCTCACTAGGATTGTCTGGGGGTTGGCTCAGGGAACAGGAACGCCAGCATTTCTCTAGGAATGTTTGGAAAATGACACCAAACCAGGTCCAAGGGAAATTCCTTTTCAGCAGACGAAGGGCTTGCCTAGCCAATTTTTTGGCCAAGGTGATCTGTCCCATGTTGAAACAGACCTGGAGACGGTAAAATGAGAAACAGTAATGTAAATGTGGGAAGAATATTAAGGACAAGGTTCTAGATGTAACACACTGGCTTTTATTTTGGAATGTGTACTTGGGGCCCTTGAGGTGCTAGAGTGAGCTGAGTTGGAGCAGAGCCTGGCCACGCTACCAGGCACCAGTAGGGCCACGAGCCAAGTAAAGGAGTGAGAAAACAGAATTACGGAGAAAGCACTCTCCTTTCTCATCTCCCACACATTTGTCAGTGAGTAGTAGAGGAAGGCTATGATTTAGAAAGTGATGCTCCTAGACTCAGATGGGATTATCATTTGGACAGAGACTGAGATGCTTCAGATGCCATGGAAAGCATCTGAGATATCACCAAATCCCGTATCCCTCTTCATAAACAAGTTGTACCACCATAGTGCATTTGAGGGTAGGATCTGAGGAACTACCTTGAGGTTATCATATACCTGCATGTTCTGTGGCTAAATCCTCCAAGAAAATGATAAAGTCTATGGTAATTTCTGAACAATCTTAGGAAGACTGCACAATAATTCTTTCTTATAAAGGGAAAGAAATAATTATTTAACTTTGCTCCAAAGACCTTTTGGTTGAAACACAAATAATGCAATACCTTGGACAACTCTTAACACTCCCTTTGGTGTTCAAAGGCATTATACACATTAGGTTTACTCTCCTAACCAAGGTTATCTTAAGGTTCACATTGCAACTAGTTTTTATTTATTTATTTATTTTATTTTAAAGCTCGGCTCTCTAACAAAACATCCCCCATGGTTTTATGAAGTCATCATTTATAAACTGATAAATAATCATTCCAACACATTTTGTTCTGTTGGATTTAACAGTATTGAGGCTGGGGGAAGTTGCTGTTATGAGTTATTCATACAGAATAAGTAAGTTTACCCCTATTTGTCCTTTGAAAATGGAATGTCTCATGGCATGCTTTCCCCAGAGTTTCTATTTGATATACAAATCTCATTCCCTGGGAAATTTGTTATAAATGATATACAGTGATCTACAAGGTATATTTATTTATTTATTTTTAAAACAAGATGTGGAATGGAGTATAGAGAGCTCCTATTTGTATATAACAAAGGAAGGGGAAAGATTATATACATTTATGTATGCTGAGCCCCTCTGGTAGAATACATAAAGAGAGGACACAGTGGCTCAGTGGTAGGGTTGCGGGGAGAGACTCTGAAATGTATGTTCTTTTTTTCCTTCTAGCTTTATTGAGATATATTTGACATATAACACTGTGTAACTTTAAGGTGTGCAATGTGATGATTTTTTTAATTGAGGGATAACTGACATACAACATTGTATTAGTTTTAGGTGTATAACATAATGATTCAATATATGTATATACTGGAAAATGATCACTACAGTAAGTTTGATTAATATCCATCACCACATATAATTACAATTTTTTTTCTTATGACGAGAACTTTTAAGGTCTACTCTCTTAGTAACTTTCAAATATACAATATTGTTAACTACCGTCACATGCTGTATATCACATCCCCAGAATTTACACCTTTTGACTTACCTTCACCCATTCTGTTCACCCCTGCATCCCCCTGAATTAGTTTATATACACTCCAGTGAGCAAAGGACATGACAGGCAATTCACAGAAATAAATGACCAATAAACATTTAAAGAAGACTTATAATATCTGATGTTGGTAAGGATGTGAAGAAGTGAGAAAAACTCGAATTCATATAATACTGTAGTGGACAATTTGGCATTATATTTATTAATTGTAAAATCATTCATATTGTCTGCCTTAGCATTTCCACCTCTGGAAATTTCTCTTACAGAAACACTCTCACAAGGGAATAAAGAGATATTTACAAAAATATTCACTGTAGAAATGTTTATAATAACCCCAAATTAGAGACAACCTAAATGTACATGAAGAATGGAATAGTTAAGTAAATGTGATATATGGATATAACGTAGTACTTGGCACCTGTAACTATGATTGGATGTATGCCAATATGCAAATATGTTCAATCTGTATTTTTAAGAATAAAAGCCAGATGCAGAAAAAAGACAATGTAGAATTATGATTCTATTTTAAAAATAATGGAAAACAATAATGATATGACTATGTGTGTATAGCTGGTGGAATTCACACCAATTATTAACTATGCTGGGGGTGACATGGGATTAGTAAGCACTCTTTGACTTTCTACATGTATTTCTGCTTTGAATTTGAATCACATTTATAATTGCACACATAAAAAGAGATTTTAAAGGAAATAACAGGATATTCCTCAAGGAGAAACAACCCAAACTTCAAGGTTACCCCCTGCCCTCACCTCTGACCGAAGACAGCAGAAAGTGGCCTCCTCAAACTGAGAGATCTTCACCTTGTGCTTTTTAAAAAACGAGAATGCTGAGGGTTGGCCCAGAAGGCTGCTTGCCTTCCTCAAATAAAGGAAGGCCTCCAAACAAGACAAGGGGTGGAGAAACTGGATTAGGATTTGGATGTTGCTAAGCGTGTGACTGGGGCGAGGGCTAGATCAAGGTTATGATGAATTTGAACTGGGGCAGGATTTAGTTAGAAATGGGGAGCTGGACTGTGTGTGCAGGAGTTGGGGCAGGGCTGGCAGCACATGGTGCTCCTTCACTCCCACTTCGTATTTTCTCCTAGACCCATTACAGCTCCTTTCTCTCTCCCACTTTCCTCCACTTTTCATTGCAAGTTACTGGATGGTAAGAAATCCCTATCAAATTCCCCTAGTCATAGGGCTCAGCTCAGGGGCAGAGAGCAGAGCTTGCTCACCATGTAATTATCTGACAGGTCCAAGGAGGCAGCGGCAGCCTCCAGCAGGTAATAAAACGCACAAGTGGTTTCTCCAATGACCAGGCAGTGCTGGGTGAGAGGTGACAGTACTAACTTCAGGACTTCCTTACAGTGGCAGGGCTTCGTGGTCAACATGTCTTTCTCGGGGCTGGTCTGAGCCAGTTTCCTGTTCACTTGATCCAGGAACTCCTCCTCTGTTCTTTGTGGAGAGAAGATGAAGAGCTGAGAGTGGCCACACAGTAGCCGCTCTTGCTGAGGCATTACCAGGTCTCAAAGCCACTTTGTCCAGGAAGCTTTCCTTTATAATTCATTAATTCTATGTCTATCTTTCTCCTCCATCGCTCCATAAGGTTTTGAAAGTCAGGGACCTGGTCTATAATGGCAAAGCCAAAGTACCTCACAAACTAAAGGAAACGACCACACCTGAAGAGTAAACTAACACTGTTACATGAAAACATAAAAATGATACAAAGCAGTAAGTAATAATACCTTTATCTATTAGCACATTTGAACTCCATCATGGCATATTTGAATATTATTTTATATAACACCACCACCTTATCCTACAATAACCCTGCCATTCAGGTAGGCAAAAATTACCTCCCTTTTACAGATGAGGAAATTGAAGCTCAGAGAGGTTAAGTGACTTATGTATGACCTCACAGCTGAGTAGAACCAAAACTAGAGTTCACCTTTCTGACTACTAGTCCAATGCACTTTCTACAGGCACCACGAGTCCAAAAGAGGTCTGATCTTTTTGAGATAGAATGATTGAAAGAAGTGGGAACTGAGGAGGGCTTTGAAGGATGGTGAACATTTTGTTAAGTGGAAGGATGTGGATGTCACTGAGTATTTTTAAAAAGCAGAACTGTGTGAGCAGAGACACAATAAGTGTGGGGGTGATTCACGTAGAATATAGATTTTTGTTTGAAAACTGAAGGAAACCAGGTTGGATAAATATAATAGGAAACTCGAGAGTGGCTGGTGAATTCAAGGTAGGAACATGTAAAATTGATAAGATAGGCACTGGAAAGCCAGGAGGTACATGGTTATGAAATGTAAAATCATTTTAATATCATCTGGGCTCAAAAGTAATTGAGAAGGCAAATTTATAGCTGAAAAAAATCTGCTACATGTACAATACATTTGAGAGCTATTAAATAAAGTTTTTCTTAATCACTAAAAAATAATTTCCCTACAAACAATCAAAAATTGCCTTTCTGATTCTCTGTTAACTTGAATTTTGGGCTGAGTACAAGAGTCACTACTCCTGGGTGGTCAGATGCCTTCCTTGTCTGCAGGTAAGGTGAGTGCCCTAGTTTAATGGTTATCTGTGTCTCACTTCCTGGCCTCCTCCACGCCCACTCTCAGCATCTCCATCTACCTGCAGTGTTCCCTTGTGAAGGCCTCCTGACTTCTGGGTGATTTTGTCTGGAACTGAAAACTGTCTGTAGGGAGAAAGAGATGATTATCTTTAATTGCCCATATTTGTATTAACTGAGAATATTTAAAATTCCTGACTACCTTTCCACTGCAGCTTAGTTCATGACCTAATTGCCTCCCCCATTATAAAAATGATAAGTTTAGGTTTAAAATTAGCCTTACACACAAGATTAGGGTGCTAATTTTTTCCTTAAATGCAACTATTTGTGATTCAAATAGTAACTCCTTTCATTCTCAAACTTCCCAAACCAATTCCTAATTCTGTTTGCAAAAGAAATGAATAAAGAATGTGTCCATCTGGTTTGATGACTAATTCTAATAGTAGAAATCCAAGAATATATCTAGATCAGATTTACGACTAGATGGGAGCAAACCACAGATCCTAAGACCTAGTGAAGAAAATCATGAGGGCACACATCCCACCAGAGTCACAATGACCAGCAGAGGTTTTCAGCTTTACCTGGGTGGCCTTAAATAACCTTATCCTCTAGATTTGCCTTTTCCTCTGCAGCTGTCTTCTGACCAAAAAGCAAAGACTGGGAATGATGTGGGGATGTTACCTATTTGGGCTCAGGAGCACAGGTGGTGGGACTGAAAAGGAGTCTAAGAGAATAATTATAGGGAGGACTTGCGTTAAGTAAAAGGACTGGCTCTCTGATTATTTAATGCTGTCACCTAAGGTAAGGTAAAGTAAGGCTAAGGTAACTAAGGAAACTGGAATTTGGCAGCACTACTGCAATGCACAATTGTCAGGGCATCACCATATCATAGCCCATGTGAATAGCACCCTCTGTTCTGCATGGTCATGTACAACGGCCCTGGGTCTGAGAAGCCTCCTCAGGGTCCGGCTGTGCTGGAAAGGTCTTGGGCCTCTCTCACAGCTGGACTGACCAGGCTGTCGAATCTACAGCTGACAGTGACCTCTCAAAAACAAAAGGCCATATAGGAAATATGAATGATAGTGTGATTTCTTCATAATACCAACCAGGACATTTACTACTTTCCTCTTTCCCCTCAGAAATTACAAAAGTGCAAATGACTGTAGAGCTCATCAGCCAGTGACCAATTTCTCCAAGTTACTGGTCCACCTTCATAGAGTCATAAGAATGTTATGGCCAGAAGAGGTACGATCATAGATCAACATCTTCATTTTAGTCTTTTACTAGCACCGATTCACCATCTCTCTCATATCCCTCTCCCCTGCCAACACCAACACCAACTTCTCTTTTATCAAAGTAGAAAAAGAGAAGATTTGCCTGGGTCTTGACAGCTGTCTTCAAATATGAATGAAGGCACAACTCTGAAAAATGAGTGAAAAAGCTGCAGGAAGGTAGAGTTCACCTTGATGAAAGAAGCTTTCTAACAGCTACTGAGAATGAAATGGGATGTCCTACAAGGTAAGCTAACTGAAGATGGTAAAACAAAGAGGGTGAACTCTTGGCCCTCAGCAGTGAAATCATGGAGTCCTAAGCACTGGACCACAGGGAATTCCCGAGGGTGAACTCTTATCTGGGATGTGGTAGAGGGCTATAGGATTTGGGGAACATCTATCCACTAATCCAAGCTTCTTTAAGTAGCTAACTCCTACTTATCCCTCAAATCTCACTCAAGGGAGAGTCTTATCTTACTCATTTCTCAGGCTGGGCTAATGGCCCCTTCTCTAGGTACCCCAACACCTATGTAGTCCATTTTCATCATCTTTATCATGCCATATTGGAATTCTCTATTTATATGTCTGTATCACCCCCCAAAAACTGATAATTTCATTTTGTATTATTAACACCTAACTGCAGCATCTGATACACATAAGGGCTCCATATATGTGTACTGAGCTGAATAATTACTGAGCTGAATAACTATAATAATAAAAACAATAACTAAAATGTATTGAGCACTAACCATGTGCCTGGCACTATTCAAAGCACATTATATATTTTAACTCATTTAATCCTCACAACAACACTATGAAGTGTGTATTGTTATTTTCCTCAGTTAACTGAGGTTATGTAACTTGCCCAAGATTGCCAACCAAACCAAGAATAATCTCTAAAGTTCCTTTTAACTCTGAGATCACACTTTTCTTATTTCTGGTACTTCAGTGAGAAATGGCTCTCTCCACCTATTTTTCTCTTTTAATCTGATTTCACCTTTTGAATAAAGAGCTCCAAGTACACGAATAAAGAGTAGTGCTGCCCACGTGTCCTCTTTCTGCCCCCTAGATTTACCTTGGGGAGAAGGCAGCTGCAATTTGTCTGTGATCACTTGTGTTAGTATCGAGCCAGTATCTTTGTAGCTACAGGATCGGGAGGTCCCACTGGAGCTCTTAGTAGAACAGATGGCAAAACGGTGGAAGGGGACAAAATCCCCCCCATGACAGCTCCCACAGCGGCAGGCCAAATCTCGAAGGAACCAGGCACATTCAAGGTGTAGGGCTGTCTGTTGTGCCTTGGGCCACAGCTCCCAAGCCGCTTCCTGCAATAGAGGCACTCCAAATTCTAGCACCTCGGTTTGAGGTAGGGATAGTTCCTCTTGCAGCCTGAGAGGAGAGCCAGCATCTGAAATATAGGAAAATCTAAATGAGAGTCTCCCTTAAAGTCCTTTTATGCTACCAGGTAGCAAACTCCCAAGCACATGCTGCTAGTGTATAAGAAAATTTCATTTATAATTCCTATTTGGTATTATGGCTTCCTTTGTATAAAGAATTTTATACCAATCTGAGAGTGATATTGACCATATCTAGTATAAAGTACAACAGGGAAGAAATGATTAGTGGTAGAGAACTACATTGGATAGATTTCTTAGTTTTTCCTCCTAAATTGAGCTTTTTTACTACAAATTATTATAAACATCAAATAATCAGGAAGGCTCTGCTCAAATATATGGTCCAAACATATTTCAAAGTCAAAGGGAAATTGTTTGTGGATTATATATGCTTTGGGTAGCCTATGTCACAATTTTATTCTTTTTTGTGGAGAATATGAGATTGCAGCTATTTAATTTATATCTTGCTTTGTTCATATCTGTTTCAATATCACATGTGTTTAACGTCCTTGTGAATTTCTAAAATTAGAAACAGTTTATCTTATTTTCTTATTATTTATCCCAAGAAGCCAATAAAAGACTATGGCAATATTTTCTGAACCAAAAATCAAAATACAAATACTTAACCCATGGGGTTAACATGGAGCTGGAATTCTTGAAATTAAGACAATTCTGAAAAATACAGGCTATTCATTCACTATAACCATGGCTCTTCCATGATTAAAATAATTAGTTTCCCCAATCTCTTAGACATAAGCTTTAAGAGACTGAGGCCCATGATAAATGATATTGATATTCTTTCTGAACACAGATACCCTCACCCAAAGCTCTCTATTCAGTCCTGAGAACAAGGGAGGAGCTCTTCCTCACCTGACTTTCTCTCCTCTTTGGTTTGTTCAATAATCTCGATAGAGGAAGGCATTAATATTGGCTCAGCAGGAAGGTCTTGGCTCTTGCTGCACCAGCGGAGCACATTTATATCCACAAGAGCCCTCAGTACCTGAAGTAGTTTATTTTTACCCCAGCCAGGCAGGAGGTGCTGCAGCAGATCTATGTGGAAGGAGTGACCAATGACTGCAGCACACTTAACCAGCAACTGTTCCCCTGGGCTCAGTTGATCCAGTTGGTTCACTGCTATTTCTGAAGAAAAAAAAAATCTGCAATGAACCGGCTTTCTACAAACATAGAATACACTGTGTTAATAATCTGTTCATTCAAAAAAAAGGCTTGCTTTTTTGTCCATCTGTTCTCTACTCAGCCAAATCTCTTGAAAGAGCCTTATCTCCATGTCCTCTTTTGTCTCCATTCCCCATTCATTATTCAACCAACAATCAGGTTTTCAGCACAACACTGAAATTGTTCCTCATGGTCACCAAAACCTTTTGCTGGCAGATCCATTTTCTTCTTACTTTCAACTAAACATGGAGGCTGGGCTTCCTGGTCCCAGAACTCTAATTAGTATAAAGATCTTAACTCCAAGCATTTTAGTAAATCTCTCCATATTCTGACCCATATATTAAAGCAGTTGGTATTGAACCAGTAAGTCACCAAGCCCAAAATCTTGGAATAAATCTAAACTTTACCCTCTCCCTCACAACCAACTTGTCACCCACTCATTCTCTTTCTAAATGTTCTTGAATATATTTCCTCCTAAACAATTTTAGTATAAGCAGTCATTTTCACCTGGATCACTACACTACCTTGTTTTGAACATCTCCAATTTCCTCTCATTCTTATCTCAATAACACATTAACTAGTGGTAGATCTGTACACCTAAAGTACAAATATAGTCATGTCAGTCCCCTTCTTAAATACTTTTATAACTTACATGGCCTTTTACCATGTAGCTTTGGCCTTTCATTTAGACCAAGGCCTTGCTGACTGGACTGTTCATTTTAGCTTATGAGTTAAATCCTTTTTCCTTCCCTGTGGACAATACTGATCTTGGGTTAACTTTCTAGCTGTTTCCTAGGATCCTTATAAAGTTAGAATGTCAGCTGAGTTACCAGGTAACACTGCTTATGCAGAGAGTGATCCCTGATTGGAAACTGAATTTGGACTAGGAAAACTGAATAAGCTACAAATACCTGGTGGTAAAGCCACAGCTTTGGGGTTCCTTGAGTGTAGTAATTCTTGTAACAGGTCACAGTGCCTAGAAACTATGCCCACAGGACTATTATAAGAGATAGCAGTTCCCTGTTGGGAAATGGGGCATCTAAGCACCCATCCATCATGGGCTCATCCCATCACATGTAAGCTATTCCTTGAGGCTCCAGAGAATAGCAGTGGGTACTGCTGTGAGGACCCCCACTGAAGAAAACCACTTGCTGCTGTTCTGCTACAGTGCTGTGTTTCCTGACCTGTACACTTCTAAGTTAGTAAAGCCAACGCCAAGTGTGGCCTATCACAGTTGTAGGAATATGAACTGTCCAGGTGGACCTAAAACCACCAGAGTGAACAGCTTATAATAGCTAACAGTCATTGACTATTTATTATATACCATGATTTATTTCATTTAATCTTCAACTACCCCCATGAGGTAGGGGCTATCATTATCCTCATTTGAGTGATGAGAAGACTAAGGCTTAGATAAGTTTATCTAACGTTTCACAGCTACTAAGTGGAGGAAGCAATGGTACCCAGGTTTTTCTGATGCCAGAGCCCTGGCTCTTAATTACCAATGTGTCTGTACTGTTGTTTCACATGTGTGTCATATTCTCAATAAGACCATGCCTGACTTGAAGGCATGCTTATCCATCATAACATTCCTCAAGAAGGTTTAATAAAGTACCCTGGCCACCAAACATTCGAACAGAACATTAAAAAAAACCCTCCTCAGCTCTAAAAAGAACACCGTCTGTCTAATTATGCCTACCCAATTCTGATGACTTTATTCTTTATCTCATCAGTCATTATAAACTTACTTTGCACTCTTTTTATCAAACCCCTGCTATGTCCCTAATACTGTCTCTTCACCAGCACCATGGATTTTCCTAAATCTCAGCAGCATTATCTCCCTTGCTTATTGTCTCCTCTAGCACAGGAATATGCACAAAGGGAAACTCAGGTCATAGTTTTTATTAAACAACTAGAAAACTTTCCCAAGTTATCAGTCAGCCTCAAAGAGAACAGTGGGCTCACTTACATAAAACATTACTCAAGTAGCATTACAAGTCTTTAAGAACTCTTCCGGCAGTGCCAGAATTTATTTCTGGAAGGCAGGTTTCTTTTTTGAAGAAATGAAGCTAGCATGATAATGAGGGATCTATACTCAATCACCCACCAAATTACTAAGTGCAATGACACCTGTAATTGATTCACTTGAGGTCTTCAAGGGACCTGCCTTTTAATAACGGTGGAAGAAGCACTGTATCCAAGTTCACATCATCCTTGACTGTGCAGACATAAAGTTCCTGGTCTTCAGAGCTGGCAGGAGAAATACTATACATTGTGGATTTCATGGCATTGGCTGTAGACAAAGAAGACTATGACTGAGGAAAACACCATGCTCAGTGACTGTAGTTTTAAAGGCACAAAAACACAAAAATTTAGTCAAGAAACTGAAAGGATTAAGATAAATGGAGCATACACGTTTAAAGTGGTTTACCCCACCCATCCTGCCTGTTCTCTCATTTTCTCTTAAAAACGAACAACATTTTCTGTAACACACGGTGCCTAACATTCTCACTCTTCCTGTTTACCTTCCAATAGCCCTCTCTTCTATTACATCACAGCTCTAGGATGCCTTTCTAGATTTACACATATTTCTATCTCTTTCTTCCTCCCTTCTCCCCTCCCCCATTCAAACCGTCAAGTCATCTTTCTCATCAGTAATGTGCAATTCTCTATTAGACTGTCATGTTTATCAATCCTCTCTGATGTTTATAAATCCTATTTTCCTATCCCCGCCTCCTAGGCTGCTCAAAAAGGAACTAAAGTAGATTGACTCAATTACTTTATCTGAGGCAGGTATTTAGTGTTTTCAACACAGCTGCATATTATTTGTATAGTACACTTAGCCAGGAAGGCCTAATCTTGCTTATGATGTCAGCAGGGAAGAGGCACATGCCTAATTAGGACCAGGTGATGTCATGTTCAAGAATGAACTCCAGCAGTGGGATCAGGGTAGAACCCTGGGAAGCTCAGCTTACCTGAGAGGGTTTCCCACTTGCTGTTCTCCTCCTCCTCCTTTTGGAGGTCATGAAAGAGCAATATGTTCTTAGAGAGAAGGTCCTGGCATAAGACCTCACAGTAAAGGGGGTTTCCAAAGCACCTGCGGAGAAGGTAGCTGTAGAGAGGTAAGCAGGGGATTGCTGACTAAAGATGCCCACTTGAAGAGAGCCAAGCGTAAGGGTATTTCATACTGAGGAATATTTCTTCTTTTGTTAAAGTCAGTTCTTGATGATATACACTAACAGAGGGAAGCAGCAGCACAGAAATGTAAAAAAATGTTTCTGATTGGTTTTGGCAGTAACTTTTCTCTCAACTATTTTGCTTCTGTTGATGTTAAAAGGAACTAACATCCCCTTGCTAAAGGGTCTGGCAGAAATTGGCGTGACCACACATAATGGACCTATTAAGCAAGGCATCCAAGTCCTAACTGTCCTGTGAAAACCTGGGTGAAGAGCCCAGGGAGACAGCCCTTTACTGGGTTACTAGGAGATTGTCTACTTTTAAATCCAGTTTTGGGCCTCATCATGGTTTCTAATGCTATTCTCTCCCCCAACTCCGGTGTGAGACCTGAGCCCTCTCTTATATTATGGCACTGGCTCCTCCCTTAATGAAGTACCCAGCTAGTCCTAGCCACTCACATCTGCAGCTCTTGGGGGATGCTCACCACCCCCAGTTCCCAACATGCCATTCTCAACAGTGAGGTCGTTGCCAACTTCGAAATGGGCACAAAGATAGCCTGAGGGCTCTGCAGGAAGTGCTGGGCCCAGCCACACAGGGTGAAGGTAGGGGTCAATGTCATCACCATGATGATGGGCACACTGGAGAGCAAAGTTCCCAAAAACTCCCAGGAGGCTGCATCCATATACTGGGCCTCATCAATGAGGAAAATCAGTGGTGTTTCCCTCATTGCCTGGAAATAACAGTAAAGAAACAATGACAAGCTCTGATTAGAAATGAAGTCATCTGATTTTCAAATCTACCATGAATTTCCCATCAACAATTTAAATAAAATGTCAACAAAGGCTGGGATTTTCAGAGTGAAATGTATTCTTAGTCCAGGTAATATTTTACTTTATAAATATAAAATACAGCCTAATATCTAATTCCTAAAGAAATGTACTGAGTTTCTTTGAACAAGAAAATACTCTAACTGAAATATGAAATAAGCATCAAAATATTCTCCAAATCAAACTTGCAGCTTTCAAATATTTCATTTTAGCAAAAGAGTCAAACTGTGTGGGAATTCACAGTTTTAAACCAGTAATTTCCAAACCAGGCTGCACATCAGAATTACCTGTGAGTGCTAGCTAAAGCTACCAATTATAATGCCTACTCATGTAGACGTTAAAAAAAATGTATTCTCTTTTATCCACATTCCCTACTCCCATTCCATTCCTCACTGCCACAGGTAACCATGCCAATGTGTTTATCATATTACCTTCTGCTTGTATTATGCTCTTATAAAATGTGCATTGTTGTTTTGCCATGTAAATTGTTTTTATGTAAATGGTACTGTATAACAAGTCTCATTATTTCTTTTTACTCAGGATTTAAAAAATTGGTTTATAATATTATATACTTTTTATGTGTACAATATAATATTTCAACTTCTGTATACATTACATTATACCATCAAAGGTATAGTTTCCATCCATCACCATACAGTTGACCCCCTTTACCCATTTTGCCCTCCCCCCACCCCCCATCCCCTCTGGTAACCAATACTTAGTTCTCTGTATCTATGTGTTTGTTTTTGTTTGGTTTGTTTGAATTTTTTTTTTTTTGATGTGGTCCTTCTTTTTTTAAGTCTTTATTGAATTTGTTACAATATTACTTGTTTTATGTTTTGGTTTTTTGGCCATGAGGCATGTGGGATCTTGGCTCCCTGACCAGGGAAACCTGCACCCCCTGCATTGGAAGGCGAAGTCTTAACCACTGGACCACCAGGGAAGTCCCTGTTTGATTATTTATTTACTAATATTCCACATATGAGTGAAATTATATGGTATTTGTCTTTCTCCATCTGATTTATTTCACTTAGCATGGTACCCTCAAGGTCCATCCATGTTGTCACAAATGGCAAGATTTCATCTTTTTTTTTTATCCAGCTATTCCACTACTGGATATCCATTGGAAGAATATAAAAACCCTAATTCAAAAAGATATACGCACCCCTGTGTTCACTGCAGCGTTACTTAGGAGAGCCAAGATACGGAAACAACCTAAGTGCCAGTCAATGGATGAATGGATAAAGAAGACGTGTTGTATACATATACACAATGGAATATTACTCAGCCATAAGAAAAGATAAAATATTCAGGATTGTTTTTAGATTACTCCATGTTGCTATGTTTTCATCTACTGCCTTACTTCTAACTTCTGCACTATATACACTCCATAGTGTTCATCTATGAATTCCTGCCAACACCTCCCTAACCTCCACAAACAAACACTGCAATGAACAGACTCCCTGGGATATATATCCAGGAGTGGAAGTGCTAGGTATAGAGGATGAATGTTATTAAAATTTGACTAGTTACTTCAAGATAGCTTTCCCGAATGGCTACATCAGCATCTCCTCGTACAGATTCTTGACTCTGTAATCCTAGGTTGGGGCCTGAGTATCTGTATTTTTAATAAATAGGAGGTAAAATAGCTATCAACCTGCATCCAGAAGCTACTGTTCTAAGTTCCTAAAATTTCATTAAGGAACAGGATCAGGAAAGAGCAAAGACCTTTCCTTGTATGCTGTGCTGTAGGATGGATTCAAGGTTAAAGGTAGATACAAACAATGAAGATATCAATAAATAGGCAGGCCGAGAAATGGCCAAGTGAAGGTAAGATGTGGATAGATTGAAATGAGCATAAACCATTTCCACATATTAAGAGTTAATGGTATGTAGCAAAAGTACCCACCTTCTGCAGCACTTGAAAAAAACATGCTTTAACCTTCTTTTGTCTGGTCAGGTCATCCATGTGCGAAACTTTGAAGGATAAGGGAAACTGACCGGGAAAATTATTCATATATTATCATTCAAAATGACAATCTAATAAAAATATACAGGTTCTCAAAAGGGAACGGAAAATTATCCTATTTTGAGTGAGAATGCATTTCTACAGGATTAGGCATAGGGTTACAAATACCAATCCAACGTCAATATACAGTTCAGAGGGTGAGACTGAAAGTCCACTGGTGGTTAGAGAGATAGCTCCTTTCCATACTGGACTCTGGCAAACCCTTAAAGGACCATGACTAAGGAATAAAGTGACAGGTCAGAGTTAGCAATGTCACTTTGGACAACTCCAGTACCCCAGTTATTCCAAGTATACCAGAATGAATGTGTGCATGAGACTTGTGAGAAAGAACTGCAATGGACATCTCCAACACTGTGCTAGGCTAAGGCACATGAGCTACGAGGGACCTGAGAGCCAAAGTGAGGCTACTCCTTGACCACTTCGGCCAGGGCCCCAGGTAAGGCCTGTCTTAAGACAGGGCTATGCTGAGGGACTGGACAGATTTTTGTTTTCTCTATTTTTCATTAGATACAATGCCCTGCATGCTGGGTAGATTAGGAGAAGTGGTGGAGGATGGATAAATGGAATTGTGGACCAGGGAATTCTTAGCCTACTCGCTATTGGGTACCACATAAATCCTAGACCACTGGAAGCTTTTGAGATTCAGATGCTGGTTCAAGTGACATACTCCATGACCCAGGAATGGAAAGGTAAGGTTAAAGAACAAAATGCTGCAACCAGCTCAAGAACACATGCATATAATTGCTGGATATGCACATCTGGTCAATATCACATTGACAGATTTTAGTACTTTCACATTTACGATGCAGTCTCTTATATACTACATCCTCTAAAATCCATGCAAAAACCATATAAAGTACTACAACTGTCATTTCACAGGTGAAAAAAATTGAGGCTCAGCGAGGCCAAGTGATTTGTGCCAAGATATACAACTAGCAAGTTTCAGAGTCAGTCCTAGAATCCACTCTCCTCAAAAAGGAGAAAGCCTGGGGTCTGGTGTCAAAGACTTTTCAAATCTCAATCCTGCCACTGCTGACTGTGTGTTCTTAGGCTGTATATGTATATGTATATGTATATGTATATGTATATGTATATGTATATGTGTGTGTGTGTTTTAGATTAGAAGACAATCTAGGGTCCAACTAGCCACCAAAAATATCAGTAATCCAGTTCAGAAAGCCACTGCCTTCGTTACCTTCACAAAGAAGAGGTCATTAAACAGGCAATGAAGCGGTTCCTCCACCATCCCGTGGAGCTGTTTGTGGAGGCGCTCTTGCCGGTAATAGGCTGGGCACATATCAATCTCAAAGAAGATGGCCATGAGGGTCTGGATGGCATAGAAGCACTGCTTGGAATCTGCTTCCTTCAGCTTCAATGGCAACACCCTGGTGAATGTTACTATGGTCACTGGGAGTCCCCTGATCCAGAGAGGTTACTCAGTCCGCCAGCCCAAGGATGCTGAATCTAACGATATAAGAGTCTCACCAACAAGGGAAAGGAGCCCCAAGAGAAACAGACGCTAAGTCAGAAAGCAGGAGTCTTTACCTGTGCCCTTCTTTCTGGGCCAGGAAGTTTATTTCAGCCAACAGCTGACTTTTTCCATAGCCTTTTTCACCTTCATACAGAACTGCTTGTCCCTTCTTCTGGTGCAAACTTCCCTGCTGTGCCATTCGGAAGGCTTCCAGTTCTTTCTCCCGGTCTGTAAAGAGACAAGGAGAACCTAACACTCCTGTGCTTTTTAGCAGACACTTATTTATTTGAATTAATTTGTAAAGGTAATTCTCAGAATGGCTTTTTCCCCAGAATCCTTGACAGAATTCCATTATTTGATAAGCCTTCACATCTTCTTCCAGAAAATCAACTCCGGACTATAAAGAAATGTATGCTGGGCTTGGGGGCTTGCTCCAGAGCCTACGTAATAACATTTAGAACAACTAGGCACCACATGGACATGGGGGCTACTACATCTTCTTAGCTTTTTGTAAAAATTTCCATTATAACAATTTAGTGTTCAAAGTCTGTCACTACTATGTGAAAATAATGGACTAATGGATCTAGATAAAACAAATATAAAGATAGGGAATATATAGTGTGGGTGGAACAGTCTCAGTGCTATTGTCACTATCTCAGGATGAGGAATTTCCCTCTAAAGATTTCTCTCTAAAGATGAGAATCCTTACAAAGATTCTTACTAAATGTCGGAACCTGAAATTTAAACATTCAACATGGAAAAAAAATGGCAAGTCCTCTTCAAAATTAACATACATTCACTAAGAAGGTTGTTCTCTATTTTTTTTTTTTTTTTAACATCTTTGTTGAAGTATAATTGCCTTACAATGGTGTGTTAGCTTCTGCTTTATAACAAAGTGAATCAGTTATACATATACAATATGTTCCCATTTCTCTTCCCTCTTGCATCTCCCTCCCTGCCACCCTCCCCATCCCATCCCTCTAGGTGGTCACAAAGCACCGAGCTGATCTCCCTGTGCTATGCGGCTGCTTCCCACTAGTTATCTATTTTACATTTGGTAGTGTATATATGTCCATGACACTCTCTTACCCTGTCACATCTCACCCCACCCCCTCCCCATATCCTCAAGTCCATTCTCTAGTAGGTCTGTGTCTTTATTTCCGTCTTGCCACTAGGTTCTTCATGGCCTTTTTTTTTTTTTCCCCTTAGATTCCGTATATATGAGTTAGCATACTGTATTTGTTTTTCTCTTTCTGACTTACTTCACTCTGTATGACAGACTCTAACTCCATCCACCTCATTACAAATACCTCCATTTCATTTCTTTTTATGGCTGAGTAATATTCCATTGTATATATGTGCCACATCTTCTTTATCCATTCATCTGTCGATGGACATTTAGATTGCTTCCATGTCCTGGCTATTGTAAATAGAGCTGCAATGAACATTTTGGTACATGACTCTTTTTGACCTATGGTTTTCTCAGGGTATATGCCCAGTAGTGGGATTGCTGGGTCGTATGGTAGTTCTATTTGTAGTTTTTTAAGGAACCTCCATACTGTTCTCCATAGTGGCTGTATCAATTTACATTCCCACCAACAGTGCAAGAGTGTTCCCTTTCCTCCACACCCTCTCCAGCATTTATTGTTTCTAGATTTTTTGATGATGGCCATTCTGACCGGTGTGAGATGATATCTCATTGTAGTTTTGATTTGCATTTCTCTAATGATTAATGATGTTGAGCATTCTTTCATGTGTCTGTAGGCCATCTGTATATCTTCTTTGGAGAAATGTCTATTTAGGTCTTCGGCCCATTTTTGGATTGGGTTGTTCGTTTTTTTGTTATTGAGCTGCATGAGCTGCTTGTAAATCTTGGAGATTAATCCTTTGTCAGTTGCTTCATTTGCAAATATTTTCTCCCATTCTGATGGTTGTCTTTTGGTCTTGTTTATGGTTTCCTTTGCTGTGCAAAAGCTTTTAAGTTTCATTAGGTCCCATTTGTTTATTTGTGTTCTTATTTCCATTTCTCTGGGAGCTGGGTCAAAAAGAATCTTGCTGTGATGTATGTCATAGAGTGTTCTGCCTATGTTTTCCTCTAAGAGTTTGATAGTGTCTGCCCTTACACTTAGGTCTTTAATCCATTTTGAGTTTATTTTTGTGCATGGTGTCAGGGAGTGTTCTAATTTCATACTTTTACATGTACCTGTCCAATTTTCCCAGCACCACTTATTGAAGAGGCTGTCTTTTCTCCACTGTATATGCTTGCCTCCTTTATCAAAAATAAGGTGCCCATATGTGTGTGGGTTTATCTCTGGGCTTTCTATCCTGTTCCATTGATCTATATTTCTGTTTTTGTGCCAGTACCAAACTGTCTTGATTACTGAAGCTTTGTAATATAGTCTGAAGTCAGGGAGCCTGATTCCCCCAGCTCCATTTTTCGTTCTCAAGATTGCTTTGGCTATTCGGGGTCTTTTGTGTTTCCATACAAATTGTGAAATTTTTTGTTCTAGTTCTGTGAAAAATGCCAGTGGTAGTTTGATAGGGATTGCATTGAATCTGTAGATTGCTTTGGGTAGTAGAGTCATTTTCACAATGTTGATTCTTCCAATCCAGGAACATGGTATATCTCTCCATCTATTTGTATCATCTTTAATTTCTTTCATCAGTGTCTTATAATTTTCTGCATACAGGTCTTTTGTCTCCTTAGGTAGGTTTATTCCTAGATATTTTATTCTTTTTGTTGCAATGGTAAATGGGAGTGTTTTCTTAATTTCACTTTCAGATTTTTCGTCATTAGTGTATAGAAATGCAAGAGATTTCTGTGCATTAATTTTGTATCCTGCTACTTTACCAAATTCATTGATTAGCTCTAGGAGTTTTCTGGTAGCATCTTTAGGATTCTCTATGTATAGTATCATGTCATCTGCAAATAGTGACAGCTTTACTTCTTCTTTTCCTATTTGGATTCCTTTTATCTCTTTGTCTTCTCTGATTGCTGTGGCTAACACTTCCAAAACTATGTTGAATAATAGTGGTGAGAGTGGGCAACCTTGTCTTGTTCCTGATCTTAGTGGAAATGGTTTCAGTTTTTCACCATTGAGGACAATGTTGGCTGTGGGTTTGTCATATATGGCCTTTATTATGTTGAGGAAAGTTCCCTCTATGCCTACTTTCTGCAGGGCTTTTATCATAAATGGGTGTTGAATTTTGTCGAAAGCTTTCTCTGCATCTATTGTGTTCTCTATTTTTTAATACAAGCTTAGAAGCATTTAGTCTCAAATTTTTGCTTTTTAAATCACATTTAACCATCTACAGCTGAAAACAATATGATTTAAGGTAAAAAAGAAAACTTACCTAGCAAAGAGTGATTTTTATTTCTCACTCTGGCCAGATGTCTCTTCCCAAACATTCTGGGAAAGAGGACAAAGGGAAATGTGTTAATTAAAAACAGATTGGGATAGACAGATAATATGTTTTTAAATAGATAGAGGATGAGTTGTCCTTATAAATAAGTACTTTCAGACAACTAAAGAGGTCCAGAATTCTGTATCAAAGAGTTTTCAAAAGACTAAAAAATTTTGGAAGAGGAGAAAAACTATTTATTGTTCCAGGCTCAGGGAAGTAAATAAATTGTGAAGTACACATAGCAAAAAGAACATCTAGACTAGTGACCTATTGCTATTTTCTTCCTGTAGGACAGAAGTTGTTCACTAAGGAACTAGCTAAGAGCTAAACATAAAAGCTAAAGATCTCAGATATGAAACCCTCCTCTTATGTCTCTTATTCCATCAGGCCAGTACTAGATGCATCTTTCTTTCTAATTTCATACAATCAAGCATTGATTATTCCTATGCCCTGATTCTATAAAAGAGATGGGACTGAACTATCACATAATGACACTCACATACATCTTCTATGGCCAAGGTATTCATACATCTTCCCTGGGTTGGAGATGTTTTTCATCATTTTCTCTGGGAGTTTCTTAAAGTTGTAAGCAGGTAGCATAGATCTTAGATATGTTACCTCATCACAGGACACCAAACCTGGATAAGCAGTTATCATTCTTGCCACAAGGCTTACTTTTGGGCCAATAACTATATCAGAGAGACAGAAAAGAAAAGGATGGAGAATTTTTGGATCACCTCCTTTACCTTCACCCCCTAAGACACAGAGCTAACAGTCTAATGTCCTATTCTACCTGTATATTCGTGTCTTGCTACTGCCCCAACCATGCCACAGAATACTGGTCCACTGGTGATACTGATGGAAACAAGCCTGGGGATCAGAAAAGCAACAGTGGGTAAATATGCACTCAGAAGCCTCCAAGTCCAGCACTAGATCTGCCACTCCCTAGATCCAGAAGTCTAGTTTTAGAGCTCAGAATGCAAAAGGCCAGAGGCTGCTGTCAGTTTGCATCACATGGTGGGTACAAAGTACTGAATACTAGGGAAACAGTCAAAAGGAACAAAACGGTCCCCCTACTCTAGGAATTTTAGTTGAGGAGCTATTATTAGTAAAAACACTAAAAACACCTTATATCTGTCAGATACTCTTTATGTGCTTTTTGAAGTATTTTCAAATTCATTACCTCATCTGATTCTTTGAGGGATAATTAACAACAAACATGTGAGGTACGTAGGGCAAATATTTAAAACCCATTTGACAAAAGAAAAAAAAAACTGAAGGAGTTAATTAACTTTCCCAGAGTTATACAAGAGTTAATATTAGTGCCAGAATGAGAATCCAGGCCTCCTGACTCCCAGACCAATGTTATTTCCACCACACCATGCTGCTTAACATGAAACCCCAAAATGAAAAGGGGATCAACAGATCTATACAGGGTTAATGGATCAAATAACGCCAGAATGTGAGAGTTAAGGAATACTCAGAATGTCAGGCTGCTGATGGAAGGCTTGCTGAAGCAAATTAGTCTTTGAAATAAATTTTTTAAAAGGAATAATATTTTTTCATTCATCCATTCATGCATGCATACATTCACTCACTTAATAAGCTCTGAGAAGCATGTACAGTACCAAGTACTGGGCTAAGTGTTTAAAATACCCTGTCCTGGAGAAGTTCAGTCTGGGCTGCTGGTGGAGATTGAGGGAGGTGAAGAGATATATTCATAAGTTAGCAAGAAAATACTACATATTAGAGATCAGTACAGCAATTAACAGAGCAAACAAAGGGATGCATTAACTGATACTGGAGATTAGAAATAAAGTATTCATAAAGGAGAGGACATATGATCAGACCTTGAAAGCTGAAGTACTGCCAAAGTGAGGCAACAGCATTCTGTCCAGTGGGAAAAGGCACAGGCTTTAGCAATCCTGGTGTATTTGTGCAAAACTAAGTAGTTCAAGATGGCTAGAACACAGAAGGTGTTTGAAATAGGAAGAGGTGGAAGGAAAAGTGGTCCTACCTAGGCCATGGATGGAAAAGCACTAGAAATATAAATTATTTTTAAAAAGGGCATATACTATTCCAGGTGGGGCAAAGGCTCAAAGGTGGCAATGAACAATTCATGCATAACAGAATAAGAAGATTTACTTGACTGACGTGAAAATTTCATGTGACAGATAACAAGATATACATCTGGAGAAAGAAGGTGCAATGAAGCATAATTACTTTCAAGTTAAATTTACAAATAAACAATTTTCAGTTGTTCACGGACAGCACGAAAAGTGGCAACAATCCTAACACTGTTGTCTCCCAGACCATCAAAACTTTCCTGTCTTCCTCTAAGGACAGGATTGAGGACTCTTATATTCACTCACTGGGCCCACTGCCCAGGGTGAATCAGAGACACTCGAGACAAGAACTAGGCAGTTGGTTCTGCTACCACCCCAAGAATGACTGAAAATCTGCTAATGTTTCACAATGCTTCCTTTGTCTAAAATACTCTTCCCCACTTTCTCCACCTGCTGAATGCCTTTCCTTCACAACTGGCTCAAAAATCATCTCTATAGTCAAGACTTCTCTAGTACCTCTGGGGAGAACTATTTCTTCCCATAGCACTTTTTTGTAGCTCCTATGGCGTTTTATTCCTACACTTAAGTTTCACTGTATTAAAATTAGTTGTTTACAGAGCTGAGGAGGTAGTGTCTTATTTCTCTTTATGTCCACCACACCTAGAACAGTGCCTGGCTTGAGGCTTATTCAATGAATGCTTGTTGAATGAATGCATTTATGCATGCCAGAAACTCAGCTGTTAGCAAGACTATGATAATGAAACAAGTAATACTTTTTTTCCACTTGGTTATTTCTTATTTCTTTCTGTTGTACTTTATAATTCCCCCTTGCTCTTCCTGTGGTCCATGTTCCATCCTTTCCAAAAAATATTTTAAAAAGTGTTCTTCATTGAGGAAATATATATTATTTACTCATATATGTAAAGTATTTCTGGTGCTGCAAAACTGTTATGATGAGATATGGAGACTGCATTCCCTGGGTCTCAAAAATATCCTGGAGAAATAGTCACAAACCAGAAAAGCCTGATCAATCACTGGACACAGGGAATCATCTTTCTTCTGTAAAATGAACTGAAAACTGAAGGTTATTTCCTAGACTAGAAAGAGGAACTTAGAAGATGACCCAAGGTGAACAGGGAAAGGATACATGGATGTGGTTTTGGGTCTGGATGAGGCTGACGCGAGGCAGAGAGGCATGAGCAATAGTATCTGCTACCGACGCCACACAGGCACCTCTGAGACTCTGTCTCTAAACTTGAATTACAGGTGAAGAAGGCAAGCTTCAGTATCTGGTTAGTGCAGCATTTCCCCAAATATGCTCCTTAGAACATTCATTCTTCTGGGTGTTCACAGGTCTTGGTGTTTGGTGATCAAGTAAATTTGGGAAATGTTGAATAAAACAAAATATAACAAATTTCTTTACTGTAAGACTGCTCAGAAACTTTGATGTTAATGTATATTGTGAATCTTTAGGAAGGAAATATAGTTGCATCAATTCCCAAACATATTTGGCCATGAAAATATTTTTTCCAGGATTTTTTAAGGGACTAATGTTCTACCAAACACACTTCGGGAAATTACTAAATTAGTCATTATCTTCAAAGGAAAAAACACTGACCTGGAAACTAGCTTTTAGGATCTAACACTGTCAAACTATTTGGCTTTCCAATGTAACCTCTGGATTTTACTTTCCTTAAGTTAAGGAGGCCAAATGAGATGAACTCTTAAGATCCTATCTAGTGCTTAACATCTATTATATTCTCAACTAAAAAAGACTGAAAAGACCAAGTTATGGTCTAAGAGTCATAGAAGCCATCCTTAAAGGCATTGTAAGATAGCCTCTAATGACCAAGAAATGATTATCTTATTCAGGAGTAAGGGCTAACAGCAGGACTCTTGAAGACCAGAGGTCAAGGCAAAATTTGAAAACAGAATAGACCAGCACTGAAAGGAATGGCTTAGCACACTCACACTGGAGATATGACTGGAAAGTAGGCTGTAGGAGTATCTGCAGATCTCACCGAGCCTGAAAGAAGTGCCACCACGTATCTGCTTTGGACTAAGAGTTTGAGCGCCTATGAAGCAACTGTAGCATCTTTGTTATCTATAAAATAAGGAGTTGGATCAGATAATCTCTAAGTTCCTTTTCAGTACTAATGTCCTATGAGTATGCCTCTACAATGGTATCACAATAGTAACATATGCTATCCCTTTTGGGGAATATTTATATTTTATAAGAGGCAGCTGTGAGGTAATGAAAATAACACAGGATTTGAGGACAGAAGTTCTGGGTTTCATTACCAGCTTTGCTACATGCTACTAACTACTCTTCTGTGGTCTTAGTTTCCTCATGTGTAACAGATACAAATGTTCACACTGGTAGCATATACTAAAGTATTCTAAAAATGTTAAAGCATTATGTAAGTATGTGATATAATTTGTATTCATCTTGAATAAGTATGGCAAGCAAACAAATCTTTGACTCAGTGTTGACATGAGGAATGACTGTTTTTCAAATCTATTCATGTACACGCTTTCCTCATAGCTTTCTAGTGAAAAAAGAAAAAAGGTCATTTGAAAAATTCCAACCAATCATGTCATAGTTGCACTACAGAAAATGGAATTTTCTATAACTTCATTAGGGCTAGGCTTTTGTAGGTGGGAGGGTGGGGTGAATATGGAGGCAGGAGATCAGTTCAGTGTGAATTCCAAAAAAATCAACAGGACTGGGAAAGACTAAGAGTGAAAGCCAAGGAGAGCATTAACCAGCTGTGGTCCCTTCCTGTCTAGGCAACTGTCCCATGACATCTCTTCCCACGCCTCCCCTCCCCATAGACAGGCAGCCTTCTCTTCACATACAGATGTATTATGTGCATATTAATTTATATGTTTGCTTGTTGCTTGAATCTTGCTATGCGTATTTTATACCTCCCCCTCTCCCACCCCACTGGACAGAAACTTATATCCATTTCCCCTGGGTATCTAGTATATAGTTCTGTACCTAGTAATTTCTTAATATATCTTGTTTTCTGACTTCCCTCAGCATGTTCCCACCCCTTTAGGCAGACTCTGGATGCCCTCAACCCCTGCTACTTGTTACTGTCTCCTACCCTGCCTGAAGAGCCCCCTGGGCCTGAGAAGCTCCTCTCTGCCCCACCTTCCTCCTCACTTGGTCTCAGTAAGATTCTCCCAGCAGAAGCTGAAGATGCTGAAGGAGCTCTCCAGGGCATGTGCACACTCATCTGGCTTCTTATCCCCAGGAAGGCCGAAAACACAGAGGAACATGCAGCCCTGAGATAGGTGACAAAGAAAGAAAAGGGAAATTGACCTGGGGAAGAAATATGGCTTGCCTCAACTGAACCAACTTCCCTAAATGAAGCCAGACCCCTTCCTGGCTGGTTTTCTATTAGGAATGTAGGATTCTATAAGATTCATGAAATGGACGTTCTAGGCCACATCAACATGGACATTTTTAAAAAAGAAGAAAAAAAATCTTGATTTAACTATTTAAAGAACTGAAATTTAAAACACAAGAAAAATCGATGTTAAGAACTTTTCAAAAATTCAATTTCTAGTGTCTACCTTGAGCTAAGTCCATCTGCCTATATTTTCTTTACCTATAATGTCAAGTATGATACTGCTCTTTTTCAGGCTCCTAAATTACCTCAGAAGGATCTGATTATACTTACTTTACTAATAGAGACAGAAAAACATTCTTCATGCTTTCATAGGGATTTTTCTTCAACAAGAAGAGAATTAAAAAGATATGAAGGATAACACTCAGTTACCTTGAAAATTAAACTACCTAGAACATCCCGTTCCTTAAATATTATTACTTGAAGTATTAATGTAACATAGCTTATTACAAAATAAGAAGCAGAGAGTCTGACTTATGCCTGTGTTATGTGAGAGATAACATAAGATGTTATAATAATAACATAAGACTATTATAATTGTCTTAAGACTATTATTCCTCACTCACCTTTAATGTTGATATGTCAAGTTCCCTTGTACTTACTGTCTCAGACATAAAGATCCGGCTCAGCTGGCCACCCCCTTTCTCTACCACTGTGGAGATGTATAAGGCAGCCTCCTGGATAAGATGACACAAATGCAACATCCATGCTGTCTTGTGGAACTCTAGGCTGACCAAAACCATAGTCACAGTACGGAATTCGGATATATACTCCATAGGTTGGCCTTCATCAATCTACAAAGACACAGTGAGTTACCTTGACTGTATCTTCAACTTTTAGTATCATGTTTAGGCATTTAAATTCTATATTCCATGGTAAACATGAGAAAATGACTTATAGATGTCAGACATAAAACTTAAAATTCAGGTTTAAGAGGTATAGAAGATATACAACCAGTGCACTTGGAGTTAAAATTGTTGACTTTAAACCTAACTCACTGATGAAATTTGCCAAGCTTTTATATTTCCTCTCTAAGACACAGTTTGATATGTCCAATTCTATTAGTCATTATATCACTTACTAAGGGATTCACATATAAACAATCAATCAACACTTATTTACCAAGCATATACTCTATACCCTGTTTACAGTGTATTAGTTTCTAGAGGGACAAACAAACAAAAACCAAATATGGTTTCTACTTTCTAGGACTGAGAAATCTAAACTTATAAGACACGTCATCACAGTAATTGGTGCAGATGGGAAAATCTGCTAGTATTACAATGGGAAGCGGGAGATGAACTGGATCAATCAAATGGTTGTCACATTTGTACATGTACACTTGTTTACACAAACACACACACAGTCTACACACAATGACTCAAGAGCTAGGAAATAACCTTCTTTAAAAGGTTTTTCATTATGTGCTTCCGCAAGGTTTGCTCAAGTGCAGAGTCTGGATCCAACTCCAGGGCAGTTCTTAGAGTGTCTGAGAGAAGGAAAACAAACAAAATGTCTCCAGCCATGTGGAAAATTAATCTTTGAAATTTTGGGCATGGGTATAATAAAGGACAAAATAACTTACCAGCACTTGTCCGGTAACGTGGCAGGTAATCGAGGCACTTGTAAAAATGCTCATCAAAATCAAATGGGTCAATGATCCGCATATCTCTTAACTATAGAAAGGAAACTGCTCAATTCTGTGCCCACCCACCAACTGGATTACCTTTGGTTCCTTAATAGAGGGGCTAAGGATGGCATCTCCCTTGTTTATCACTTATCTTTTCAGCCTTACTGTTCTGCCTCGTCTGTCTTCCTGGGAGAATATCCCTCACCTCCCTCCAAAATAAAGTTCCAGTGGTTGGTTTGGTCTGGTGTTGAGCACCACCAGAGCACTGCCCTATGCAGTAGGAAGGCCTTTTCAGGACGTTCAGTGGATGTGACCAACCTCCTACCTTCACAGCTTCATCCTCCCTCATGATTTCCACTTCAAACATGTACTGCTCACAGAGCTTCCAGCAGTTCCAGGACAAGACAATCTCATTTGCCTGAGCCAACCGCTGAGCTAACTGGACACCGTCTACATCACGCCCAGTCACCAAGAGGTACTGTCGCTGCTCGTCTCCAACAATAACTTGGGAAATCTGCCCTGCAGACAGACCTATCCAGAGAAAACGAGACAAGTGGTGAATAGACAAACTCAGCTGGAAAACTATGCAAAGGCTGGGGTCTGGAATCCTCACATTGCTTTATGCATCACGCCAAATCTCGTTATTGCCCACAGTAGCAGAAATATTAGGTGAGCTCCCCCTCAAAAAGAATAGCTTGCTCCAGATTTCCTTCTGTCTTAAACACACCTAGAGACAGACATTCAGACAAGCCTGGGTTGTATGAGGGAAGAAACTCTTGGATCCTAGGCATCCAAGAGTCTTGTCTCTAAATTGCTCTTCTAATGGACAGCTAGGTCCTGATGGCAGAGATCAAATGATTATGCTCAGAAACTGCTGCCACCGTGACCACACCAGCTCTCCTCATATGTAACCAGGGCTGAGTGAGTAGACAATCAGTATTTTACCACACATGGGCTTCGCCATACCCTTTATTTCTGCCTCCTGTTTTTCTTGTCCTGGGGGATTTCTTAGTGCTAATAACAGCTGAAAAACTGGTTTGCTTGCCAGGGAAGAAATTACTATAACCAGAAGTATGCCCTTAGGCAAGTCACCCAATCCACACTAAAAACAAGGGAAAAAGCAGTTTTAAAAGAATGGCAGAGACATATACTTTTGGCCAAGGTGCAGCAACAGGCAGTGAATTTACCTTAATGCCTGGAACAACCAAGGAACTGGAAAAATACACAAAACAACAGAAACAACAGTTTTCAAGATATTGGACATGAGGTAATTAAGGACAATATGCTTGAGAGATGAGAAACAAACAAAGTGAACCCTCTGATGCCCCAGCTCACTGCCTAGAGAGAGTTTCCAGTACACATCTCAGGGAGGGTAAGCCCAGGTGTAGCCCGGAGGATTCCCTGAGTTGAGACAGAGGTAGGAGTCTGAGAAGGCCAAGCTAGCTAGAGCTCACAGGGCACTGTGAGTGCTGGAGAGGAGAGTGTGTAGAGAGAAAACTCCACAGAACTCCAGAGAACTGAGTCCCCCTCAGGTCTTTAAGTGCATCAATGTGAGGAAACAACCTGAGGCTAGGGAAAGAGCCCCCTGAAAAGATTAGAGGGAACAATCTTAGTATCACACAGGGCTGGGAATAGTTCCCATTTCCACTAGCCAGAGTATTAAACTTCATGCTTCACAGGACATTAGGTACAATACTCGGAAGTGGTGTGCCTTAGGAATGGGCAAAACTAGCTCTGGACTAAACACTGCTCTGGTCCTATCCAACAAAATTTGAAAGCAAAACCTATTAAGCTAACCACATCTCAGAACGAAGTTCAAGAATATTTATAGAAATATTTAAAAATCCAGCACTCAACAAGGTTAAATTCACACCTGGCACCCACCAAAAATTACCAGGTATGCCAAGAAAAAGGAAAATATGACCTACAATGAGAAGAAAAATCAATCAATCAAGCCCAATGTAGAATAACAGAGACGACAGAATTAGTAGACAGGACATTAAAAGTTATAACTATATTCCATATATTCAAGAACTAGAGAGAATACTAAACAAGTAGGGACATGGAGGATATGGTATCTTCATATGGATGAAAACCACAGGCCTGAGATGAAAAATACACTACAAAAATACACAAGAAAATATATTAGATCAAAGGCAAATTAGACTTTTCAAAATAAAAGGTCTGTAAACTTGAAAACATAGCAATAGAAACCATCCAAAATGAAACACAAGGAGAAAAAAGATAGAAAAACAATGAACACAGCATCAGTGAGTCGTGGGACAATTTCAAGCAGCCTAATATGTGTGTAACTAGACAGAGGAGGAGGAAGAGAGAAAAAATTATTTGAAGAAATAACGGCAGAACATTTTCTAAATTTTATAAAAACTAGAAACCTATAGATCCAAGAATTTCAATGAGTCCCAAGTATAAGAAAAATGAAGAAAACTGTACCAAGGTACATCACAATCCGATTACCTAAAACCAGTGATAAAGAAAAAATCGAAAAGCAGCTGGGGTAGAAGGGGAGGGACATTATATACAAAGAAACAAAAATATAGATGAAAGCAGATTTCCTGTTGGACATACTGCAAGCTAGAAGACAGTAGAACTGCAAGCTAGAAGACAGTAGAACAACAGCTTTCATGTAAGAGGAAAAAAATTCCTGTCAATCTAGAATTCTATACCCAGGGAAAATACCTTTCAAAAACAGAGGTGAAATAAAGATTTTTTTCAGACACACAAAAGCTAAACTAACCCATCTCCAGCAAACCCACACTATGAGAAACGTTAAAGGAAGTTCTACAAACAGACAACAATAAATGTTGACTAGGACATGGAGAAATTGGGACCTTTACACATTGCTGGTGGAAATGTAAAATGGTACAAACACTTTGGAAAAAAGATAAGCAATTTCTCAAAAAGTTAAACATGCATCTACCGTTATGACCCAGCCCTTTCACTCCTAGGTATTTAACCGAGAAATAAATGCTTAAGTCTACACAAAGACTTGTATACAGATGTTCATAGCAGCCTTATTTGTAATAGCCAAAAATTGACAATAATCCTATTGTAGATCAAAAAGTGAATAAATAACCCTAGTCAGAGAACTAAGATCCCGCAAGCTAGCCAAAAAAAAAAAAGCAATGATAGGAAAATCTGTGGTTGCTTGGGGATGGGGAGGGGAGTAGTGGGATGGAGAGTTTATAAAGGGGCACAGGAAACTTTAGTGAGTGTTGAATATGTTCATTATCTTGATTGTGGTGATGGTTTCAAAAGTATATAAATATGTCTATGTACAGTATCACTTATGAATTATCTATCAATAAAACAAAAACCAGAAGAAAAAAGGATGATAGGATAGGAGAGATGCCATACAACTCAGAATATGATTCTTCACTTCTGTTCCTCAAAATACAAATGAATAGCTAGAGCCAACTTTTGCCCTTACTTCAGAAACCCCTTGAGGTTTCTGGACTCCTGTGAAGCAGTTTTTTGTATAGAGCTTCGCCTTCAATCCTGACTCTGTTGAAACTATGGCCTCTGTGTACAGCTTTTAAATTTCTATGGCATTATATGATATATATATATATATATTTTTTTTTTTTTAAATTATTTATTTATTTTTGGCTGTGTTAGGTCTTCGTTTCTGTGCGAGGGCTTTCTCTAGTTGCGGCAAGCGGGGGCCACTCTTCATCGCGGTGCGCGGGCCTCTCACTATCGCAGCCTCTCATGTTGCGGAGCGCAGGCTCCAGACGCGCAGGCTCAGTAATTGTGGCTCACGGGCCCAGTTGCTCCGCGGCATGTGGGATCTTCCCAGACCAGGGCTCGAACCCGTGTCCCCTGAATTGGCAGGCAGACTCCCAACCACTGCGCCACCAGAGAAGCCCTATATTATATTTTTGATAATGTAATACAGTAACATAATTAAAAAACCAAACTATATAAAGAATATACATTGAAAAGTCTTGATTCCACCTATATACCTATCTACACTATTTTCCCCCAATAGGTAACTTTTATTAGTTTCTTATATATCTTTCCAGTGTTTCTTTATACAAATATAAACAAATAAGAAAAATTCTTACTTCTCCTCCTTACTCAAAAGGTAGCATACTAAACACAGTGCTTTGCATCTTGCTTTTTCTCATCTATATTTTGGAGATATTGCTATATCAAAACAACTTTTTTTAAAGTGGCAGAGAATCTCATTGGGTAGACTATTATTGTTTATTTAACCAGTCTCCTACAGATAATTTTCAACCTTTTATCACAATCTATATTGCAATCAATAATCTTATACATATGATATTTTATAAATACTCAGGTATACCTACAGGATAAATGTTGGGGTTGAAGGATAAATGTTAGGATTGCTGGGTTGAAGAATAAATGCATTTGTAATCTTGGTAGAGATTACTGAATCACCCTCCATGGAAGTTGTACCACTGCTGACTCCCACCAGCACTGTGTGAGAAGGCTTATTCCTCACAACCTTATCAACAGTGTGTTCAGCATCTGAATTCTTCCATATCTATAGGTAAGAAATGATCTCAATTGGTACTTTCAATTGACATTTTTCTTATTACGAAGTTGACCAGTTTTTCACAAGTTACAAGGGATGATTTCTTTGTTTATGTGTTATTTATGCATGTTCTTTGCTCATTTTTCTGTTAGAATGTTAGTCTTTTTATTTATTTATTTATTTATTTATTTATTTATGGCTGTGTTGGGTCTTCGTTTCTGTGCGAGGGCTTTCTCTAGTTGCGGTAAGTGGGGGCCACTCTTCATCATGGTGCGTGGGCCTCTCACTATCTGGCCTCTCTTGTTGCGGAGCACAGGCTCCAGACGCGCAGGCTCAGTAGTTGTGGCACACGGGCTTAGTTGCTCCGCAGCATGTGGGATCTTCCCAGACCAGGGCTCGAACCCGTGTCCCCTGCATTGGCAGGCAAATTCTCAACCACTGCGCCACCAGGGAAGCCCAGAATGTTAGTCTTTTCTTGATTTCTAGGTGTTTTTTCTATGTTAGGAAAATTCACCCTTTGTCTAAATGATATAAGTTGCAAACATTTTTTTCCAGGTTGTCATTTATCTTTTGAATTGTTTATACTGTTTTTTTTTTTTTCCAATTGATCACTCTTAGTAGCTAATACCTATCTTTAGCTGCAGGTCCTGGCCTTCTCTGGTATGGTAGATCCCAAATTTCTCCTGTATCTCCAGACTGCATTTTGCCACCAGGGTAATGATGTCACTCAGTTGATTCTGTTCCACTGTCCAGAGTGCCAAGAGCACATTCCCTGTAGAGACACAGATAGGCTGACAGAGATCAAATATCTGGATTCACTTGCCAGAGCAAAGCTCCCGATAATGCAGAAAATATCATGCAAGGTGTCAGACAAGGTTTCTTGGCCCTATATGTCATACTAGGTTAAAATATGGCCATAGATCCTTAAAACCATTCAGCATATAAAAACATGACTAAGTAGAAGCTGAAATGTTCCTAAAACCTAGGGCTATTTTTGGTACTCTTCTCTCCATCAGTATACTAACAGATCTAAGAGGTTCACAAACTGTAGGTTTACATTCAAGTTGAATTTTAAGATTTTAAGTGGTTTCTTTAAGTTTAAATGAAAAGACAGGTCAACTCTATGGCATATAGCTGTTAATAATCTTAAGAGTTTTCCAGATAGGAGACAAGCCAGACTTCTTCCCTACTTAGCTTCTGCTATTAATGACCAAGTTTCTCATTAGTTTTCTCATGAATGCTTTATAGGCACTTATTTTCCTGTCAGTCAATGTGAACAAAATGTAAAGTACTTGGGAGCTTAATATGGACAAGGCTTTTGCATTAGACTGGGAGATCCTTTGAGGCAGAGACTGTGTCCTCCTCATCTTTGTTTCCCCAGGGCCCAGCACATACTAAATAAACAAACAATGCTGAATAAACAAACATGCCAAATTCCACCTATAGTCTTCCTCGCTTACAGTGCTTTAAATATTCAGAAAAAAATGAAAAATACCTGTGATATTTAGGATATCCCCTCCAAAACAGAGCACATCTGAAATCAAGTAAGGGAGAGAGAGGAAAATGAGTCAAAATCAGAGATATGCCAGATCATGGCAGAATAATATATGATGAAAAGAATGGCCTGCAGAGTTTTTCCTCATATCTTTTCTGGTCAATTTATTCACTCCAAGGCTTAGACTCCTTCTTCCTTTCCCCTGGCTTCTCCTCAAATCTGTCTGTTCCTATATCCATCTTCTCTAAAATGGAAGAAAAGTCCTCCTGTTATCTTCAAAGCCATCCCCCCATTCATGCTCTGCATCCTAGTCCCTCTCACCCTCCCAAGAACGTCACTCCTTTCCTTATCTTCTCTCTACTCCATCATTCCCATTAGTATCTTTTTTTAAAAAAAAACAAAACACAACAAAATTAACCCACCTAGTCTTGACTCTGCCTTCTTCTCTAGTTACTAGCTCAATTTTTGTTACATTCCCAGCCAAACAATTCTCAGAAGAGCTGGCGATATACAAGTTTCTCCTCCTATCAAATTCATGCTTAATTTTTTTCCTCTACCATTCTCTTCTCAGTTTATTCCAATCTGACTTCCATTTCCACCACTTCACTAAAATGATCAAAATCATCACAGCATTCATCTTGCTAAATTCAGTATTTTTCAGACATCACTATATTTGACACTTTTCATTTTCAACCCAGCTAGAATGGCCCTCTTCTTCTAGAGACACTACTTCCCCTTTGGCTTCACAGAATCCTACCTGACTGGCTGCTTTATAGTCTCTTTTGTAGGTTCTTTCTTCCTGATCAAAATCCTCCCCTGGAGTTCCTTAAGCCTCAGTCTTAGGCTCTTTCTCTTCATTTACACTCTCCCAACGTGGACTCAATCAGTTCTTTAAGTAACATCTTTATGCCATCAATTCACTTTTCATCTCTAACAGATCTATTCTCTGAGCTCCCAGGCTCAGTCATACCTGCTAACTTCATTTCTCCAGTTGACTGACTTATTAACATCTTAAACTCAATATATTTAAAATAGAACCCCTGATTTTCTCTCAAAGCCATCTTTCCCATCTTGATAAGTGACATCACCATAAATTCAGTTATGAAAGGCAAAAAACTTGAGAGTCCCTTTCCTCACTACTTCCCACTGAAATCCAACACATTAGAAAATCCTGTCTGCTGAACTGCAAAATATATTTCAAATCAGTTTATCTCGGTACAGCTCCCTTCATTGCATATATCTAGACCAATGGTTTCAACTTTCACTGCACACTAAAATTGCCTATGAAACTTTAAACATCCTTATTCCTGGGCCAAACCCAAGACATTCTGATTTAACTGGGGTGAAGCCTAGACCTCAGGATTTTTAAAAGCTTCCTAAGTAGTTATCTAATGTGCTGCCAAGGCTGAGAATCACTAACCTAGATGAAATTTCCATCATCTCTCCACAGCTGCTCCAAATGCCTCTTCCAGCTTTCATTCTTACCACCTACCCTCCATCAGATCCCAATAATACAATCTCCATGAGGGCAGACACTGTGTCTTTCTTATTTTTCCATGTATTTCTAGTACCCAGCAGCTCCTGGTGTTATAATACACACATGATACATAATATCTATTTCTCCCTTTCATCTAAACTTGATGAGATCAATTGAAAGACTTTTTTTTATTTTTATTTTTAAATTAAAAAAAGTTGCAGTGCTGCTCGGCTTACAGGATCTCAGTTTGAACCCTGGCCCAGGGATTAAACCCCGGCCCCGGCATTGGAAGCGCAGCGTCCTAACCACTGGAACGCCAGGGAATTCCCAAAAGGTTTTTTATACTTGTTCCTCAGGGGTAAGGGGTGAGTCACATAGCCACTTTATGTGGCTAAAGAAGATGCCACAAAGTAATCATTCTGGTGAATCTCAGAATGATGGACATAACTCAACAGGATACTGTCAGTACAAGAAGGGAATGTTATATCAGTACTAAAGGGTATAGGGCCAGAGTAATTTCTGTTAGGTAGACCTAACTAGACTGAAAACTCCTCTAAGAGTAGGTTTTTGCACCCCCTGCACCTATTACAGTGTTACGTCACAGAGCAGGTACTCAAAACATGTTTACTGTACAAATGAAAAGGTTTTTTTTTTTTTCCCCCGGATTAGGCAAATATCCACAAGCTTAGTGTTGATACATGGCAGAAAATAAAACACTCAGTCCTACTTCACAGGATCAAAATGCAGTAATACAATGGGAAGGTGTTCTGTAAATTATATCTGATATACACACGAGGCACATTATATTACTGTTAGAAGACACAACCCGAGGAATACTTTATTTTGAAATAAAATACAAACATGCAAAGTAAAAATCAGCATTTTTCCCCCCTTTCTGAACACCGAGTCAACAGGATGTGCGACTGGGTAGAATGGCAGATACAGGCAAAGATCTAGCTCGGCAGAGGCAACCTGAAGAAAAAAAGGATGAGTGACACTAAAGGGATGTCACTTTAGTATGTCTTAAAGTGCCCCCGAGCCCCCTTCTGTTACAAACCCTCAAGAGCCCATCACCACACCTCCTTGCTCCCCTACAACGGTCACTCACGCTCCACGATGTCACTAATGTAATAACTGAAGATGTGCGCCAGTGTGTCCATGTCATGTTCCGACTTGCAGCTCAGGCTGAACCTGTCCATTAATGCTGTAAACCCTGACCGACAAAGCAAAAATTACTGTGTTAGCTGCAAGTCCTAAACTTTTAGGCTCTATTCCCTCCACACATCAGGCCAGTGGAACGGAAGCAGATCTTCTCAAGATGAGTAATTTCATTATCCTTTAACATGGTGTTACTTAGCAAGTACTCAGGGCCAGGCTGGTCGCTGCTGCCTCTGGGACTCCAGAGGGCCACCCTCCCCATGTTTCTAGAAGCTGCAGATGGTGAAGATTCACCCACAAGTGCCCTTTTCATTGGAATCCGGCTCCTGCTTTCCCATCATACTCTCTTAAGGCTCCCTGGCCAAGGGAACCTGTAGGATTCCCCTCTCCCCACCCACGTGAGGGATAGAGAAACCACTGACAAGGAGAATGGATGAAAGCTTTATGGAGAACTCATATGGTGAGCTCCTCCGAGGACAGGCACCCGAATCACTCATCTTCATATCCGTGACACATGAACTCCACAAATACCTGTTAAATGAACGACTCTCATAGTAGCTGCTAGGTCTCAACTCCTAGAACAATGGCGGGCACCTACTTACGGACCCAAAGAAGAAAATAACTAAACAAATAAAATCACTGGATGAAGCAGAATGCTTATTGGAAAATGCTCGGGACTGGGGAAAAACTTGGGTCCAAAGCCTGCCATATGGCCCCGAAAAGGTCCTTTCCCCTTTCTGAGTCTCAATTTCATCATCGCTGAAGTGAACTCTAGGGCTACGACAGGTCGTCCGAAAAGGCATCCTCCTGCTCGGAAAATGACCCTCACGTTCCGGCGGAGGCGGCGAAAAGTGCAATGAAACCGTGCCTTTAGCTCGCCCCAGGGCCAGGCCCGTAACCGCCGCGGCCTGTACCAGCTGAGGCCCAACGGCCGCCCCTCCGGCAGGTCGGGAGAGCGACGCACCTCCCCTCGCCCTCACCCGTCACGTGGACGCCAAGGAGGACGCCCTGGGCCGTGGCAAGCTCGTGTTCCGATCCCCGGGGCTTCCTGAAGACCAGCAGGTCTGGAAGCAGCGCCGCCAACCGGGCCTCTACGGGCCACAGAGGCGGCACCGCCGCCCCCTTGCCCGTCGCCATAGCGGCGGCGGCAGCAGCGAAATTTTTCGCCGAACGACCGGAAACAGCGTTCCTCCGCGTAGCAGCCAATCCGCAACGACGGCCCTGACGGGTCCCTCCCGCCAACCAATCAGTGCGGGCTTCCTTGGGGCCCCGCCCCCCTGTTTTCATCGCCTTTGCGCTGGCTGCGGATTGCGGGGTGGGAGGGGCGGAAGGAGGGCAGGGCGGCGCCTTCGAAGGAGCAAAGCCTGACGTTTTAAAATCTCTTTCAAACGTGAAGCTGCTTTTACGATAAAACTGATCACCTGGGATAAATATCAATAGGTTGGTCTTTTCTTCGTATCAGTTTCTAAGGACAAGTTCCATTGGCATGTGACTAAAGCAAACTCAGGATGGTTTTTAAATTTAACACCGTTAGACTAAGGCCGTTTAACACAGGAAGTCTTTTTCCTTGTTAGGGAACTTATTCCACTTCTGTTGTCTGCCAGGACAGGTCATTTGGTCTCATGGGAGTACTCCCCCTGAGCCCTTTTTCTCACACTTCCGTGTGGTAATGGCCCATTTGAGGCTCCCGGTCTGTGGCTCAGATTTGTGAACACAAAGCAATAAAAGGACGAGCATGTTGTGGATTTTTAACAATCAGAAATGCATCTGTTTTTCTGCATGAATAAATCTAAAAATTACATCTTTACTATCTTTAGTTCTACAATATATCATATAGCAATGCTGTTTTGTTGGTAACTGAAGGGCTAATTTTACTCATGGAATTAATTCATCGTGTTTTCATGAACACTTACAGTGGGAAGACCAAATGTATGATCAGTCCACAGGTGACAGAAAATATTTCCTCAGTAGGGTGGAAGGGCCAAAAGGGAAGGAAAAGAGATCAAGGGGAGACACAGCTGAAAGGCTGGACACTCTCAAGTTTGACACACTGTCCACAGAGCTTACATGTGTGTTTACAGAGTTCACAATATCAGCATTATAAACACAACCCAGAACCCAGGGGATATAGACTCCTCAAAATTCAAGACACTTTTAAAGCATTTTATAAATTTATTTTAAAAAATAACAATTGAAATGACATCAATGATCAATCACCTGTGCTCCCCCTACAGCTGAGGGGAAAAAACCTTCCGTAGAGTTGAGTCCCAAAGGAAAATCAAGACATTATCAGGCACCCATTAGCCAGAAAAATGCTGTTGGTCCAGTGGTATAGACACTGACATGTTCAATGTACCAGTGCAATTAAAATATATATTTACAATTATCCTGCAAAAAAAAAAGCACTCAAGAAGTGAAATAACTATGCATTAAACCAATTATTCACTCATCCATTTACTCTTTTTGCATCTATGAAGCCATCACTACAGTCACAAGGACAAATGAATAAAAGAACTTCTAGTAACAAAAAAATCCAAACCTCACCCCCACTTTGTGGGTTATTATGTGCTAAAATGACCACAATAAAAGGGCCATGAGCTACCTGAAATGGCAATGACAAAATGACAACTGTATTCATTTCAAATAAAACCAAACTCAAACTCATGAAAAAAAAAAATCCACAACAATATGAGGTTGGTATTACTATGTACAAACTTACACAAATAAATAGCATTTTAGAACTGTTGTTGGCTTAAGTACTAGAAATTAGGTCTGAGGAATTTCTTTCTGAACTCTGCATCTTGAAGGTTCCTAAACAAACCAAAGGATATAAACTCTTCATTGTTTTTAGTAATCTATCATCTGAAGAACTTGGGGCTTACTGAATAAAGTTAACACCTAAAACTCACATAAAGAGCCAAAAGTTTCTAGTGAGCCCACAGGTCAAACCCGCCTAACATCTGCAAGCCAGGAGAGATGGCTAGATTCAAGGGACTAGGGAGATACTTCACTTCCTGCTTTCTTTGCATAGCTCTGTACCTCTGTTTTTACCATTACAGTGATTTCCCTTTGTGATGTTTTCTTTAGAGGGTTTAATTTCTTTTCCCTCTTAATACAGCTAGAGTGAAATCAAAGAAAGAGCCAATCTCTACTCTTGGTATTTAAATCAAACCCAAATGTTCTTCAAAAGGATTATATTTTCCTTCTTTGTTTCCAAGAAAACAGCAACTCTTCTGAAATATCATCTTAGTTCTCCCAGGGTTCCAGGTCTAGAAAAGAAACTGATTACTGAGGCACAACCCACTCTGGGAGTTGTGGCCCTGTTCCTGACCCTGCAGGAATCTCTATTTCCAGTCCGCAGTTTATCCCCAGAACATGGATGCAATGTGAAAACCTTTCCACACAATGCCTATGGAGAAAAGGGGAAACAAACGGAAACTGGCACCAAAGAATCAGCTGCCACGGGAAGAATGAGAATGTTCGCTCCCCAGGGCCAGCACAAAGCGCAGGAGTGAAGCCAACATACACCTCAAGCTCTAGCAGGCAACCTGGACTATGTCCAGGATAGCCTGATTGAACAGTGCTTTCCAGAAATTGTCAAGGACCAAATCTCAGACTTTTCCCTTTCCGTGCTTAAAAGGTTATAGTATAAATGTAAATTATTCTCTTCATCTTAATGATCCATCCCAGGCATCCATCCACTGGCGAATCGTGCTATATGACAACACGAGAGTATATATACTACCCTTTGTCCTTCTAGACTGAAACAAACATGAACCTTTCTATTCCCCAAATGCTGTCACAAAGCATGTGATTGAAAATCTCTAGTTCTGCTCTGTTAAGGAGCTACTACAAATGTCCTCAGCACTTCAGCACAGAAGTTCTATGGTTTTGTTCTCTACTTAGGAAAGGCAGTGTCAAGGTCCAGTACACTCTAAATTGTCTTAAAAGTAACCACAGCAAGAACTACAGTCCATATGACCTGTCAACAGACAAGCAGACCACAACTTGTCAAAGCTAAGAGAGTCAGCTATATTTTTAGTGCTTGAGTCTTTTATCAGTCTATCCCCAGAGTTAGCTTTTTCTTGGCTGGAGTCCAAAAATACCAACCTATCATCTGGGTAGAAGGGATTCTTATTATTACCACAGATTAGATGAATGTATCTCAGAGAATTTATTGTTTCCATATCATGAGATGAAGCTTCCTTGCCTGGAAACCATCTCTGAATACAAAGTGTCCATTAGTCAGCCTGAGATCCCCCATCAGAGGGATGGGTGCTGTTTGGAATCCATGGGAAGGAGTGGGCTGCAGCTTCCCTGACTGCAGTTTAGGTTGAGAAGGTCGTTCTCCTCTGCTGAGATGGCCGGCTGGCATTACCAGTCAACATTAAGTGCTAGGTGTGGTACTGCTGGGCTGGCATGGGTCCCCTGCATCATCCCAATCCATGAAATGTCAATGTCACCAACAGTCTGAAATAAGTCCTGACTGAAAGGGTGAGACAAAGGCTTGCAACTTCAATTTGCCAGACATCCTTGCAATTATAATACTGAGCCACTTATTAAAAACTAAGTGGTTTCTGTCCTGTAGAAAAGGGCAGAATGTAATCGTCAGTGTCCCATTGGAAGAGTTGATCAGTTTCCTTGGAACAGTGGGAAACAGTGCCAGGAACATGACCTTGATCAGTTCCATCACATGGCCTGGGGTTAGGACACTCGGATGATCTGTGTCATAGCCTCTTCATCTGCTTGATTTGGATCCTACAAAGAAAGCATAACAATTAAAGTCCTTTGCAAAAGAACTGGGAACTCATGGCTCTCAGTACTTATCACCAAGGGAAATACACAAACTTTGCTAAGTAAACCAAAGGCTTGTGATGTATCTAAGTCTGCACACACGGATTGAAACGCAGCTCCATTAGGAAAGAAGAGACAATACACCCTACTCTTAAAAAGATTCCAAGTCTGGCCTGGCATTCCATTACTAAACACTCCAGAGTTGAGAGTATCTCTCTTTTCTAAGCACCTATGCTGTGCTCTATGCTTAAGGATTAAGGGTCCTTAGGCAGCTAAGAAAAAGACCCAGAGAAACCAAGTCATGTTGTATATTTTCTGATCATCATATTTAAATACTGAGCACTTAGCAGGGCTGGAAAGGACGCTGGAATTTATTTACTTTAATGCACTCATTTTGTAGGTAAACCTGAAGCTTGGATGGGTAAAGTGATTTGCCTGGACTAGAGTCAAAAAGTTAGTGAGGAGCCCAGCAAGAACTAACTCCCAAATCTCTTGGCTCCGATTTAATCTTCTTTCCATTAAACTCTGCCTACTGCCTGCCTTTTACAAAAAACCAGCAGTGTTAAGACAAGGATCAGTGCTTGGGAGGTCCCTGGTGGTCCAGTGGCTAGGATCTGGCGCTTTCACTGCCATGGCCAGGGTTCAATCCCTGGTCGGGGAACTAAGATCCTGCAAGCCGTGCAGTGTGGCAAAAAAAAGGGGGAGGGGATCAGTCCTTGGAAGCTTTCTGCAACACTCCACAATAACCACCTTCAGTTCCTCCACACCAACACTCTGAAGCCTCAACTGGTGTGATCCAAGAAAAAGCTGAAACATTTCTGCAGGTGGTAGGACCAGAGGCTGGGTCTTGATCAGTGAGCATGAACAATAACCAGCCTCTACTGAGCTCTCACCATGCACTAAGCACTGTGCTAAACAGGTGCCTAATGTGACTTACTGCATGAAATCCCAACATTCCTATAAAGTATCAACAGCATCCCACTTTACTGGTGAAGAAAGTGAGGCTAAGTAACTTACAGAAATAGTTTGAGATCTGCTGCAGAAAGCAATGAGCAACTAGCATGCATCCTTGAGCACGGGACTGACATGATTAAGAAAGCACCATCTTTTTTTTTTTTTTCGAAAGCACCATCTTATAAAGACAGATTTGACAGTAGTGCAGGTGGGATGTGATGGGTATACAGAATAAAGCATCAGCAAATGGGAGGAACCCATTAATTCAACAAACATTTACTGAGTGCTTGTTCTTAAATGGGCATCATGCTAAGTACAATAGAGAACAACAATCCTCGACTTTCTACACAGCTTACAGTCTAGTGAAGGAGACAACTACTGCACGATCACACAAATAAAACAATATGATTATCAATATTGTACTCAAAAGAAAAGGAAGATGTGAGAAAATAATGGGGTAGAAGAGACCTCTGGATATGGCCTCTCAGATTTAAACCAAGACCTAAAAGAAGGAGATAGCCAAGCAAAAGGATGGCATGAGAAGCTTTACAGACCAGCTATTTTGAAGACAAAGGTTCCTGAACAGTATAGCAAGAGCATAAAGACCAAGCAGCAGGAGGAAATAAAGCCAGAAGTGGGCAGTAGCTAGATCATGCAGGGCCTTGCTGGCCATGGTAAGAACTCTGCATTTTAGTCTAAGTGCAAATGGAAAAGGGTGGGAGTAGAAGGGATTTAAGCAGGATGATGATGTGATATGATACACGCTTAGAAAGATCACACTGAGATGTGGAGAGTGAACTAGAGGGGCACAAGAGGAGAAGAAGGGAGACTAGGCAGCTGCTGTAATAACTGAAGCAAAGAAGAGCAGGTTAGACCAGGCTGACAGCAGTTACGAGGGAAAAAAGTAAGCTGATTGAGAGTATATTTTAGAGTTAAAACCAAGAGGACTTCAAGAATTGGACAATTCTAGCTTTAATAACTGGGCGAATGGACATGTTACTTGTTGAGAAGAGTGTCTGGTTTAGGCATAAAAAAATAAAATAAAAACCAACAGTTCTATTTTGGACATACTGACTAGAAATGCCAACAAGATACAATCAGTGAAATTAGATGTAAGAACCAGTATGGTTACAGACTAAGTCCTGGAATTACACTGCCTAGGTATGAATTTCAGTTGCACCATTTTACTAAATATTTTACCTTAGGCAAACGACTTAACCCCTCTAAACCTCAGAATCAAATGTAAAATGGAAACTATAATTCTTACCTCATGGGGCTGGAGCTCGTTGTAAAGATTCAATGAAAAAATGCTTACAAAAGAAAAGTGCTTAACATAATGGCTGGCACACAGCAGTTAAGTGTTTGCTGCTGCTGCTACTACTACACTAAGAAACAAACTTGTTCTTTGAAAATCAAGAAAAGTGAGAATTTCAAGAAGGAATTAATAGTAATAGCTGGCAAAGACTGGAAGGAAAAAAGGCCACTGATTAAAGACCTTAGTTCTTTTAAGGTGAAAAGGGCTCTAAGACACACAATGTTGCATCCAGTTTAGAGACTGATGAGTCCCTAGTTTGAAAATATCAAGAGGACAATGCGAAGGCTTCCACCCAAGAAAATACAAGGCAGTAAAGAGAAGAATAAAAGGTATAAATCTTCTTACCTGCATATGGGGACTATCTTTTTCCTTTGGAGAGAAAAATCGTCCACCTTCACCACGCTTTCGTGCCATGGCATGACGGTGCCGAGACTCATGCAGGTATTTCTAAAATAAGAAAAATAAAACTACTAGCTGAAACTAGCATAGCTGTCTAATGATTAAGTTTAGGACAGCTGTGATCAAAGCCACCAGGGGCAATTATGACCTTGTATTATGGAGAAATCTTTGGAGAAAACACAAACAGCAGCTAACCATATCTAACTATCATAAGAATGTAAATGCCAAATAAGTAATAACTAACTAAAGATTCCCCAAAGATATAAAAGAGATGACTACCTACCTCCCAATATATATCCTCTCTTTCACTTTAATAACAAACCAAATTTTAGTTGGTTGCTCAGTAAAAAGACTGCATTTCCTACACTTATTTGCAGTTAAGTGTGGCCATGTAATTAAATTTTGGCTAATGAGATGTATGGAACTTCTTGAATGTTTCCTTGAAAGAATGCCTTTCTTATTCCCTTTGCTCCTAGGCTAGAGCCCAGACAGTCATCTTGGACTATGGACAGCATACTAAGAATATCAGAACAGTAAGAAAGGAGGAGAATGGGTCTAGAGGACTGGAAATGTGCTACCACAGCCCAAGACAATTTATCTCTGGACTTCTTTTACGTAAGATAAAAAAAACACACCCTATTTATGTCATAGTTATCTTTTAAATATTGTAGTTGAAGCTCCATATAGCAATAATAAATGCTTTTACAAAAGGTAACAGCTATCTAAGTTCAATGTTTGGAAGGTACTCAAGGAAACAAACTACATAAAAGGTAATTTCAAAAGTAGAACCCTGCCGTTCTCATCCTGTATCCTTCCCAATGTTATACATACCCTTCTCTCCTTTGGAATTTTCCCTTCTGCCTCTAATTTAGCCCGGGCTTGCCTCCTCTTAAGTATACGGTGGTACTGTTTGGCATTCACATAGAGAGGCTCTTCTTCAAGCATCTCTGCCCCAGGGAGAGGGATTCTCTGGATAGCAGGCACAGAGCCAGCACCAGGTACCATCTGTGTGAAAAGAAAATCAGAGCTTATTAACTAGTGACATGAAGTACGGCCATGGGAATCAGTTTATTGGTCCCTGTTAGTTTTCTTCTGAATGCTACAAAGAGCAGCTTTTATAGGACACTTAGTTAAATGCAGATTCTTGGAGAACATTTACACCAAAGGCCTGCATTTTATTTTTTTAAATATCTTTATTGGAGTAAAATTGCTTTACAATGGTGTGTTAGTTTCTGCTTTATAACAAAGTGAATCAGCTATACGTATACATATATCCCCATATCTCTTCCCTCTTGCATCTCCCTCCCTCCCACCCTCCTTATCCCACCCCTCTAGGTGGTCACAAAGCACCGAGCTGATCTTCCTGAGCTATGCGGCTGCTTCCCACTGGCTATCGGTTTTATGTTTGGTAGTGTATATATGTCCATGCCACTCTCTCACTTCGTCCCAGCTTACCCTTCCCCCTCCCCACGTACGCAAGTCCATTCTCTAGTAGGTCTGCGTCTTTATTCCCGTCCTGCCCCTAGGTTCTTCATGACTTTTTTTTTTTTTAGATTCCATATATATGTGTTAACATATGATATTTGTTTTTCTCTTTCTGACTTACTTCACTCTGTATGACAGACTCTAGGTCTATCCACCTCACTACAAATAACTCAATTTCGTTTCCTTTTATGGCTGAGTAATATTCCATTGTATATATGTGCCACATCTTCTTTATCCATTCATCTGTTGATGGAAACTTAGGTTGTGTCCATGTCCCAGCTATTGTAAATAGAGCTGCAATCAACATCGTGGTACATAACTCTATTTTGAATTATGGTTTTCTCAGGGTATAGGCCCAGTAGTGGGACTGCTGGGTCGTGTGGTAGTTCTATTTTTAGTTTTTTAAGGAACCTCCATACTGTTCTCCATAGTGGCTGTATCAATTTACATTCCCACCAACAGTGCAAGAGGGTTCCCTTTTCTCCACACCCCCTCCAGCATTTACTGTTTGCAGATTTTTTGATGATGAAGGTCTGCATTTTAAACAAACATTCCAGATGATTCTGTAATAGGGGCCAAGGAGCCATACTGATAAATGACACAACCACGTCCAAATTTTTGTCCACACAACTGCTCCATTTTCTAGGAATGTCTGCTGCCATCTAATGGTCATGGACGGTAATCGTAAGGCAATAAAAGGGCACAAGGAAAACACAAAGGAACATAGGTTCAGATTGACCAAGTGCTACTAAATGCTTTTAGTTATATAAATAATTTAATTAAATTGTTAACTTACTATATAATTCAACCCATATTTTCCTAAACAAACAAAAACAAAACACTGTACTAAATGTATGAGGAAACAAGTAACAGGCTCCCGTGCCCCACTACCTTCCCAACTATAACAACTTTGAATGGTTGTATTGTTTTTTCTGGTAGTTCCTCTACTTCTGTGCAGGTTTCTACTACTCATTCTTAATTTATCCATTTTTGGTACTGTATACTGACATCCTATTTTGACATATATGAGGATTTAGCTTTCACTCACACCACCCAACTCTCCTTCCCTATCTTCCCAATATATTTACATCACAGTTTTTGGTTTCTCTATTGATTACAATCTTTCTAATTTTGAACTTACTTCTTGTTTTACCCACTCTGGGCAATATACTTTCCACTTCCCGAAGATCAGTAGTTTGTATCTCCCTTCATTATTTGAATTATGAATAAGATTACAGAAAAGCAAATACATCTGTTTATCTTCTGCTGTATCTCTAGCACCTAGAATAGTCTCTGGCACATAGTAGGTGCTCAGAATGGATTATGGTTTGTTGTAATGTTTATTGTAAAAGTAGATCTGTGTAAGTGTCCTAAGGGATTAATCGCAATCCCAAGAGGTCAGCATTATAAACAAGCTTTGTGAGAGATATCAAATTGCAAGTTGAAGAAATTTTCAAAGACAAAGATACATGGAAAAACAAATTACAGATGAGAACAGTGAAATGAAAAATCAATTTTCTTACCATGACCATTCCTCCTGAATTGACCACATTGCCTGCCACTGGTAGTGTCACAGTGACAGTCCCTTGCCCACTGCTGGTTGTGTTGGTATTGGCTCCGGTCTGAACAATCTGTGCTCCTGCCAAACTGGCTGCAGGGATGGTGATCATGCCTGAAACAGGGACTGTAACTTTAAGAAAATAAAACATAAAACAAACAAAAAACAGGTACACAGAAAGGAGGGAACACAGTTAGTCCCTCTTCTATCTGGCACACATTTATTCACCCTGGAAAAACATACTCAGAAGCACAAGGGGAGAAAAAGCACTCCTCCATTCTCTCCCTGGTTTGCTGTATATAATCCAAGTAATCACAATCTTAGAAATTCTATTAACTATCTGGGTTCCAGTTCTGAATAAAACTACCCTTGAAATGGATAATTCCCTGGCTAGTCCAATAATAGTTTTCAATGGGTGACCAAAAAGTCTGGAGGCTTCCCTTTCTATGGGTATGACTCCAGCTACATCAACTGTTCTTATATATATGAATAACCTGCTTCAGGATGAAGATTTTTATAAACTTTTAATTTGTTTACCCTAAATCGACAATGAGTCAAACAGTTGCAGGACTAAAACTTAAAACTAAACCAGGTACTCCAAGCCCCCAAGCTATCACCAGCAGCACTTGAGGATCTGTTCAGCGTTCTCTGAGCTCCTGCCAGTTCAGGCCCTCTCCCGAGTCATGGGAGAGCACACTTACTGCACTCACTGCATCTTGTATACTGCCAAATTTTAATCACATGTCAAACCTTTAGTCATAGAATACATACCTCTAATAAGGGCTATGCACTGTGTTTATTTGGTCACATGCATGTCTCACTTACTAGACTAGAAGGTCTAGAGAAGAAAACTACTTTTAGTAATGTGCTACATATACAGAGTGGGCATATAAGTCTTTTTGGAATAAATTAATAATGAAGTGGCCCAGAAAAAAAAAAAAGCAGCAATAGCAATAAATGCCAACTTGACTTATGATGTTTGTCTCTACCACTAAAGAAACTCCATATTTCTAATCTTCTATTTAGAAAACATTTCTTCCCAGAAAGAATAAAAAGCTTATATAATCCTTAGGGTCCTAGTGGTTGTCTTTAACAACCACTGTAGTTCTACAAATGGAATCAACATTGGTCGCATATTGGTGACAAGGAACTAACAATCAAGGGAGACTTAGGGGAAATTTTGTTGTTTTTCAAAAATATGTCGTATAGAGGTCACCACAAAATTTCTAAAGCAGTCATTTGTTCAAGATAAAAAGGATGCCCCCAAAAGTGCCACAGAAATGATGGGCACACGTACCTTGCTGGAGAATGGTGCCATCTGCATTAACTGGCTGATAGACGATGGTCTGCCCTTCGGCAGTTTGTGCCACTTGCTGCCCCTGGACAGCAATCTGCTGTTGCGTCTGTAGGAAATAAATAATGACACAATTTAACAGATTCCAAAGACACCACAAAGAAAAGGACTATGTAGTCCTTTTTAAGAAAAAGAAATTTTTTGGATGGTTTTCTTCCCCATTTCTACTACATGTGAAATATTTGACTCAGTTGTCTAACCCTCCCAAAGCAGCTGTGCTCCTGTGTTGACACAGTGGGCAGTGGAATTACCTGCGTCTGGCCAGCAGTGACGGCTGTCTGGGGCTGCTGGATGATGATCTGCTGGGTCTGGCCCTGCTGGCCCTGCACCTGCACAGCCTGCCCACCCTGGATCTGGATCTGTCCAGGTGGGACCAACTGTATCTGGGGAACAGAACATAAAAGATTAGTATCCTGCTGACACTGGCCTCCTATGGTTCTGGAGTGTTAGTTACCCAAATTCCTCTAGAAGGCAGGAAATGCTCTAAAGAGGAAAAAAAGAAGTCCTGTTTTGCTCTATTATGAATTAGAGATAATTTGTTTTCCATTTATGAAACAATGGGGGAATTTTGACCACTGTCTGGATACTGGATGATATTATGGAATCAATGTCAGTTTTTAAAACGATGATAGGCTGGCATGGGTATATATTTCTAAAAGCATGTTCATTTAAAAATATACCCTAAATATACCTAATATACCCTATTTTTAATAGATGAAATGGTACTACATATATTCAAAATAATCCTTGAGTAGGGGAATATAGATGAAAATGGATTTACTTAAACATAATACTAGTTTGTGTGTTAAAATGGGTGATGAGGATTCACCATACCATTCTCTTTGTTTTTGTCTGTTTGAAGTTTTTTATAATAACATATTGAAAAAAAATTAAGTAATTCCTAATTTTTCCAACTGGGATTCTATAAATATGTACATACAAAATCCTTAAAAGATTTTGTACAGAAAGGTTGAGACTATCATATTAGACACCCCTGCAGTCAACACTGAGATTTAACAAATTAAATTAGAAAGTGTTGGTAAATAAACAAGTAAAGAAATTTATCTGGTTATCTGGATCTTTTTCTACCTGTTTTGGATAGCAAGGAATACGTCTTATTGGTCAATAGGGTTTCCTCTTCTATCTATTCATATTCTTTGCCCATTTTTCTACTGGATTGTTATTTTCATATCAATACATAAAAAGAATTTTTTTTAGTGTATTCTGGATACGAACCCAGTTATGTGTTAAAAATACCTTCTCCAAATTTTGTCTTCTACCTTTGTTTTATGATATATTTTGATGTATACAAGTTTTTATTTTAACGTAGTCAAATCAATTTTTTTTTGGCTTTAAGAAATCCTTCTGTATGCCACAGCATAAAGAAAATATTCCTGTAAAGAGAATATAAAAGTTTCCAAGTACGCTTTTTTCCATTTAGATCTGTAATCTATCTAGCAAGTATTTTTTTTTTTTTTTTTTTATAATCTAGGCATTGCTTTTTTTTTTTAATTTTATTTATTTATTTATGACTGTGTTGGGTCTTCGTTTCTGTGCGAGGGCTTTCTCTAGTTGCGGCAAGTGGGGGTCACTCTTCATCGCGGTGCGCGGGCCTCTCACTATCGTGGCCTCTCTTGTTGCGGACGGAGCACAGGCTCCAGACGCGCAGGCTCAGCAATTGTGGCTCACGGGCCTAGTCGCTCCGTGGCATGTGGGATCTTCCCAGACCAGGGCTTGAACCCGTGTCCCCTGCATTGGCAGGCAGATTCTCAACCACTGCGCCACCAGGGAAGCCCTAGCAAGTATTTTTGATATAGCATGAGGTAGAGATCAATTTTCTTTTTTGATATCATTCTTAAACCATTTCTTCACTGACACTTTATACTATTTTTGTTATATACCAATTTCCAATATTCTTGCATCTATTTCTTGGCTCTCTACTTTAGTTCCATTGTCTATATCAAGCCAGGGATATTAATCTGAGAGCATAGGTTTCACTGGAATTCTAAAACAGAAGATGCAATCCAAAAAAAGGTTAAGTACACTTCTAAAAGACACGGTTATTCAAAAAACACCAAAGCAACTTCTAATAAAAATGGATTGAAATTTTAAGCATTCTAAGGGAGGCTATGGGATCTCACCTAGAGACATATTATGTAACATTAATAGAAAATAATTTTTCCAAGATGGTTTGATTAGTTACAGTCCTGCTTGGAGGGAGGGGGATAAAATAAACATTTCAATGTCTCTTAAAGGCCAAAAAAAAAAATCCCGCAAAAATCACAGAATTCAGAGCTGAAATGAACCCTAGCAATCACCTGATATAAACTGCATTTTCAAATGAGAAAACTGACACTCAAATGACTTGGCCAAGATCAGAAAGTTTGTTTAATGGCAGACCTGTGAATGAAGTCAGGTCATTGCACTAGTGGTACAATGTTCCTAGCACTGAATCACACTACTTCTATTCAACAGAGAAGAGGGAGTGGCAAGAGGGGGCTGGAGACGAGGCAATGACAGCAAGGACAGAAATGAAATAGCAGTGTGAAACTGAGGCAAGTACACACACTAAAATATATTTAAAGGCTCATACATTTATGCATGGAGAAACATGGAAACTATTTTTAATCCTAACTAAAACTCTATCTTGGCAAAAATATGCCAATAGCTTTAAAAATGATCTTACCCTTCGCCCAACCAATTCTTCCACTCCAAAGAAATTACCATAAGATTAAATTCAACTGAAAAAATAAAGCTATAAAATTCAAATACATTTATAGTAATCTTACCTATAAAAGCAAAAAAAGAAAAATAAAACAAACAAAAATCCCTAACTACACTTTGTAAATTAGAAATTCTGATTCATCAAATTGACCATTATGAAGGAATTAAAAATGATAAGAAAATCATGTGGGGGGGGAAAAAAGCAAAGTAAAACAAACAAAAGCACCAAACACACAACAATGAAAACTATGTGCATGTGTATAACTATGTCTGAAAGGTGTGCACAAGACTACAAGGGAATATGCAAAACTTAAAAGTTTGATTTATCAAGCATAGCCAAATTTTTTTCAACTTATATTACATTCCTCCAGAAAAATGAAGACATTAATGAAATAATTGTAACTGTTAAAACAAATTAAAGATATAAACAGCTTTAGAAAATTTTAGTAAAAAGTTCATAAACATATATACTCATTGGGATTTAGCTATTAATTACAAAGGTGAGATGACTTAAGTATATACTTCTCTGCAAATTATTTCTCACTAAAAATACTTCAATATTAACCCCTCACCCAAAGTCAACAGTTCATCCTTTTTAACAAGGACATAGTACACTCCATATGAATATAGTATGATGTATTCAACCATTTCTTTATGCTTATTAACAGACACTCAGGCTACAATTTTTTTTTTTTTTTGCTAGTAGAATGCTGCAATAAATGTCTTTACATTTCTCCCTAAATATTGATGCTTTTGTTCCTATAGAATAGATTCTCAGAAGCAGAACAGGTAGATCAAAAGGCTTATGTATTTAAGAGTGAGATACCTTTCCAAAATGACTTTAGAATTTGAAAATTACCAAAAATAATGAATGTTTCATTTTCTTCACACCCATTCTAGCACTGGATATAATTACTGTTTAAAATTTTTGCCAACAAGATAAAAATCCCTCTAAAAATTTGATGCCACAGAGTTGTGTGTCCTGTTTACTTTTGTTTTCTGTTTCTGAATCAGTCTTTCCAGTGGATTTACCTAACTACTTTATATGTCTGTTTAAGGAATCAGCTTTTCTTTACTTTTCTACATTTGTTGGTTTTCTACTTCATAAATTTTAACCTATCTTTTGCTCATTTTGTTCTTTTCCTAACTTTCTAAGAGAAATACCATTGTTTATTTGCAGTTCTTTTAAAATATTTAAGTTTATAAATTTTGCTCTAAGTACAGCTTGAGGTGTGTGCGATAGGTTTGAACTGAAATATTTCCATCACTTGCTAGATAACTCAAGTTATAAATTACATGGAAGGAAATGAAGACTATAAAATTCCCTCCCCCAGTGCCCAGAAGTGCCAACTGAGATCATACCAATGAATTACTTTTATTAAACTAGATTCTTTTTATATTCTTTACATTGATTTGAGATCACGTCTAATATCTTAGTCCTTACCAGAGATGTCCAATTTCTGTATAGCTCTGCTTTATATCACTGACACTACAAAGGTGGGAAATCGACTAAATGCGAACAGAAGGTAAGAAACAATTAAGTGCAATATCAATTTTCAGTTCGCAACAACCTATTTCTTAAAACCTGTATCCTGTTATTCTGTCTAAACATTTTAAAAAATATCACTCACCTGCTGCAAACCCTGTGTCCCAGATACAGGTACTTGCATGATGGTTTGACCTTGTCCACCAGGAACAGCCTGGACCATGATGGGTTGGCCAGTTGATGTGATTAACTGGCCTCCACTGACCTGTACCATTAATGGCTGCCCCTGGACCTAGAATAAAGTAAAATAAGAACAATGAAATAACATAAGACACAAAATGGTTTTTACCAAAAGACAATCACTGCTTCTACTCTGCTGCCTTGCTAGAGAGGGAGAAGGTAGGAGAGACACTAAGAAAATAAGTCTCAAGTCCTCATCCTCAAGTAGTCTTCTTCGAAAATACAGTATCTTTGACTAAATGCCAAGCTGAATACTTTAAGGTCAGATATAATGGAGAATAAGCAGAGTCTTTGGGAAGTCTCAATAGATACAAGGCATTTATCATCAAATACAGGCTAAACCCATGAGAAGTATTTAATCAAATCATCAAAGCTATTTTCGTTTTTAGACCAATATCCAGGAATAGTCTCTAGTGAAGGCTGGAGAGGAGGCAATGAGAGGGAGGGCTGATGGTGGGGATGGTGGTTGACTGCAAATTCTAAGTAACTTGTAAGGAGTAAATCAAACTGCACCTAGCAACCACTCCAGGTTAGGCAGTGAGCAGCTCTGGAAGCTTATATAGAATGCCCTTCCTCTCTACAGTTTCTCAAGCATAAATGAAACATATACCTTTTACCCTCTTCACCTCACTGAGAATTCTAGTCCTGTGGTTATTTAAGGAGCCCACTAGCAAAAATGCCTAGAAATATATTGCTGGTGAGTTTGCAATCTCTGTGGTGGAACTTCTCACACTGGACCCTGCAATACCTGCATAGTTATTTTAGCTTTAACAAATATGAACATTATACAAAGCACTCAAGTGTACCAAAAAACTCCCAACTTTCAAGCTCCAGTGAGTAAATGGATTACTCTAGAAGCCAGGGCATTGTAAGTGCTCTGTAACATCTTGAGTCTCAATATGAAAATATCTAGCTAACTGCATTCTGAAAGCCAAAAAATAAGCCACTTTAGTTCAACAGAATAGCTACAAGTCCAAACTTTCTATCTTTGTTTTGAGGAATTATTTGTAACAGATCAAAAGAAAATTCGTATATCTGAAATAATCATTCTTAATGCTAGTGAAAGTATGTTCAAATAACAGGAATTAGTTAAAAGACCGATCTATCCTAGATTAGTAATTAGATATTAAGCCTCCCCCCCACCAAGCATATCATAATCTTCAGGAACATTCAAATCTTGTATTTTGTTAAACTGTTCATTGAGAAATTCCACTTTACTTTTTAAAGACTTGCATATGCTCTATGAGGAAAGACTTTCCAGAATATTTATTGCATGACTAACTGAAAGAAGTATTTAAAATTCTCCAAAATAATGAGAGCCCTAGAGGAAAGGTTTCCATTATTTTCATAAAGTACCTCCATTTCTTTAAATAAAATCTGCCTGAGTAGGAAACACAAGGTTTAAGGCACAACTATTAGTAATTTTCTGGCTATCCATCATCTTAACTTTTCCCTTCATTGACACACTTTCCCCTATATATGCACATGATGAACTATTTGAGACTCCAAGGAACCCACTGTTTTTACAACATATGAATGAATACAAGAATACATGCATCAGACAAGAAGCCATACAGTTAAGAGCATGTTACATTCCCATTCCACAAGTGGTTAATGACAATACTGTTTTATATTTCAATAAGATGAAGCAAGCATGAAAAACATGAATAACAAACTGCTGAACTGAGATTTGAATATAGTTTGGGAGTACCTATAAGCTCAGCTTATTTCAGCTTAATTTATGTGCAGAATTGGCTGTACATCATCATCAAACACTATGAGTGGCAGGTTTGGGAGTGGGGTTGAAAGGGTAAAGTGAAATGATTACAATAAAGGGTAGTTCACTGCAGGATACTTGCTAAGCAGCACTAATAATAAAGTGAGATGCCAGTTCTACATTCTAGGTCCTACTCTGAATCATTTCCATTCAATGGACGGAAAAAGGCAGGGTACTCGAATCTTGTCAATTTCTCAAAAATATGGTCATTTTAGTTAAAGTAACCTATAAACTCAGAAAAGACTTATGCTTCTTCACTTATCTTTATATAGGAACTGGCCAAAATATAACCCCAATTTACATATTTAACTTGGTCATACATAATGTTAGGAAACTGCATTGTTTAAGTAGGAATTCTTATGGAGGCTATAATACTTAAGACTTACAGAAAGCATATCCCACCTCTGTCCAAGAGCTATGGGGCAATCTCTGCAGATGTAATAATAAGACAAGTCATTATTTTCCCCAAGAAAGGTAATGAAAAGATAGCAGTTAAGAGATTAACAAGATTCGGTGATTAGATCAATCTTGTCAAGTGCAATCATTATTGCAGGACAGGACAGCCAAGTTGTCCTTTTAATAAAAATATAGCACAATCTACCCTAGTAAAATGTATATATTTTCTTCTCCACTATCATAATACAAACTCAAGAAAAGTTACCATGCGATCTTATTACAGTTTGATCTCTAAATAGGTTCTAATGCCACTTGTAAGAATTTCTTCCTGTCCCTTATACTGATTCTTTCCCAGACATTCCCAAAGAAACATTAGCCAAACGGCACTTTTCAGAAAATTGATACTGGGGTCACTACATGATTTAGCATGAAGCATTAGGAAACTGGCGTCTTCTAAGCCTCAAAGACAAGTTAGCAGTATCAAAGACATGCAACTGACTTTGCCATTTCTCCATGAGATCCTACCACAAACAGCACCAAACATGAGGAGAGGAGAAGTTCATGCAGTGCTTACAGAGAATCAGAGAGGGCACCACTACCTGGAGGGTCTGGACTTGCTGGCCTGAGGCGGATGCCACCTGGGCCTCAGTCTGCAACTGGACAGCAGTAACACCACCCTGCTGCTGAGAACAGGAACAGGAAGAGCTTGAAATGTGTCAGGAAGGAAATGTATAGTTCAAGACATGAGGTCACCTTACCTCTTGTGGGAGAGGGAGGGTCTTCTTTCAATAGCCCCACCCTACACAGGACTTTCAAACTGCAGGCTCCCTATACTGAAGCTGTTTTGTTGAAGGTAACAGATTACAGATCTTAGCCCTTTGTCCCCAGAGTGGAACTCAAAACACACTTCCATGACTCAAAAAAAATCAATATAGCTGACATCATTGACAAAAAAATTTTTAACACAGTCCTTCCCTCCAAAAATAGGTATTTGATCCTTCTCCGTGAAGTTATTTTAAAGCTCTTTTTATTTCCTCAAATGAATTCACAAGAACAAAAAAGTTCATCAGGTTTTAGCAGCTTTGAAGCTACAATGAAGAATTTCTGGAACTTGAATGCAATCCCCAGAAAGGAAGAATGAAGGTAATCATCATGAGCCAAAATCATCTCCATGAGGTCACTGCTCTTATGTCCCCAAACTAGGATTATTCCTACTCAGCTGGACTACCTTAGAAGCAATGTTTTCACAGATTCAACCTAATTTTTATTACTCCTAATAGTAAGTTCTGACAGAACAAGAATTCACCGACCGGGCATTGGTATGAATGGAGGGTCCTCTGTGGAATCCCCTTTTCTACCAAGGCAGTTGAAGGAAGCTGCAGTTACGTGGAAGGAAAAGCCAGCAAAGGAATTTCGATAATTAATCTCTTTTAATCAAGAGTAGCTCCTTTCTTTGATCATTAGATGGAAACACTCACCATCAAAACATCCTCTGCCCTCCCTACTAACTACTTTTCTATATTATCTAAGTTCCATTTTAGAAACAAAACATTCCCAATCTTGGCCTTAGGTTAAATCAATGCATAATAAATTTCTTTTCTTCCTGGGAGAAAAAACAAGTGAAATAACAAGTAAAACAAGTGAAGTTTTCCTAAAATAAAGCCAGGTATAAATCATCAGAAAATGTAATCTGTGTATAAATTCAAGAAGGCAACCTATCTTAATTAGGATAAACCAGCAGCAGGGAATTCCCTTCTAATATGTGCTTATCCATAAGTGTGGCTATCTAAATATTATCCTCATGTTAAACTAGAGCTTTTCAAAATAAGCACTGTGATGGATCAAATCAAAGGACAGTGGATTTCTTAGACGCTATCTTGGTTTGTTTATTGTGGCCAAAGCCTAACTAGACCACAAGGTAGCTTAATCAATAAGAGAAACCACCAAATTGAATCCAGGAAGAAGAACAAAAAAAACCCCTCCATAATTCCATCTGAAAACAGACTAGGTGTTTGTTTTCTAATAAGATAAAAGGGGGCAATTTACTATTAAACCAGGCTGCCATGAAATCAAATTCTAAGTGGTTATGGACTGGATATAGACTTCTGAACAGAGAAAATGAGAGAAACTGCAACAAATCCAATCTTTGAAAAGCACTTCAGCACAACTCACCAGACCCATTACTTATAAGATCTGAGAGCTCTCAATTCTGCTACTGAGCAGTGCTATTATCAGCTCTTTTGCTGTGATGTTTAAAGCAGTTTTACTTCCATACCTGCTGCTGAATCTGTCCAGCCTGTACAACAATCTGCTCTGTTGAACTATTGCTGTTTGCTGTATACTGTTCCATGGTCCCTCCAAGTTAGAGTCTTGACCACAGTGAGTTTCACTCTGGAGATCCTAGAAGACTTCAAGATGCACTCCTATTAGAAAGGTAGGAAAAGTAAAGTGAGATTGTTAATAAAGGCCTCACCAGATGCTTAACCTTGATAACGCTATTTAACATATATAAAAAATGCTCTTTGTCATTTCTCATCAGCAACCTTTCCTTTCAATACTACTATAGCAACACTTGCACCTTAAGAAATTCTCATTAAGCTACAACATCACTTTGTTACAAGGCCTATTTAACACTGATTTTCAGGTCTGCACATGTACTTTAGAGAACAGTTTCTTTAATTTGTAACACATTTGCACTACACATGGTAAGCAATTTAAAATTTCAGGGTTTATTATTTAGTAAGTAATTACCCAGACCTGAAGTCAAACATGTTGCTTATCAAAATCTCCATTAAGTAGTGTTAAGTAAGAAAGACCCAGCAAAGGTTTAGGAGTTTGCGTTTTAATCCAGAGCAAGGAATAAAAAGGAATTACAGAAACAGCAGACTATGATTTTCTCTGAAAAGAATTTAAGTTTTCCTCAGTCATGAATCTGAATGCCTAATAGTACCCCACCCTCTACTGTATAATTTTAACTTTTACTATGATAATTTTCAAAAATGTACCAACATAGTGAGAACATTATAATGAACCCCTATGGCCATTACCCAACTTCAACAATTTTCAACCCATGGTCAATCTTACTCCACATAGATCTCATCCACTTTCCACCCACCCCTGCATTATTCTGAAGCAAATCCCAGACACTTTATTATTCCAAAACTCCAAAAATACTTCAGCATCTATCTCCAAAGAGTAGATTCTTTTCTTTATCATTTTATCACAATGACATTGTGCCTCTACAATTACTTCAAAACATTAAAAAATTTGTAAGTTCTTAATATCAAATATGCAGTCAATGCCCAAATTTACTATTCTCATACACTTTAACAGCTGAAAGCTCCATTTTGAAATAAGCACACAATTAGATAAACTGAAGTGATATTTGAGAACCTTGAATAAAGACCTGATTCAAAAATTTAAAATTATATAAATTATCAAAGGGTAATTCACCTTGGAAACATGGGGGAGGTACAGCTGTATATAAGCAAAATGTAGATAAATCTTTCCCCAAACTTTTCTCCAGGCCTTCATGAATTCTAAAATTTGAATGACAAAGTTATATGAGTTACATGATCTGCACATCACAGCAGCAAAGCAGTGCACCACTCTCCACAAATCCACACATGGTGGATGATATGAATCACCCACCATGACTGTAAGGTGTCTCAATATGATGTGAAGAAATCAAACTATATTCAAGTACGTGCCCAAATATTAGGAAGAAGTATATTGATGGATGAATAGATGGAGATATATATATATATATATATATATATATATATATATATAGGTATCTCTCTGAAAAGGCTAGTACATTAACAGTAGACTCTAGATGAAGGGTATACAGGTGTTTATTGTAAAACACTTTCAACTTTACTGTATGTTTGAAAATTTTTATACTAAAATGTTGGAAGGAAAATCTAATAAATATCGATTGAGCCTATTACTCATAACCTAATTGGTATGTAGTATAAGAGTGTTAAAGTTATAAACAAGTGACAGGATGACTATGTCATCACAGCATGATGGTATGTGGCGTTGTGGTTCTTCAACTCACTACCCTTGCTCTAATGGAATGCTCACCAAGCACACACCTAGCTATAATTTGGATTTACATATACACTAGCCAACAGGGAGCAGATATGATCAGCAACACAAGTAAACTTGATAGTTATTTCTCATTGCATACTGAAAAACTGGCTTTCTGATTTTTATGTCTCTTCTGAATTGGGTGACTCAGTTGGCTCCTGAGAGATTCTGGGAACAGTACAGAAAATCAGATTTTCAGCCAGACTAAGTGGCTCTTCCAGGGAAGTGAATGGTCTTCCCTAAACTCTATCTTGTCTCTAACTGCAATATACACAATACATTTATGTTTCTAAACTAATAAAATTAAAAATTAAGGGTCATGATACAAAACAGTGGTGTGATTTCGTTTATATGAAACCCTGAGAAGGTAATAGTAATCTAGAGAGAGAAAGCAGATCAGTGGTTTCCTGGAAATAGAAAAGGGGGAAAAGGGGGAAGAGGGGCAAGTGGGAAGTTGATTGGAATAGAGCATTTGGAACTTTTCCGGGGTGATAAAATGTTTTATATTTTCATTGTGCTGGTGGTTGCATAGGTGTGTAAATTTGTCAAAATTCATCAAAATGTACACTTAAAATGATTATCCTTTATGTCCAAACTATATCTCAAAAGAGTTGATTAAAAAAATAAGGATCAGGAAGGAATGTCCTCTGTATTTCAACAACCCACCCCACCCAAATCCCCTTCCTGTATAAGATTTTTTCCTTGACTGCTAATTTCCAGAAGTTTACATCGCACTGGAAGTGCAGGGAAATGACTAATAAAACGTCATGCAGATTTTCTTCTTAACTAGCTTATCCTGGTAATACAAATGCCTCAATTTAAACACTTAAATCCACTATACTTTGAAGGGTCAAAAGGAAGCAGCTTCAAGTCTAACAGCAATTCTCTGTCATATTAACGAGGGAGCGATTCAGCGTGGAGCATGATATTGAGACTGCTAATGGTGAAGGCTGGACGCAACTGGCTTCTATGAAGCCACATGTTCCCATTACTGTGAGCTTCAGTTAGGAGAACTGCAAACATCGTCGTCTTTCCTCAAGTGCCTTTCGGCCACATTCTGACAGAATTAAGTCAGCCAGATTTAGTCTGTCTAGCTCTCACTCCTAACTCAAAGTTTGAATGTCTTTTCCTCAAAGAGAGAAAGTGAGTATGTTTATTCCAGTTAGCAAGAAAATTTCCCTTCCTCTTCACTTCAAGGTGCAGAACCTGAAATGCAGCTAACAACTTAGGAATCCATTCATTGTGGACCCACACACATTTTTATTTTAAAGCTAAAACTTCCAGAAACTCAACTATAAGTGAAAAACCCCGTAGAATTATCATATTTGACAATCACTACCAGGTAAAAACTAGAACAGCAGCTTTCAAACTTTTTTGACAACTCACAGTTAGAAAAACATTTCACATCACAAATGCACACGCAACATATTAAAAAAGTAACTAAAACAAAAGTTTCATGAATACTTACCTTTATAACATAAGATGAACTGTGATATTTTCTATTCTATTGTAAAAAATTACCAGCATTGGCCCACTAAATTGACTTCACAACTCAACAAACAGGTTCTGATCTGTGTTTGATAAAAGACTAGAGAACAAAGGGCTGTCCAGCTTCCCCAACATCCAAAAGGTTGTGGATTGCAGTTCCTAATTTGCTTCTTAATCTCCACTAATGATGTACCACCTGTCAGACACCATCCTGAAGGTTTTAGAAATAAAAGTAAAACTGTGACTAAGATTTTAACTTCAGAGTCTTTAAATTTAGTAAAGGAGTAAAAATCTGTACTGAACCCCTAAGAGAAAAACAAAGTAATATGGGAGTTCGGAGGACACAGAGTTCTTCCAATTGGGGATCGATAAGAAGGCTTTAGAAAAATGTGGCATCTGACCTGGTCTTAAGCATAAGCAGGATTTATATATGTGATGAAGTGGGAGGGAATGGAGTGCTCCAAATGAGGACAGAGCATAAAAACAAGGACAGAAAAATTTCCACATATGAACAGTATATACAAGGCCACATGTCAAGAGAAAGCTAAGGCCAGATTACTGTATCTCAACATTCCAGGCTAAATTCTTCTGCAGATAGGTGGAGTCTCCAGAGGGGTTTAGCAAAAAAGTGACCAAACTATAACTGTCGTTTAGAAAGAAGTCTAGCAAAAATGTTTGCTGGTTTTTTAGTGACTAGATATTACCATTTTTAAGTACCAAGGTATTCATCCAGTCCAAAAGCAAATGTAAACATTCTAAAAAATATCTAAACCACAGTGCTCCATCTATTAGCTATTTTAAGAATTAAATAAATTTTTAAAATGACTTAAACAATGAAAAACTCATTACAAAAAGTGAAAACAAAAACTGTCCCCAAATTTTTGGTAGTGAAAAGAGCACTACTCCTCAGGAGTAGTTTTCTGCAACCTACCAGTTGTATGACCTTAGTAACTGTGATTATACTAAAGGCCTACTCTATGTGGCAAGGACTGCTGCACTCGGTGCTTCACATGAGTAAAAACTTTTAAAGTCCTAGGAGAAAAATCTTCCTTTTTCCCCCAAAGTCAGCTGCTATTGTGGAGCAGAACCCCATAAGCCAGAAACTTATTTTTCCAATCTTAGAAAAAAGTGTGTTTCTAGATTTCTCTTATCCGAATCTCCACAAAATAACTGCTTCCGAAAAATTCCTTAGCAAGATATACAAGTGTTTTTACCAACTGGGCTTTCCAGCCTAAACTCTCATGGCAACTGCCCACTGCCCTATACTTTCTTCCCCCTTGAACACACAGCAAAGCTTGGTGCCTCTGCACATGCTTTTCTCTTTGTGAGCAATGCTCTTCCATTCTTTCTTGTCCGAAGAAATCCCATTATCCTTCAAGGCCAATCAAAAGTGTGGCAATGCTGGCCTTCCACCGGGGCTGTTGATAGCTCACACATCAGTGCACCACAGAACTGAACTTGGCCCCGTTACAGCACTAACCGTGAGATATTAATTACTTGTTCACCTGTCAATCTCCACCAGGCTGGGAAGGTTCTTATCGACCTCTAACCACTCCCTCCCCAGCACACAGATGGACGCCTGGTACATACTAACTGTTCGATACTTGGTTGTCAACGGAGATTTCCTTTCACCCTAACCAAAACCCCACAACACTGTTAAGTTTCTATAAATACCTGCTGAGAAAACATCAACATACTGGAAAAAAACAAACCAAGAGATGGTTGTGGACTGAGCTAATGAGTGAAACCTGACACGTTCAAAGTGACACAGAAAGGTTAAAAGAAAATAACTGTGCATTCCCAAGGGAGCGAGAATTCACAAGATGAGCAACAACAGGTAAGACTACTGAAAGCAAATTGTGCAGCCTCCGGTAAAAGGAATGCACAGGGCTCGCCACCTTCTATAGTGAGGTTCCAGGCACCGAATGGACAGGCCTTACAGCCCGGGCAAGGACGGGTGACCGCCTGGTTGCGCTCCAAGACGGAGGTGTGCAGTTCTGCCCGGCGATCGGGGCGGGGAAGAGAGGAAATGACGAGCCAAAAGGGGGTGGTAACGGCGCCGGGCCGGAGACCCGGGCCGAGCGTGCTGGGAGGAGGGGCGCAGCGGGGCCGGGGAGTGGGTGCACTAATGGATCCCCTCCACCGATCAGGGGGACAGCGGGGACAGCGGGGACGGCGGGGCGGGGGCGGGGGCGGGGGCGGGCCCACCCGGGGCGGGCCCACCCCCTCCCCGCGATGCACGCGGGGCCCGATGGTTGCGGCGTGCGTCTTCCCCGGGCCTGCCTCCCGACCCAGAAGGGCTGCAGACAGACAGACCCGCTCACGGAGGGGTGGGGTGCGCGGGCCCCGCGGGGGGAGACTTCCCGTCCCGAGGGCCAGAGCGTGTTGAGTGCAAGGGCGGGCTTAAGTGTGAGGCCGGAAGGACCAGGAGGAAACCGCCAAGGCCCCGGGCCCGCGTGTGTGTGTACACCCGAGCGTAGGGGCCTTCGTGGCAGGCAAACCCAACACCCCCCGGCCTGGGGCCTGAGAAGCTGTGCCTAAGGGTCGGGGGAACGGGGCGCATCGCATCCCCAACTGGCTCTGGCACCCTGCGAGGCTCTGGACCCCGAGATGCCTGCTCCCGAGGGCGCCGTCCCCGCGCGGGGCGGCCCCCTGCAGGCCTCGGCCGGGAGTGCCCCGGGACGCTCGCAGGCTCCGGCCTGGGCCGTCGGGAGCCCCGCTCGGCTAGGCTCCCCGGGCTCGACGGGCGCCTGGGCCTCTCCTGAGTGGTCAGCGAGACCCGCCAATCGGGGCGCTGGGGCCGGCTCTGGGCCGCTGGATATTGGCTCCTCACACTCACCGTGCCTCGCTCCCCCGGTTCGCTGCCCGCGCTGATTGGCTCCAGTACCGGACCCCGAAACCCAATCAGAGGCTCCAGCCGCCGCTGCCGCCGCCACTGCCGCTGCCTAGCAAAATGGCGAAGCCGAACAAAGGGGAATCGGGCCTCCCTCCAACTGCCTCCGCGCAGGCGCCTCCGAGACCACGCCCCCTAACCCGAGCTCGGGCTCGCCCCACCCCCAGTTGAAGGAGCACTGCTCAGGCGTCCCCTGAAGCCACGCCCACTTCCCTGATTGGATCACACCCCCCGGCCGAAGGAATACGCAGGCGCCTTCTAGACACCCCAGACCCTTCAACCCTTCAACCTTCAAACACCGCCCTGAGCATAGTACCACGCAGGCGCTAACTAACTCCTTTGCTAACAGCCCTCCCCCGTCTCTGCGGCCCCTGGAGATACGCTCCTGGGGCTAATGCGCAAGCGCCGTTCTACCCAACTCGCTGTCTCGTTACGCATGCCCGGGCGGCGGCGGGGTACTCCATGGAATTTACCACCGGAAGTTCAGCGGCCATCACCAAAGAGTGCAGGTTCGGCTAGCTAGCTAGAGGGGCTCGTTTCCGCCCCGCTCCCAGGTGGTGGGCGGCCATCTTAGGTGCGTGCAATTAAGAGCTTTGGCGGGATTGGCTCCACATCTGGGCTCTTCTCCTGCTCCCCACCTACCAGAGCCCTTCCCCGCGGGGCGGGACCTCCTAACGGCCGACTCCTTTCCAGGGGAAGGGTAACCCCGGTACGTTGGGGCTTTGAACGAGCCTCCTCGCTCCCTACCACAGGACCTCGGGACAGGCCCCACGCCCTCGCTGATCCGCCCTAGGGTAGGAAACAGAGAATGGGACGCCTCTCTAGACTTCTTCCCCCAACTCCCCCCAAAAGATGATGGTGAGCCTTCCTTGAGAGGCCGCCTTCCCTCTCCACTTGCCCCCGCCTCGGCAGTACACTCCCCCAGGCCTGTATACTCCCTAGTTGCGGCTTAACGGGACTGTGGCCAAGTCCCACCTTTTTGCTTATGGGCCAGATCCAATGGGGAAATACTTTTGCATCTTGCAGGGAAAAGGAGACTCTTGAATCAGCCTTGCTCGGCGCGGGCGCGGGGAAAGGAGGAGGCGGGTCCTAGGACCGCCTTTCTTCCGCTCCAGGAAAGCGCGAAATGCGAGCGGGGCCCGTCAGCCTCCGAAACCAGGCATTCTTTCTTTTTCTTGCCCCAGAAGAGTTTTGTATTACTTCCTAGAGGCGAACTTACTTTTCAGCGATAAACGGTGGGGGGAAAATGTTCGTACGTGGGTGGTCAGGGCAGTCTGAATGTAATATATTCAGGTTGCCTAAGCATTTTTACTTCCTTTCCCCTTTTTATAGCTGAAGAAACACTTAAATTCTGGAAATAGCGACTCAGTATCATGGCTGGCAGCCCTAATGAAGATTCAGAAGGAAGCAGAGTGCGTAACAACTATTAATTTATTGAACTGAAATTCAGAATAATTGAGGTCAAAAGCATAAACACTTTTTAATTAAACCAATAATTGAATTGTCTTTTTCTCTCTCTCTCTCTCTCCTGCTGATTTACTTTAGAAAGGCTGATACAGTCCTAGGCAGAGACCACCCATCGCTTTCTTTTGCACATGCTTTAATTCGCTTTAGATAACCCCTTAAATTAAATTCTGAGGATTTGTCTTTAAATGAAGGAGGGACGGAGGAGAAGTGGTGGTGGGCACAGTAAAGGAAAAGAAATAGCTTAGTATTTTTCTGTCACTAATAAAACTTTTCTTTCCCTTTGCACATTTTAGATTACTTATGTGAAAGGAGACCTTTTTGCATGCCCCAAAACAGACTCTTTAGCCCATTGTATCAGTGAGGACTGTCGAATGGGCGCTGGGATAGCTGTCCACTTCAAGAAGAAATTTGGAGGGGTGCAGGAACTGTTAAATCAACGTGAGTTTTGAAAACAGCTGACCTTATCTGCCCTGGCTAGAGCATCTTTTGATGCTCTTGTTATACTTAATTATTAAACAAGATATACATGCACAGATGGGGTTCCTAACTACTGAGTCCTATTAACTCTGCAGATTTTTTCCTCGACAAAAATGGCCTCTAGTTTGGGTCCTTATCACACGAAACCTGAATTCTTGTAAAAGTTTTAAATTTCTTTCCCCTCTTTTATAAATCTTGATAACATTACTCCATTTCTCTGAAACCTTTAATAACTCTGAAGTGCTTAGCAAAGTCCACAGATTTTAGCTTGGCATTCAAGATCCCCTGTTTACCTATATTGTGCTTATGCTTCAAAGAGTTTAGAACCTTTTCCTTACAGACTCCTCCCATCACTTTCTATCAGTGATTTTAAACCAGAGATGTGTATCAGAATCACACGTGGGCTTCTGAAACGGTTGCTCAGGCCACAGTCCAGGCTTACTGAATCAGAGTCTCCACTGGTGATTCTGATCCCAGCCTTTAAGAAAGCAACTTCTTACTGCTTTGTATTATATTTATTTCTAAGCATGACACGTTCTCCTGATTGAAAACTCTTTAATAATTAAGAACTTTTTAATACGTCTATGTTCCCCTTAATGCTTAACGCATTAGCTGTTTTTGTATGTAAAAGGATTATTATTAAACATATTTGGCAAGTAAAAAGTGCTGTACATTCTAAAACATTTCACGGCAATGGACATTAAAGTTTTTTAAGTGAACAAGTAAGAGTATATTTGAAAATGCAGCAGGACCAAAGATGGGGTGTGAGGAAAACATGATTCAGAAAACATTAATAAGAAAGCTGGAAGTTAAGGAATGCAGTATTTAGGAAGGCTGATAAGGATCAAAGTGTTCTTCAGGGTTGAAAATTCTAGTTCTGAAGTAGACTCAAATTTATAAAGATTTTTTAAAAAATCTAAGAATGGAGATCAGTGTTTTGGTTTTCAATTTCTTTTTTACTATTAAATAACTGTTTTTCTTAGAAAAAAAGTCTGGAGAAGTGGCTGTTCTGAAGAGAGATGGGCGATATATATATTACCTGGTAAGATGGGGCCAATTCTCAATAAGTTCTAAGGACTGGTAAACCAGTGGGCTGTACTGCATTTATGTTGATCACAGTGTTTCATTCCAGACAACCAGAGATGTCAAAAAGCTGACCTCATGCCAACTCAGATCCAGAAGTGGTGGCTATTTGGTGCACTGGATTAGAAAGGAACATGAGGCTGCATCCCAGCTCCATGGGAAAGAGTAGTGATATTCACCAAAGACCTGTGTTATGAGACTTGCAAAAGTTAGGGATGCCTCCCATAGTTTAATTCCTTCCTAATCACAGTAAGATAGAGACAATAAAGTCTCAAGAGATAGATTGCCCAAAGGAGTTTTTCTCTCAGTCTTCCCTATCAAATGCAGTGCCAAGTAATACTCATCTCCTTTCCTGCCTGCTTCCTCAACGTGGGATTCTTTCACTATCCAAATGGTCTTTGGCCTCAGAAAGAGTGCAGCTTCTTGGCGATGGTGCTAGATGACTTATAGACAAGTCACTACAAGCCTGATTTGGACAGCACACTGAGTGGGGACATGTCCTAGCCTCTTTGAATGTCCTTAATGCTACTGTGACTTCCAGTCTTGTTTGGAATGCTACCAGTTTGTCTCTGTTCTTTTATAGGGAAATAAAAGGCAAGCACAGTTTTTAAATAAATAAACCTAACAGGAAATTTTTAGGTGTTATGGATTCTTCCTTGTTACAGATATGCAGCTTATCTCTTGGAAGTGGCACAGAAACTTTCACCTACTTTGTTTAAAAACAGTAGACAATAGGCACACCTGCTAATCTGGTTTTCTTGGGAAAAGGAAAGATTATTATATGGCAGTGTCTGGGTTTCTCAGGCTCTACGTAGTGGATTTCTGAGGAGCTCCCGTAACTGGAAGGGACAGTATGACATTTGTCATCTAGACTATTCTATAAAAATATACTTATTATTTTAATTATCAGGATGTTGGGAGAATATGATGACTTTTCTTTGGCTCTCATTTTGGACTAATGGAAATTTGAATTCGTTCTTTGTACTTAGATTACAAAGAAAAGGGCTTCACACAAGCCAACTTACGAAAACTTACAGAAGAGTTTAGAGGCCATGAAGTCCCATTGTCTGAAGAATGGAGTCACCGACCTCTCCATGCCAAGGCAAGGAAATCCAGGGCCCTAAATGAAGACTTGATTAGTGGGGTTTACTGTCTTACCCAAAGACAAGTGACTTAAAAGCTTAATGTAACCTAAAATACAGACGTAAAGGCGGAAAAATTTCAAAACATTTAAAAATCATCAGTAAACAAGTTGTCAGATCTTAGCCTAAGGCGTGCCCATCTTTTAGCCTGGGCTGAATGAATCAGGATGATTAAACCACAGACCTGCCTCAGCCTACTTAGTAGGGAGGAGCCGTCGTTCACAGACACTTGTTGAATTCTGGGCATCCTCTACCTGAAGCTTGGCCTCTGTTTCTGAAGCAATACAGCTAAAGAACAAAGACTGAGCAATTGTGATTTCTCTCTGGGCCACTTCAGGTGTCCCAAACCTGTTAATCCTGTGTGAAGAAAGTTGTAAGTTATCACTGCGTTTTAAACTGCATGCTTGTTTGTGTTCAGTGTGGACAGTAGCCAGAGGGTAGGTCCCTGATGTAATGTCTTAGACCCTAGATATTGGGGACTTAAGGGACTGATGTTAGGGGTTCAATATCCCCTTTGTTTCCTTTTCAGGAAATAGGCTTGGGGTCCCTTCTCTTCTTGTCAGACTAGTTTTGTCAGTGCTGAGCATGCATGCGGGTTTATTCCAAGGTCTAAGTTACTTAAGAGCGTGGCTACATGGTCCCTCATCTTACGCTGGTCTTTAATATATTCATCGCTTATGTACCAGAAACTTTTTTTTAACACAGTTTTTTCAGGTACTTAACCACATTTATAGAAAATTAGCAATTTTAATCCTCTCTTTTTACCCTAGGGATATTGAGGATCAGTTAAGTAACATCTTGGAAGAAAGGTGCCAGGTAGTAAGAGTTTTGTGGGCCGATTGAGGTTTCCCACCAGAGTGCTGCAAAGATCTGAATTACAGTCAGCTTGGCATTTCCCAACATTCCCTCTTGACTTCCTGTGTGCAGAGATCCTGTCCCTTTGTCATTCTCCTTTTTATCTTCCTTAACATTTCATTATCATAAGTGTATTTTAAAAATACCAACCTTTTGCCATCCACCCACAGCTAGTTTTCATCAGTAGAAATAGAAGGATAGTAAGTTCTTCCATCTCACTGCAGTTATACACTTCTAAACGTAGCCTGAAGTAACTGGGAAGTGGTACTTTATTAGGCAAAAGAGAAGTGACAGCTATTGGATGTTAGGGCTGTCTAGGAAACAGCCTTCGGTGACTCAAAATAGGAGTTAACTTCCCAATTCCCACCATGGCTGCCTATAGGTGTGAGACCAGATAAGATCTTAGGCTTTGGGTGGATGCAGCCTAGAGGAAGAGGGAAGGAGTGTTTTCCTAGATACCTTCATCACAACCAGTGGGGATGTTTTGTCTTTTTCAGGATTGGATGTGGTCTTGATCGTCTGCAATGGGAAAATGTATCTGCGATGATTGAGGAGGTCTTTGAGGCAACAGACATCAGAATTACTGTGTACACACTCTGAACAGATGAGCATTTTGGATATGTCTACCTTCTGTGTCATCTGGGCCTTAGGACTGAGTAAACTGACCTTAAAATGGTCAGAGGAAAGTTTCATGTGAAGTAGTCTGTGTCACAGGCCAGACTTCGGTTGCTGTATTCTCATGATTAGACTGGGACTCTGGAGGAGGGATTGCTTGGGAAGTGTTGCTGGGAATTTTTTTTTTTTTTTTCCAGGAAGGTAAGGCATAGATGGCCTGATATTAGGTGGGGAAGCCAAATGTTGGGCCTATGACCCCTGTTTTGCTAGGGATGCTACTTGATTTGTTTGGGTTGCCACTAGGTGTCAGCATTGCTTCTACTTCTCTGCTGTTTACGAGAAATTTCAGGAAGGATGAACATTTCAGTTAATTTTGCATCTTTTGTCATTTGTGCACTTACCTGGTATTATCCTTATGTCATAAAATTCATCCTAGGAGAGAATTATGGGTTCGGTTTTGTTTAAATTACAAGAAAGAGTTTTATGTTGTTGACAAGGAATTTGTGGTGACAAGAATGGAAAAATAAATATCTTCTTGGGGGGGTGGGCAATGATGTCCTGTGCACATGTCTGTGTTGTTCTGGACTTGGGTAATGGAGGGTTCACCTGTAACTTAATCCGGAGGAGTCAGATAGAGGGTCCAGTACGAAGAGCAGCAAAGTGAGAAATAAGACATCAGAATGGGCAAGAACTGTGGGTCAGCACACTGGAAAGGCAGGCTTTTAGAATCTCCCCGTGGTGAGCTCCTGCTCTCTTTTGTCCACCACATAGGTTCTGTGATTGAACCTGTCTGAATTCAATCATGAAACAAATAAAATACTGTATGTGAAATATGTGGCAAAGTTCTTAGTGTGGAGTAATGCCTCAATAAATCAGTAGTTCTCAACAAAACCCATATGAATCTCCTTAAAAAAAATAAAGGTCCACTTCCTCCAAAAAAGAATTCTAATTTGGTAGTGGGCGGGGGGGGGGGGGGCGGGGGAGAGTGGCCCTGTTTCTTTGTGTTTTTAAGCTCCAGAGGATTCTGATGTGTGGCCACCTGGGATCGAAAACTGTAAATATTAGTCCCCTTTTTTTCTAAGAGAGCAGCGCTTTGTCCACTCTTGATTTCCATGGTGGAAGAATAAGGTTCATGGATTTAGCCAGTGGTTCAGTATCAGAGGTGTGGGGAAAACTAGTAGAGTATTTCAACCCTCCGCCCCCTTACTGTGGTGTTGAGTTCAAAGAGACAGACCTACTATTGATTTTCTCCCTAGAGTGAATTCTGGGTCTGTCATAGGACTTGCTGCTTTCCCAAGTGTAAAAGAACTGGATTTTAGAAGGGGCTCGTTAAAACACCAGGAAAGCACTGGTTAAATATAATCTTTGTACCTTAGATTTGTGTTTTTATCGCATCTCAGCCTGAATGAGGCAGCAGTTTCAAAAAGTATTTCACTTCTTTTGTATCTCTGTGTGTAACAGACAAGTTCTCCATGTTGTTGGGGGTGGGGGTAGGGGCAGTGCCAGGGGCAAGTTCATTGTCAAACTTTTAGACTAAGACTTTTCTTGGAGCTTTGTTTCTGTCCACATACACACAGTAAAATTGAAGGGGAAAAAAAGGGAGAGAATGTCTATACAAAACAAAATGAGAGTGGAGTGGTAAGAGGAAACTTAGAATTAAAGTATTTTGCCTAACTATGCAAATAAATCTTAACACTGGGTCAAAACATTGATTTTTCTAGGCTGCTTCTACATTTTAAGGGATTAGGGTTAATTTTTTTCATGGAGTATGAGCCTCGTTCATATTTCTTTTAACAAAACCTAGTCTTGTGGAGGTCTGGCTGTGAGTGGAATTCAGCAGGGATGTGATAAAGTGCTTTGTCATTTGCAGATAGTCTTGGGGTCAAATTCCAATGACTTACCACACTTGAAGCCTGGGGAAAGGAGGCATGGCCTGATAATCAGAATGGACACATTATTCCTGGAAACCTAGTTAGAGTTTGGGAAACACCCAGAAATTCACGTGTGAAATTTTGCTTCTACATAGGACTCAAACAAGCCTTTTAAGAAATGAGACTTTTGACACCATCCTGCCGTCGCCATCAAGTACCACATACTGACTATTCTTACATTATGTGTATCTGAACATTGAAATCCTACTTCTTGCCCTTTCCTCTTTAATCAAGGTGCTAATTGCCTATGAATTGGCACTTGGGATGTTTATATACCTTAGAAACAGATTTCTTGTGCCTTTTGTTTCATCCTCTGCCATACTCCTTGTCTTCAGAGGAGGGAAAAGATACTCATTTACAACTAATCTCAGAAGAAAATATTTCATGAAGGTCAAGACCAAGGTGTGAAGTCTGCATGGGAGAGTTAGTACATCCCGTGTTGCCTAGGCAAGTTCTGGTTTAAGCCTTCCTCCCACTTTATATACTGTCCTGGCTCGGTTCATAGCCTGGGACATCCCTGCTCCTGCCTGGGACTTGCTCACTGTCCATAATAACTTCTAAATGTCCAAGTTCCTTAAAAAACTTGGTCACAGAAAGACCACACCACCTCTTTTATTAATGTTGCTGTTTTTCTTAAAAAAAAGATCCCAACTTAAGATGCACTTCTGGACGTATTTCAAAGATCTGTGCAGACTTTGGGTCTGAGGCTCTTCGACCTAAGCAGCCCAACTGAGGGAATAATGCGGACCTTCAGCCCCACGGATGCCTGGTGCCCATATATGGTTGCCGTTTCTCTCTTCGCAGCTCACTTTCCTCTTTCCCAAGAGCAGCCTTAGAGAGAGAGGCACAGCTTAAATGATTTACAGCATAAGTGTATTTTGAGTCCTTGGAGGGCGTTGTGCGGTAGGATTGGTTCGTGTCAAATGTTGTCCAGCTCCAAGTGGTATTGGGAAGTCAGGCATGTCCCAGATGGCCACATGTGTCATTGCTGTCTCTTGGTGGCAGCAGACAGACCTTAGTGAGAAAACAGAAAGCATGTTACTGAGAGCCCTGCTGGCCCTAAACAGTGAAGGGTTTTCTTTTTGAGTTAGGGTTTCTTTGTGCCCTCCCCAGCAAGTGCCTGAATTTCTCCATAGTCTCCTGTGATTTCCGGTTTACTCAGGACTGGATTTGTTTCATTCATGTTTTGGTGTGGTTCGCACAGAGAAAGCCCCAGAAGAGATCTGCTTTAAGTATGTTATCTTGAGTTAAATATATGGTTAAATCCTATTCTGTCATTTTTCAAAAGACGGAATAAGAAATATGAGACAAATTTTCTTTAACAAATGCTCATTTCTTGAGAGTATTTTAATTAAGCAGAGTTCTTTGGGGCTTTTAGATGACAACTTGATTTCATGCCAATTTTTTTTTTAACTTGGTACATTTTAACCTTTCCCTTCAGGAATATGAGCAACGAAAACAGAGTATAGGGAAGCATGTTAATGGGTCCAGATAATACGGTTATGTACACTAATGGAAGGAGGCTTATAATGTGGAACATGTCCAATAATATTTTATTTAAAAATAATTTGACTTAGAAATGGACTTTTCCCTCAAACTGATTTATCTATTTTACTTGTTTATTTAGATTAGCAAAAGATATAACTCCCAGTTATCCAAAATTAAAGGCTCTTTTTAATCCTCCTTGAAATGCTTAATTTTTATAGCAGGTTTCGCTATTTAATTATTTGACTTAATGGAAAACGCACACACACGCACACACACACGCACACACACACACATCCATCTCTGAGGTCTTGTTAGTTTGGCAGCTGGAAGAAGTGGCCTGTGACTCTAAAAGATGTTTAAGAAGAAAGTACACTAGTGTTAAAATTAGGCTACCAGTCATCATTCTACAGAATCTATGTAGGGTTTATAATTATGAGTGACAGTCCCTATACTAATAAAATCTTCGAGGAATTTAAGTTAATTTTGTATTTTCAGAGGTCATCCTTAGAAATCTGTTTGTATTACTACTCACCACCATTCAGAGTGGTCTTATTTTGTGTGAGCAAAGTACCATGTGGCATTACCTGACCATAGTCTCACTGAATTCAGTGAATGGGTCCTGCTTTTTGTAAGAAATGGCCGAAAACTGTGTCTTCATGGATTGGTGAACGCTCAGCTGGAGAATGATCAGGCACCCCGCGTGCATGTCTAATAGCAAACACCTGCCAACATCAAGCCCTGGAACACTTACGTTTCCAAAACGTGTCCGTGAAGCAACATCTTCTCTTTAGAGTATTACGAGTGAGAGACACCAAAAATAAGTTGAATATCTTCATGGAAGCAGGCTGCTTTCATGTTTTATTAATATGTGAGGTGTTCCAGAATTAAAGTTGGATAAGAGGGTGGTGAAGACCCTTTCTCTGTTATGGGAAAATTTTGATCGGTAACTCAGGTCTTGTAAAGAGACTTAGTCATTGCACTTCTATGGGAGCAAACTAGATCAGATGAAATTCAAAAGGAGACAGTAAAGGATCCTTTACCCTCTTTCCTGAGGGCAATCGGCCTGTTTCTCTAAGAGTCTAATTTACCCTCAGCAAGAGGCCAAATTGGCCTTAATTGTGTCCTAATTATTTGCTTAAATAGCTAATTTTTACTTCCAGTTCTCCTATCACATCTTGATATCTATAGGAGGCTACTTCTGAGCTGCTGCCTAATTTACAAACATCTTTTTAACCCTTTAAACATTGCTGTATAGCAGAACTTGTTGCTATATTATCCTCATTCCCACATTCATCATTTTTCTGCGAGTTCTGATGAGGTCTTCTCAACATTAGGGAAATGTTCTTGCATTGTACATTCAAACAGCAATTATTGGTCTCCCTCAAAGCAGAACCATTTGTCTGAAAACATGAAAGCTTCTCTGGCCCCCAAAAAGTTGAATACAGATCCATTCGGGGACTTTCAAAAGCACCAAAAAAAAAAAAAAAAAAAAAAAAAGCCCCTGTAGGAATGAAGAACCTGCATTAGGGAAAAATGGAATGGTAAGATTGCAAATGGGGTGGGGGCAGGGCATCTAGAAGGTGTCCAGAGTTAGTAAGTCTGAACAGGTGGACATGGGGACATGCTTAGGGGACTGAAATATCTTTGCTGTTCAGTAGCAGGTCCTTGCACCATCTAAATCTTACTATGAAAGTCATTCTGTCTCATCAAAGCTTCTGGATTCCTGTCACCCTTGAGCACTCCAAGTTATGGGGAAAATCAGTTTGAAATAAAAGGGTAGGAGAGAAAAGGATTTAGGGAGAGGAATTTAGAGGAAAGAGAAAAGAAGGAGGGATCTTCTAAGAATGTTTTTACAACCAACCAAAAACACAGATGAAATCCTATCAAAGGAAAATCAAAGAGACCACTCATTCCACCTGACCTTCTACCCAAGTTAACAGTGAAAAGACTCACGTGAGGCTGAGCCCACTCGCCTACTTCAGGATGTCAGCCAACTTCTCGTCATAGTACAGGAAGTTCTCCTGAATGTCCTCCCAGGGCTCAAAGGCCTTGGATTCGCCTTCTTCTTGCTCCACGAAATTCTGCCAGACGTACTCGAAGTCTTGGGGCTTCATGATGCGCAGTTTGCAGCCAGCCTCCTTCAGCTTCCGGAGAGCCGCCTGGATCTCAGGCTCCTCCCACATGAAGAGCCGCCCCGCCAGGAGGAGCAGGCGCAGGTTCTTGGTCTTGTTGAGGGTCCTGACGATGCGGTCAGCGCAAGCTGCGCAGGGGCTGGAGGACACGTACCAGGTGACCAGGTAGCACAGGGCCGGGTCGAAGGCTGGCATGATGGTGTTGAAGAACGCTTCCTCCGCGTGCGCGGCGGCGTGCTCGTCCTCTAGGTATCCCCGCGAGGCCTGCACTTGGCCTCCCTTGCTCTGCGCTTCAACCACATAGCAGAGGAAGGTCTTGTTCCGCCCGGAGCTGTACTCCACATTCCGGAACTGAAACTTAAAGAAGTTGGCAGGCAGCCGCTCCCTGTGGGTCAAGGAGGCAAAGCACAGGGAAGGAGAGAGAATGATGAGTTCTTGTTCTAGGACTAGCGTGGAGTGGGTGGCTCTCCAAGATAAGTACCTCTGAGACACATTCACTCTCACTACCGAAACAAGACTTGCCTACTCTGACAGCAGTGACAAAAAGACACGAAGGAATTCAAATGTTTATCTAAAGGAGAGGAGAGAATTTGGAGTGAGGCGTGCATCCTGGACACCTCATTAGCACAGGTCTCCAAACACTCCACCTTCACTCCCAGCACACAGCACACGCTCACATTTCTAAATCAGTGACTCTTTAACCTGGCTGTACATTAGAATCCTCTCGAGGAGCTACAAATGTCCATGCCCAGGCCCCACGCCAAGCCAATTAAATGAGAACATTTGGAGGAGGCCCAGGCATTAGCGTTTTTAAAAAAGTGCTCCAGATGATTCTATGTGGCCAGGTTTGAAAAGCAGTGTTCAAATAGTAATTTTACAAAGTAGCAAGCCTGTAAAATATCTCACGACAGAGCAAGAACATTTCATGCTTTCATATCTCTCCTTGTCAGTCACGGGTATTGCATCTTAGGTACAGGATGGCCTAAAACTTGCAGTCCCAGGCTCTCCCAAGGACTGTTTTTCTCAAGTCTGTCTTTTCCCTCAGGTGAAAGAAGGGTTGTCATGTAAGTGTCCAAGAATGTTTATCTTTGAGGCCAGACTGCCTAAGGGTACCTTGATATGAATTAACTTGTATAGTATTGACACATTTCAAAACCATAAAAGACTTGGCCTCTGCCCTCCAGATGCTTGTAATCTAGCAGCTAGATTATAGCTGGAAAGAAAAGATGTAAATAAGACAGCTGCGAACAGTAGAGGACTACTAAAAATGAAGAGTTAGAGTGGAGGACATGTGATGAAGGTTCTTGAGAGTTTAGCCTTGACTCAGGAGCCAATAGAGAATTGCTACAGGTTCCTGAGGAAAGAAAGGTATAATGAAAGTGAAGTCCATGGAGGAGTACCGGGGTGGCTTTAGGCAGAGAGAGTGAAGCTGGGGAAAAGCCTGAAATTTAGAAAGCCCATTTGGTGTCTTAGAGCACCAGACTTGGTAATGAATATGTCCAAGGGGAGACGGCTGATTAGGAAATGAAAGCAGCAGAAAAAGGCCAGGTGTTTTGAAAAGTTTAGTAGTAATAAGGGGAGAAAAAATGAGAGGGCCTAACGAAAGCATCAGAGGTGAAGATTGTTTTCATCTTTACGTGTATGTGCATGTTTTTCTAAAATAGGGAAGATTTGTGCAGGTTTGAAGTCCCAGGAGAATGAAGAGGCTGCAACAGGAGAGGTTGAAAAGGTCAGAAGGAGAGGAGTGGATGAGTACCAGCTGGAGAGGCTGAATGTTTTCTTTTAAAAAATGTAATCTCTGTGGTTGCCCCAGAAGATACCCTATGGCAACCATTAACTCTGCTCTTGCTTCTCTACACCCCTTCCCTTCCCCCAGAGAGGTCACCCAACTCCCTGGGCTGCAGGGGGATCCCTGGTATCCCAGGGTCTTGGCTTCTTAGGGGTAAGTTGCAGGTGCCAAAGAGCTGAGGAAACTAGAGCTATTTTCCTGCAATCCCCCCTTCCCCCATCACCAAATTTTCTCCACCCGGCTTTCCATGTCCCTTGCTGTCAGGTTAAGTTTCCATTGTGGAGATGGATGTGTTTGGGGACCCAGCCCTGGGATTCCTTCGGGTACTATCTTTAGCTTCCTAAGCCCCTCTGTCCCTGGTTGAATGTGTTTATATTTACTTAACATTTGGGGAGGATGGATGGCCTGATGATTCCCCTCTCCTCTTTCAATCCCTGCTGGGAATTCACTTACACTGGGCTTTCTTCCATTAAACTCACCCCACCAGACCACTCCTGAACTCAGCCAGTTGCTAAATGATCCCTTCACTTCCTAGAGTGGCTTTTTTTTCTCCTGAGAAGCATAGAGCTTACCTTTCTTGCTGAAACTGTTTTTGTTTGTTTGTTTTTTAATTGGAGTATAGTTGCTTTACAATGTTGTGTTAGTTTCTGCTGTACAGTGAAGTGAATTAGCTATATGTATACATATATCCCCTCTTTTTTGGATTTCCTTTCTTCAAGGCCTTTTGCCAGACCACTTCCCCAAGTCCAATCCAGAGCTACCTGTAGGATGGATTCTCAGGTAAAACTTTTGGAAGGATTCATGGCTGCTTGATTGGCTTGGGGGCTTCAGCAATAGCTGCCTGTTGGTCCCTCAGGTTTCCTTCTGGAAACCCCGAAGTATTGCTCCAACTTTGCCAAGTACAGCCCAGCCGAGAGGACATGTGTGGCCCAGTGTGCAGTTGCATGTTGGCTGGATGGTCTACAACTGATGCTTCTCTCAGCCCATCCTCCTCTTCTTTAGGCAAGAGGAGAGGACCCAGAGAAACTGGAAACCCAAGGGAGAGGAAGAATGTTCACCTCTCTATAAATATCAGTTTCCAACCCCGTGGGCCAACAGCCCCATGGTCTACCCTGTCCCTCAGCAGGGCCTTCTGGACTAGGGACCTCAGGAAGGGAAGTGCATTCAAGGGGCAAAGGAAAGTCACGGAAGGTCTTGGCTCCCAGTCTTTCCTTGGGCTTGCTCAGAGACTGAGCTTGCTTGGCTTCCCAGTGGGATTCTTGGTCTTCTAGAAGGAGCATAAAGGTTGAATGAGGCTTCCCATTCTCGGGCTTCCCACAGACTGAAACAGCTCGGCCCTGGAGGGCTACCAGGAGAAAAGAGGCAGTAGAGGTCTGAAATTTCTCCAGAGAGCTAGCCAACATGGCCATCTTGGGTTATATTATAGAATCACATAACACTATTATGCCCACTAGTGGAAGGAAGGAAATAGTGACAGTGATTTCATAGATAATCACAAACATCTTTTATTTTCTAGTAGCATGATATGCCCAAGTACCACATTTACTTATATTATAGCCCTTTGCTGTCAACCCTAGCAGATATTTTACTGCTAAATTGTGTGTATGTGTGTGTGTTGGAGTGGTGGTCAGGAGAGAGATGCTGATGGTAGATTTCTTCACCTGGACTCAGTCCCTTCTTCAAGCACAGAAACCAACAGCATGATTCCTACCCCCTCCTGCCAACTTCAGCACCTCTTTAGGCACCACTTCCTCATACTTTCTGCAGACAAGGCCATTCATACTACATCTGCTTAGACCCCGGTTTCTGGGCATTGCAATTCTCTAGGCAGGAAGTGGAGAATCCTTATATCTGGAAAAAAGTGGGACAAAGGTCTGCTTGATGGAGGGAGAAGAGATGTGAGTCAATGAAATATATATATGTATTCTCGCTTTCACATTAAAAAACATTTGCATTTCCTAAGCATAAATCTAGACAGTGAAAGGAAGCAACCTGGAGGGCAGTGGAAGCTAGTCCAAGTTTAAACATTTGCCCCCAAATAATCCATGGAGTGGAAAATCTACTCACAGGTAATTGAGTGTTGACTCGTTTCTGCTTTGCTCACGAGACCTTTCGTGACCCACTTGAAAGAGGCAGAATTGCCAGTTTCAGTTTCCTTTTCTCTTTTTCAGACCACTTTTCAAAGAAGATGCTAGGAGTGGGCATCGTCAGAAGGAGGAGTGTAGGGAAGCAGAGAGTTCTAACAGCCGGACTTCCTAGAGCTAAGAAGGGGTTTGAGGAGCTGCTGGCTCCTGACTGGCAGTTCTGGATGGGATTCCGAAAGCCCTGGGCCCGCCCTGTTTCCTGGGGAAACACCATCTCTGCACATGAGCTTCCACCTTCCCCCAACCCTCAGTGGAGGCCAGGGTGGCCAGAGTCAGTGGCTGTCTTCTGTTCTTTATAGAACAAACTTTCCCAGGCTGCTCCAGACTCCAGGTGAGGGGTGAGGGGACATGGCATTAACAGTGGTGTCGAAGGCCCCTCACTCCTTGCCTGGCCCTTCTCTGAACCCTGCTTCTCCTCTCTGTTCCTCACGTGGGTGGAGTAAACTACTGGGGGCTAGAGAAGTGGTTGGAAGGAGATTCGTCGCCTGTGCCATTTATCTCTGTTCTAGAATAACCCCTTTGATAGCAGGTTCAGCTTATGTAAAATCATACACACACACACACACACAAAATCATACACAACATAACTAGAGATAAAGACAAACACAGCAAGGGGAGCTGCCAGGCAGAGCTGCAGCTGGGGTGGAGACATGGGGAGCCAACCCGTTCCGGTGCCCCAGAGCTTCCCTCAAGCATGCTGAGCTCAGAGGCAGGCGTGATCCAGTGGAATTCTCTTGTGAGCCTAGCGCTGCTGGATCTTCGTATATATTTCCTGAACTTCTCTCCTCAAGAAGCCCTCCCCCCAATTAATTCCCTACCCGAATGCCTGGCAGAGAGCCTACCACACAACAGGTGCTCAATCATGAGTTCACTCACTTATTCAGCAAATGTTTATTGAGTACCAGTTAGGAGCTGGGTACCATTCTTGGTGCTAGGGAGAAAACACCTAAAAGGAAGAGTCCCCGTCCTCATGGAGGTTAAATACTTCTGGGGGAAACAGGCAGTAAACAAATGACTCCTATTCAGAAAATATTTGTTGAATATAAAGGACCCTTCTTTATGGCGTTTTTAGATGCACTTGCATCACTGTCTGATGCAAGTCAGACAGTCTTGGGGTTCACACCCTGCTCCATCCACTAGCTTTGGGCCAATTATTTCTCCCTCTGAGGATTGGTTTCCTCATCTGAAAGAAAGGTTGAGTAATCCAACCTCTCAGATTTTGGACAGCAGTTGACACTCGAGAAATTAAACCTGGTACCGATGGATGGTACCTTCTCTGGGCCTCAGATCTTACCCCTTAAGCACATCCCTCCTCGGCTCTCCTGCTCCTGTTCAGAGGGTTCTCTCTTTCAGTGCTGTGCTGGTTTAACACCCAGGTCTCTGAAAGAAATTTTTTTTAAAAGCCCTAATTTCTAACATTTGCTGATTCCCGTCAACACACCCATTATGGAGATTTCAAGAAACCAACAGGATTTAGTGAACACAGACTTGGTAAGAGATGCATCCGATTGACTCTCAGCCGAGAGGCGTGAGCGGGCCTGGGCACACTGCCGCAGTTATAGACCTTTCTCTAGCACTTTCTACCACATTATTTTTAATGTTCTTAGGTCTGCTTTCTATTTATTTTTTATTTTTTTGGTCATGCCACGAGGCTTGTGGGATCTTAGTTCCCCGACTAGGGTTTGAACCCGGGTCCTTGGCAGTGAAATCTCCGAGTCCTAACCACTAGACCGCCAGGGAATTCCCTTAGATCTGCCTTCTATCCCGAGTGCCCTATTCAAACCAGAATCACGATAAGTGGGCATGTCTCTCCTTATTCCCACCCGGTACTCCCTCCTCCCCTCAGACTTGTTTCCTGAAAAGCCATCTGCGGTTCTAGTCTGGGGCCCTGTTCTAAGGGTCAGTGTGGCTAGACCTCTCCCCCATGGGAGTCCAGGCTCTGCTGGTCCTTTGACGCCAGGGCACCTGGAGAGCGAAAGAGAGGAAAGCTGTTCCCTCTTCCTGTCCCCGCACAGACATAGCCACACCTCTAGGCTATTTTAAGCTGTCTGTTTACTTAGAGGGGCGCAGGAGACAGATCTCCACAGCTGTTCCTTGTGGCTGGGAAACACGAAGGGCTCCACCTCCCTCCTGAACTGCTCTCAGAGCGCCCAGAAAGCTGCCCTACTGTGCCTCTTTTTCTGAGCCTTGGGTCAGGGAAGCGTCTGAGCCTCACCACCTCGAGGATGGAGAGAGGTGGAGTTCTGTTTGGGAGACCAGTGGAAAGGATGCCAGGGTGGAGTCAGAAAACTTGCCACTTACTGGGCCTGTGGTCTTGGAGCAGGGACTGGATCTCCCCTACTCTCAGCTTCCCCATCTGTAGAGCGGCAATGATATAGCTCCTCTCCTGTCCTTGTGCCGAGGCTTGAATGCGCTCAGGCCTATGAAAGTGTGCCGGGATTATAAAGCCCCAGACACGTGCAAGTGACATCAGAGGATTTAAGCTTTCAAAACCAACCACCCTGAGACCTCAAAGCATGTTCAACTCAATAAACATACTCTAATTCTGTTCTGAACCAACCCTGCCCCTGTGCCGGGGAGATCACAAGATCACAACACTGTGCAGACTGGGTGTGCATGTGCCCGTGTGTGTGTGTATGTGACCAAGGCCAGCAAGGACCAGCATGTTCAGGTGTTAGAAAAAGGATCTCCTTCCACAGAGAGCCACTGGAATCAAGCATTCTCCTGTCCTGGTGGCCCTAGGCTCTCCCTGTGAATGTATTAATCTGTGCCCCATTGCTCCTTTAATCCTGGGTTGAAAGTGACATTACTTGGTTGGCCATGGGTGAGTGCAAGTTCAGGGACTCTTTCCTGAAGCCTTGCCTCAGAAACTAGGATGCATTTCCCTCAGGTTCTCTTAGAAATCAGAAAATATCTGAGTTGGAAGGGACCTTGGGAATCAACTAGCATAACTTCCTCATGTTACAGATGAAAAAACTACAGCCAGGACTGGAAAAGCACTTGCCCAGCTTCAAACAGCAAGTCCGAATTGCCTCCCAGGGCCCCTTCTGCCCCTTGAAGGCATCAGGCCTCCATTCTTCCTGAAGTTTCTCTTCCCGTGGCCCTTCGTCTGCCTGTGGGCATTGTTGGAGATAAGGAATTCTAGTGGCCCCACGTATTCCCTTCTTATTCTTTGATTAGGAACTTAGCAGAATCTTCTGCCAAAGGGACAGAAAGGGAAGAGAAGGAAGACAGCTTGGTTTCATTCCTGGAAGTGGCATAATCTGGACGAGACAGGGGGACCCTGTGTGCAGCCCCCTCTTTGGAGCCTCAACACTCTTTGCTCTAGATCCTGCTTCCTCCAGGCTGTGGCTGAGGGTGTTGGAACCCCTCCTCTGCCCAGAAGCTCTGGGCCTGGCCTGTAACTTCTCTGTTTCCCTGGGTGGGGGGGCGGATGTAGGCAGCCCCCGGGGAGACTCAAAAATGATTCAGCAAGCAAAAAAAAAACAAAAAACGCTTCTCACTCTAGCTTGGGAAAGGATGGATGTATCTTTCCTGTCTTAGGATCTTCTACTCCAGGGAGAAGCTCTAAAGAAAGAGTGAGAGACATACAGGTAGAGGAGAGGCCCACTCAGAAGCAGAGAGAGACGTTGAGGGAGGAGCTACTTTGGGACCATATTGAAATGTACCGGTGGCATGCCGGGTTTTTACCAAATCCCCTGGGACTAAACAACCTCTACCCAGAGAGGCAAGTGATGCCTCAGGGGTGGTTTCCTCCTCTGGGCCCTGGCCTCCACGGAGTTCCCCCTACCTCCCCTGACTGGAGGTGTCTGAGAAGCCAAGAGAGATTTGCTGCTGCGTCCCCTGCAGCCCCTGCTGTGCACACCTGTGCACTCTCACGGCTGCAGCATGGTGACCCCAATCCCTACTGTTACCATCTAAGTCCCCCCAGCCTGTCCCCAGCCGGTGCTCTTCTAGGGAGGGCGGGCCCAGTCCACACCCAGCTCTCACCCTGTGACGATCTCAAAGGGCGGCAGCTCCACCAGTTCCTTCAGATTCTTGAGGTCCTCCGGGTTCTCCAGATCCTCGCCATCCTGCGAGGTAGGCGCCGCGGCCTCAGCGGTCTCTTCTTTCTGGGCCATGGAGGGCCTGAGGCTTGGGAGTCGCTGAGAGAGAGGAGAGGCGGCGGGTCTGGGCCAAGGCCTGGCGGCAGAGTCCCAAGCAGCTGTCAGCAGCTAAATCTGCCTGGGGGTGACAGGAAAAGGATCTGGCAGTCCAGCAGTGCGCTCACCCGCTGGCCCACAGGCTTTATAACCAGAGGCCCCTCCCCCAGGCTCTCTCGCTCTGTCTTTTTTTAATTGAGTGACAGCGGGTGCCGGGATGGGGGGAATGGAAAAATCTGGCCGTCGGTATCCCCTATTTATCAGCGGCAGACAGGAAGCTGGCAGGTGGGGATGGCTTGGCCTGCTCTCCCTCCCCACACCAGGTCACACATGTATTCATATTCTCTTTCTTCTCCCCCTCCCTCACCATGTATCCCTCACCTTTCTCTCCCCACCCTGGGGAGATCGTGGAAGGGACCTAGGGTGGGTGAGTTTTCGGAGGGAAGCTCTCTCAGAGGTTTAAGCAGGACAAGGCTTGTGTTGAACGGGGCGTTTGCAAAGAGACCCAGGCCAGCTTGGTTGGGGAGACTTGGGTTCAGGGAAAGAGGGTCCTGAGACAGGGGGCGATGAGTACTGCAAATTGGGAAAGAAACTGTGAGTTGTTACTCAAAGGGAGTGGATGCTGATTTGCCTGTTATGAGGCATAAGCAATGTCACGTTGACTGGGAGCCTCCAGAAGTAACACTATTGCCATTTACTAAGCTTAGTTTTGGAAATAGGCCAGGCAGTGAGTTTAGTGTTTTATATGTGAAATTGGACTTAATGCTCTCAATAGTCCTGGGAGGCAATGTGGATTATCCCATGTTACACATGAGGAAACTAAGATGCACAGAAGTGTTAAGGGCGTTTTTTACGGTCATAAGCCCCAAAATGGCAGGGCCAGGATTACAACCAGGCCTTTTCACTCCTGAGGCCAAATGTCCAACTGCCATGTATGTTCCCTCTCAGTTGGTCCTTTATTCATTTAACAAATATTTATTGAGCATCTACTATATGCCAGGGGCTGTTTCAGGTACTGGGGTATGGCAAAGAACAAAACAAATGAAAATCCTTGCCCTCACGGAGCTCGAGGATGTTGAATATTATACAGGATAAGTAATATATATGGTCTATTTGGTGGTGCTAAGGAGAAAAGGCAGGGAAGGGGGACAGAGTGACATGTTTTTATAGGGTGGCCAGAGAAGAACTTTGAAAAGGAAATAATTGAGAAAAGATCTGAAGAAGGTGAAGCAAATAGTCATAGGGTTATCTAAGGGGAAAGTGTTCCAAGGAGGGGAAAAGCAGGTGCAAAGGTCCTGAGGTGGGAGCTTTCCTGGTGTGTTTGAGGAACAAGTAAGGACATACACATGGCTGGAGAGTCCTAGGAGATGAGGTCAGAGAGATAAACAAAGGCTAAGTAGGCTGGGGCCTTAGGGACTGTTATAAGGAACTTGGCTTTTTCTCTGAGATAGGAAGCCATTATCTTTGAAAAGATGGGACACATGGTCTGACATATTTTTGTAGGATCACTCAGGATGCTTTGTTGAGAACAGAGCAAAGGTGAGAAAGAGCAGAAGCAAAAGGACTGGTTTTAAGACTGTTGAAACTAATGAGAGATGACTGGGGCCCCTGGAATAATCCCTGAGCTGGAACAGCATCGGGAGGGGCTGGATGATTTTTGCAGTTGACACGGTGGGTGCTTAGCCGGAGCCATGGGTTTTCGTGTCTGGGGCAGTGCAGACATTCTAGGACATTCTAAGGGCAACAGAAGTGTGGTTCAGAGTCACCTAGATGTTGAAAATGAGGAACCTAAGAACGCTGGGGACCTGATCTGAACACAGCTCCCAGTGCAGGTGGGTGGTGGGAATGAGAAGGTAGGGGACCCCTTCCATGGTCGGGGTAGAGAATAGGAGTTAGGATGATTTGGAGGATTTGGGGCTCTCCCTTCCGGAGAGTTCTGAGCAGCATTGCACCCTATGAGTAAGATGTCCAAGCATTTTGGTTTGCCCAGGATAATCATAGTTTATATCTGTTGTCCAGGCATAATTGCTACTGCCTTCCCTTTCACTCCCAAAGTGCCCCAGTATAGACGAACTATATGGTCACCCTACCTATTAGGCTTATTACTTAAAGCATTCTTATCCAGAAGTTATTTTTTTTTATTCAGTCATTTTTCCAGGGATGTAAAGCACAGGGTAGCGGTAGTAGTGCCTGTGTCCACAAAGAAAGGCAGTGATAACTGATAAATAGCAAACACACATTATTATTATTATCATCGCACAAACATACAACATTTAAATGCAAAGAGTTTACTTCGTTCTTTTATTTTATCAACATTTATCTGGGGCTCCTACATGCCAGGCACTACTGTAGTAAACACCAAGAATCCAGAGAGGAATAAGGTGCTGCCTCACCAGGAGCAGCTCCCAGTTTTTATAGCATTTGGGGTCATTCAGGCACTCAGGCTCTCATTATCGCCTTCGGTCCTCATGCCAGTCTCACGCGGGTGTGTATTATTGTCTTCATTTCACAGGTCAGGGCCCTGAAGCTCAGAAAGGTGATTTGTATAAGATCACACAAAGATTTAAGTCCAGGTCTTCTGAGCCTACATTCTTATTTCCAGGACTGCACCCAGCTAGTTCTGATGAATACATCTTTAAAGCATTCCGGTCGCAGCTACAGTGATGTGCTTGGATCGACTAAGGAAGAGTAAAATGTCTTGCAGGGAGGAAAGTGGGGAGAAGGGATCCTTTCAGCTCACTGTTCCCTTGTGGGGAAGACTTCCTCCCTGAGGATAGGTTCTTATATTTTGGCTGTAGTGTATACCCTGGATTGGGAGTAAAAAAAAAAAAAAAAAAAAAAAGATCCATGTTCATATCCACATCTCGATCCTTGATTCACTGTGTGATCTTGGCCAAATCACTTAGCATCTCTGGGTGGGCCTCAGTGTTCCCACCTGCGATGCAGGCTGAGTTATTGCTCTCTATTCCAGGATGGTAAAGGGATGAAAATGAGGAAGCAGGGCTGGCTCCCGAAGACCTGCAGGGTGGAGATGAACAGTGTGGAAATTTTCTGACTCTGAGTGATGTTGGGAGATGGTCCCCAAGCTGGTCCTCTCTGAAGATGTGACCCCCTCACTCTACCGCATCCATACACTTTTACCTTTGACATTTGGGAGAGTGCCCTGGACCCTGCCTGGACTGATGACTGACAGTTTCCTTTTCCACTGCTCCTTTCCAACCCTCCTTCCCTGGAGGCCCTCTGACTCCCTCTGGCTATTTATGGCACCTCTTGGGGGCACAAATTCCTGCATGGTCCGTGGCTCTCCTTTCCAAGTCAGTCCAGTTTCCCCTGCTGGCCCCAGAGCGCAGTAGCTAATCTGGGGGATCAGGTGCCAGGAGCCGGACTCCAGCTCCTGCAGCTGCCACTGTACCCTTTTTAGTGCAGGCATTCCCCAGCCCCCCGTGTTAACACTGTTGGGTACGTTTCTATCAATACACCCCTTTTGCAGAAGAGGAAACTGGGAAATAAGGTATCTATTTATTTCAGTGGGGTCAGTGGAGTGCTGGGATTTGAACCCAAGTCTGTCAGCCTCCAAGTTCCATGCTTTTCCCACTGGGTTATGCTGCCTGGAATTCAGTAACATGAGAGCTGACACGGGCCCAACCCTCCCTGGGGCTTGACGTGGCTCTAAGCAGGTCACGTAAATGAACTCATTTACTCCTCATAAGGATGTCGGGGTAGGTACTATTATTATCCTCATTTTATTGGTGAGGAAATTGAGATCAGAGAGGTTAAGTGACTTGCCCCCAAAGTCACACAGCTAGTGAGAGCAGAGCTTTGTGCTTCTGGAGTCTTAACTCCTTCACCATTTAGTCCCGACTGCTACCAGGACCCCTGAGGCCAGGCTCTGAGGGACGAGGGGCAAGAAGGGGACTAGGGGGAGAAGGAGTTCTTGCAGGGAGATTGGGCTCTGGAAGCAATTAGTATATGAGGGGTGTGTGTGTGTGTGTGTGTGTGTGTGTGTGTGTGTGTGTGTGTGTGTGTGAAGGGAGTATAGGTATAGAGACACCAGAGAGCGGGTGAGTGGGGATGGAAACCCAAAAGGGAATTCTCCCAATCTGTCTCTGTAGGCCCCAGCCCCTCTCTGTGTCTGGGAGGAGCTGGGTTAGGCCCAGGATAAGCTGCGGCCTGCCTCTCCCTGGCCCATTTCCCACGGTCATTTCAGAAAATATTCCAAGGTTCTAGGAGGTGGCTGAGAGGAGGAGACAGGGTCAGGCATGGCTACTCCTTGGGTCTCGGCGGGCTGCCGAGCTGCCCTCACTGGGAAAGGAGTAGAGAGGCCGGGGTGGGGTGGTGGGCTGGAGGAAAATAGCAGCCTCACCAGGGGAGGGTTTACATTCTCACTCTGGGAAAGAAGATACCTTGGGAGCCCATTGACAGAGTGGGTGCTTTATGTGCAGGGACAGCTGGGACCCCCAACAATGCGTTGCCCCAGAGACCCAGCCCTGGCGTGCCCGCCCCTCGGTCACTACCAAGACGAGGTACACAAACAATGGGCCACGGGCACCAGGCACCGCCCTGGCGGGCAGGAGCCTGCCCCCGCTAGCAACCGCTCTGTTGACATAAACACAGGGGTGTCCAAGAGCCTTGGCAGGGTGTGGGATGGGGGCCAAGGGTCTCCAGAGTCTGAGGCCAGGAAGGGAGGAGCCTCTAGAGTCACAGGGCAGGCGGGAGTTTCCAATCTCCTCCTGTGCAGGACATCACGTTTGGCTGGCCATGCAGGACACACCGCCCTGGGGAAAATGGTGACACCTGGGACTTTATTCTTGGTCACCGCGGTCTTCCATTCCAGTGGCCACTCCTGGCACCGCCCAGCTCCCGTGGCGGGTGCTTTGAGTCTTTGAGGAGAGTGAGCTGATAAGAATCATGCCCATTAAGGTGAGTAATAGTGTTCCCCTTTGAAAGGGTGTTTGCAGGGCCGAAGAACCTACTGGGAGAAAGCAATAAACTTAACAGTCAGCTTTTGAGAGGAGACTTTCAGCCCTTAGAAATGTGTTGGAGTAGGTGGAGGGGGGAGGGGCTTTTTCCGGTGCTCCTCTGAGCAGATCATTTCTGGGCAGGCTGGGGGACCTCACAGATATAGACACTAGAGGGACAAACGGGGTTGATTAGATACCACTGAGGCTCCTGGCGTGACAAAGAGGGCTTCTCCTAACTCCCACGCCAGAAGAGGGGACCTCTGTTATGAAGGGTCCTTGAAATCTAGGTAGGGGGAAGGGGCCTCAGTGGACTCTGCTTGAGGATGGATGTGACAGGGGTGGTCCAGATCTGAGTGGATCCCCCAAAGTCAGGCTTTGTTTGGATGGGTAACTAGTTCGTCACTGATGAGGATCAGCAATAAATCTTTAAAACAAAAGGGTCTTGTGCTTGTTTTCTGGAACAACAGGAAAAGGGATCTCTGGGAAGACTCTGATACTGGGCTTGGAGTGCAGGGAAACCCCAGGAGATAGAATGGATGGTGGCCACCACAAGGGAAGCAAGACTTTGGAGCCCTGGCCCGGGCCTGATAGTACTCGGGGGCCTTACGCCTCCACTAGGGCATCACCTCTACCTGCCCGTAGGTAAGAGGGACCACAGATGCACAGAGAAAACACTTGCTGCACTCTGCCTGCCTCCCAGCCCAGCTGCCCAACGTTTATCCACTGGACATACGCCTACCGTTCTGCCCACCTCACCTGCCCCTATGTATCCCCATTCTGCAGACATTGGCAAAAGGAAGAAGAATGAAGGGATCAGGGGAGAAAAGAGGGAACTAGGATACAGTAGAATGAGACATCACACTGCCTCCTGGGGTTGCTATTTCACTTGGAGCTGCTCCCCACCTCTCCAGACACTGGTGAAGGCCTTGTCTCTCCCCTACCCACCGAGTGAATCATATTCAGACACCAGGTGCCCACTCAGAGGCAAATGGAAAAACACTGCCCAAGGACACAGAAGCACACACACGTGACTTGGACGGTGGAATCCCGGGACACATCTGGCAAAGAGAGAAGGCAGCTCCGATTCGATTTGGGCACAACTCTAGGTAACAGGAGAGGAAGGGCTGAGGGCAGTGTGTACTCCAAACCGGGCTCAGAACTGGGAGGCGGGGTAGAGGAAGGGCAAGAGGCCAGGCAGGTGGGGGGGCTGGAGGATTAGAGGCTCGCACTCAGGAACCAAGGAGCTGGTGCTGAGGGGGATTTTAAGGATGACTTTGGGGTCGGAGGATAAGAGTTTGGGGTTGGAGATCCTGCCCTTTCCAGCTGTTTTGGCACAAAGCCAGGAAGCTGTGCCAGGCAGTCATGCTATTCCAGGGCTTGGGACACTGCCCAAATCAAGCTTCCTTCTAGGGCCAATATCCCAAACTAGAGGCATCTGGACCCCAGGACTTGTGGTATCAGCTTGCCCTGCAGAGGTCATAGTCACATGACAGGCATGGTGCATCCTCTCGGAGGGCCAGTTTAATTTCTAGAATTAGTTGGCAACGTGAATAAAATGTGGTAGCAAGTATCTGTAATGCCTACATGAGATGGTGATGGTAATGACAATGACAAATACTTCTGGGGTGTAGACTTGTTTCAGTGGAACTAGGATAAGAATCCGTGCAGTGTGGCTCCTGAGCCTGTCCTCGATCAGTATTTATACATTTATAAATTTAAAACAGTTACCTGGATCAATGGCGTTATCAATTTAACTAAAAGCTTTAAAAAAGCTGATTGAGGGGAAGTCAAAATCCATGTGAATGTGTAAGATAAAGAGCCCATCATTTTGTGTGTGTAACACTGGTCAGGCTGGCCCACAGACCTGCGGGGAAGGTCACTCACTCTCCCGGCCCTTAGGAAGTCTGGGAAGTACTTCCGCGGTCTCAGAGCAGGGTGGGTCCCCATCGCAGTGTGAATCAGAACCATGGGTGCTCATTAAACAGGTGGCCTCCCGGGGTCCCCTCCTAGGACAGCTAACATTTATTGAGCACCTCCTCTGTGCCACACACATTTACTCTTACCCCGAATTCTCTGAGGTCCCCATTTTACAGACGAGGAAAATGAAGCACAGTGAAGTAAGTTGTACCTGGTTACCAGTTAATGACAGGGTCAATATCCAAGCCCAAGTTGGTCCGTCTCCAAGGCTGGAACTGCAAACCACCGTACCTTATGGCCCGCATTCCTCAGGTTGATCTGATTCCGTGAGTCTGTGAGCCAGGCTGGAGTCCAGGCCATCAACAAGGGCCCCAGGAGGTCACTGGGCCGCACTTTGAGAAGCAACGCCCCACGGCAGCTGTTCTCAATGTGCCCGCACATTAGAACCACCTGAGAAGTTTCAACAACTATTAATGCCTTTCCCTCCCCCAAGAGAGAGGCTTTTTCAATTGGTCCAGAGTGGGGTGTAGGTGTTGGTGGGGTGCTGGTCGGCATTGTCTTTTAATGGGATCACGTGTTCATTTATTCAATCAACCAATCAACAAAGATATATGAACACCTCCTCTGTGCTCTGTGCTGCTCTGGGGTTGGGGACACAGAGGTGGGTGGGACACTATGCGTGCCCTCCAGGAATGCCAGTGACCGATGTGCCCAGCTGGGCAGAACACGCCCTTAGTGGAGGCGGGGAGGATGCAGATTCCTTCTCGCTTGTCCTCACTTGGTGAGCTCCAGGAACAGCCAGTCTCCTTCTCAAATGATGATGTCCTCTGGCTATTCCCCCTGTGTGGTCCTTGGTTCCAGACCCAGAACTCAGCTCACAGAACCAAAGGTTGTCAAAGCAAAAAAGGCCCTGGGCTTCCCTGGTGGCGCAGTGGTTGAGAATCTGCCTGCCAATGCAGGGCACACGGGTTCGAGCCCTGGTCTGGGAAGATCCCACATGCCGCAGAGCAACTGGGCCCGTGAGCCACAATTACTGAGCCTGCGCGTCTGGAGCCTGTGCTCCGCAACAAGAGAGGCCGCGATGGTGAGAGGCCCGCGCACCGCGATGAAGAGTGGTCCCCACTTGCCACAACTAGAGAAAGCCCTCGCACAGAAACGAAGACCCAACACAGTCATAAATAAATTAAAAAAAAAAAAAAAAAAAAGAACGTGAATTTCTAAAAAAAAAAAGGCCCTGAAAGACCATCCGTGCCTGGAGCTCTCAAATTTCAGCGAGCAGCTGACTGAAGTGCTGGGAGCTTGTTAAATCTAAAGATGCCTGGAGCCCACCCCAAAAGTTCTGATTCCTAGGTCTTGGGTGGGGTCCGAGGAATACGCATTTTTAATAAGCTCCCAGATGGCTCTGGGACACCCTCAGCAGTGTTTCTCAGGTGGGCTGCACATGAGGGGGTCCTGGCAGTTTTAAAAACACTGATGCCCAAGCCCCTCCCTAGAGAGTCTGGTTGGTATTTTTCAAAGCTCCTTCCGCAAGGCGCTGGGGCCTTCCAGCTGGCCTTGTTTAAGATTTGGGGAGCCAGCCTCGGGGCAGTCACTTCTTGCCACCATCAGGGCTTTGAGACAAGAGGAGAGGAAAACAAGAAGAGGGAAGAGAGGAAAATAAAAAAGCCAATAAGAAAATTTAGAAAGAGAAGTAAGAGAGAAGGTTGGACAAGAAGCTCCTTCTGAATTCACTAGCCAGCACCGAGGCTTACATCTCTCCTTTTTCAACAGTTTTTCTTATTACAGTAATAATTAATTGATGTAAAAAACTAATAGTATAAGAGTATATGAAAACAAAAATAAAAAAGATCTATAATCTTATCAGAGATAATGACAGAAGGTCTTCATATGACAAATATAATGTATAATATATCATAGAACCATAATATATACTATGATACTGTTATTAGTGAAATTAATATAATATAGTAATTAAAATAAATTAATTAAATAAAATTAATATAATGTAGACTAGATAATATTTTATATGTGATACATAATATATATTTATATTTATATATGATACATAATACAAAATATATAATCAATATAATATATAGCTTGACAAGTGGAATTGGTATACTTTTTTACTTTATCTACTTTTTGGTTTTGATTTTCTGTAACTTTTCAAAAACACTTTACTTTTCAGGTAATTAAAAATTTAAGTCCTGGGAATTCCCTGGCGGTCCAGTGGTTAGGACTTGCCGCTTTCTGTGCCAGCGGGCTAGGGTTCGATCCCTGGTTGGGGAACTAAGATACCACAAGCCTTGCAGTGTGACCCAAAAAAAATCTGTTAAAAAAAATCCAAGTCCTAAATTTTGGGGTCAGGTTTGTGAGGGCATGTGAACAGAAATGGTGTGCCCACTCTTCCCACACGTGCGCTCACACCTTCATTCACGTGTGCACATGCACACAGATGTACAGACACGTCTATTCCCACCCTGCAGCCCTGGACTTCATACACTCAAGTATACATTTCACATCATACCCTCAAAGATAGTTAGGATTTTATTTAGTGATACTACTAAATTAATTCTTATTAATACAGAATTTATTATTTTATATTAAGTGTGAAATAAGTTTCCTTCCTTTCCCATGTCTCTGAATCCTAATGGAAAGTGGCACCAGGGGACCTAGGACAGTGGCCACATTGGAGCGAGTCACCTTCAGGGACTCATCAAGCCCTGCCACCTCCCCACCCCCCACTGTCCCCACCCTAGCTCCACAGCCCTGCCTGAGGTCTCCTCTATCCCCACCCTGGCCCTCCCTCCTCTCCCCTGCCCCCTGCCTCAGTCACTCTTCTCCCACGTGGGCTGGGGCTGGTGCTCTGGACAAAGGCTGTCCCTCCACAGGCGATAGGTGATGGAAGAAACCACGGTGAGCCAGGCCAGGTAGGGCAGCAGGAGCAGGGCAGCCAGCTTGTTGATGGGGTGCCAGATCAGCGCCGTGCTCACCACCAGCCCGAAGAGCAGCAGCAGGTGCAGCAGGGCCTGGGCAGGGGCAGGGCGGTCAGGCAGGCTGCCCTGGGAACCGGCCCTCGACCTTTCTGCAGCACCCTGGAACTAGCGAGCCAAGTTCCCAGTGCTCTGTGCATGCCACGGAAGCTCAGAGAAGTCTGCCCAACCTGCCCACACCTGATTGACCTGCTGTGCTATCAGCTTCTGGGGCCTGGTGGCCTCATCTTCCCCTACCCTATTCCACTGCTGATCACTGGCGCCTTACCAGACTGGGGGTGTGGGCTGTGAACAAGAGAACCAGGACAGTCCAGCTGATGGCGAGCTGCACAGCATAGAGGCCGAGGGGCAGGGCCAGGGGCCGCCCAAAGCCCCCTCCCAGGTCCTTCCACACCAGGTAGGAGGCATATCTGTGGAGAGATGGTGGCAGCAACGCTCGGAGGAGGGTGTCCTATGGTAAAAGGAGAAAGCCCTCTGGCTTAGGGCCTTTCGGTTACCAAGAGGGAATCCTTGTGGGCTGAAATCGGGGTAAGTGGGTCTAGGCATCATTTGAGGGCCGGGGGCGGGGGGGAGGTGGGGGAAGGGATGGGGATACTGGGAGAGGGGAGAGGAAGAGGGAGGGGTTGGAATCCGAGGTAGGCACAGAGGGGACACCCCAGAAGAGGCAAGATGAGGTACCATCCCTTTAGAGGTCAGTGTACGGCAGCAATTCAGGGATAGGAGACTTGTTCCCACCCCAGGGCATGAGAAACAGACACTCACCCTGTGATAGAGTAGATGGCTGTCCACACCAGCAGCAAGACTCTGTGGGATGGGCACCACGGCAGCCTTCTCAGGCTGTCACACCAACCAGACATCCAGTGATGGGTGAGCAGCCAGACCAGGGTGGGCCCCAGGAGGGGCAGGGCCACAAAGGCGGCCCCTTGAGGCCACATTCTCCTTGAGGAGGTACAGTCTGGGGAGGGAGAGAACACACTGATGGTAGCCTTCTCCTAGTCCTTTCCCCGTGTCTGCCCGTCTGTCTCCTCCTACCTGACACTCTTCCCTGGCCTGGGCCCCTCATAGGCCTGGCCTGGGCCTCCTCCCCATGATTGACAGGATTAGAAGGAAAAAAAAAAAATGTGGTTATTCTCAGTGTCTGGAGTGACTGCCTACTCCGTCCTTTCCTGTCACGTGTCCGTGAACATGTCCTGGAGGTGCTGGAGACAGGGCTGACCAGCCCATCTGCCTGTGCATCTTTCCATCTATCTTTCATAGAGGCCCCACTGGGTGAGCCACATCTTCCTCCTCTGAGCCCACACTACCTTCCCCCTTTTCCACCCTCCATGGACTTCCTTTCTCCACACTGCTTATTTGGCACTGGGAGCGTACTGTCTAGTATTGATAACTGCTTCTTAGTGAAAGACTCCTCTCCCCCAACGTGTGTCTGACTCCTGGATCTCAGGTCCAGGTAGGCCCGTCTTTTGTGCCTCTCTCAGTGGGTGGCACTTGGCCAGGTACATAGCAAGCCCTTGATGGGGACAGTGTCTCAGACTGAACTCAACCAAGCTGACATAACCAACCTGGAAGAACCACATTTGGAAGGCAGGAGCCAGAGATCCTTGGGGGTCTTTTCTAGTCCAGAACCGGCCTGCCCAACTGCCCCGGGCTTATCTCGCTATACCAGACCAGCAAACCCCAGGGGCCCACCCTGCTCGAGCTCCCGCCCAAATGCAAACTCAGCTGAGTGACACTGTAGATTCCTTTCTCCAAAGTTCTCATCTTCCCCTCGGGAGCTGGGGGAGGTTCCCCCTCCATCTCTCTGCTTCCAGAGGGTTGGGGCCACAAACACAACCACCCAGATTTTTTTGTGGCCTGACTTCTCAAGGAAACCACTGCTTGGTCTTTGATTAAAACACTGCCATGCTCATTTGCATGTTGCTTTGCATGTCCTTTGCATGTAAGATGATGCACAGACCCTCCTCCAACCAAGGCCCCCACCCAATACCATGCTTCTCATTCGCCTGTGATATTTCAGCCTCCTCCCCATGACTGACAGGATTAGAAGGAAAAAAAATGTGGTTATTCTCAGTGTCTGGAGTGACTGCCTACTCCATCCTTTCCTGTCAAGGGTCCGTGAACATTTCCTGGAGGTTCTGGAGACAGGGAGAACCACACTGTCTGCCTGTGCATCTTTCTATTTATCTTTCTCTGCTTCTCACTGTCCATTTTTTCACCTTCTGCCTTCCTGTGTCTCTATGTCTGTGTTTTCTACTTTTCTATCCAGTGTTGGAGGTTCCCCCTGACCCCCCTTCCCTTTTTCCTGTCCTCCCAACTCCTGGCGCCCCTTTATTTATTCCCAGGCCTGTGTTCTCCTTACCTCAGGCAGCATACCTCCCAGACTGAGTGCTGGGGATGTAAGATGTGTGGAGGGCAGAGGAGGGTGGGGGATGGGGAGAAGGGTGGAGTGGGGCTCCTAGCTGGCCTGCCCTTCTCCAGTGACAAGGGTGGAGACACTGGCTGGGGAGTCCAGGCTGCTGCCTGCATGGCCCGGAAGCGTTCCTCTCAGCAGGGGATGCCCTGGTCTTCTAGACCCGGCCTCTGGAGGAGTCCCCTTGATGGAACTGTTGAGGCTTTGGTGCTGTGGGACCCGGACCCCTTGCGACAGCTGAGCCCCAGGCTGCCAGACTACTCATGCCTGTAGTCGCTGCATCCCATGAACCAGCTTTGTGTCCATAGTGGTGGTGGGGACCCTCAGATTTCCCCAGAACTGGGGCTGTAACTGGGGCTGTCCCCAGTGAGGCAAGCACCAGCTTCGGAAATGATCTCATGAGACATGGACACAGCCCCTGGTTATTGCCTGCTAGTTGGCTTGGAGTTGAGCTTGACAGTTGTTTCACAAACCCCTAGAACCTCATGACTCAGAGGAAAAGGCAGCCAGCCTCCTGTGTGACTCAGACAGACCTTTGTCCAGCAAAGTCCAACACGTCCGCTCTTCATTCCTATCAAAGTTCTGAGCACCTCTTCCTTGCTTGTCCTTTAGACATGAGGTCCTCTCCCCAGGCTGGCTGCTCTCCACCATTCCTTTGCCCCATCTCTCCACTTTGGGGACCTGGGCACCCCTGGGAGGTGTTTATCCCCTTCTCCCAGGGAAGGCAGCCCAGGGGAGGGGGTGGCAGTCCGGGACAAGAGGCTAGAGAATCGTTAACTAAGACGAAAGCAGAAGCAGTTACTTATTTTCCATGGGAGATGATCACTTCAGGGCTGGGGGAGTGACCTCCGCTGCGGGAGGCCAGACCACAGTGACAAGTTACCACTTACTGAGTAACCATTTCGTGGTGTGCACTTTATATTTATTAGCTCAGTAATGACCATCATTATCCCTCGCAAAGTAAATATTATTATGTGCATTTGACAGGCAAGGGAAGTGAGGCTCAGAGGGGCTGAGCAACTAGCCTACGATTACACAGCCAGCAGGTGGGTCACTGGGTTCAGTGTTGGCAGTCTGGATCCAAAATGCCTCCCCTTTTCTCTCAGTTGGCCCATTCATTCATTCAAATCTTTATTGAACACCTACTTTGGATTCGGCTGTACTGAGAGCTGAGGATACAGAGCAAATGGCTGGAAAAACATCCCTCTGCACAGGGAGCTTTCATTCCAGTGGCAGAGTGTCAACGGAAGGACCAGGCTGGCAAACGGCCTGAAGTTCAACTCTCCCCCAAGTGGCAGCATCCCTGTGGGCAGTGGAAAGAGCACTGGGTAGGGAGCAGATACGGCTGTGCCCCAATGCCACCAGTAGCTGTGGGTCATTAACTCGGTGCCTCCACCATCATATCTGTGCAGGAAGGGTATAGAACTAGGTATTGTCTAAGCCCCTGGACAGGCCGCAGTGGCATCACCTGGGGGTTTCTAAGATGTAGAACCTTAGGCCCCACCCCAGACCAACGGGATCAGAACCTGCATTCTAACAAGGTCGCTCAGGTGGTTCGTGCGCATTATAGTTTGAGAAGCCCTGGTTAGGGTTCCTCTTACCTTGTGCCGTTTTAATAGTCTCTGGCGGGGGACAGCCACTGACCAGCAGAGGGCACTCTAGAGAGGTCTCACCTGTACCCAGGTTGTCTCCCTCTGTCCCCTCCCTTCCAGACCTAGACTACTAGTCCTAGACCTAGTACTAGACCCAGTCCTCTGACTCCTGCGATCCTGCCTCACCCTGGCTGGACTTTGCCAATAGACAGGGATAGACTCCCCACCCCTCCTTAGGGCAGCTGAGAGGCAGGACTTTGCCGGGAAGCGGGAAGTGCCAGGCCACTGCTGCCTGGATTCCCCGCCCACCTCCACTTGTCCGCTGGCTTGGCGACGGGGTCTGGCTGACCTCTCTCTCAGAGAAGGAACTACTGTTCCTGGAAAAGCCGGCAGCCTCTGGGAGCACCTACACGGTAATGTGAACACCCCCTGGGGCAGCTGGGGGTGGGGTGAGCGTTGCGATGGGGCCACCTGGGGCTCAGGGGAGGAGCCAGGCCAGCTCAGCTGGGCCTGGCGGAGTGTGGAGACCCTGTGCTGGAGGAGGAGAGGCGGAAGGGGCTTGGGAGAGGGCCACTGCCCAGTGGGTGTGAGGACCAAGGGGAGGCACTATGGAAATATAAACTATGCTGATGAATGCTGCCCATGACTTAGATTTGGACTCATCCATCCTGGTACCTTTTATGTACTTCAGTAATTGGAGATCTTTCAAGGAGTAGACACAATAAGAACCAGTGACGTGGGAGAAGGGTTGAGAGTTTCCTTAAAGGATATGAGCAGAGCTTTGCAGCAGGAGCCTGGATCCTTGTGCTGGAGGAGGCAACTCCCTAGGGACAGGTGATGGCAGCATCCTAAAGGACCCTCATCTTGGGGAAGTGCTACCCAGCATGATCAAGGGTCTGGGGCAAGACAAACCAGAGGCCTGGGTAATAAAGGGTCAGCCATGGGGTTGGGAGGCTTCCGTCTGCATTTACCTGGTTGCTGTGCTAATAGATTTGGGACCCTTCCCCTTCCTGGGGCAAAGGGGAGAATGGAGTGAGGGCCAATGCAGCCTGGAGAGCTGTCAGCCTGGGAGAAGCGGGGCTGAGCTGGGGGACGAGTTAACCTGCTTCCGGCCAGGTAATGAATGGGCCCCTGTGAGAGGCCTTCCAGGTTGGAAGGTTGGGCAAGGGGACTCTTCTGCGCCACCCAGTGGGGTGGAGGGGATTTGGACTCTGGTCTTTGGAAGCCCTGGAAAGGTTGTTGCTATAGAAATAGGGAAAGCCCCTCCTTTCTTTCCCAAGAAAGAAAGCTGGCCCATCCCCTGCTGCTGGTGCCTTGGTGGGCAGGGGGTTGGGGGGGCATCACTCGTTGTGGCACCAAGGATGTGCCTTTAGTTCCTTATGTTTATTTTTCCTTGTATTTATTTTTGTTTCTTTCTCTTCTAACTTCATTTCCTCTAGAAGTGGAAACGAAGAGACCCTGGGGAAAAAGAAGGGGCAGGGAGAGAAAGGGAGTGTTTCTGGAAGCTCTTGTCATCTTTGCTCATCCTTCCCTTCTGCTTTCAGTTGTAGCTTAATAATCTACCCTCTGTCCTCCCTGGGGGAGATAACTTGGTTTCCTTATCTGGGAAATGGAGATAAAAATAAAAGCTAGCTCATAAAGCTGCTGTGAGCATCAAATGAGCTAGGCCACGTAGAGCGCTTTAACACACTGGCTCAGCAAATCTCCGTGAATGTTAGCGATTATTATTACAGTTATAATTCCAATTGTCTTTACTATGGAAGGACCGAAAGGATTGGATGGGACGTAAAGGGAAGTCTGCGGCTCCGACCCCCATCCCCACCAGATTCAGGCATCGCCGGCTCACTTACTTCACTTGTGTCCCCAGCCAGGGGCACGGTCTGCAGGGTTGCATGTTAAGGCCAAGGGAGCAATGCCACGCCTTCCCTTCTTGTCTACATTTTCAATGAGGACACTGGGGGAAACAGATCCCGCCCCAGTGCTCCATCCTGACAATACAGAGGAGCTGTGGCCCCTGTTGGGGATTGGCGGGGGAGATGGGAAGGGGGCTTAGGTTTCATGGGCCCTGAGAAGGAAGGAAGAAGTTGGGCAAGGAAGGGGCAGGAGGCTTGGGGCAAGGCCTCAGCTCTGGGTGGGTGGCATAAGTGAAGGGATGATTCACTAGTGCAGATCCTAGTGAATCAACCATGGGGACCCTGGCGACTTTGAAGGAGGATATGGTGTCTCACAGAACTCAGCCTCGGAGTAAATGAATCCCATGCCCTCAGAAGCTCCATGAGAGCCGAATAAGACATCATTGTTGGCAGGACTGAGCTTCCCACAGTTCCTGGTCCACAGCTGGTGCTCAGAAATTGTTCATTTGAGTGGGAAAGCCACACGTGACAGCATATGGTCAAGAGTTACTTAGTATGGTGGGAGGCAGCGGTGAGAGATTTCAGAGGGCGAGACTGTCAAGGGCTGGTGAGTGGGGGCCGGGACGGTGGATGGCAGTTACTCCTGAGCAGGAGGGGTCCAGGCAGGTAGATGAGGCAGGTGAGGAGAGCATGAAACAGAGAACAGCAGGACCAAAGGCCAGAGGCTAGAATTAATGAGCTGTGAGGAGCCTGGTCTTGCCTGAGGGTGGAGGTGTTGGAAATTAAGGGAGGAAGAGGGAAAGTAGGAGGGGGAGGCAGTGGATTCTGAAGGGCCTGGGGAAGAGCTGACATCCTCACGGGAAAGTTGCTGGAAGGCCCCAGTCTGATGCTGGGAACCAGGTGAGCCTCACCGGAGGCCCCCACCTTTGGTTTTCTTTCTCTTTTTGCTTCCACTTTTAACTTTTGTTACTCTTGTATTTTACATATCCCTGTGAACTACGCTCCAACCTTTCTGGCAGAAGGAGGGGCATAAATAAACAAACATATTTGGACAGGGTTTTATCATCTACAGAATGATTTCCACATGATCTCATGCCATCTTCACCATCACTCTGAGAGGCTTTTTTTTTCACTTTTATTCGTTTTTAAAAAGAATTACAAAGTTAATATACAGACACGCTTGGTGGGGGGATTCAAAGAGTACAGAGAAAAGAGTTTAAGAAAATAGAAAGTCCTCTTTCACACCTTCCAGCTCCCCAATTTTTCATCTCTTTCAGTAATGACCAATGGGAATAGTTTGGGGTGTGTCCTCCCAGACCTGCACGTCCCAGGCAGGAATCACTAGCACATGTGGCTACTGAGTCCTTGAAGTAGAGAGAAGCCCAATTGCGATGTGCTGTGAGTGTAAAATACACATGGATTTCGAAGACTTAGTATGAAAAAAAGAATGTGAAATATCCCAGTAATTTTATATTGATTACCTGTTGACATGATAATATTTTGAATATATTGGGTAACATAAAATATATTATCAAAATTAATTTCTCCTGTTTCTTTTTACTTTTTTAATGTGGCCCCTAGAAAGTTTAAAAGCACATCTGTGGCTCACGTTATATCTTTATTACAGAGCACTGCTCCAGACCTTTCTCTATCATTTATATCTATACACCCATAAATATGTATCTACAGTTGTATATAGTTTTGTTGTTTACATTAATGAGATCAGAGGATGTCTAGCTCTTTGTGACTTGCTTTTCTACTTTAAGATTTTCCTATGTGAGCCCATGTAGATCAAGGGAGCTATTTTGACAGATGAGGAAACTGAGGCACATTAAACAATAGGACAAGCTCACAAACATAGTGACCAAGGTGGCATTTGAACTCACATTCTCTAACTCCAAACCCAAGCTCTTTCTGTCTCATGAGAGAGAAATTTGATGTACTAGGTCATGGGGAGCCATGGCAGTTTCTTAAGGAAGAGAGAGAGGGAGAGAGGGAGAGAAACTAATAAAGAAATTAATTTCTTTAATTTCCGTTAAAGAAATTGATCTGACCGGGGTGCATGGGTGCGCTGGGATGAAGACAATTTGATCCTTCATTGCAGCTGCTTAGAAGTCAAGTCTTAGCCTCCACGACCTTGAAAAGGCTTACCTGACACTGACCTCTTTTCTCCCCAGGCCCTTGGCCTCGGCTGGCACAGGGGTGCAGGGGAACCGGCAGCATCAAGTGACCAGGCGGATGTGCTCCCATGAGAGTTCCTTCCAACCCGCCCAGTTCCTACTGCTGGTGGGGGTTCCAGTGGCAAGTGCTGTCCTTCTGGCCCAGTGCCTTCAATGGCGCTGTCCTCGCCGGCTGCTGGGCACCTGCTGGAAGCTGGAGAGCCAAGAGGAGCCAGCCTCCCATCCCACTCCCCTACCTGAAAGTGAGTCCTCTGCGGAGGGCCCTCCAGCCTCGCTGCAGGAGATAGCTGCCTTCTACCAGGAACTGCACACGCCCACCCAAGGCCAGACTGTCATCCGACAGCTGATGCACAAGCTGTTGGTGTTTTCGGCTCGAGAGGTGGACCACCGCGGTGGCTGCCTGATGCTCCAGGATACGGGCATTTCCCTGCTCATCCCGCCAGGTAACAGCACCCAGCTTCCTTCTCAGCGTACAGTTGTTCACATTGCACATTGGACAAGGGCACCAACTCCAAGGGAGCACCATTCAGAGACATCTTCATAATTTTGAAAGTTGCTTATATGTTTAGTATGACGTTCTTGACTCCAAAGATGGATATATTACATATTTTTTACGACAGTTTTGTGGCAGGTGGAGGTAAAGGGCCTTGTTTTAGTGAACAGTGTGTTATGATGATTCTCCCATAAAGGGAAGTAAAATGTCTGGAGGAAGAGCACCTTTTGCAAATTCACACAAGGCCCTGAGCGAGCTGGCAGCAGCCCTTGGAGAAGGGGGCGACTTGCTCAGGGTCACATCCCAAGTCAGTCACAATCACCTTGTTCTCCTTCCACACTGCCTCTCCAGTGCCCTGCTGCACGCCCGCTCCTGGGCTCCCGCCCCACCTCCTCTCCCACTCTGTCCTGGCCTCCTCTGCCGCAGGGCTGTGCCTGCCTGCTGGGCCAATCTCAGCTCTCCCCCTCCCCAGGTGCTGTGTCTGTGGGCCGCCAGGAGCGGGTGGCACTGATCCTGGTGTGGGATCTGTCAGACGCCCCGTCGCTGTCCCGAGCCCAGGGGCTGGTGAGCCCCGTGGTGGCATGTGGCCCCCATGGGGCCTCCTTCCTGAAGCCCTGCACCCTCACCTTCAAGCACTGTGCCCAGCAGCCCAGCCAAGCCCGTACCTACAGCAGCAACACGACCCTGCTGGACGCCAAGGCCTGGAAGCCGCTGGGGCGGCCAGGAGACCACACCTCCCGGGATGAATGTCGCATCCACCTCTCCCACTTCAGGTAGGCACCAGCCCGTCAGCCTGTACTTCCTGCCCGCTTTCTTTGTCTGCCTGATCGTCACCTCTCTGTAGGGGTCTGCCCCTTTATCTGTCCAAGATGGCCTGCAAACCCCGTATCCCCCTGTCCTTCCCCAGTCCCTCTGTCCTGGTGCCTATGGCAGCTTATCTTGCTCCAACCCCATCCAGAACCGTGCGTCCCACCGTGGTCCCTCTGCCTGTCTAGAAGGGTCTGGCCCAACCCTGGTCCTGTGTCTAGATGGGGCCTGTCCCATCTCCACTTCTGTCTCTAAAATTGTCTGTCTCTTCCCTGTGCCCCTGGTCAGGACTGTCCCCAAGCTGTCTAGGGCACTTTGCCCCTCCAGTTCTCTGAGACTCTAGCCCATGGCACGCCTGTCCTTAGCTATGTCTCTCTAGGGTCTTAGGTCCCCCTGCCTCCCAGTCTCCTTGCCACCCACTGACTAGAGCAGGGCCATGCATGGTGGCCCTGAGCCCAGTGTCTTCCTTTCCCATGCTGGCTCTTCTCCCGACCCAGGGACAGTCACTGTGCCATGACTCACGTCCCTTCCCCCTAGCCGACCCCTCCACCCCAGTTCTTCCCTACATACCCTGGAATGTTCTCCTCGCCTCCTTGGGAGCCCGCACAGCGGCCCCTGGTGCGGTGGGAGCCCGGTGGCAGGTGGGATGGTCTCCCAGCCTCCCTTGCCCCACTGTGCACGGTCCCTGTCACCGTCTCTCCCCGCAGCCTCTACACCTGTGTGCTGGAGGCAGCTGTGAGCAGGGAAGCCCGGAAGTGGCTGCAGCTGGCCGTGTTCTGCTCGCCGCTGGCCCCCGGGCAGTCTCACCTGCAGCTGCGCGTCTACTTCCTCAACAACACACCCTGTGCCCTGCGGTGGGCTGTAACCAATGAGCAGCCGCACGGCGGGCGCCTGCGTGGGCCCTGCCAGCTCTTCGACTTCACCGGGGCCCGAGGGGACCAGTGCCTGAAACTCAAATACATCTCCGAGGGTGAGGGGGACAGGGCCAGGCGACGGCGCATCGGGGAGCCCGCTGGAGGGAAGGGTCTGCGCCTCCCCTGTGGTGGAAACCTGGGGGCCTCGAGTTTCTTTTTGAGATTCCTGGGCAGGCAGCAGCTTCAAGGGGGCCTTCTGGCTCTTGCTGCTGCCTCTTGGAGGCCCCGGCTTTCCCACTTCCTCCCTCTGCTGAGGAAGCCCCGGTCCCTCCCTCCGTGGGAGGCCAGCCGAGCCAGGTGTGTGGCGAGAGGAGAGGCATTGCACCCGCAGGGGCAGGGACGGAGCGGGAGGCTTCTCTTGTCCCACCTGGATGGAGCCGGTGTCGGAGGGGGAGGCCCAGTCTTCTTTTCCCTCGTTCTTTTGTGGGTTGGCTGCGGGAATTGACAGTGGGGCTAAGAGTGTTTGTGGGGTGTGGACAGGGCGCGCATGCGTGGCTGCACCTGGGCTAGTGGATGGGAGGGAGGGGGTTGAAGGGGAGGGTGGAGAGGTGGGGGGAGGAGTCTGGGTGCTGGTAGAAGGAAGACCGCTCCCAGGGTCCCCACCCAGGCTCTGGGGTCTCCCATCCACTTGAGTCACCCTCCTGCCTTTGCTCCCTCGCCATCCCTCCCCTCAGCACCCTGCACAGTGCCTGCCACAGGGTGACCTCCTTAAACCCTTGTGGAAGTCTCCCCTCTTGAGGCCCTCTGTCCCTCTGCCCCCTCCCCAGGTTGGGAGAACGTGGACGACAGCAGTTGCCAGCTGGTTCCCCATCTGCACATCTGGCATGGAAAGTGCCCCTTCCGCTCCTTCTGCTTCCGGAGAAAAGCAGGTAGCCCAGGAGCCCCGTGTCTACCTCCTGCCCTCTCCTCTCCCCTCCTGGTCACCCTGGAGCCCTACAGCTCCTCATTCGGCCATGCCTGCAGACCCTCTCTTAAAGGTTAGGGGCCGCAGCAGATCTCTGCAGAGAGAAAGATGGGGGGCTACGCAGCTGCTTCAGATTTCCAAAGCCTTACATTGGAGTCCCTTTTGCTCTCCTGCTCTCCTCTCCTGGGCCTTTTCCTCTCTCACCTGCTACGTCTCCTCTTTGTAGCCAATGAGAACGAGGACTGCTCAGCACTGACCAATGAGATCATTGTCACCATGCACACCTTCCAGGATGTGAGTTGGAGCTGAGGGGCAGAGGAAGGGCAGGGCCTGGGGGAGTCCTGGGCAAAGTGGGTGAGGGTCTGGTGCCTAGGAAGTATGGCTCTAATCACATAATCAAGCCGGTGAAGAGGGCATTCTTCCAGGGGCAGGGACTGCCTGGCCTCCAAGTTACCCTCCATCTTTGACTCTCCTGTCTATCCCTGGATGAATCTAGCAGGAGGGTAAAAGAACCAAACCCTACATGAACCCTTTCTTCCAACCTGGAGGAACTTGGGCATCAAAGAGAAGTGGTTTCTTTCTGGCCAGATTGTCTACATCTGAGAGATGGTGCTGTGTATCTTTAGGTGGAGAGTGACCCAGGAAGGGGGTCTTGAGTAGGTGGGATGGGAGTTAGAGATCCCACTCTCCCGAGGGAAGACATGAAGAAATCAGGATTGGAGAGTCTTTGGGGAACCATGTGGCATCTTACTGGAGAGTAGGCAGATACCCCTCTGGGTATCACTTGGGGAGGAGGAACCAAGGAGAGGAGGAATGGAGGAAGGGGGCACGTATGCCCAAGTTCAATGTCTCTATTATTAGATGACCTCCCCTGCCCTTGACCCCACCCAGGACTTCTCCTGGTGTCTTAGGATGTACCTTGTTTGGTCTTCATGTCCCAGGTCCCAAAGAGCTCTGAGCAAACTTAAGGCTGAAGGCTGTGGGGTTGGGGAAGCAGAGGGTAGAGGGTGTTGATTGGGGTGGGGCTGTGTCTCCTGGTTAAGTGTCTCCGGTGACAGGCTGAAGGAGAGACACGAGGCATGGAGATGGGTGCCCCGGCTTCTGGTTCAGAGGGATGTCTCATGATCCCTAAGTGTGTTCCCCGCCCCTCTGTTGGCTCAGGGCTTGGAGACCAAGTACATGGAAATCCTCAGATTCCAGGCATCGGAGGAGGAATCCTGGACAGCGCCACCCCCTGTGACCCAGCCACCCCCATGCAACAGGTGAGGTGGCGGTTGCTTGAGCTGCTGCCCGGGGGGATGTTTGGGATTCCTGCCTTTGGGCTTGCAGGGCGAGCACGGCATTAAGGTGTCTGTGGAACCAGGCTGGGTCTCTTGATCCTCCCCTCCAAGGACACCCTTTCCCCCTGCCTCAGGCTGCCCCCAGAGCTCTTCGAGCGGCTGCAGATGTTGTTGGAGCCAAACAGCATCACTGGCAATGACTGGCGACGACTGGCCTCCCACCTGGGGCTCTGTGGTACGAAAATCCGGTAAGAGGGATGAGGTCCGTTAAGAGGCACAGAGGGGGAGGGTGGACTGGGGTGGGTGTTCTCAGGACCCCTTGGAGACTGGACCATTCACAAAAGAGTGACTTAAAAGTCAGGGAGCGGCTACTCCCCACCCTATTTCTCAGAACAGGGTTGATTTCATTGACAATGATCTCATTGGTTTGGGCCAAGCAGTCCTCGTTCTCATGGCTACAAAGAGGAGAGGACACGGCAGGTGAGAGAGGAAAAGGCCAGGGGAGAGGAGCAGGGGAAGTGAAAGGGACTCCACAGGAAGGCTTTGGACATCTTTCTATTTTATCACTGTGTTCTTGGTACCTAGAATGATGCCTGCCTCATGGCTGGTGTTCAATACATAAATATTGGTTCAATAAATATTCAAAAATGGATCGGTTGACACGTAAGTCATTGGTACATACTGAGTGCTTGACATACTGTGCCCTGAGGGGCAGAACGGCAGACTATAGGATAATGTGTATAAAGCATGTAGCTGAGTGCCTGGCACAGGTTAATTCAATAAACATTAGCAGTAGTGGGGACAGCGCAGCCATGGTCTCAAGAGAGATCAGTAAACCAATTCTGAGCTAAGCCCCAGCACCCGGATGATGACGGGTGGTCAGGGAAGACTTCACCCAGGAGATGGGACTAGAGTTGGATCTGGAAAATAGGGTAGATTTTAAAATCACCCATTTATTAAACCTTTATCAAGTACCTTCTGAGTCCTGGAAAACCTATGCTAAGCATTGGGATACAGGATGAATGAGATATGGTCCCAGAACCAAGGAGGTCACCCTCTAGTAAGGGATACAGAGAGCTTAAAAAAATCAAGGCAAGTGCTCCTTTGACCTTACTGTATGTATCCCATATTGCATAGCAAGTTGAAAACAGAGACACAAAATGGCTGAAGCAAGAATAATGAAGACTTATGTCAATTACAGTTGACCCCTGAACAATGTGGGAGTTAGAAGTGTGACCCTCCATGCAGTCGAAAATCGTAGTATAACTTATAGTCGGCCCTCCATATCCACGGTTGTGCCTCCACAGATTCAACCAACCAGGGACCAGGTAGCACTGTAGTATTTACTGTTGAAAAAATCTGCATATAAGTGGACCCACATAGTTCAAAGTGGTGTTGTTCAAGGGTCAACTATATATCTCCATTAAATAAAAAAGAATAATAAAGACTTGTGGGAGCTATGCCCAGAAGTCTGAACTGAGGGATGCAGAATGGTCTCCTCCACCTGGGAGGTGGGAATGAGGGCTTCAGAAACAGGTGTTGGGGAAGTAGGGGATCCACCTTCCTGTTTGCGGGAGGAGAGGAGGAGAGGAGGTGGTGGGTCTGGTGTGTTTAAGGTGAGAAGGAAGCTTCACGATGGGAGCAGGGAGAAAAGGTCAGAAAAGACAGGGCAAGGCCAAGTGGTGGGTAAGCCAGAAAGTCAGGGGAAGGGGCTTGGTTAGTAGGTGAAAGAGACTCTGGAAGGTTTTTGAGCAGGGGAGGGTCACGCCTGGGAGCAACTGTTTCCTTAGTGATGGGTAGGATGGGGCCTGGGCTGGGGGGCTGGGGGAGAGTGTGTTTGGGCTGGGGGTGGGGGATAGAGAAGGCAAATACAGAACATCAGAGTTGGAAGCGACCTTAGAGGTCCGCTCACCCAAGCCCTCGTGTAAGAAGAGGAAACTGAGGTCTAGAGGGAGTAGGCTTTGAGCCAGGGCCATCTCCGATTTCAAGTCCTGGGCCCTCCCACCATCCCGAGCGCCCTGGAAGGCAGTTAAGAGCAGGATGAGGACCAGAGCTGGGGGAGGGGGTGGATCTCCCTGTAGTGCCCCTCCCCCCCCTCACCTCCTCCCCGCACCCTCCCGGCCAGGTTCCTGTCCTGCCAGCGCAGCCCCGCGGCAGCCATCCTGGAGCTGTTTGAGGAGCAGAACGGCAGCCTGCAGGAGCTGCACTACCTCATGACCATCATGGAGCGGCTGGACTGCGCCTGCGTCATCCAGAACTACCTGAAGGGGACGCAAAGCGATAGCCCAGCCCAGGTCTGCTGGGTCGCCCAGGAGAACCAGGGCCTGGAGCTGGATGAGAAGCTCTGAGAGCCCCGCTATCGGGCAGGGTGGAGCTCTGTCCACCGGGATGTGCCCCTACACCTAGGAAGAAAACAGCTGCAGTTCCTGGCTGTGCCCACCGACCTCATCAGGACCCTTGGACGGTGCCTGGGGCCACCGCGAGTCCGGACGCCTCCTCGGGTCAGGACCACCCTTTCGGCCCACGTCGTCCTGCGTGCAGAGCCCGTCCTGGCCGGCAGGGGGCGCAGGAGCCCAGGAGATGGCCCCAGCGTGGCTAGCCTTAGGGAAGCTATTTAATAGACCAATGGACTGTTAGGCTGCCCTGTTGGCACCCCTTGGGGACTGGTTAGTCCACGAGTATTCACTGAGCACTTAGTGATACCCGGCACTGGACTGGGTATCATGGGGACTCCTGGAATATATGAGGTCGGGTTTGGAGCCTTGTGGAAACCACAGTTCTCCTGTGGGAACCAAGATGCCCTCGTAGGAGCTGAGGGCAAACACTAAACCAGCAGCACATGCCCTGTGGTTAGGGGATGTGGATGTGGTATGAACTGTACCTGCATTAGGAGTTGGGAAGGGAGGGAGCTGAGTATGGGCTGGAGCAGTGAGAAAGCATCATGCAGGATGTAGGAGAGATGATTTACAAAGAGTGAGATCTTAAGGTGGGGGAAGGTGGGGACGTGACTGGACTTACAGTGGGAGCCGGGTGAGCGTGGGGTGCTGAGTCATCAAGGAGCCCAGCGTGCTGGGTGTGAGGTGAGAGCAGGACAAGGGTTCAAGGCCAGATCTAAAGATAGACAGTCATAGCTGGCTGTCCACCTGTCTCCTTTGACTTCCTTTGTCTCTTTATCCTCCCATCCTTGCCTTGTCTTCCTCTCTCTGTGCCATTATCTCTGTCATAAAACATCAAAGCTGAAAAGAAACTTCAAGATTATTATTGTTGTCCAAACTTTTAATCTCTTTATCTTGAACTGTGTGAGTTTTAAGTCTCTCTGACTTCATTTTGCTGTCGCTGGCCCCTGCAGTGGCTCCGTCCCTGAATCTGTCTCTCTTTTACTCCTGGCCTTAGCATCTTTTTGTCTATACCTACTTAGTGTACCTGCCCTTGTGTGTTTCTTTCTCTGAAATCCTCAGTCATTTCCCTCAGGTAAGTGTCTCTAAACCACGGTTAAGGATCAAAGGCTATTGAGAGACACTGGTCTACCCTAGGAATGGATGGGTGGGGATTTTACCCCATGAGTCAAGATCCACTTTAGGGTCAGGAAATAGAGGATAGGGATTAAAGAACATCCCATTCAGTCAACTCTTTATTCAGCACCTACTGCGTGTTAGACACTGTATAGAAAATAAATCAGTAGTCTGGGTCCTGAAAAGAGAACAAAGGATTTGACTCAATTTAAGCAATTCTTTTGTTTGCAAACAGGTGTTGTTAATTTTTTCAAGGGCAGACAAATGATCTCTCTGGCAACACTAACAATTTCTTCTGTATTTAATTAAAAAATATTAAAGCTTTTTCTATGATGAACAGCATTGTATAATAAAATATGGAAACTGCCTTTCTTTGTTACTAGCTGTATTTTGCTCAGACTGATAAATTTGAATGTGGGTATGAATGGTTTTATGTGGTAAAAATTGTACTGATGGGGGCCGGCTGGAGAGAAGCATTTTGTAGATTGTGCTTCCAGCGTGGTAAATCAGGGAGGTTCTCTTCCCTTTCTGTTAGAAGCAAGCCTTCAGGGTGGGGCCCTCTCCGCCTCTCCCTCTTCCCCTAACCCCATCCATTCTCTGTTAGTCCTCCCACCGCATCGGGGGCTGCCAGCCACTCCAGGCTGGTACCTTGGCCTTCTCCCTCTTCATTTGGCTCAGGATTGAACTACTAAGAGCATCTTTCTCCCCTGGAGTCTGGTACAGTTTTCCCCTTTCCTCCTATTGTCTATTCCTTGCTTTGCATGCCAGCCAGAGTCATCTTTATTTTGTGTTACTCCCTACCCTGGAACAAATCACTTTAAGAGTGTCAAGTCTTTTGGAATTGTGAATAAAAGCCATGAAGGAGGGACTTCCCTGGTGGCACAGTGGTTAAGAATCTGCCTGCCAATGCAGGGGACACAGGTTCGAGCCCTGGTCTGGGAAGATTCCCACATGCCGTGGAGCAACTAAGTGCATGAGCCACAACTACTGAGCCTGCGCTCTAGAGCCCGCGAGCCACAACTACTGAGCCTGCGCGTCTGGAGCCTGTGCTACGCAACGGGAGAGGCCGCGACAGTGAGAGGCCTGCGCACCGCGATGAAGAGTGGCCCCCGCTCACCACAGCTGGAGAAAGCCCTCGCACAGAAACGAAGACCCAACACAGCCAAAAATAAATAAAATAAATTAATAAAAAAAAAAAAGAAAAGAAAATCTGCCTGCCCACATAGGGGACATGGGTTCGATCCCTGGTCTGGGAAGATCCCACATGCTGCGGAGCAACTAGCCTGTGCGCCACAACTACTGAGCCCACGTGCCACAACTTCTGAAGCCCGTGCGCCTAGAGCCCGTGCTCTGCAACCAGAGAAGCCACTGCAGTGAGAAACCTGCGCATCGCAACGAAGAGTAGCCCCTGCTCGCTGCAATTAGAGAAAGCCTGCACGCAGCAACAAAGACCCAACGCAGCCAAAAAAAAGCCATGGAGGAAGGGGGGTTCTAGGATGGGAGGGACTACCTTCTGGCCCCCACCTTAATCCGTCAGAATGGGCTCACAGTGCAGGGAAAGGGAGTCTTGGATATCTTGAGGTAGGTGGCAAGCTCCCTGATGCCCGTAAGGTGGATCTTTCCTTTCTCAAATCAAACCTGATTGGCACACATTTGCCAGCACCTAAAGCCAAGAGATGGCGTGTTCCGGGGGCATTGGGACACTTAGTGGTCAGCCCTGACTCTAGTGCTAATTAGCCTGGCTCTTCCCTTCTGGTTTCAGTCTCTACTTTGGGATGAAGGGACCATGTTCAAGGCTCTCCAAGGGCCTCTTTTGTTTCATGGGCCTGTGCAGAGATGGCACACAGATGATCGAGGGAACATGCACTTGGGGATTTTTCTTTGTGTATTGCCTTTAAATAGAGCAAGTGGTCACTGCTTGTGGCCTTACCTCCAGCCCTTTCCCTGGTGGGTTACCTCCCTGGTCCCTAAAGACACCAAATTTGTGACTTCTCTTACGCATGTTGCAGAAGCCCATGCCTAAACTTCCACCTGTTGTGTTTAGAGCCGGGAGGAGAATGAACAATAAAGGTCGTGTCCAGGTCTGCAAGGTTAGAGGCTCCAGTGCCCAGAGGTAACACATGTCCTTGGGACCTCATCTGCCTGTGAGTGACATTCATGCCAATGTCAGATCCAAGCTGTCCATCAGAATACAGTGAAAGCCACATAGTGAAGCCTACAGTTTCTAGTAGTCACATCAAAAAATGTAAAAAGAAGCAAGTGAAGTCAGGTTATAATAATATATTTTGCTTAACCTAATATACCCAGAATATTATAATTTCCACATGTAATCAATGTAAAACTTATTAATAGCATATTTTACATTCTTTTTTCATAAAGTATTTGGGATCTGGTGTGTATTTTACAATTACAGCACATCTCGATTTGTATCAAAAGTGTGCTAAATTTTCATTGGAAATATTTGATCTATATTTAGCTTTCATAAAATTTATAGCTGAAAAAGTATATTTACATACACAAGTTAAACAAGCTGAAAGTTTTCCAAAAATGAAATGAGGTATGCATTAAAAAAATTTAAATCAATTGAAATAAAATAAAAATTCAGTTCCTCAGTAGCACCAGCCACATTTTAAGTGGTCCGTAGGTATGTCTGGCTACTGGGTTCCGTGATGGACAGTGCAAGTCTGGATTATGGACCCAGCTGGGTATAACTTTATAGTATACTCGTCTATTCATTCATCAAACATTTGCTGAACACCTGCCCTGCACAAAGTGTTGGTTATAAAACTTCAGTGAAGAAGAGCATTCTTGTTCTGTTAGAAGCTCCTGGGATGGTGGGAGTCAGAGAAGAGCACTTGCCTTCCATCCCTCTCTGCACCTGACTTAAGAAGGAAATAGGGGATGAGGCCCAGGCAGACACGCTGTGCTGCAGGAATGGCTCAGATGGCAGCGTGGTACTGAGGCATGGATTTAGAGTCAGGTGTTCCTGGCTCACCCAGCACATCAGGTGGGTTCTCAGCTGCTGGCAACAGAATCCACTCTTGCTGGGGATTACAGACAGGAGATCTTACCCTGAAGAACAAAGAATCATTTGGAGGGCTGAGAAACAGGACTGAGGTCAAGTTTCCAGAATGGTGCCCTAAACTGTGTGGTAGCATCAGCCCAAAGGGGGAAACTGGTGTTACTGTGGCTGCTGCTACCAGGCTCTGGAGAGCAGGACCTCAACTTTACTGCAGCCCCTCCTGCCACCACCTCTGCTACTTCTGAGTTGGGAACCAGACCTCACCACCACCTCCGAAAGCTGAGGCCTCTGCTGTCATCCATGTCGGCCGAAATGGAAGCTCCAGGCACTGCCCACCTTTTCATACTACCCATTTCTGAATCAGACCTCAAGTGGAGGGAGAGAACATCAGAGAGTCAGAGCCCAGATCACATGGTGAATCCTAGCTGCAAAGGAGTCTGGAAATTTGAATTCTGACTTTAATACTGGGAAGATGGGACTCATTACCTGCAGATATCCCCAAATATGGAAAAAACTACTCAAAAGGTGATGGACAGCTGTGAATATGATAGATGTCCACGATAGCCAAGGTGTGGTTAATGCTGTGGTTCCAGGGAGCAAACTCTCTTCACGAAAATAGTCATGCCCTCAGCAGGTGCTGGCCTTATTCCCTGACTTGCAGAATCTTCTCAATAAAGCACAACTGCATACAACCCTCAGGGCATTCCTCTGATCCCTGCACAATCCAGGATCAGTCTTGGACACGTTTCATGAGCACACAGCAAAAGGTCGCCAGCAGTAGTGAACTGATTTACTCAATGCCTTCTCCAGCCCCACTTGCCGTCCTGTACTGCAGAGGCTGAAAACTAAACCTACATTTCCCAGACTCCCTGGCAGATGGGGATCTAGATGTGTTTAGGTTCTGCCAATCAGCTGAACTCAGGTCGGACTTTGACTTGGCATTGAATAATGGGGGGAGTTGAACAGGGCAAGAGGCTGGTGCCTGTTTTGAGGAGTGGATTGAAGCAGTCCAGGAACCAGCAGCTGTGGCTACACCTTCCTGACATGGCAGCTTTCTCAGTGGCATGGTTCTGTGGTGTGGTTTGGGGACTCAATACTGGAAGTCCTACTTCGAGTCTATTCCTTTAGCCTTTCCAATGATTCTGTGAACTATCTAGGGTCCATAATATATTGCTTTCTGCTTAAACTAGCTCGAGGGAGAATCTATCATGTACAGCTAAGACCCCTATCCAATGTGCCCATGAGTCTTTCTCTGGAAAGACTGTCCTTTGTTCTGTGATCATACCCTTTCTTCTTTGCTGATGTCAAAGGGCCTATTAGCTTATGAAAGAATAGTAATGGAGATGATAGTTTTATTAAAATGCCCTTACTTGTCAAAATAAAAAGGTAGTGATCCTATGTTTATTTTCCTCTTCCCAATTTAAAAACCAAAACAAATAAATTTATTGGTCTTCGAAATTCAAAAGCCTGGGAATATTCTTTTATGAGTACTGTCATCCTTATTCATCCTTTTTAAAGCCTTACACAGGTATGTTTATTCATCTACTCAGCACATTTTTGACTATTATGTGCTTAGAATCCCTCATTTATTTCCTTATCTTCAGGTAATCTTTCTCACACTGGCTTTGTTCTAATCTATGCTAGTTTCTTATTGGTAGAGATGTTATGGCTCCTGGCCAGCAAAAACTATCATCAATACTAGCTGGTTAGTGTCATGTAATAAAGACATTAGCCTGAGGACAGGAATATGCTTTATACTAGCTATCGACCCTCAGGTGGGAATAGATTTTCCAAATAAACTAGGAAAGACGCACTCCAAAAATTAGACTAATATTTATGAAATGCTGAAGTGGGTGAAGATGGGATTGTAGAAATTTCCTTAGTTGGGTAGAGAGTAGAGATGGGAATAGGGAAGAGTCTAACACTTGATCCAGGGAGGAACTGGCCATCCTGCCCCTGGGAATCCCAGAAAAACATAAGGAGAGTGTGTGACAGAGAAGGGGACCCAGTGGCATTGGTCATCTTGGAGATCTACCAGGAAAACCTTCACATCATGCTTGTGCCCATCCACGGGGCTTCCCCAAAGTTGGGGCTCTTGAGCTCTGGCTGAAGAGGCCATCTGTGGCTAGGTGGCAGAAGCGGACCACTTTCAGTGCACACATCCTGAGCCCTTGGGAAGTTTCAATTTCTGGAAACTCTCCTTCTTTGTGTGTCTGTGCTGTCCTTTCTGCCGATGACTACCCTATTCTTTCTGGGCCAAGCTGGTCAGATATGACTAAGGTACATTCCATCCTGGGGAGAAGATCAGGTGACCTTTTTACTTCAGCCTTTGTTTTTCTCCCTTAATGAACTTTTAATGTTATTAGATTTTTATCAAAGCATAATGTGGCTCCATTCCCTTGAGGCCAAGTCTTGGAAGACTGGAAATATGGCCTGACTCTGCTGTTTACTAGCTGTGTGACCTTGAGTGAGTTGATTAACATCTATCTGATTCCATTTCCTCATCTGTGAAATGGGACTAACAGCAGTGCCACAGTAATAGTGCCAGGCTGCAGGGTTTTCAGGGTTAAATGAGACAGCATATAGAAAACATTTAGCTTTGTGCCTGGCACTCAATAAGCCCTCACCAAACGTGAGCTGTTGTAATGAGTATCAGCTTCATCTAGACAGATTACATATTTTAGTAACTTGCACAATGGATTGGTTCGTCTCACTGTGAACACACTCACTGGCGCTTGGAAACAAGAAGGCTCTCCCTTCTGTAGTGTTTGCTCTTTCTTCCCCTTCCTCCTCAGCTATCTTTTGTACTATTCCAATATTTGAAGAATGCGGGGTTGTAAAAATTTCTAGGGTTCCTGTATAGCATCCAATTTACTGCAGGCTTTCAGGAAACTGTGTTCAATAAGTACTTGTTAACTCACTCAAAAATCAAGCCATCCATATGGATAAATGACTAGTTGTCCAGCTGGCTGAAGCAGCGCACATGCGCGCCTGCACAAACACCCACACACACCCACACACCCACATAGAGGCAGAGGTGTTCCTGCCATGCTCCTCCAGGCTCACCTTTGGAAATCTACTCATCTGAAGCCCAGACCTTGGACAAGGTTTCCAAAGGCAGCTTTGGTGGTAGAATGCACAGGTCCCCTCAGACCAAAAATAATCCCAGACATGTGACAGCAACTTTCAGCCTAATAGGCCATGTGACATCCATTGTCTTCCTGGATTGTCTTCTACTGAGAACTGAAGGCTGAGAGGTTTAGTGATTTTTCCTAAGTGAAGGCCCTGGACTCAAGCCCAAGCCTCCTCATTCTAAAACCTGGATTATAATGCTGCTCAAAAAGGGCTGCCCAAATCCCCACCCCCGTTAGAGCTATACTTCTGGGTTAAGTCTTGCATCTGCATTAGATCCCTGTTAGTAAAACATGCAAAACACACATTTTATCTGAAGGGGACCCAGCTCTACCTCGATGGCTAAAATTAGTTTGTCAGATTGGATAGCTGTTACCTAGAGCGAACATTTATCTGTATGAGCATCTCTGAACGTAACTGAGTGGAGGCTGACAGCTGTCTCTCAGAACACGTTTCCCTCTTCTTCACTGTCAAAGAATTGCACTGGGCACACATTTCCCAGCCTCCCTGCGGTTAGGTGAGGCCAGCAGAATGTGAGTGGGGTGGGGCATGAGACTCTCCCAGGCCCGGTGCCTTAGGGCCATCAGCATCCCTCCTCCGCGCCCCCTTTCTCCTCCCCACTGGCTGCAGACAGACCTGGCAATGAGCCAGCTTCCACTGAGAGGATGAGGACCATGTCTTGAGGGATGGCAGAGAAACAAGACGGAAAGAGCCAGGGTCTCTGACTCTCTGCCTGAAGTAGAACATCCCACTGGCCAGGAAGACTCCCTCAGATGTTACGTGAAAGAGAAATAAACTTCTAACTTTTTTAAGCCACTGGGTTATTGTTGGATCTCTTTGTTACGGCAGCCTACCTATCTGTCAGAATTAGATGTGTTTAGCCACATGAAATGCTTGGCATGGGGCCTGGAACATAGTAAATGTTAGCTCTGCCTATGACGCTATTTGGGTTTCAGAACTTTGCATTCATCTCTGAGTCTCTGAGTGGAGAATTCAGGAGCGGTTTTCACAAGGGCTCTGTTGGACCTGGGCTGCCCTGTGCTAGTGCCCAGGTGACCAAGTGTGGCCTGGAGTGGCATCTGCCCTCATACCACATGGAACATTGAGAGGCTTCAGGCCAGGGGAGTCCAGTGAACTTAGTTGGGTTTGCTGATATCAGGAGGTAGCTTCTTGAACCCAGGCCCTGGTGACCTCCATGCCTGCTAGAGGGGCTGCAATGAGGCACAGCTGCAGGTGGGATGGGAGTGAGCTGCAGAAGACAGTGGAAGACCGGTGGGCTCGTGGGAGAACCTCCAGAGGTTCCCAGCAATAACCAGGTGAGATTTGGCTTGGGGTAGAAGCTCTGGAATAGTAAGTAGGGGCAAAAACTGGTGAAACGTGGGCAACGTATGTAATTGTGAGTCCCTGTGTAGACAGGTAAGACTGGAAAACTTGGGTTACCCTAAAATAAAATTACCCTAAAATAAAAGAGTCTGCTAAGTAAAGGGGAAGCTATCATGTTTTATACTTGTGTTTAGAATGAGGGCCAGTACTGCACTCTTAATATTCTTGGGCTGTTTTTTACTTGCTTGGAGTTATTCAGAATTTACCCACCCCGACCCCTGGCCCTATATTTTCAAGAGGATGTTTCTATATATGTATACATATTTTTTTAGATTTTCACTTTTAACAAATTATAGACATATCAGAAGTTGCATAAAGAGTCCAGAAAACTCCAATAAAGTCATCGCCCACTCCTCCCAATGGTGGCATGTTACTAATTATCGGGCATCATTAAAATTAGAAAACTAACATTGGCACAGTACAATCCACAGATGTATTAGATAACAGACCTTACCCAGATTTCACCAGTTTTTGCAAGCACGCATTTTCTGGGTATGTCTTTGAGCATAATTCTCTGCTAGTTTATCACGTGTATAGATTCCTAGACCACCACTGCCATATCTAAATACCTTTTGCTTCATAGCAGCAACAAGTGTGTTAAAAACCTACAATGCAGTGAGGAATAGCAGGAGTTTTGTCAACAGACAGACGTGATTTCGAATCCTGGCTTCTCCACTGGGCAGCTGTGGGACCTCGGGCAGGGGTGGTAACTCAATCTTCCTGAGCCTGTTTCCCCATCTGTAGAATGGGGATGATAAAAATAGTACCTGCTCTCTGGATCGTCTTAAAGATGAAATGAGATCATTCCCAGTAGAGCACATGTATATGTTCTTCTATTATCAGTATCCCGTTGTCAATGTCTTTTGACTTTATGACTCAGGGCTGTTGACTCAGCTTCTAGAATAATTCAGTTCATAAGACAAAAAAAAAAAAAAAAAAAGATGCATGTGACGTACTCAGCCCACTGGGGCTACACTTCTCAAATCCCCTCCTTAAGACTCTTGCCTGTGACAACCCTATGCCAGGGTCCCTGGCATCAGCCTCACTGTCACACATCCCACTCTATCCCCTCCTCACAGATGTCCCATAAGGGAAGCTCCTCAGAAGCCCTGTTTGACTCTTCCCCATCTTCCTTTATCTTTCCAAGTATCTTTGCAAAACCTCTCCTCTGCTTTGCATCTGCCTTACCACCTTTTCCCCCTCCTTACCCTCACCTCCTGATTTTTAAATCAGGGCCAATGAGAGCAACTTCCATTGCACTTCTGAGACATCACATATAGAAATACACATGTGCAAACCAGGATTTTATTTAAGGGGAACTTGGTTGGAGAGAGATTACTATACCCATATGGATATCTCTCTCTCTCTCTCACTCTCATTAGACTGTGAGCTCTTTGAAGGCAAAGATTCTTTGAGTTGTTCAGGCACATTTCGGGCGCCCATGAACACTAACCTCCCAAATAATAATCCCACACAAATAATGGTAGCTTCCATTGATTGAATCTCTACTACGTCCTTGTCATGGTGTTTAAAGCTCTAATTCATTTAACATCCTGCAGAATAGGTATTGGGATGATCTCCATTCTGTGGATGCAGAAACTGAGGCTCAGCATGATTCAATGACCAGCCAGAGCTTTTTCTGTTTTCTCCCCAGAACCGATGCACTCTCCACTTTGACAGGCTGCCTCTCCCTCCATGTCTGCTTGATTAATAACGTGAAACTCCTTATGCAGCTTCCTTGGATAGTGACGTCTGTGAAATGGTGCTATGCGTCTCTGTCTTGTTTATGTCACAGGACCCTTAGTGAGGATCCAATGACTGGTGTTGGGAACGGCCCACTGCAAACCACGGCACAGTGAACAGGACGCATGCGTGAAGGGACCTGCCATCCTCCACTACTTGTAGGAGAGACACTTCCTACTTTTACATCCCTTTTATTCCGTCTCCTGTCCCTAACCTCACCTGCAATGCTCTCCTAGGCACATAGGAAGAAATACATTCAGATTCACCGTACATGATCGAAAGCCGTCTTTGTTGTAGCCACTTCCACACTGCTTTTTTTATTTTTTATTTTTAACACATTCTCAGTGAGTGCTAACAATAACCCTGCCATATAGGTATTATTCTCACCCTTGTTTTACACATGGGGAAACCGAGGCTCAGAGATCGAAGCAACCTGCCCAACGTCACACAACCAGTGGATTTGGGTTTTGAACGCAGGTCTGTCTGACTCCAAGTGCAGTGCTCTTAAGCAAAAGTCTATATATTTTTAACAGTTTAAAATTCAAAATGTATAAAAGGGAACTCAGTGACTCTCTTGTCTTTTGGACCCTTGGTTTGCTTCCTCAGAGAAAATATTACCATTTCTCGAGTTTTCTTCCAGAGTTATTCTAAGCATATTAACTAGATATGGGAGTATATTACCTTTTCTCGCTTTTCCCATACTCTTCCATACTCCGCTTTTTTTTTCACTTGACGATGGATCTTGAGACCTTTTCACAATCAATTTATAGAAATTTCTTCTTATTTTTCTGCAGTTGCAGTTTACAAGCGATTCACACCCAGAGCATCAGTGAACCCTAAGACCCTTGGCCAACTCCAAAGGAAGCTCACAGCTAGAGACGCTGGTGGTGGAGGTAGGCTACAGGCTTAATTTAAATATTAATAATAATATTAAACATTTACTGTGCCTTAATTCAGTGCTGGGAACTGTGTTAAACACCTTACATGGATTACCTCGTTGAAGCCTCCAGATAACACTGCAAGACGGTACTGTCATTATCCCTGTTTTAAGGATAACTAAATGGAGATAATGGGATTGAGTACGTTTCCCAAGACCACATAGTTAGCAATGACACCGCTGGGGTTTGAGCCCTGGTTGTTTGATTTCACTCTCAATCACTGCACCAAAGCACAACTCAGGAGAACAGAGGATGACCTTTCTGAATCCTCCCCTCCTTCATGCTTAGTTTCCATCTTTTCAAGAGACACCCCACCCTCCCCAAGGCTGCCTCTTCTCTGGCAAGACTCAGCTTCCCATCTCCCTCTCCCTTCCCCAGCACAATTGATCTCTTCTTTGTCTCAGCCACCAGCTTCCCAGAGGGGCCATGTTTATATTGATACAAATAATAACAACTACATAGGTCTCCACTGGACCTAAGCCTGGGGAATTTCAGGTGCTGAGATGAGCCAGTGGGGTGGGGAGAGGTCGTTTTGTGATTGTGTGTGTGTGTGTGTGTGTGTGTGTGTGTGTTTTCTGTCCTCTTAAATCACACTGAGCAGCTGCCACTGTGAGAAGCTTGGCTGAGGGCCTACTGACACAGTCAGGTGTTAGTTCAGGAAGCCTCTGCCTCTGTAGCAGAGATCTGTGTAGAAGAGCTCGGGCGGCTGACACCACCCTGGGGGGTGCGCACTGTTCTCCTTGCACAAAGGGAGGCTCTGTTTCTTGCCAGGAGATGTCTGGCCTCCTTGGAGGTGAGGGGCAGCAGGGCTTTCCCGGGGAGGCAGTGCAGTGGAAAGGGGCTCTGGTCTGAGAGTCTCCGGTTTCAAATCCTGGGGCCATCACGTCCTGGCAGTATAACCTGGGCACGTCACTCCAGGTCCTATATTGCATAACTCTGGAGGGGTGTCTGGGTCTCAACAGACTCTGGGTGCCATTCACACAGAACACAATGCAGATGGTGCGCCTTTTAGCCTTGGACAACATGATGGAACAGAATCACTTTATCTCAGAGTCCATTTGCTGAGCTTCATCTAGAGGAGAAGATAAGATCTACTTCATGCGGCTGCAGAGAGAATTCAACAAGATAACATCTTTGGAGGTGCTTGATAAATATCAGCTCTTGCTTCCCTTCCCTTTCCTTCGAGCCCCCATGTAACCAGTAAGGTACAGCACAGTGGTTAAGACCGTGGGCTTTGGTCCCAGATTACTAGGGTTCAAGTTGTGCGATACTGGACAAGTTAATCAACCTTTCTGGGCCTCATATTTCATGGCATAAAATCAGGACAACAGTAGCACCTGCCTCATGAGGCTGGGCTGTTGGGTGGATTTCGTGAGATACGGTGGGTGCAGCACGACTGCAGCGCCTGCACCTAGAAAGGCCCAGTGTGAGCGAATGTGACCCTGCTCTCTGTGAAAGACCGTCTTCCTTCCCCCTTCCTCTCTTTTCTTCTTTGATCTTCTGCCTCTGGGCTTTTCTTGGCAAAGGGAAATCCTTTCTTTGAGATCAGGTGCTTTTTCATCTCTCGCACTGAGGGTGACTGTGGGGGACGCAGTGTGAGTGAGCCCACCTGGCAGATGTTGGCTGAAGCTGTAACCAGGAGGCAAAGCCCTTGCTGGAGGCCATGGGAGCACCGCGTAGGAAGACACGGCCTCTGGCCTAGGGGTTCTCAAAGGCAGAGCTGAAGGGCAGCGTGAGCCAGTGCCTCAGAGGGCAGAGGTGCTGGGGAGGGGGCCCTAGACGGGAGAGGCCATCCTGCTAGAGGGAACCAGAAGGACCTAAAAGTGGTCAGGGTTCCTGTGTTAAGTGGAAACTTCAACAAAGTTGAAGGAAGTTCTACTTCCTCACTCTCTCCTCCTCTGACTGAGCTTCTGAGTCAGAGCTGCAGAGGCCAGCTGGAGACTGAGATGCCCCTGTGACCTTTAAGGTCCTTAAGATGCCCCTGTGACCTTATTTCTAGAGTCCTTGGAGGCTGAGGGCAGATGGTGGGGGTGAAAGATGCTATCATGAATCATGTAGGTCAGCAGGTCCTCAACCATGGTCACACAGTAAAAGCTTCTGCAGAACTAGAGGTTGTGATTTAAACGGTTTGAGGTGGGACCCAGGCAACCCCTACTTCAACTTGTAATTTTCAAAAACTTCAAATCTGTAGATAAGTTGAAAGAAGGGTACAATGAACATTTAGTACCTTTCGCTTATCTGCACATATATTTTTATATACATATATCTACATATATACTTCCTATATATGTACTGAAAAAAATCTGAATCGTTTGAGTATAAGTTGTAGACATCATAATACTTCCTCTTAAATACTTCAGCATGTCTCCTAAAGATACTCTAAACCACAATACCATATTACACCCAAGAAATGTAATATTGATATAACATTATTTAATATATCATCCATATTCATGTTTCCCCTATTGTCCCCAGAGTGTCCTCTATAGCCTTTTCCCACCAAAACAAGGATCGTGGTTTTTTATTATTCTTGAATAGAGAATAGTTTCCTCCAACTTTCTGGTCCTTCTTGACATTGACATTTTTGAAGAATCCACGTAACTTCTATTGTGGAGTGTCCCTCAGTATGGGTCTCTCTGTTTCCTCTGATTGAATTCAGGTGAAAACTTGGGTAAGAACACTGCAAGGATGGGGTGTGCTTCCCAACGTAGCACATTGGGGGCCGTTTCATGTCAGTTGGTCCTGCTCTTAGTCATGCTTAGATGATCCTTTGGTCAAGTGGTGTCCATCATGTTTCTCCATTGTACCTTTCTAATTAATAATTAATCTGAGGGGCTTGTACTTGGATTGTCTGAATATCCTACCAACCTCTTACCCAGTTGTAAGATAGTACACTGATGACCGTTAGTGGAGTAGATTAGTACACTGTGATAGGGTAAATGGTAATTTTCCTAATTTGATTATTCCTTCTACTTCATTAACAGACTTTCTTCTGTAGAGTTTCTCCACTCTTTTGAATATCACCATGAACTCAAGGATTTAAAAAAAATTCAGTGTGTCATAATTCATTACAACTATTAAAGCTCAAATTGTCCCAAATTTGGCCAATGGGAGCCCCTTTCAGATTGGTTCCTGTGTTCCTGTGACATGTCTTAAATTAGAATTTAAGCACTTTCTTGATTTTTACTATAACCTGATATTCTAGGCTAACCTTGTACTCTGCTGCAGAACTGAATTAGTCATTTCTCCAAGGAGCCCTGCCTGGTTCCTTTTAATGGAGAATGGTATTTAAAAACCAAGATCTGGGGACTTGGTATGCTCATTATTGTTGGTGGTATTGTTATTTCTAGGCCTTTTCAGTGCTAGGAAATACTCTTTTTTTCTAAAACAAATCTTGAATTGACTTTGATATTTCCAATCAAATCCAACACCACAGGTTCTTCCTCCCCTTCCTGCATTCCATATTGATGTTCCCTTTCTCTCACAGTGAGAACCTGCTTCTCAGCAATATCAATATCTTTCTTTACTAATTTTCTCTATTCTGAAATACACACAAAGTCATTTTAGAATTACTACCACAGAAATACTACTAACAACAAACCTACCAAATCAGCCTACGTTTGAGGCTCCTGTGTAGTTCTTTTTCTCTTTAGAATATATCCCACTAAGGATGTATAGTCAGAATACTGTGTCCAAAATTACTTGAATTATGTTTTGTTCCTATATGACTTAATATAGAGTTAGTTGTTGATTTTTCATTTTATTTTTGAAACATGTAAAACATTTAAATAATTGAAAACTCAAAAATACATAAAGAAGTGTAAAGGCGGTGAAGTCTCATCCTTACCACTTCCGCTACATTTCTACCTACTTCCTGCAGATAACTATTTTCATTAGATTCTCATTTACTCTTCCTGGCATTGTTGTTTTAAAATAGTAATGATCCAGCTGAAGAGGAAAAGGGGACTTTAGCTAAAGAGCTAGGTGAATCTCTTAGGGTCTAGGTTAAAAGAGAATAGTACAAAAATGGAAGGAAAAATAGTAGTAGGAAATGGAGGAACACATAAGGCAGAAGCTGGGAACCAGGGGGTCACTCGGGCTAGAGAGTCTCAAACATTCAGAGGTCCCTAAAGACAATTGCCTGGGGCCCAACCTTGCAGGAAGTGAGTGCTTCCTGAGGGCAGGTCACATGGGTCTCCTCTCAAAGTGATGGAAGGGGGCAATTTCATGAGCTCTGCCCTCAGGAATAAAAGCAAAAAGATTGGGCTTCCCTGGTGGCGCAGTGGTTGAGAATCTGCCTGCCAATGCAGGGGACATGGGTTTGAGCCCTGGTCTGGGAAGATCCCACATGCCGTGGAGCGACTAGGCCCGTGAGCCACAACTACTGAGCCTGCGTGTCTGGAGCCTGTGCTCCGCAAGAAGAGAGGCCGCGATAGTGAGAGGCCCGCGCACCGCGATGAAGAGTGGCCCCCGCTCGCCGCAACTAGAGAAAGCCCTCGCACAGAAATGAAGACCCAACACAGCCATAAATAAAAAAAAAAAAAAAAAATAAATAAAATAAAATTAAAAAAAACCATGATAAGACACTACTACACTCACTATAGCAGCTGAAATAAAATTTAAAAAAAAAGGCGAAAAGATTGGAAGTATGGGCCAAGGAAGATGACTGAGAACTTTTTAGTCAGGCTCTTAAGGAGGGAGATGACAAGGAATAAAGAAGGAGGAACAGCTGTCAGCAAAACAAGCAGCAGGCTGGGTCCCAAAACAGGTGGCCTGGGATTCAGAAGTGGCCATGGAGGTTAGGTTTGTGTCAAAGGGCCCACAGGGTCCCCTGATGACACAGGGGGAGGGCTGAATCCAGCAGTGCATCCCCATCTGTAAGAACCAAGGTGGGAAGTCTGATGCCTTGAATGAGCTAAGAGTTATGAACTCTACGAAGAATCCTATTTATCTCTGTTGAGCATGCAAAGATTAAGGGCAGGCATTGCTTAGAGAAAATGATTTAATGTTTGGGGCTGAAGACAAAGTGAAGGCAGTGCTGCTTAATTACTATTTTACCTCCTCTTTCTCCAGCGGGGGAAAGAGGTCTTCCAATCGGAAAGGGTGGGAAAAGCATTGCAAAGAGGGGATTGAAGTCAAGGACAGGTGAGGAGGCTGGAAAGCCAGGCACAGCAGCTGTGATGAACTCGGGGCTCTGAGCCTGGTGAATTATGTCCTGCCGTCTTGGAGGGACTTGACAAGCAATTTCAGAGCCACTGTCGTTAATCTTTGATAAATTATAGAGGAGGAGATTTGTGCTCAAAGACAAGAGATGGGCATACGTGCTCTTGACATTCAAAAAGTGGAAAAGAGTGGATTCTGGAAGTCATAGCACGTGGGCTGGGATGTTCTCACCTCAGGGTTATGAGAAGGTGTGTGTGTTCCTTCAAGAGAGTTGGTTTTGAGTTCCAGCTCTGCTCCTGGACTAGGGCAGGGCTGGGGAAGAAATTTGGAGGTTATATCCCCACGTTTAGGACCAGGATGGGGGAATTCCCTGGCGGTCCAGTGGTTAGGACTCTGTGCTTTCACTGCCGAGGATTCAGGTTCAATCCCTGGTCGGGAACTAAGATCCTGCAACCTGTGCAGCATGGACCAAAAAAAAAGAACAGGACCAGGATGGTCTGGAAAAGGTCAAACCAGGGGGAAGGTAGATGCTTTGAGGTTTTCTCACTGCTCCTTCTTTAGTGATGCCTGACTTAGCACTGTGGACAGCCATGTTTGTCTGTCTCAGTCTGGGTTCCCCAGAAGCAGACCCTGAGATGAGGGTTTGTGTAAAAGTGTCAGGAAGTGTCCCCAGGAAAAATCAGTAAGGGTGTGGGGAAGTGGACGGGGAAGAGAAGGCAGTATACAGCAAGTCCCAAGGGTAACTTTGGACAGTGTAGGTCTCACTTTGGAGTTGTCTTTATCGGGAAGGAGGCAGCAGTATGTTTACTCCTCATATTGTCACAGTGATGAAGGGATGCCCCAGGAGGATGTGAATTCCCAGGCGTGAGGCAGCTTGAGATCAGCCCCTGTCAGAGACTCAGGTGCTGGCTGACTCAGGTGGCTGAATGCCAGGAGCTGGACAAGGGTTCTGAGGGGACGCGGGTGGGGCGCTGACCGCCTTCACACACTGCCTGACCCCACAGCCCTGGCTGGACTAGCTGAGCCTGGGGAGGGCACCCATCCAAGGTCGGCCAGGTTTAGCCAATCAGGTTCCCTCTCCTGGGAGCTTGGAGCAGAGCCTGAGATCTGCAGGGTGGAGCCTGGGCTCTGTGCGACAGCTATGCTCCACTATTCGGGCTCCAGGGACATTTGTCATGTTGTCTGACCACATGGCACCTATCGAATACTGTTCTAATGCTTGCTGGAATTCCCAAGGCAGAACCCGGATAACTGGGATTTTTAGCATCCCTTGTAGCTGGGGCCAGGCATGTGACTCAGGCTGCACCAGTCAGGAGAACCGACACGAGACTTCCACTCAGAAACAAATACAAAGCTCTGGGTGGGGCACTGTTTTACTGGTGTTGCTGGCAGCCTAGGCTTCTCGCTTTTGGGATACAATGTCTAATTCCTAAGGCATAGGTGGCAATAGCACAGCTGCAGGAGAGTTGAGTTCCTGGCGTTCAGTACCCATCTATTTCCTTTTGTGGGAAGGCATTAAGAGTGACAGGTCTGAGGAATGTTGTGGGCAGAGATTCTTTGGAGTCCAGAGAGGCATTTGATCAAGTCTCTTGGCTATTCCAGTGGACAGATGTCAGGTATGTGATGGAGTATCCACTGATTCGACCATATCAAAGGAAAAAGGTGACTCTAGTGGCATACCACAGGGATCTGAGTTAGCTCTGTCCACTCAACATTGTTATCAATGACTTGGACGAAAACATAGAAGGTGTGCTTCTTGACACTGTGGAAAACACAAAGCTGAGAGGGCTGGAAAATGCATCAGGTCACAGAATCAGTTTTCAAGAGGATCTTGATATCCTGGAGAACTAGGATGAAAATAAAACTTACTGGAATACATCAGTTCTACCTTGAGTTAAGAAAAAAATGCCAGTGGGTGGAGAAAACACTTTGGAAGAAGATGGAAAAAGTATTCCTCTTTCTATATTTATACCCCACTTATTCCACAAAGGATTTCAGGGGGATTATAAAATTACGTGAAGTGGAAAAGAGTTAAAACATAGCTGATAGAATTGAGGCAGAATTAAAAGTAGAAAAATACTAACAGCACAGTTAAGACGAAGTCTGAAACATGCATATCACCCAGTTCTGTAGATGTTACAAGAGGTCCCCTGAGCTCCCTTGTGGCTGAAGCAAACGGGGAAACTTAATCTAATTTGAGATTTTTCAGCCAGCAACCACCTCGGTGTTGGACTCACTCTCTCTGCTTTGAAGGCCTCCCAGCTTCCGAGCTGTTCTCCTGGACCCCCTTTCCTCTCCTGAAGGCTGGCAGAAGCCTTGTGGGGAGGGGAGGGATGGGGAAACATCCCAGCCTTTCTCACTACTAGGCTGACGACTCCCTACTCTTAGAAATGCCCCTAGTTCAGGGGACTCTCTCTACACCCCTCAACTTTTCTTGGGGTGCTGGAGGTGGAGGTGACAGGGCTGCATGATGCACCTTTGAATAAACCCTTCAGGTATGTTCAGATCACTTCCTCTTTAGAACGTGGGAGCAATTTTGCCTTCTGCTAACTCCTCGCTGGGGTGTTAGCAGAAATTCCTAGTGCGGCAAAATTCCCATTCAACACCCCACTAAGCGTTCAAACTTCCTCTTTGGCTGGGCCCCCTTCCCAGGACCCGCTTGCCAAGGCATAACCATAACAAGGCCAAGGCCAACCCCTGGCTCGGGACAGCCCTCTCCAGTGGCCACAGGAACCAGATAAAGAGCTGTGGACACGGCTGCTCCCGGGGTTAGGGATTGCTCCAGACCGTGCCTTTCCACAGTTTCTCAGGAAGCATCTCTCATCACTCCCTCTCTGCTGCTATTAAGGAAAATTTCCTACCTGGGTTTCCCCATTTTGCTGTGCCTACCAAGTTTGTTAGGAGCAAAATTCTAGACGAGTTCAGAGCTTTTCCTCTCTGGTGCCCTCTAAAGGGGGTTGTATGTTGGACCAGCCCAGTTCCCGCGACCTCACCTGCTGATTGGGACGATGGGTGAGGAGGATGGGAAGAATGTGAATGTAGTATTACATGGAAGAGAATGACAAGAAAGGAGTTGGGAAAATAGATGCTGGGGGTTTGAGACATAGGTTGGAGTTCTGGGCAAAGAGAGAGAAGAGAGAGCTTGGGCAAGGAGAGCAGCCCTGATGAGTGGGATGCTGTGGGCTATGGAGGGATGAAGAGGCTTTGGGGGAAGAATGCAAGTTTCTTCAATAAAACCTTTTGTTATTTCCTATGTCTTTGGGAGCCAGACTTTTTTTTTTTTTTTTAAATCAGGAACCTCTAGATTCCTAAAGGTAGACAAACAAGAAGGTCTAATTTTGTTGTTTCATTTAGTTTTGGGTTAAACTGGAACTAGTGAGCCTGCTCCAATCTGGCATTTTGAGACATGAAGTTCATGTTCTTCCCGCTCGGCTCCAGACACTGTGCCATTGTCTGGGCACAGTGTGGTTTCTGAAACACACTAAGCAGCAGGGTCTCAGAGCTTCCAGCCCTGATTCCCTAGAAAAGAGAATCAGCTGGTTACCATGTCTGAACTCTAAGTGGGCTGTCAGGAGCGTAATGACTTTATTTTTTTGGCCACACCACGCAGCTTGCGGGATCTTAGTTCCCCGACCAGGCATCAAACCCATGCCCTCGGCAATGAAAGCTTAGTCTTAACCACTGGACCACTGGGGAATTCCCAATGACTTTCTCCTCCTGGTAAGACTGCGTCCCTGTAGTGAGAAAGTCTGGGTAAGGAAGACTCTGCCACATTTTAGTCCCATGGGTGACGCATTAGTCAGATAGACTAGGTTTTGCTGGAATCACAGCACAAATAACCACAACTCTGCGGCTTACGATGGAGCCTTATTTCTCACCAGTACTACATGTCCACTGCAATCCAGTTGCAGCTCTGTTCCATGTTTTCTCCTCTTGGGGACCATGGCTGTTGGATAAGGCACTTTCTAGAATATTAATGGTCATCATGATAGCAGGGGAAAGCAAAGCCAGAAGGCCACATGCTAGTTCTCAAAACTTACCCAAAATTGACACGTGGGACTGCTGCTCACATTTCCTGGGCTACAAGTCATATGGTCACGTCTATGTACAACAGAGTGGAGGTGTATATTTCTCCCACCGGGAGGGGCACTGAGTATTTGGGACAATAATACAGTCTTTCATGGGAGGCTACCAATTCTGCCTAGAACAGCAGTTGCATGCCGTTTGAAATCTGACAAAAAAGATCATCAGAAAAGATCTGAAGGAGGCTGCCACGTGGGGAATTGTATTTTTTCTCCGTAAAGATTGTTTCGTGCTTGTTGGATCCATCATATTCTGAAATCCTTTTGTCGTCCAACAAGTATTGATAAGTAGAAACTGTTTGGTCACACAGCTATTAGCCATATCTCTCCAGAGCTCCCTGACATACATTTACTGGCTGGCTTAAATTTCTCCTAATTTCTATCTCCCTGATCCCCTACCTTTTTGGCCCACTTTATGTCTTCTCTGAGCTCCAAGACCTAGATGACTGTGACTCCTCTGAGGTCACCTAAGATTTTCAAACTCCTCTCTCAAGAGGCTGGTAATTTCCACTTATGGGATTTTCCTACTGTTTGTCCAGCAGAGCAGTGGGGTCTTAGGAAGTCTTTCTGTCTGAGGAGCTGAATTTCCACTATAGACGTGATTCAATGAGAGAGATTAGCATGCTTTTTGCTCTTCATCATCATTACCAAGAATTCTAATATTTTATTAAATCATCTGGTCAGAAAAGCAATGACTAAAAATCATAGCTGTAAAAGCACCTTAAGGAAATAAATACCTGGGACCCGTTTGGTGTTTCGTCACTGTTCTTTGGGCCAGTGCCATCTAACGCTCACCCTGGATGTACTCCCAGATTGAATCCCCAAGTGTCTGTCCTACTCCCGAGGGGCCAGCCTGTGTCCTGGCTCTGGGACCCTTCACCAGCAGTGACCAGAAAGCTCTCCTGGGGGGGAAGGTTTTGTTTTCTTGCAGAGATGTTTCTGGACCATGGCCACAGGCAGCCCGTTCACCCACCTAGTGGGGAGAGCTCATGAAAAAGGCAGCCTTATTCATGTTTTTCTTTGCCTCCTTATCAACTGGGAGTGTTTGTTTTTCCCTCTGACACAAAGATTCAGAATTTCAGGACTGGAAAGGGGCTCCCCTGCTGTTTCCTTCAAGTGACAAAACACAAAGAACGTAACTACCGGCAGTGCATCGTTACATTTCAGCATTAAGAATATTTATAATTGTCTTTTCTAATCAGACATTTCCCCAGCCAGTATATTTACCTTATTTTTGATTTGAGGAGGTCTATGTCCTACTTTGTTTTGTTTTGTCTTACGGGCCTTAGCTGGGTCTTTTGTGAGCTGGTAATTTGTTCTCTGGTCTCTTAGCAACCAGGAACTTTTCCAGCTCGCCACTGAATCAGACCTTGGAGTTGCAAAGTTTATAGCAGAACCTGCTGAAGGACAGTATCTCTCCCAGAGCCAGCTATGTTAAACCAATGTTTGAACAAGAAAATTAACCGGGGTTTCAGGACGTGTACGTTCCTAAAGGCGACAACTGACAAAATACGCGTCTGGCTCTCCGGAACGTCTCCCCTGGTCCCAGTCCCAGCTGGCTGAGTTCTCTTTGTCCTCTGCTGCAGCGCAAGGCATTTCCCCGTTTCTGCTCCTGGGCCGATGTGAAGCAGATGGAGCCTGCCTGGAGAGGAAACGACCATGCCCTCCCTGGAGGAGGACGAGGCGGAGGAGGTCCCGAGCGTGACTGATCACGTGGTCTTCTCCAGTTTCACTCCACACACATTGATTTCGTGCCCAGTATTTGCGAAGCACTGGCTTGAGAAATGCACAGAACACAGCCGTGCCCTGTAGAGCTCACAGTCTAGTGAAGAGACATCAATAAATCACTATGCGGTGTGCTCAGTCTGACATTCACGATATAAACAAGGACTCCTGGAGGACAGAAGAGATCTTGACCTGGGGAGTGGGGTGAAAGCCCATGCGAGTGACTGCACTGGAGGCAGGATGGGGGGTGGGGAGGGTGAGGAGGCGGGGGCTACCTCTCTCCACCTGCAGCAAGTGTGCTGTGAGTCCAGAACTCCCAAACTCCTGGCATTGGCCACTCAGGGGCAGGAAGCCCCAGGCTCACTTATTAGCCCGTGTGAGAGGCGACTGATTCTTGGAGTTACCTATGGCTATGTAAAAAAACCACCCCAAAGCTTAAGGGTATAAAATACCTCTGGTTTATTGTGCTCTTGGATTCTGTGGGCCAGGAGTCAGAAGAGGGCAGGGAGAGGCTCTTCTTGGCTCCATGGTGTCTGGAGCCTCAGGTGAGGACTTGAATGGTGGGGGGTACCTTCAACTGGGGGGGCTGGACCACTTCGAATCTAGCTTCTTCACTCATACGTCTGGCAGCTGGGCTGGGCTGGCTAATGTCTCCATGTAGCCTCTTCAGCGTGGAGTTCTCAGGATTGTTGCATTGGAGGCTCAGGGCTCTAAGAGCAAGTAGATGGTCTCTGAGGGTGAGGCAGAAGCTGCATGGTCTTTTTTGCCCTCGCCTTGGAAGTCGCATAGCATCACTTCTATACGCCCTACGCATCAAGGACCCACCCAGATGAAGAGTAGGGGACATAGACCCACCTCTCAAGGGAAAGAGGGTCAAAATATTTGCAGTCATGCTGAAATCACCATACAAGGAGCTAAGAGTTCTAACTTCTTGTCTGACTCTGCCCCTCACTTGCTGTGTGACCTTGGGTTAGCTGCTTCTCCTCTCTGGGCTCCGGCTTCTTCATCTATACAGTGGGAGGGGTTCACCAGATTAATCTAAAGTCCCTTCCCATGAGGAACAGCAGCATAGCAAGTGCTCCTTGCTACCTATTGATTCCGAGTGAGCTGAATTTTAATTATAGGAATGGATCTCCAGTTGAATCATGTGGATCACTGGGTAGACATGATCGTTAGAATTTTCACACTGATGGAAACTTGAGGAACCTTGGTCTAACTCCCTTGTTTTACAGATAGGGAAACTGAGGTTTAGAGAGGTTAAAGGTCCAGGAGTAATATAATGATGAACATTAACTAAAGAATAGAACCTGGGCCCCTGAACCAATCATCCTGTGTGCTTTCCACTTACCTTATTATATTTGGAATTATGTATGAAATTTCATTCAAATAACCACCTTCAGGAAGACATCGCTTACATAAACTGAAGGGTATCTGTAAGTAGCCGTCTGGAAATTTTCCATTGTGTCCAATCTGAATAGTTGTTAATTGGGCTTGAGGGTTTATCTGCCAGATCCATGCTCACTGGTTGGCCCCTCTGGGGGCCTTGGCCCAGGGCTGGTGCAGAATGACAGTGGAATTAGGAGGAAGGTTGAGAAAAGAGGTGAGTTTGCTTCTGGTTTGGATTCTAACTTTTTTTCATAGCAGCCATATTCAGAAATGGTTCCTGTGCATATATAATAAGGTGATTGAGTTAAATAATAAATGACAAGAGAGGCCACTGGAGGTGGGGAAGCAAAGGCAAGGGAGAGGGAGTCTGATTTCAGCTTAAATTGGAAAGGACATTGAGCTGCTGAGAGAGGGAGATGGGAAGGCAGAAGGGCCCATGGTAACAGGAACAAAAAAAGAACTGACGAAAAGAGCCATGTGGCTCCTTGCAGCCTAGGAAGGCTGAGAGAGCAGGGACAAACTCAGTGTGTGGAAATATAACAGGACATTGGGCATTTAAAAGTAGAGGGAACCTGGAGTCATATTTAGTGCTGGGGAATAAAGCAAAAAAAAAAAAAAAAAATAGAGAGTAGGCCATGAAGCACTGACTCTTCATGATAAATGGGCTTTTCCAGAGCTGCATCCATCACAAACATGGCCTTAAACAGAGTCAACCGGGCAGGACTGATTTTGTCACGTTGTTTGAACATTGACCTGGAATAAGGCTCATTTGTGCTTGGCCACAGATGGATGCTGGGAGGATGGAGGAGAGGAAACACCGAGGAAGCCACATGGGCTTTTGGAAAGAGCCTGGCTTCCCTACCCCATCCACCCTGTTCTCAGCACACACGAATCCCATCCACTCTTTCTCTAACCCATCGCCCCCTGTTCTCGGCACAATTCATGTTGGACCTGCCTCCATGCTCATCCCCTCTCATCCATGCCACCAAGTCCCAATCCAGCACAACCTTTCATCACAATTTTCAACCAGCCCATTCCCATCTCAACTCCTCCTTTTTATCCTCTCTCATTTCGTTTACAAATCTCTTTATTTGGTGCTCATCCCTATGACAGTCTAAGCCTTTATAGGATCAAACTCTCAAGACACTAGACCTTAGGGGTCTAGGAATTTGACATCCCTAAAGCAGGGCATTTCAGCCCTTTATTGTTGTGAATACATAGAAAATGATATTTGTACTGCCCGTTAGGGTCGAGAGCTCCAGCCTGATCCAGGCCCCAACCTAACTACCCCATGGGCCAAGATATCCAGGCAAAGCTGAAATCCATTCTCAGAACTCTGTTTTGGAGGCTCTGCAAAGGACTATAGGATTTTGCACCCTCCCAATCAAACATGTTTTCTCTGTAGAGTTGTGTGTTGCCTATTTGCCCTTTGGCTGATTCAACAAATGACATCCGTTCCAGTGACATGAAAACCCCATTCTTCTTCTGGCATCTAAGATAGCAACAAAATGGAATAGCTGGGTGGTGGTGCAGTTCACAGCAGGGCCACCTCATCTTCCTTAGTCTGGAAAAAGCAGCCGGGGTGTTCAAATACATTTAGGGGGGAAAACCATCATGATGGTTGCAGAGTGAGTAACAGTGCTCGGGTCTGAGAGGGAGACAAAAGGGAGTCTCAGGTGGTCCCTGCTTTTGTGAGCTTTTATTCTAGTAGCAGGGACCAGACAAGCCTGGGAGAACGGTAACAGAAGGCCGGAAAGATGAGAACTGGAAGAGAGGTTCACAGCCCCTGGGGGGTTGAAAGGAGGCACAGGGTCTGTCCAGCTGGGAGAGAATCCTACAGAGTTCCTCCAAAGTCGTGTCATTTCACATGGGCCTGAGGAGGGACAGGATTTCCCCAGGAGTAGAGAGGGCTGGAAGAGTGCATTCCAGGCCCGGTGAGGAATATGAGTAAAAGGCTAAAGGGGCAAAAACAACAAATGGGGTGGAGAAAAGCATGTAGGCCAGGAAACAGGAAGAGTGTGTAGACTGCCCAGGGATAGTACAGGGAAGTATAAGTCAGAGGCAGGGTGAAGAATGGGATGAGATTAAGAGGCAACAGGGAACCACTTGTTTGAACTCTCCTTCTGGACCCAGGAGAGCACTGGTTATCTTTAAAACGTGCTTCCAGTGTGTGGCCAGAGTTGAGACTGCCGACCCACAGGATGAAGTCCAAACTCCTGTGCATGGCGTGCAGGCCTCTCTCCCTGCAAAGCTCCTGCTTATCTCGCCCGACTTATCTCCCCCTGCTTGCTCCCGGAGCTCAAGCCGTCTCCTCCCCTGCCATTCCCTGAACACTCCATGCAGTTTCATGCTTCTGCAACTTCACACCCGCTCTTGCTCTGCTCGGGAAGCCCCTTCTGCTTGTTGGTTACGTGGATGTCTTTATTCCAGGCTCACTCAGCCTAAGAGCTCATCTCCATCTGGAGGGTCTCCTTGGCCTCCAAGGTGGAGTGAGTGCTTTCTCTTGGGCGCCCCCACCTGGTCCTGTTCTGCCCTTACAGCCCCCATCACCAATGGTACAGATATGTATGTATTCATCTCTCTCAGGGACTTTGCTCACTCACTTACCGTGAGACTTTGGGCAAGTTGCTTCAGTCCTGTGGGTCACCGCCTTAGCTGTAAAAGGGAAAATGATACCCACTGCGTGAGTTTATTCTGAGGATTGAATGAAATGATGTGTGTCCAGTGTAGACCATGCGTAGAGCATGCTACACGTGTGGTAGTTATTATCATCTGACTTGCTGTCTCTAGACCAGCACTGCCCGATGGAAACAGAACACAAGCCACAAAAGTGAGCCGCATATGCAATTTTTAATTTTCTTATGGCCACATTAAAAAGGTAAAAAGAAGTGAAGTTAATTTCAATAGTATGTTCTATTTAATTCAATATACTCCAAGTATCTTCTAACATTTAATCAATATACAAATTATTAATGAGCTATTTTTATTTTTTTCATATAAGTATTTGAAACCCACTGTTATTTTATAGTAACAGCACATCTTATTTTAGACTAATCACAACTCAAGTGCTCAGTTGCCATATGTGGCCGGTAGCTACTGTCCTGAACAGTGCAGTGCTAGATTCAAGAGATTCTGTGAACTTCTTGAGGCTATGCATTGCACAGTGGCTGATTTTTCTCTGCGTCACTCAATACTTGGCACGGAGTAGTGTTTAATAAACGTTTATGAAATATTATTGAGCTAAGTCAGGTCATTGGGCAGGTTGCCAAGGACAATAAACTGATAAACAATCACAAGCTATAATGACAGGCTAGGGAAACCAGGCAGTGACCAAAACTGAGGTGCTGCCTTGTGCTGACAAAGCTGGAGTGAAAGAGCACGAGCTATCTGTGCAGCAAGCCTGGGGTAAAAAGCCTAGGATGGGAAAGGTTCAGATCTTGGTCTTGATGCTATAGCCACTAATATTTGTGTTCCCTTCAAATTAGAGGCAACCAACTTTACCCAATGATAGAACGGCTGGTCTTTTTGGAGGGTAGTATCTTGGGACCACTATAAGCAAATCGCTTCACTCCAGAAACCTCCCTGACCAGGCTGAATCCCAGTGACTGGTTATAGAAATATATTTGTGTTTGAATTCTGCTTCCACCATCAATGAGCTGTATAACTTTGGACAACTTACTTAACCTTTCTGAGTTTCAGCTTCTGCCATCTGTGAAATGCAGAGAATAACAATAGCATCTATCTCATAGGGTTACCATAGGAGATCATGTATTGAGACCATGTCTTTAAGAGATCATGTGCTTCTGACAGAGCTCCCAATTATCCCTGCCTCTGGGTGTTCGCCCTTGTGTATCCTCTCCTTTTGAGCGTGTGTGGACCTAGTGACATGACTCTAACCAATAGAGTATGGCAAAGTGATAGGACCTCACTGCCATGATTCGATTATAAAAGGCTGTGACTTCCATCTTGCTAGTGCTCTCTCTTGCCCTCTCACTTGCTTGCTCTGATGAAACAAGCTGCCATGTTATGAGATGCTTTATGGAGAGGTCCACGTAGTAAAGAACTGTGGAGATCCCAGTTGTGAGAGCTCCAGGAGGAATGGGGTCCAACAGCTCAAGAAGAAGTAAGTCTTGATGACAAGCAGGTGAGTGAGCTTGGAAGTAGGTCCATCCAGTCGAGGCTTGAGATGAGACTGTGGGCTTATGAGAGCTAGTGGACCCAGCTAAATTGTGCCTGGACCCACAGAAACTGTGAGACAATAAACGTGTTTTGTTTTAAGATGCTAAGTCCTTGGATAATTTGTTACACAGAAATGGATAACAAATACATGCATGCAACAGCTTGACACAGCATCTAGGATATAGAAGATGCTCAGTAAATTTAAATATTACTCTTAGCAATGGTATTGGAAAATTCTGCCATTGGTAAGGGGGTCTTGTCCTATGCATAGAAAATCTCTAAGCTAGGCAGACGATCAATGGCCTTCATGAGCAGCCAAGATTAAATCAGACTTGCTTAAGTGGAGTCATTTATATATATATATTTTTTTTTAAAAAAAAATAAATTTATTTATTTATTTATTTATGGCTGTGTTGGGTCTTCGTTTCTGTGCGAGGGCTTTCTCCAGTTGCGGCGAGCCGGGGCCACTCTTCATCGCGGTGCGTGGGCCTTTCACTATCGCCGCCTCTCCTGTTGCGGAGCACAGGCTCCAGACGTGCAGGCTCAGTAGTTGTGGCTCACGGGCTCAGTTGCTCCGTGGCATGTGGGATCTTCCCAGACCAGGGCTCGAACCCCTGTCCCCTGCATTGGCAGGCAGATTCTTAACCACTGCGCCACCAGGGAAGCCCCATTTATATATTTTTAATTACAGTTCATTCTTTTGCACTGGAATCAGCATCTGCCTGTTCACTCCAGGCACGGTTTCGACCCCATCCCATTACTCTCCACTTCCAACCAGTGCTAGTACATTCACACTGTGAGGACACAAATGAGACCTTTTCCTGGGACGGGGAGTCACAGCTTACCTGGGGGCCAAAAGCAGTGACAGGCCTGAGAATAAGGTATAATCAACCCATAGGTCAGAGTAGTGTTTTGATTTTTTTCTCTTTTTTTTTTTTCAGAACTTGGTTGTCCTCTGAGAGAAAAACTAGTAAGAAGAATCCACGCGTAATGGAGTTTAGCATCTGTGATTGTGAAACCTAACCAATTGTGAAATATAATCGATCACAATGTGCCTTGTCTGGGAAACAAATGTGTTAACTAAAGGGCGGTGGTCTGTGCGTTGTCTCGAGGAAGAGGAACCTAAGGAACAGTGATTTGTCAGTGTTTTTCCAGCGTGGTTCAGAGCAAGGGTGCCCGTCTGGCTGACAGAAACATCCGCTCTGCTTGACAGGCGGGCCCGAGAGATGCCGGGAGCATCAGGCAATCATAACTCACAGACACGAGCCATTAAGATCATCTTGCTGCTCTTAGGCATGAAGTCCTTGCTTACCATGCAGCCTTCTGATGAGAATAATTCATTTCTCTTGTACGTTGGCCTCCCACCAGTGGACATGAGGTTCTGGTTTTCTCAGAAGTTATGGTTTTCTCTGGAACTAATGAAATGATGTTCTGACTTATTCATCAGTCTACTGAGAGTTTGCACAGCCTGGGTCAGTCTCTGACCTCTGACCTCTAAGGCATTGACCAGATAGAGCTGCTGCCTCTCCAAGTGGAGAGCAAATGCCTGGGACCTAGGGACCTTCTGTATTCCCTCCACCTTCCATCCCCCCTTCCTTTTTTTTCTTCCTCTTTCTCTTTCTTTCTTCTACCCCTGCCCACCTTCACCAAAGATAACCTTGAATTACAGTGGCCAGAGTGGGGAAATTTTTTTTTTTAACATCTTTATTGGAGTATAATTGCTTTACAATGGTGTGTTAGTTTCTGCTTTATAACAAAGTGAATCAGTTATACATATACATATGTTCCCATATCTCTTCCCTCTTGCATCTCCCACCCTCCCACCCTCCCTATCCCACCCCTCTAGGTGATCACAAAGCACCGAGCTGATCTCCCTGTGCTATGCGGCTGCTTCCCACTAGCTATCTATTTTACGTTTGCTAGTGTATATATGTTCATGCCACTCTCTCACTTTGTCACAGCTTACCCTTCCCCCTCCCCAAAGAGTCATGTACCAAAATGTTCATTGCAGCTCTATTTACAATAGCCAGGACGTGGAAGCAACCTAAGTGTCCATCATCGGATGAATGGATAAAGAAGATGTAGCACATATATACAATGGAATATTCCTCAGCCATAAAAAGAAACGAAATTGAGTTATTTGTAGTGAGGTGGATGGAGTTAGAGTCTGTCATACAGAGTGAAGTAAGTCAGAAAGAGAAAAACAAATACAGTATGCTAACACATATATATGGAATCTAAGAGAAAAAAAAAAAAAGGCCATGAAGAACCTAGTGGCAAGACGGGAATAAAGACACAGACCTACTAGAGAGTGGGGAAGTTTTTAACCTAGATAAGCGTATTTACGAGGTGTTCTAGAAAAAAAAAGCGTCCTGAATTTCCCCAAAACAATGGGATGCATTTTTTTTACTGGTATGCAAAAGCTTCTAAGAAACCAAATGAATTAAAAATTGCCTCTTTAAAGATTCTTTACAAAAGACAAATGAAAAGCTTACCATGGTGAATCTAAAAGGACATGTACACTGACCCACTTCACTCCACTGCTCCTTCCCTTCCTCTCCCTAAAATACTCAGAATCTACTAACCCCTTTACTCAATTGCCTTTCATGCTGCAGATGGGCCAGATGTTAAACAAATGGCTTTTAAAGTGAGGCCCTTCGATGAGCCTGGAATATCAGATGTAACCATCTTTCCTCCATGGTCAAGGGCTGATCTTAGATCCACCATCTGATATTTTTCAAACCCTAAAGAGAATCCTCAAAGATTTTATGAGGAATTTAGAATTCTAATTGGAGCTTATGATCCGAGACTCCTGGATCTTTCCCAATTTATTCATATGGCATTAGGATCTGGTGATGCCTGTAAACCGATGGCTGAAGCCAAATGGGAAGATCCAGGGAGTGATATTTAAGACCCACATAATAATCGCTCTGCCAAGGATGGCCCAAAATGCACTAGAAAAAATAGCCCAACACCTACTTGAAAGTATTGATAAGGTATTTCCTCAAAAGATTGACTGGTCTATCCTTCAATCTTGCAAACAAAAAAAGGACGAACCAGTCAGACTGTAAGACGAGATTGGAAACCCTTTTTGTAAAACATTCTAGGCTTTCTTTATTAGATGCGGGCACAGAAAATGCCCTGAAGTCCTTATTCATGAGTGGCCTCTGGACCAAAATAAGGAGCCTGATAAAGTGACACAAGCAGGGCTGGGAAGCCACCCCTCTTGCTGAATTAATAGCCCTAGCTGAGCATGTTGAAAAAACTTTGGAGCAAGATAAAATTCAAAAGCCAATAAACATATGGCTCTGCAGTTATAGCAGCTCTAAGAGCTGGGAGGACCTTCAGGTACACTTTTCAACCCAGAACATAGAGGTCCTCCAATCAGGAATCCTGCACCCTGAAATGTCTGCCTTCACTGTAAACAACTAGGGCACTGGAAAAAAGGAACGCCCCCTGCTGAATGGGACATTAAGAGACTTCCACCTACTAATCCAGACTGTTTGTCCCTGGGGGGAAGTCTTAAAAAATTTGATTACTGAAATAATAAGCACTGATGGGACTCAGGGATCCTCTGGTAAATTGCTCCCCATGGTATCTCTAAAGGAGCAAAGGGAACCTATGATAAAAAATAATAGGGGGACTTCCCTGGTGGCGCAGTGGTTGAGAATCCGCCTGCCAATGCAGGGGACGTGAGGTCGGGCCCTGGTTCGGGAGTATCCCACATGCCGTGGAGCAACTAAGCCCGTGTGCCATAACTACTGAGCCTGCGTGCCTGGAGCCCCTGCTCTGCAATGAGAGAGGCCACCGCAGTGAGAGGCCCGCGCACCGCAACGAAGACCCAACACAGCCAAAAATAAATAAATGAATGAATGAATGAATAAATAAATAAATAAATTTATTAAAAAAAAAAAGAATACTTGAAAAAAAAACCGTAGGGAATCCTGTACCGTATTGGTGAATACTGGAGCCAATTTATCTACCTTAAGCCCCATTTTCATAAAACAGTAAATCCCTCAGAGTAAAGAGAATGTTTCTGTAGTGGGGGGGAGGGGTTTCTAATGACATTTTTTTTTTTTTAAATTTTATTTATTTATTTATGGCTGTGTTGGGTCTTCGTTTCTGTGCGAGGGCTTTCTCTAGTTGCAGCGAGCGGGGGCCACTCTTCATCGCGGGGCACGGGCCTCTCACTATCGCGGCCTCTCTTGTTGCGGAGCACAGGCTCCAGACGCGCAGGCTCAGTAGTTGTGGCGCAGGGGCCTAGTTGCTCCACGGCATGTGGGATCTTCCTAGACCAGGGCTCGAACCCGTGTCCCTTGCATTGGTAGGCAGATTCTCAACCACTGCGCCACCAGGGAAGCCCTCTAATGACATTTTGAGTGTACCTGTGTCTAAACCAGTCAGGATGACACGAGGACCATTTTGGGGAAACTGTACTTTCCTTCTGTGTGACCCTGCCCCAGTAAACCTGTGAGGACGAGGTTTGCTTTCTAAATTTAGGAGTCATATAAAATTTAACTCAGAGGGAAAATTATCTGAGTTAAATTTCCTGTTTTTTTAAAAAAAATAAATTTATTTATTTATTTATTTATTTTTGGCTGCGTTGGGTCTTCGTTGCTGCGCGTGGGCTTTTTCTCTAGTTGCAGCGAGCACGGGCTACTCTTCGTTGCCGTGCGTGGGCTTCTCATTGCGGTGGCTCCTCTTGTTGCGGAGCACGGGCTCTAGGTGCGCGGGCTTCAGTAGTTGCAGCACGTGGGCTCAGTAGTTGGGGCTCACAGGCTCTAGAGCGCAGGCTCAGTAGTTGTGGTGCACGAGCTTAGCTGCTCCCCAGCATGTGGGATCTTCCCAGACCAGGGCTCAAACCCGTGTCGCCTGAATTGGCAGGCGGATTCTCAACCACTGTGCCAACAGTTCAGGAGTAGAATTTCCTGACCCTCCTGAACCTGAGGGGCTCTGCTCTCTGCAAACAGGACTTGATGAAATTGAGGCTCTAATGCATGAAAGCCCTAATCTCTCCAAGGTCCCTGAATGCCTATGGGCTTCTTCCTCATCTGACATAGGCAAAGTAAGAGTGCCGAATGCATAAAAATCCAAATAGATCATTTCAAACCCCAGCCTAAATTGCCTCAATATCCACTAAAACCAGAAGCTACACTAGAAGTTACCAATCCACTATCCAGAAGCTACCAACTGTAGAAGACTTAGTTGACTTAATTAAGCAAGGACTTATAATTCCATGCACTAGTCCCTATAACACTCTGATCTTACCCACGATAAAACTGAATGAATGAGGTTGTAGATTTGTCCATGATCTAAGTGCAATTAAGAAAATTGTGATACTGGAACTTCCCTGGTGGTCCAGTGTTTAAGACGCTGCGCTTCCACTGCAGGGGGCTTGGGTTCGATCCCTGGCTGGGGAACTAAGATCCCACGTGCCATGCAGGGCCGCCAAAAAAAAAAAAAAAGAAAGAAAGAAAAAAAGAAAATTATGATACCAAGTTTCCCTGTAGGTCCAAATCCCACTACTTTGTTATCTGATGTACCTACAGACTCAAAATGACTCACAGTGGTGGATCTTTGCTTTCTTTAGTATTCCAGTTGACAAGGAGAATCAATATTTATTCGCTTTCACTTGGAAAAACCAACAATATACCTGGACTCTAAAGCCACAGGGTTCACTGAAGCCCCATCCTATTTTTCACAGATTTTACATCAAGACTTGGCAAACTTACAGTTCCCTAAGGACTCTATACTCATTCAATATGTAGATGACTTATTTCTATGTTCCCCTACAGGGTAGGACTCAGAAGTAGACGTGATTTATCTATTCTAGCTATTAGCTTGTAAAGACCATAAGGCCTCCAAGGAAACACTTCAATTTTCAAAAAAGAATGTCCACCGCTTAGGACATGATTTGACTGCAGAAGGCATTTCTGTCTCACCTGAAAGAAGAAAGACAATCCAAAACTTCCACAGACCTACAACTAGATAACAATTAAGGAGTTATCTTGGACTTGCAAGATGTTGTAGATCTTGAGTTCCAAATTGTTCTCTGATTGTAACTCCCCTGTATGAACTTACAAGGAACTCAATTCCAGAGCCTTTACCCTGGGAAGATAATCATGAGCCAGCCTTCAGCCAAGTAAAATTAACCCTGCAACAAACTCCAGCCCTAGGGCTCCCAAAATACACTCAGCCTTTCACCTTATTTGTCCACACGCGTGGTAACCAGGCTCTAGGAATTGTAACAGAAGAGTGTGGAGGAAAGCATAGACCTATTGCTTAGTGTAGCTTACAGTGAGACCCAGTAGCCAGAGCACATCCAAACTGTTTGAAAGCGGTAGCTGCAACAGCTAAGCTGGTGGAAGCCTCAGCTGAATTGGTTATTAGGATATGACTTATATTGACAAGTACCTCATACTGTTGAGTCTATTAAATTCTGATCAGACTCAACATTTTTCAGCAAACAGACTAACATCTTATGAGATCCTTCTTTCACCAGTTAACCTTCATCTTAAGCGCCGCAACTTGCTCAACCCTGCTGCCCTAGCCTGATGATGGTACAGATCACTGTAACTTTATAGACGTGGTGTGTCATGGTTATTGACCCCCAGCATTGACTTATAGGAGACACTATTAGAAAACTCAGATTTGATACTCTTAGTTGATGTTAAGAATGCAGAAGGGAAATATCAGACAGGATATGCGGTTACAGCTCAATATGAACTATTGGAAAGGGGACTCCTTCCCCAGTTTAAGACTGCTCAACCAGCAGAACTACATGCCCTCACTTGGGCTTGTCAGCTATCCAAAGGAAACTCAGTAAACATTTATACCGATAGCAGATCTGCCTTTGGGTGGGTCCATGACTTTGGTATGCTGTGGAAACAGAGAAGGCTCCTCGCTTCTAACAGGACCCAAATAAAAAATGGGCCACAAGTAAATGAATAGCCCTCTGCCATTCTATTGCCTAACTGAATTGCAATTATTAAAATTGAAGCTCATACTAGAAAAACAAAACCCGAGTATCAGGGAAATGCTGTAGCAGACTTTCATGCTAAATCAGCCAGCACTTAAACTGTTCCAATATGCAACTTGAAAGAACTCCATAAGACTGATTCTAATCAAATTATTTATGATCATTTACATAAAAGACAAAAATCAGGCATCCTAGCTGGAGCAACAATATTGAGACCAGTGAGGGTGGAAATTTAATATTAAATGAAGACACCGAAGGCCCAGACAGCCACCTGGTTCTTCCTGAGTCCTTAAAAGTGCGATTACTAAAAGCTCTATATTCTGCAGTGCATCATGGCACAGATAAAATGATCCAAATTATGAAAAAGTATTGGTGGGGTGACTGCTTCAAGGTTGCAAAATTGGTTTATGACCAATGTCTGATTTGTCAAACCCATAACCCTGGAAAGACCATTAAGGTATTAGATGGAGCCTTCCCACCACCTACTGGGTCATTTGAACATTTCCAAACAGATTTCATTCAATTTCCTCCTGCAGTGGGTTACCAATACGTTCTTGTAATTGTCTGTGTGTTCTCAGGATGGATTGAAGCCTTCCCGTGCGGAAAGACTGACACCACAATCATGGCTAAAGAACTTTTAGAAAATATATTTCCTTTATGGGACATCCCCAGAGAAATCTCCAGTGATAAGGGAAGTCATTTCACTGGACAAATAATTAAGCAATTAAATAAGGTGCTGCTGACACAATGGCATTACCATTGTCTTTACCATCCTCAGTCATCTGGTAAAGTCAAATGGACAAATGGTAACTTAAAACGAAAGCTATCTAAATTAACAGAATCAACTGGACTGCCAAGGCCAAAAGTTCTACCATTGGTTTTGATGACAATTAGATCACCACTTAGGGGAAAGCATAGATCAACACTTATGAGAAAGCATAAATTAACACCTTATGAAATAGTAACAGGAAGACCTATGCCTTTGATGATAGAGTCACATGTGTCTCCTGTACTCATAAATTCTGATATGACTCAATATTGTAAAGCTTTAATGCATTATGCCAAAGTGTATTTCCGCCAGGTAAAGGAAGCTTTCTGTGACCCTCCTGCAGATGGTCAAACCTTCCACAACTTAGAACCTGGAGAGTGAGTCTTCTGAAATGACACTTAAGAAAGGCTATCCCTGAAATCTCGTTGGAAGGGACCACTCCATGTTCTCCTCACTACCCAGGAGGCAGCAAAACTTTAGGGACCTGAACTTTGGGTCCATATCTTCCAATTGAAAGGGCTCCTCTAAATTCTTGGAATTGCGTACCTGCTGGAGATCTAAAGTTAAGATTGATCAGGGAGATTCCGCCCCAGAAGCAGGCAACGTCTTGAGGTGAACAGTTCTCCCAAGATGATGGATCAAGATCATCTCTAATATGAAATCTTTACCTCTTTAGCCTATTTGCTAGCTGCTTTTTCTCTCTGTTAATGCATAGGAAGACAAAGTTATAATTAGGATTTTACAAACAATAGCTGCCGCAGGAAACTTAACTAACTGCTGGATTTGTCATGCTAGACCAAAATCAGTATGTGAATGGAGAGACCTCATAGTTCACCCTATAAGTAATTCCAATTTCACTGGAATACCAAATGCCACAGCATGCCTCAATTGTTCCATAGTTTCCTTTCGTAAAGTTAAAATACTAAATCCTCATATCACCATTCCTTACCTCAATTTAACCCACCCCTGGGATGGGAAAATGAGATCCACTGAATATATATATAAAAGACACTGCAGAGCAGGCAGTGCAAATCAGACCATTTGTAGGCTTGCTGTCAGGCTCATATATTTAGGTGGTTTTTCAATATGTAATAACACAGTATTTGAGTTTGGATTGAATGATGTTAAGAATTCTATACCAATGGGTGGGTCCATGAATGTAATATTTATGAGGGAGCCCTCTGTATACCTCCTGGCTACTCCTTTCTATGTGGAGGGTTTGGCAATGGTTCCTATGCTTGGGCAACTCATTGTCTTGACAGCTGGAGGATGAAAGGACAATGTGCTCTTGCTGTATTTACTGTTCCATTGTCCCTTCATACTACCTCAGAAACTCAACATTGGCCCACTCCCTTGAATGTACACTATCAATTAATAAGAAGTTTACCAGCAGATGATAACCCCTCTGGATGGGTGTCATTTGGACCATCCCTTCTTCCTCGGCTTGGAGTTAGTACAGGTGAACATATGACTGGAAACTTATCCTTAACTCTGGCAACCATTGCTGCGTCTACTGCTAAGACCATGGCTGCACAACAAAAGTCCCTAAGCTCTCTTGCTAAGATGGTTGTAGATCATAGAAGTGCTTTAGATTCCTTGTTGGCTGAACAAGGAAGAGTCTTGCCATAGCAAATACTTCCTGCTATACCTGGATCAGCACCTTGGTATTGCAGACACTCAAATACAAGAAATTAACAAACAAGCTACTTGGCTAAAACAGGTTGATACCTCATCAGGTGCACCCTTTGATTTATTTGATACCAACTGATTTGGTTCATTGGGGGCCTGGCTAAGGAGTATACTTCAGTTTCTCGGTTTTATCCTTCTAATAGTCATCATTATAGTCTCCCTGGTGTGCTGTGTTCTCTCAAAGACCCTAAATGCATGTTTGCAGCCATCAGCAGCACATCAGATGGTCTCACTGCACTTGGAGAAACAGAAACAAGATGAACAATGGGATAAACAGCACAAGCAATTCTTCCACAGATCTGACATCATAACCTATGAGTTTCACAGTGAAACAAGAGCATTTAACTCTCATAGTGACTGAGAGTGGCATAAATACCACATTTTTGGTCAATCTTTCATGTATGAGAGGATGACCAAAAGGGGGGAATTGTTAATTAAACAAGGAGGCCCTTAGACTGAGGTGGCTCCAATGTCCTGGCACCTACACAAGCAAACCAAAATCTAAGCCTGTAAATACCTTAGGGTTATGAAAGTGAAACCCAGGCAGAGCCAATCACAAATAGCCAACTAGGATTTAAGCTCTAGGCTATCAGTAATTTCCTTACTTTTCTCCCACCTTTTCTCTAAATTGAGTTTTCCCCCAGCTTCCCCCGACAGAGTACTTCTAACTACTTCCAGTTTGGTGTTGCCCTATTTGAATCGAATTTTGCTCAAATAAATTTCTGAAGTTTTAATATCAGTTTATCTTTTAACACAGGTCTGTGCTGGGAGATGGTGATGGATGATTCAGAGACACCCACCTGCCTCCAGAGCACTTATTGGGAAGGCAGGGAGGCTGGGACATTGACAGGCCCCTTCAAAGCATCCCTTGACCAGGTTCTGGCTCACTTTGAGGGCTGGGGTCCTTCGGGATATCAGAGTCTCATTGCTTCTTAATTTCTCACTGCCACAGGGGTCACTGCCCAGGTCTAAGGGGGTGCAGCATGAGGGTCCAGGAGCCTTGTGTGGGAGGGGGCCTGAGAGAGGGGCAAAACCTACAAGGAAAGGTGGGAAGGGCATGGGGGATGAGGTTTGCTTCTGTCCCAAGCTCCCCTGGGGTGATGAGGGCTGGACCTCACATCCTGTACTGGTTGGGTAATAATAGGCTCAGCGGTGAGGTCTTCTCTCCTGGTTTCTGGCCACTGCAGCTCTGGTGGGTCTCCCAAGTGGGCAGGAGGGCGTGATGGTGAGTCTGTGAACGCCACGTGATCCTGATGAATCTTTGTTGACACTGGGACTGACAGTGGTCTGCTGGCTGAGACTGGCAGTGCCCAGGGAGACCTTACGTCATTTCCAAGAGGAAATGAAGAGATACGATTGCCTCCTTAGAGTTATGGGAAGGGAACCAGAAATCTCACACTACTCTCTCCCAGGGCTTTTGAGCCCCTCCCCTGAACCTCCCACTAAGGGGTTTGCTGCCTGAACCTGCTCACCTGAGACCTCTGTCATATTCTACTCTTCTCCATTTTGTCAAATGCTTGAATTCTGTGTCTTTGCTAAAAGATGTTGCATTTTAAAACGATTTTTAAAAATCAAATTAATTTCTTTTCAAATTATAGGTGTTAGGAATAGGTGATGTGTTGACATGCATAACATTCAAAAAACAAAAAGGTACTAAAGGGCATGTGAAAAATGTCTCTACCATCCCTTTCCCCAACCACCTGGTTCTTCTCCCCAAGACAATTAGTGTTACCAGTTTCTTGGGCGATAGTAAAATCTTTACATAAATGGGACCAGGAGTTATAAAATGTATATCAATTCAACAGTTCTTTATTGAGCATCAATTAGATGCCAAGCGCTGGGGATAGGAAAACCAATGGGAATGGTCTCAGCCCTCTGAGGTCCCACGGTCTAGCAGGGGAGCAGCCAGGTGGGCCAGCAATTATAATCTGGTTTTATTAAAGGAGAAATAGAAATATGTGTGGGGTGCAGCGGTAGCACCAAGGGGTGGAGAGAAGAAGATAATCTAACAGTGGAGACAGAAAAGGGTCCATAACCCACCTTTTGAGCAGTCCACACCCACTAGGATGGGGGTATTATAGAATTCACTTCTTCCTTAGTGAATTATTTTTTGATTCTTTCTCTTAGTCTCGTCTCAAAGATTGGAAGTCCATATTGGACAATCTGCCAACTTTTAAAAAAAACAGCTTTATTGAGATATAATTCACATACCACACAATTCACCATTTAAAGTGTACAATTCAATATCTTTTCGTATATTCGTAGAGTTGTGCATTAACCCCATAATCAATTTTAGAACATTTTCATTATCCCAAAGGGAAACTTCACACCTCTTAGTTGTTACTCACAAACGTCCCCATCCTCTTAGCCCCTGGCAGTGACTAATCTACTTTCTGTCTCTATAGATTTGTCTATTCCGAACGTTTCATTTAAATGGAGTCATACAATATGTGACCTTTTGCGTCTGGCTCCTTTCATTTCACATAATGTTTTCAAGGTTTATCCATGCTGTAACAGAGATCAGTACTTCCTCTCTTTTTATGGCCAAATAATATTCCATTGTGTGGCTACACCACATTTTGTTTATCCATTCATCAGTTGATGACATTTGGGTGGTTTCCGTGTTTTGACTATTGTGAACAGAGCTGCTGTAAACATTCATGTACAAGTTTTTGTTTGAAAACTTGTCTTTAATTCCTTTGGGTATATACCTGGGAGTGGACTTGCTGAGTCCTATGCTAATTCTATATTTAACTTATTAAGGAACCACCAAATTGTTTTCCACAGTGGCTGCACCATTTTACAATCCTACCAGCAGTGTATGAGGGCTCCAATTTCTCATCTTCCTGCTTTTAAAATTAGACTTTCCCCCAAGATGCTCATTCTGGAATCATCCACTTAGCTTCTTACTCTGCTGCCCATGGACTTGTGACCCTCCTGAAGTCACCCAGGCCTCAGCCGCTACTTGCCCGGTAGCAGGCCTGGACAGAATTCTTAAAATGTGTCTATTTTTAAACTTTCAGTGTGTTATCCACAGGCCACCACGCCAGTCCTCACTTCTGGAGAGCAGGAGGAAAGATCTTAGAAAGCAGAGAAAGGGAGGCGGGGTCTATTCAGTGGCTGTACTGAGCTTCCTTTTTGACCCCAGAGGAGTGACTAGTTTCTTCTTTCTCAATGGTAGACAGAGCCCAGTCTGGGTGAGTCCAGTGGGCAGGAGAGGGTGAACTGGGGAGCCAAGGACAGGGACAGGCAAGCAGAAGGTTGAGAACCTTGTAATCATTCAAGGTCAAGCCAGGACAGACATGGAGGCCAGGCAGTGTCTGGAGGGACCAAAGAATGTGCTGCCCTGTGGTCAGCAGCAAGCCAGGAACCTGGAGCCAGGAAAGAGCAAGGTCAGGCCATGGTCTACACCCGGGAGGCCGGGCAGGCCAGTGCTGCGCCAGCAGAGTACTTCACAGAGGCTGCTGGCTCTGGAGCCCGACTTGATTAAACACCCAGCTGTGGGCTGCTGGGTTTGGGGATGCAGAGGTGATTGCGGATGTTGGGAAGGAAGACTCTTGTTGCTACTGGCAGGGGCAGAGGGAGGGGACCTGGGGTGCTGGGGATGGAGAAGTGTGACTGCTGGGGAGAATGGTTGTCCCCAAGAGACCCCACCCCACATTCCTGCACCTCCGCCCCAGGCAATCAGCCCCCAGGCATGCTATGTGGCTATCCAACAAGGCACCGACTGACAGAGAAGTGGCAAACCCAGTGGCTCTGGCCAGCCTGGCCTTTGAGAAGCCGCTAGATAAAGGTAAACACCAATGTGCAGACCCGATCTGGCTCACCTCTGCACAAGATGGTAACTGACATTCGTATGTGCCAGGCACTGTTCTAGGCACCTTATATGTGTCCATCCATTTAATCCTCAGTAACATACGAGTGGATTCTCTGTTTTTTAAATTTATTTATTGATTGATTTATTTTTGGGTGTGTTGAGTCTTCGTTTCTGAGCGAGGGCTTTCTCTAGTTGCAGCGAGCGGGGGCCACTCTTCATCGCGGTGCGCAGGCCTCTCACTATCGCAGCCTCTCTTGTTGCGGAGCACAGGCTCCAGACGTGCAGGCTGAGTAGTTGTGGCTCACGGGCCCAGTTGCTCCGCGGCATGTGGGATCTTCCCAGACCAGGGCTCGAACCCGTGTCCCCCGCATTGGCAGGCAGATTCTCAGCCACTGCGCCACCAGGGAAGCCCGTGGATTCTCTTTTAATGCTAGTTTGCAGATGAGGATACTGAGGCACGGGGTGGTTGAGCAGCTGCTCCAAAATACCCGGCTGGTAAATGCCAGAGCGAGGAATTTGAACCTAGACAGTCTGGTTCCAGAGTTGGTACTTTCCACTGCTAGGCTGTACTGTTGTCTCTTAACTGTTGTTCCCTGCTCTCTGCCCCCCCCCGCCCCCCCCCAAAGTCTTGAGGACCCAGGGCACGTGGTCTCATAGATCTGGGTGAGATTCCTCCTCCTCCAGTGTCCTGTCCAACATCTCTCTCTGCCGCCCCTCGGCCTTCTCACATGGCTCTTCCAGCTTCCCTCCATATCTCCCTGTCTAAGGTTACAAGACTTAGCAAAAAACAAAATTAAAGATACACAAAAAACAACAAAGCAAACAAACAAAACCCACAGAAAACCACAACACCCAGTATCAGTTCCATTTCAGAGAACCAATGAATACTTCTGTAGTGTAAGTACGTCCCCACTATTGCATGGGGCATACTTATACTTGAGATCTACTTATACGACACAACTGTCTGTGGTCTCTCTGAAATGCAAATGTAACTGGCAGTCCTGTGTTTTATCTGGCAACCCTATCCCTGTTTTCTGAGCTTTGGGCTGGGGTCATATGTAGATGAAGGGTTGCTGCTGGTGAATACTCCCTCTTCTAAATAGTTCCCGAACTGGTCACTTCCTGTTGGTCTCAGTGACATTCCTGAGTGAGCCCACCATTAGCAAGTCTCTATTAAGACATGTGCGTATTTAATCTTACCTCCAGTTTTGAGGCCACAGTCTCACCAATCCCAGAGTACATGTATGTTTATGAGCCTGTGTTTTAAAACCACACCACAGATTTTTTTGAATTCTACATATGACCTGTCCACTGGTCCCCTCCTTCTCCCTCCCATCAGGCCTCTCTAACTGCTCTCTTTGAAAAGAGAATTTGCAGATTAGCCTTTTCTGAGTCTCCTTTAGGAAGAACCCTGCCAGCTTTCCACCAAGTTCATGTTCTATAGGTTGTCCTGTGATCTCGCTTACAGATTCTATCAGCATGTTTGGAACAGAAGGCAGACCCATTGCTCTCTGGTTCTCAGGCTTCTCTCCAGGCAGTTTTGTAGGTGGGAAGGACTTTAACCTTCCTCCAGGCTTCTGGGACCTGAGGCCTTTTATATTAATAGGTCACACATTTTGGCCAACATTTCTGCAATTACACCCTTCAGAGCTCTTGGGTGGATGCCATCTGGTAGGCAGGATTTATTTACATCAAAATTTTCAATTAGGTCTAGAGCATCTCATTAGTTTACCACTATTTCATCTATTTCATCCCATGTCTTGTCTGCTTCAGTAGACACTTTGAGGGGTAGAAAACTCCCTCGGTCCTTTCCCATCTGCTAGCAGATGGTTATTAAGGTTGATTATAGGCTATGCCCTATATTACATGCTGGAGAAAGCAAAGATGTAGAAGATATGGTCCCTGCCACTAAAAAGCTCTCAGTCTGGTAAGGAAGATGATTGAGTTCGGAATGCTTTTAGATGCAAGTAACAGAAAAATTAACTAAAAGTAGATTAAGCAAGTAAGATTAAAAAAATTTTTAAAGTAGTCTGAAGGTGAGTGAATGCTGATGTTGGTTTAGCCGCTTAACAATGTCCTTAGGGACCAGGCCCTATAGGTCCATTTGTAGCAACTGGCTTCTCATCCTTGTGCTTGTTTCCTCATGGTCACAAAATTGCTGCTGCAGCCCCAAGCATCATGCCAATGTTTGAGGCATGAACAAAAAGGAAGGGTAGGATACCAACTTTTCCTGTCTCTTTTATTGGGAGAAGTGCTTTTCAGAAGCACCCTCTACCTCTACCTATTCCACTCCCACCAACCCCATGGCGTAAGACTTGAGATTATCTGTCATTGGCTACAGCAGGGTCACATGGGCATCCTAGTATTAAAAGAGGCTGGGAACATGAATGTTTAGGCTTTCTGGCCTCTGTGGTAGAGGTAGACAAGGTTGGAAAGAGGTGGTAGTTAGCCAGCTGACAGCATCTGCCTCGGAAGGGAAGCCAAAAACATGCAAAGGTCACTGACAACCTAAGGCAGTTCCACTGACAAAGGAGTAGCACAGGTCCAGATCCAGCAAATCCTTTATTCGCCTGGTTTCTTTTTTACATGGAATTCAGAAAGAAGGAAATTTCTCATGAACTGGGTGTAGACGTGGGACTTGAGCTGTGCCAGAAAGGTTGGATGAGAATTAAACATGGTTGGGTCAAGGACATTCTAGGCTGGGGAAATGACGGAAAGGACTAGAGATGGGGATACATAGTTGTTTTGAAGGGCAGTGAGCATGGAATGGTGGGCTCATGCAGAGGAGAACATACCAAAAGAACTAATTTTGGTTAATTTTCAAGGAGCTGCACTCTTGCCTTTGTCAGAGACTGCAGCTTGCCTTACATGCATGGAGAAGAGTAAGCACTGCGTGGGGAGCAAGTGCCCAGCAAAGCTGGCTTCAGATGCATCATGTTGCCCAGCATCAGCCTCTTGGGCTCGGAGCAAACACGCTTCTCACTGCTCATGGTGAAGGGCCTCTTTGGCTCCAGCTCCAGCACTTCTGCCCATGTGGTCCTTGTTTCTGGGACCCAGTCTCTTGCTTCTCCTCTCTGTACTACTTTCTACCTCTAGAATGAATCTGTCGCCTTGACCCACTTTGGGATGTTGTCCCTTGTGCTCAGATGTTGGCAATTACATTCCCTCCTCAGTCTTGACCTTTTTTGACCGTTGAAAACCCTGCCCACACTCAGTTACCTCTTGGCAACTGGTAACCTAACTTCATGCTTGAAATCTAACCTTGGCCACCATCTTGGCCCAACCATTCAACTGGACTTGGCCAAGCCATTCATCCAGCCCTTTGTGAGGGCTCAAGAGCTTTGAATGTCAGGCAAAGCATTTGCTCTTTATGTAATAGACACAAGGCAGTCATTGAGAACCTCAGTTGGGAGAATCCAAGTCGGGAGAGGGTGTGGTCATGGGAAGCTCTCTTTGACAGTGGCATTTAGAAGTGATTGGGGAGAGGAGATACAAGGATGACCAGACCAGTCGGGAGGCTGCTGGAGTAGCCTATAAAGATCTGGAGTGGGTGGGGGCAGGGGAACGGTTGGATAAAAGAAAAATATGAAAGGATGTGTCAATAGGATTTGAGACATGATGAGTTGGTTTGGGAAGAGAGGAAGAAGCACAAGGGGAAGCCAGTGTTTCTAGCAGATCTATTATCAGGAATAGCAGATGAGGACCCACTGAAACAATTTTTGTTGGTTTGGTTTTTAAGAAGCTGCATTTGGCTTTAGGCCAGCTTAGTAGGAAGGAGCAGCGGGGCTTCTACTCAGGGGTGTGTCCACGAGGCAGTGGGAGAGATGGAGTGAGAGTTGAGGAAAGACCCCCTGTGGAGGTGGAAATTTGTAGGTGCTAGCTGGGAATGGGGAGAAAGTGTGGGTAGGAAAGAGCAGAGAGAAATAAAGGACCCTTGGAGCAGGCGCTGTGTGGAGGTCGGGAAGAGGAAGGAAAGTCGGAGAAGGAGCCACAGGACATGTCAAGGGGCTCAGAAACTAGGAGAGAAGAGCGCTTCAAACAGGAGGGAATGGCCAGCAGTGGCAGACCCCAAGTGTCTTCCTTCGCAAGGTAAAGAATTTGAGTCCTTTTTCTGGGTCCTTGTCAGTTCTGAGTCCAGCCCTGGCCCTGTGATAATTAAGTCCCCTCTCCCGCTCTCCAGTTTTCTCCCTTGGGGTTCTTATTTTTACTTTTGAAGTTAAGTCAGATCCTGCAAGACACTTTTCCAGTACATTGTGACCTGAGTTAATTCTGATTTTTACCTGCCTGTCACAATGAGTGAGCTCCCCAATTCTCCTGATTTGAACATTTCTCTGTTTTCATTTTTTTGTTTTTAAAATGAAGACAGAACATCTTATGTGGCTTGCTAGTCAAGCAGTGCTGTTAACATTTGGTTGCCTTGTAAGGGTTTTTTTTGGCTTCTTGTTGAACTTTTTCCCTGGGCTTCCTGAGAGATGTTGGTGAACATTATTCAGGATTCCTGTGGCCTTTTTCTTCTTTCCATTCTTAGCTCATTCTTGTATTTTCCTCGTTCCTATGTCAAAGCCCGAGGTATCTTATTATGGATTTCTTTTCTCTTACATTGTTGGAGTTAATTTTGTGTTAACAACAGCTAACATTTGTACAGTGCTTTACAATTTACAAAGCATGTCACATATGTTTTCTTATTTTATCTTCACAGCAATTCTGTGAGGCAGTTTAGGTACAGTTGTCCTTATTTTACAAACCAAGCCTCTGAAGACTTGGCTGGTAATAAATAGAAGGATTCGGGGTGACTTAATGTCTTTGACTGCTTTCTTTTTTTATAGTAATACTGCAAATAGAAAAAAAAACCCAATACATGACCATTTGAGGAAATTTGGAAATTCTAGGAAAGAATAAAGAAGGAAACATACATTACTGGCCAGCCTAGTCTAGAAACTACTACTGACAGCACTTGTGGTATTTCTTTCCAGCCATATTTCTATGAATTGGTAAAGACTATATAATTAGATACTAACTACATCTTGATGTTGGACTCTGATTTTTAATTGTAACAGATTGTGAGCATTTTCCCACGCCAGTCAACTATTTCAAAATGTATTCTAGCCTATGGCTATACCATAATTTATGTAACCATTCCCCTCTTGAAGGACCTGGAAGTTGTTTCCATTTTTGGCGCATACAAAAAAACGTTAAATGGACAACTTTATGCCATAAACACCTGTCTGAGGCTCTGTTCTAAGCATAAGGGTGGAATGGCTGGGCTAAAGAGCATATTGTTCAACTGCCTTCCACAGATGCACCAGCTTTTATTCCAACAAGAAGTATGCACTTGTGTCTATCTTACCACACCCTTGCTAACATTGAATATTATATTTCAAACTCATAGTTAATATTATGGATGAGAACCAAAATCTCATGGCTTTGTTTTACATTTCTTTGATTGCTTGTGAGACAGAACTTTTCCCCTTTTGATGCTTGGAAGAAGTTAAACTCTTTCTGGCTCTTAAATCTTAGCTGTGCTGAATCCTCACAGATGCAGTGACAAAGAACATCCAGTAAAAGCCCCCAAACATCTCAAATGCTGTTGACAGGAGCAAGGGAAGATTCCCAGTGAGAGGACTGGGCGAGGTGGGAAGGATGTGATAGAGCTGGAGCCAATATGTGTCTCTCACGATGCTCTTCCTTAGGAAGACGCGGGGAGTGTGAGAAGGCCACTTCATTCTAACTATATTTATTGCACTGATTTCTGCTGCTTTGATGAGGAAAACTTCCAACAGGAGATGCAAATTGCCTCAGGACCTACAACTCCTGCTAGCACAGCCCTGGCATTCTCAGACCAGACCAACCAGTGTGGTGATTTCTTCTCCTATGAATAGGTGTCTCTGAGTTTTGCAGTGGAGTGGGAGGAGTGTCCAGGGCCATGGGGTGGGGTGATCCAGCCTTGTGGTCTTGGCCTTGGGAATCTCCACTAGTGAGGGTCTCAGCTTTCCAATCTATGGTCACAAAGGGCTACCTCTACCAACACGCTGCTGTGAATCAGACAGCTGGCTCCACCACTAACCTTGAACAAGGTACTTAAGCTCTGTAGCCTCAGTTTCCACATCTGTGAAATAGGGATAAAAGCAGTACTTACCTCACAGAATTACTCTGAAGAGTAAATGAGTTACTCTAGGTAAAGCACCTAGAACAGCAACTGGTTCATGGTAAAATGCTATGGAAATGTTGGCTCTAAAAATGTTTCCTTGCCAGACTGGAAGCTTTCTAAGGGCAGGATCTCGACTACCTGGTATAACATCATGCCTGCGGTGCCTACCTCTGTGCCTGGTCTGTAATAGAGCTTTAACATATATCTTTCAAGTAAATGTTGAGTGAATGATAGTGCTTTGCAAACTGATAACTGCAACCCAGGAGTCTGGCAGAATTATTATCTGTTACTAGTTGTCATCTCCCAGTTTCTTTTGAGGAGTCTCCTGTAGCTCAGAAACTGGAGGGTACAGAACACCTTGGGTCTGGTTCATTGATCTGATGCTTTCTGTCAAGATGTTTAGGGTCTTGGGACCCATCCACTAGTAGTCACTGGGCAAGGTCTTGAACACATAGATCAGTTGAGAGGGAAGAGGCAGTGGCAGAGTATTGTAGACTAAGTGCATACTTTTGGTCAGAAAACTTGTTTAACCAAAGCAGGCATTTGAAACACAAAATATCCTAAGGGCCAGAGAGGTAACATAAAGGGTAGTGCTGGGGGAGGGGTTGCATTTTTGCTGAGCCTTATTTGGCCTGTATTGTTTTGAAACACACATAGCATATTAAGCCCCTGTAATTATTCTTCTCTTCCACCAAGAACTGCACTCACTCATATGATCTCATACTGTGCTGTCCTGTGGTCCAGGCTTGGTGTTCCTGGTTCTGATACAGACACCGATGCAGAAACACGTGTCTTCACTGTTGGAAGAACAAGGCAACACCTGACGCCTGACTCCCAGTCTCCCAGGGTTGGCACGCTGGAGAGTATGGCAGCTCCAACCAACTGATGCCAGTGGATGCTGCACGGAACCGTGGGACCAACATGGCAGGAGCTTCCGATTTTTCCAGAGAAGGTAAACATCTGGACTCTTAGATGGAACCTCGTAATGTTCACACAACAAATGGAAAACGTGTTGTAAGCTCTCTGCAAGTCAAACAGAATACCTCTGTGTCCCCATTCGGTCTGCAGTCTCTACTTTTTGATTCTGCCAGAAGGTAGGGAGGTAGTTCAAGTTCAGATGAGGCAGCCCAGGGCAGCAGCCATCGACCCCTGTTTGTAGAGTTGTTCTTCTTTAAGCAGTTCCGGGGGCTTTTACCTGTAGCATCTCACACCTGGTTATGGAGGTAGAATGACAAGGACGAGGGAGCTGAGGCTTGGAGGAATCGGGAGGTGGCTTAAGGTCCAAAGCTACGTACACAACACAGGGCTGAGACTCACCTCAGGTTTTCTGACACCAGGCCAGGGGCCTTTTGCTCAGCGTCCCTCAGTATTAGCACCGTGGGTGTCCTTTGTGAAATGAGGGGCTGGTTAGCATTCTGCCCTCCCTCCCTGCCCCCCACCCCCCCTCCCCCGCAGCCCAGGATGTGTGTGTGTGATCTTGGACAAGTGACTTCCCTCCAGTCAAATTTTAAATAGGAGCAGCAATAAAACCTGCCTTCCCAGGTGGTAGCAAGAATTAGATGATGTAATGTGAGAAAAGGGCTTAACTCAGAACCTGACACGAAGAAAGTGTTCAAGCTTTCGTCACCATGCAGCCCCCTTGCTGTACATTATACGCCGAGTGTACGCACAGACAGATCCCGCACCAGGATGGGGTTGGGGGGAAGCCATTCCTGCCCTTAGCAAATATTTACTGAGGGTCTACTGTATACAAGACCCAGTGCTGAGCATTCAGGAGACAGTGGTGAGCAAATGGGGCTGATCTAGGCCCAGTGGGACTTAAATTCCAGCAAGACAGGTAACTGTTAATGAAATATCCATATGGAAAAGATACCCTGATGATGGGTGACAAGGTTCATGAAGGAAAATCTGGGGTGTTTATAAAAGAGAGTATATATATACTACTCCTTGATGCAGATATAAAAGGACCCCTCCTTTATACAAATAAAATATGATACTTAAAATATATATAAAAAATATATAAAATTCTCGGGAAGTGATGCCTAAGTTAAGACCTGAGGGATACAGCAGGACACGGAGGACCAGAGGTGCATTCTGGCCATGTGAAGCTTGAGAGAGACGTGGTCAGCCAACCAGGCCGCTGGCTCTGTGATGACGGAGCTCAGCAGAGAGGCTCTGGCTACAGATAGAAATGTGGGAACTGTCCTCACACAGGTGGGATTTAACCCATGGGATTGGATGAGCTCACCCAAGGAATGAAGAGCTACAAGAAAGTGGCTCAGACACAAGAAATGAGAGACCTGGTCCCTCCCACTGTGGGGAGCTTGGAGTGCATTTGGATGGAGAGTGAGTTCCCACACTTGGAAAATGGCCAGAGGCAGGCAGCAAGTAACCTGAGCTAGAAAGAGAAAAGGGAGCTGGAATCTAGTAAAGTGAGGAAGATGGAGAAAGGCACGTTCTGTCAGTTGGGGTTAATCAGAGGAGGGGAGGCTGGGGCCAGGCTAACGATGCAAGCACGTACCCAAGATTTCCTGTTGCCCCAGCAACAGCATCCGAAGGCTTTCTGGCGCCGAAAAGGACGGATGGTGATAGGGAGTCAGCACCAGAGGCAGAGGACTGTGTGAGAGCCGAGTGCTCTCAGGTGTGTGTGTGTGTGTGTGTGTGTGTGTGTGTGTGTGTCTGTGCACATGCACAACTCATCTATTTAAAACAAACAAGTTTTTAAGAGCTCTCTTTGAACCTTCTTTTTTAAAAAAATTTATTTATTTTTGGCTGCATTGGGTCTTCGTTGCTGCACGCGGGCTTTCTCTAGTTGTGGCGAGCAGGGGCTACTCTTCGTTGCAGTGCATGGGCTTCTCATTGCAGTGGCTTCCCTTGCTGCGGAGCACAGGCTTTAGGCACACGGGCTTCAGTAGTTGTGGCACACAGGCTCAGTAGTTGTGGCTCGCGGGCTCTGGAGTGCAAGCTCAGTAGTTGTGGTGCATGGGCTTGGCTTAGTTGCTCCGCGGCATGTGGGATCTTCCCGGACCAGGGCTCGAACCCGTGTCCCCTGCATTGGCAGGCAGATTCTTAACCACTGCGTCACCAGGGAAGCCCCACTTTGAACCTTCTGATGTCTAAATGGCCTGTGCTATGTGTTAATGCCATGAAAGTTCAAAGTGTCCTTAATTTGAAAATGTTACTCTCTCCTGCCGGTGCTGTTTTGGTTAAATGCATTTCACCTGCATTTGGGGTAGACAGTGGCCATGCACACTGGCTCTCCCTTCTCACATGCCCAGTCCACTTCTCTGGGTTTTTCAGGTACCACGGGAGCTTGCTCAGCCTGGGTACAGAGTGACCCAGCGGGGCTGGAGGTGAAAGCCCCTGGGAGTGAGTGAATGAGTATTTTTCTGCCTTCCTGTTCAGCACTGGGAGGCAGAATTCTCTACAGTGTCTCCTGGTGGGTATGAGCTATGAGCGCAGGTACCTGCAGCAGTCACCCCCGCGTTAGCAGCCCCTGCCCCCAGCCACTGTGGGTTTTCTTCCCCTCCTCATCTCATTTCCCCTCCGCCTCACTTGGTATCTTGGGATCACCTCTCAAATAAACCTCCAGCACCCACGATCTTGTCTCTGGGTCTGCTTTCAGGAAACCAAAACCAAGGCAGGCAGGGTGGGGTAGAAGCATTTCCAATACTATAGAAACAGTCAGTAACCCAGAGATTTTCCTGCGGTCCTGACTCTCCAGCAATCTGCTGGCACCATTGCCCTTGATCCCTGGTGGGGAGGTGGAGTTGGGGGTGGGGCAGGGAGCAGCAGAATGTAGGGAAAAGGCAAAAGTCCGGGTGTCAAGGGTCCTGGGCTCTGCCTCAGATCTGCGACTAACATGCTGTGTGCCCTTGGCAAAGTCCCTCTCCCTCTCTGGACCTTAGTCTAGTCACTGGCCCAATGAAGTGGTTGGGCTGAAGCTTCTTTCTTGCTCTGGGACTCCAGCCTCATGGTTTGCTTTTCTTCATTTCTCTCCTCCTCATTCATTTTTTTTTTTTTTTAAAGATTGATTGATTGATTGATTGATTGCTATGTTGGGTCTTCGTTTCTGTGCGAGGGCTTTCTGTAGTTGCGGCAAGCGGGGGCCACTCTTCATCGCGGTGCGCGGGCCTCTCACCATCGCGGCCTCTCTTGTTGCAGAGCACAGGCTCCAGACATGCAGCCTCAGCAGTTGTGGCTCACGGGCCTAGTTGCTCCGCGGCATGTGGGATCTTCCCAGACCAGGGCGCGAACCCGTGTCCCCTGCATTAGCAGGCAGACTCTCAACCACTGCGCCACCAGACAAGTCCCCCCCTCATTCATTTTAATCATCTGCATTTGCCTCCCTGTCTCTCTCTCTAAGTCCGCATGCTGGGCCAGTTTTGGGGGGCTGGCTGGTAAGATACACAGCTTTACCTGTCCCTGGTAATGAGAGGTGAGGCTTAATCCATGCAGCATTCATTGGGAACATGGAGAAAACCATTTTCTCTACATCTGAAGTGTCATTATTGTTAATAATGATGACATCAATCTACCTCATCAGACCCACAAGTGCTTAACAAAGAAAAATGCTTATGTCACTGTTAGTAAATATAAAGTGTGCCCACTCAATCAGAATGACACTCCCCAGACAGCGAGATTGTTCCCTTCCCCACACCCTGACTGCTTGTTTGCAATCCTGCCCTTCTTCAAACGACACTGCTTATTTTTTATTGCTGTTTCAGCACTTTGACAAATACATTTTTCCATGAAGAGAAACATAATTAACTTAAGTCATTTATATTAATCACAAGGGGGGTGGAAATCATGCAAAACAGGGGTAATTTTGTATTGAACAAGCCACGTTATCTAATGAATATAGATGATGCTGATTTATGTGTTTATCCAAAAAGCATCAGCGAGAAAAAAAAGACATAACCAAACCCCACCCCATGCCCCCCAAAAAGCTGAAAAAAATCCTTCAATGATGCTTCCTGGTTTGGTGGCATTCTGCCCACAGATTGAAAAATAAAATGACTTTCCAAGTTTTTAGAGAGCTTGAACAGCAAGAGAAATTTTCTCCCAGCTTGGGTGTCCTCTGCACGAATCCCAGGGAAACTGTAACTACTTATTTCTGCAAACATTGTGCTGATGGGCCAGGTCTACACAGGCGGGATGGTGGGGACTGTTTCCCCACAGCTTTGGGACAGGTCCTGTGGTCCGTCATTGCAGGGTGTGGTCGGCAGGGACCTGGCCACATAGCTCAGATTCCCCAGCTACGTCAACCGATGGAGGTGGCTCATTTGATGGCAAAGTTGCAGTTGGAACAATTCCCCACCGTGAATAAGAGCGCAATGCCTCTCATTTATGTCAAGCAGTTGCCTGGGGCTCAACAGACACCAAGTAGAACTGTGAGTAGGAGGAGATAAGGAAGCATCACAGGTGTGTCACTAAATCACAGAAAGTTCCAGCTGGAAGTCCATATCCAGCGTGAGACCCACCCCCTCATTTTCCCATTGAGGAAACTGAAAACCAGGGAATAACAACAGTTGGCATTTATTGAGCACTCACTCTGTATCAGGCTTTGTTCTCAGTATTTTTGGGGTTGTAATCCTTGCAATCATTTTAACGAGATAGGTGCTATCATTGTCCCCATTTTACAGATGAGGAAGCTAAGGCTCAGAGAAAGGAAGGTGCTTCTGCAAGGCCCCACAGCAAGGGATGGTCTGAACCAGACCCCAGATTGTGGTCTTTCTAAACCTCATCCAGAAGGAGAAAGAAGCTGGTCATCCTGTGTGTATGAAATTCCCATGGGGAGATTTAGAGCAAGACTTTGGAAACATTTTTAGAGCTCTCTTCTATTTCTCTTCTTTTTGTTTTATGTGGTCTGTTCCCTTTTGCCGTCACTAGCCATAAATATCCCTACAAAATCTCAGAGGACTGTGAGCTTGCCTCAGGGACACAGAGGTGACAGTTTAATGAGCTGTAAGATGGTATTGCAAGGGGGGGAATCGGGGTGGAAGTTATGGGGCGGCAGTAGCAAAAGTGTGGAAGCAGAGGAACCAGGGCCTGGGGTTCCCAGAAGAAGAGAGGGGCCAGCCTCAAAGCTGCTCTGGCTCCACAAGACCCTGCAGGAACAGCAGTGGCAGCTACTCATTTTGCAGGTGGAAACCTGAGACAGGATGGCGGTTCCTGACTGCTCAGCAGGTTAGTGGTGAGCCTGGCGGGGAAGCTGGATCCTTTGTCTCTTCTTCCTGTTGTCTGTCCTGGGCCCACAGTGAGTTCCCCTCCACCCTAGACCCTCAAATAGAAGTCCCGAGGGGCAGGGGACGGTGGAGCCAGACTATCTGGATTCATATCCTGCCTCTGCCATTTGCTGTGTGACCTTGGAGGAGTCTCCTAACCTTTCTGGTCTCAGTGTCCTATACCTGCACTGGGGGATGGCTAAGGACAAATGTTCGGGTTTAGGACAGTGCAGCATATATGAGTGCAGGCTATTATTATAATTATTATGAAAAGGACCAAAATCTCACGAGCATCCTCCTCCTTATCTATGACCCCACACAAGTCCTAAGTGCGTGTCAGGTTTGACCAGCCTGTGCGTGCGAGGTGCGGGAGGAGCAAGGAGAGAGCAGGGAGGGCCCGGAAGGGTTTCTGGCTGGGAGCAGAGAGGTGAGGCAGGCTCTGAACCTCCTTGCCCAACCGCCGAGCAGGCTGCAATTTGTCGCTTGCCTGTGGTCTGCGGCTCCTGCACAGGTGGACTGAACGGGTGCCAGGACCCCATCCATCCTCGGCTTCCTGGACAGCGGCGCCAGAGAGCCCATCCGTCACTGTCTCTGGTGGCATGGATGACTGGCTTGTCATCTTTGACAAATGTCTGTGCCAGCGAGTTCTGCGCGGCTGTGTGTACTTACAGATGCCGAAAACTCACAAACACAGACAGGAAGCTCCACACACCAGAGAACACAAATGAGGACCAGGGCCAGGAGTGATGGGAGGGGTGGGGGGGAGGGGAAGCCTCAACCAGACGACCTGGGCTCTGCCTCACTCTTCATGAAACTCTGGGCAAACCATTTCCTCTCCCTGTGCCCGGGTTCCACACCCCCTCCCCTGCCCCCCATGAAGGGGGGATAAATGTCCCTGTCCTGCCCTCAGTGGTCTTGTAGGAATCAGTCATAATTTTCATCACACGGTTAGCAATTAACCCTTATCAAGAAACTGCTTTGGGTCTGGTATTTTGTGCATGCATATACTAGCTCGCCAAATTCCCCACAGGAGCCCATTTTATAGATGAGGAAACGGAGATGCAGAAAAGCAACTTATCTGATTATCCAGGAGGGGATGGCTCTCTACTGCCTGGGTCTGGCAAACACAGGTGGGAAGAGCAGAGACTGAGGCCAGCCTCCTCCTGTCCAGACACAAGCTTTGGAGGCCCTTCTGTCTATCCAGGCACCTGATAGACCAGCTCATTCCCAGCCCAGGACCTTGTCTCCTTGCTAGCTGCTAGAAGCCTCCATATTCTGGTCTGGAATGTTAATATTCCACCAGGGTCATTCAGAGGAGAAAATGAAATAGTGCTCACGGCAGGGCCCACCTTAAAGAGCCACGTATCACGTTTAAAGCATCTGAGTCTCCATAGGACTCAGGGCTTGGCTTTCTTGCGTTTCTCCCCCTTCCCACGTCATCATTTGACACTTCTTTCTCCACTTCGCTCATCCATGTTTCAATACCAATAAATACGTTGATAAAGCCTGTTGCCCAGAGATCACCAGGAACCCTCACAGAGTCAAATAAAGTTCAGTTTCTGAACTTGCTGCCACGAGGTAGAGCATGGGCCATGGGCAACCGTGGAGCAGCCTCAGGAAGAGGCCGTTGTAGGGTTTGGGCTTGTTTTGCATGATTTTAGAGAGGGTTGAGGAACCAAGGGTTGTTCTCGAGTGGGTGCTGTCAGGAAGTAGGAGCATTTTGCCAGTTGGATATCATCATCATTCTTATCTAGGAGACAGCAGGAATGAAGCAAGGCCAGAGCTGTCAGTGGTAAAGAAAGAGGAGTCATTTTTGTCCGCTGAAAGAAAAGGATATCCGCGCATCCTTTGCATAACGTGCTTGTGTTTATCACGGTCACAGAGAGGCCTTGTCTGATGCTGATATTGTGTGAAGTTGTTTGTTTCAACAAGAACAACTGGGGCCCAGGGCCAACCTAGTAGTGTCCAGGCCAGGTGTCTAAACTATTTTTCTTTTTCATTCTCAATATACAATCATAGGTACTAACCTCTAGAAAACTCAAGTGCCCCCTGACCCAAGGGTGATTTGTTTGTATATTCTATATTGTGTCTATTCCCAGCTTTTTCCAGGAAATGTTACCCCTAGTCATTCCCCAAGGAGGGTTCAACAGACCTGCTTCCCTTGTTTTAGGAGAACCAGCAGGCTGGGCCATTGGGGTAGAGAAATGTAGACCAAGCACCCCGCCATTGTTCCTGGAGAAAATGGTGATGTCACCCAAGTTTGGACATCCATTCTTTCAACAGACAGAGGGTGTGTTCTGTCTAGTCATGGAATTTTGATGTGTTTCACCAGTCTGTGTCCTTGAGGAATTAGACAATGTGTTTCTCTAATTACACAGACCTTTGGAGTCCCTGACATAGTGTGGTTTCAGGCTGAATAATCCGGATTGTGGGAGAAGATCTCTCAGCTATTGTGATGGCTTTGTCTGGTCTTGGGGGTCAGCCCAGCCCTGTGGGTTCAGGTGTGGGGTTTCCCTTGAAAAATGACAGCATCTCAGCTTTCACTGGGTCTGAAGGTTCTATTGGGAACTCAGGGGAGGGTGGGGTCCAGTGATTCTGATGCAAGGGTACTCAGCTGGCCCACCATATGGCGCCTGCCAAGGGTGGGCAGAAGCCCTGAGCTGAGGGCCAGGCCTGTGAGCTCAAGAGTAGCAATCTAGGGCAACAGCATAAGTCACCTCCTGTGTTGTCCTTGTTAGGCCACAGGTGTTCAGTGAAGCTTTGCTGGGCACCTCTAATCTGGTTGCAGCAACTGGATAATAAACGTCTTATCCTCCATCACTCCATGGAACACTGGCCTTCTTGAGCTGCTTCTCCAGGACACATGTGCCCACCCCATGGTTGTCACACTGCTGTTCCCTATGCCTAGAATGTCCTTCCTGGCTCTTTTTTCAGCTGTCATTTCTCAGTAACATTTTCCCTGACCGCCCTGTCTGACAGTCTAACTTCCTACCCCCGCTATAATTTTTCTATTTAGCATATATCCCTAACATCATATATTCTTTCCTTATGCATCCTGTATATTGCCTGTCTCTCTTACTAGAATATGAGCTCCCTGATGGCAGGGAATTTTTGTCTGATATGGTCACGGCTACAATCCTTGGAACCCAGTTAGATGCATAGTAGGCGCTCAGTATATACTTATGGAAAGAATGAATGAATTTCTTCTATTTTGATTTTACTTGGAGTTTATACTTCATCAAACACTTTCATCATTTATTGATATGATCATATTTTTTCCTTGGATTTGTTAGTGTAATGAATTATGTTAATTGATTTCCTGTTATAAATCTGTGTTACTAGGATAAATCCCACTTGATCATAATGACATTTTGCCAGATTTCATTTACTAGTGTTTTATTTCAAATTTTTATGTTTCTATTCAGAAGAATAATTGGTCTAGAGTTTCCTTTTTCGAAGCACTCTGCATCAGGTTTTTGTACTAAGGCAAAGTGGGCTTCATAAAGTGAATTGCAGTGCTTTATCTTTTCCTATGATCTGGAAGAGTTTAAATAACATTGGAATTATTTGTTCTTTAAAGTTTACATAGAACTCAGCTGTGAAACCATCTGTTCCTGGTGCCTTTTATAATGGTAGATCTTTAATCACCTTTCTAGTCTCTTCCGTGGTAATTGGCCTTCTCAATTTCTACTTCTCCTTGGGTCAATTCAGGTAATTTGTATTTTACTAGGTAAATATCCACTTCTAGATTTCCTATTTTGTTTCTGCTGAGTTGATGTAGAATTCCTTTGTAATCTTTTAATCCCTAGTGCATCTAGGTTTATGTCTCCTTTCTCATTCTTAATTTTGCTTGATCTTGTTCTCTTTCTTTCCCTTTAATCAGTCTCCTAACAAATTTGCCTGATCTCAGTACTTTGGAGAAATAGAAAGGCCAGTGCCCCTGCCCGGAACCCATAGGTTCACGGAGAGGGGCGCCTGCAGGATGCCGGCATGGAACAGTTCCTGATGGCGGCAGTGGCAGGACCCCAGCAGGTGAAGGAAGGTGGCTGGAGCTGATGGCTGGGTTTTGACTCTCCCACTTCCCGCTTGTGTGACCTTGGCAAAACACTTTGCTTCTCCACATTTCAGTTTCCCTGTCTGTGAAGGGGGATGATGGTAGCAGTACCTAGCTCACATGGGTGGAGAGGAGGGCCAGATGGGTGTATACGTGCAAAGTGGTGGGCACAATACCTGGCAGAGAGTAAATGTGCACTTAACATCAGCCTTCACTATGGAGGGAACACGGTGGAGGGAACAAGAGGTCACAAGAATTTCCAGAAATCACTGGGAGTCCTATAGAAGAACAGAATTTGGACCCTCATCCTGCAGATATTTGAGAGGAGTAGTGATTCGGGTACTAGGGGGAAGGTGACCTTCCTTCGTGGTCCTAAGCTAGTTAGATATGGGGCCACAGCAGTGACACATATACTCCTCTCACTAAACTGTTCCTACAGTCCTACGAGGTAGGTATTAGGTGGGACCTAATATGGAAGTGCCAATATTCAACCATTTTTAACCTACAAAAAGGCTCTTTCATAGGGTTCAGCCTAAGGTTATTATTATCATCTCCATTTTTCTAATGACCAGGTCAGAGGGGTTAAGCAGCTGTCTGAAGGTCACACAGCCTGTTACAGGTAGAGGTACTTGGGTCAGACCTGGGCCATACAATCCCAAAGCCTATTTTACACCTCGCAGTGTGGTCAGAAAAACAAAAAAACCCGCAAAACCGTGCAAAGATAGGCTGCAAATGCAAGTTGGATGAGGTGGCCGATGCTGATGGCTGAAAAATGGTCAGTGTATGAGTACCTGGGAGGCTGATCTGAACAGGATGGGAGGAGCAGGCCTCCGATGGAGGGAGCTCCTGAGGTCTAAAAATCCAGTCCCCAAAGCTCTGGCCTGTGTGTGGAGCCACTGCCGTTCTGACATGCTATTTATGGAACTATTTCAGCGCGTACCTGATGAAAGAGCAGGTATTTATTTGCAGGACCTGGAAGCTCTTGAAAGGCAGGGATCCTCTCTCATTTATCTTGTAACCACCTTACAAGTAACAGTTTCCTGACAAATGGTCAGCTGTACAAGTTTGAGCTGTTTCATAAGGGACTGCTCATTCAGATTGAATTTTGGGGAGGGAGGGATGGGTGCTGTTTATCTAGTTGAATCCAATATGGGCAAGAGAAAATGGGGTCCAATAGTCATATAGGATCTATCCATCCAGAGGTCTGTGAATGACAATACTTAGGGTGGGCTCTTAAACTTGGGACTTTATGAAGATGACAGAATGATTTGTTGATGTGAATGCCTGTATTTTCTCAAGGATGCAGGCAGATGTATAGTACACATGCACATAGGATAAACTGACAAGGATACAGAGGGTGTGATGTCAGTCTCCAGGTCCCTACACTAAGGAACGGGGCTAATCCTTAACTAGAACGCTAGAATGCTAACTCCATGGTCTGGCTTGCAGCTCTGTGCTCCAGAAGCCTCCTTCCTGTGCCTCAGCCACTGCTTATGCGCTTTCTTAAAACACTCCACTAAGAGCCCAGAGTACTGGATCTCAATCTATTTCCGGGGGAGGGTTGCCTCTCCCCAACACACTGCAAAATTCTCACTCTGTTTGGGCATTGCCACGGCCCTGGTCTCCAATCTGAGAGGCCCCAAGGGTGCCTTCCCTCTGTCAGGACCAGTGAGACTCTGTTCTGCTCTGTTTTCTAGCTCTTCTTACAGGAATGAGAAGAATCATTTATCTCAGTCCTGTTTTCTGGGATGAAGACGGTTCTCGGAGTCTGAACTAAGGATGGAGAGCCCAGGCAGTCCCCGTGGAACCCACCGTGGTGCCCACTCACCCTGGTACTCTGGTTTCAGCTCACACCTACAGCTTCCTACTGCAAACACTGCTGCTCTCTGCTCCAGGGAATTCTCTGGCTGCTGGAGAGTAGACGACTCAGGTAGGGGACAGACCAGAGGTGTTGGGGAGTTAAAACTCTATGGCAAGAGCTCTCAACCAATAACAAATGAGCGTTAGAGGATAAATAGCCCAGTTCCTTGCCTCTCAGGTGGGACAGCCCTGTGACATGTTCTATGCAGTGTCCTGGAGGGTACCCATTGGAACCGAGCTCATTAAGACACTCCTTCTCTGTCTTACCTCCCCACTCTCCTGCTGCTGCTTCCTGGGCTCGCTTCCCAAATAAACTACTTCCTGCCACATCCTTATCTCGGTGTCTGCTTCTGGGGAATCCCACTAAGACCTCCCTTAAAATATTCTTCCCTCTCAACCCAGCGGCCCTTGTGTACCTGCTGATGGATTGGGTGATGCTTTGTAAATACCAGCAGGCAGCTTTCCTCCTTAGCTAGTCTGTCCTCTCTGTAGCTCGGGCCTTTGGGATTTGTGGATCTAGAGAATATTAGTCGAATGTGCTCATCCTGCTGTCGGAGCGAGGCTTGAGCAAACCCGTATCACTCATTGCAAAGCAAATTCTCCTGTGAGCTCCTGGGGGTCTTCGAGGATGGATGCACCTTGGGGAGGAATTTACCTTCACTTTTTTCTGGACACAGCATGGGCTCAAGTTGAATGTCAGTGCTCTAGTGTGCTAGCTCTTCCGTGGCTGTGATCCCTCTGTGCAGTCTTGCCCCAAGGACTGCTTGGAGCTTCTTCATCACCAGCCCAGCCTTTCTCAAGTGATAGACTTTTCTTTCTTTCTTTCTTTTTGTTCATTCTTGAAGGAATAAATAGGAAAGTCTTAGCTAAGAGAATTTCTGGTTCGAAAGATGCCAGATAAACTAGCATTTATTAGAATTTTTGAAACCTATTTGAAAGCTTAATATTGTATTCAGTTATGATTTCTAAATGATGGAGTTTTCATTTTGGAGCTCGAGGAATTGGCACTTCCCTCAGAGGCAGTGTGGTCTGTGAATTCTGGGGTTCAAGGCCTGGCTCTGCCTCGTGACCTCATCTCTACACTGACTCCTGTGTCTTCTACCTCCTGTCCACTGTCACCTGATGTCTAAGGGCACCTTGCGTGACATGCTCAGACCAAAACCTGCTCTCCCTCAGTCTCCTCCATCATGGTTAATGGCAGCTCCGTCTTCTAGTAGCTTCAGACAAAACCCTTAGGGTCATTTTGATTCCCCTCTTCCTCTCACACTCCCGTCCCATCTTTCAGTAGATACTACTGCCTTAACCCTCCAATCTCTGTCTGATTACATCTCCCACCTCCACTGCTGCCTCTCTCTTCTGAGCCATCATTCTTTCTGGCCTAGATTTGTGCAGTAGCAAAATCTCTTACACTGGTCCCCCAGTCTCACCCTTGCTACCCTTCTGTTTACTCACAACACAGCAGCCAATGAAAACCCAAGTCAGAGCAGGTCTTTCCCTGCCTGGAACCCTCCAGTGGCTCCCATCCCACTCGAGTAAAGGCCACGTCCTTACAATGGCCTTACAATGGCCTCCAGTCCCCGTCAGAACTGCCCCCAAACCTCTCTGTACCTCTGACTTCAACTGCTCCGTTCCCCCCCGATTAACTCTATTCTAGCTATACTGTCCTCCTTGCTTCTCTTCAAACATTCAGCCATGCCCCTGCCTTAGGGACTTTGCACTTACGGTCCCCTTTGCCTGGAACATTCTTCCCCCAGAAGAGGCTCCCTCACCTCCTTCAGGTCTCTACTCAAATGTTTTCCTGCTTAAAATTTTCCTCACCTCAAAGGCGCTCTCTATCCCTCTCTTCGGCTTTGTTTTTCTCTCTGGCACTTATTGCCACGTGGCATCCATGTACTTTACTTGGTTATAACTAACTAGAACTGAAGCTCCTTGAGAGCAGGGACCGTTCTTGTTCACTGTTATATCCCCACCATCACAACAAAGCTTGGCAGGTGGTAGGTGTTCAGTAGGTGTTTGTGGAAGGATAAATACACGTACAATAGGATGTGATTGCGAGGGAGCCATTCAACTTCTCTGGTCCTCAGTATCAGGGAGAAGCCACCCTGAGTGATTTCCAAGGTCCTCTTCCTGCCCTTGATCTCTGGCATCATGAAGAGACCCCTCTGAGAAGCTGTTCTAAGACCTGGGACATCCCCAGCCTTTGTCAGCTATGTCAGGATGGAGCTTCTGGCTTTCTCAGCTGAGGGATCATTTACTGGGAAGAAAATGTGGCCAGGGTCAGAGATATATTTGCCCTGATCATCTGTTGGAATGGATAGAACCTGGGATTCCTACGATCCAATAGGCACCCCTGAAGTCTGTGCCCACTGGTCTCTATCTACTTTGCTCTAACCCTGGAGTTGAAATTTTAAGTGCCTATAATAGCTTTCTTTATGCCCCAGGCAGGCGCGTGCACGCATGTGTGTGTGTGTGTGTGTGTAAGGACCCACTAACCTAATAAGTAAGGACCCGGGAGTATGAGGCGATGTAACAATGGCAGCAAGAACGCAAAACATAACCACAATTCCCCAGCCCTCTCCCAGAACTGTGGCCCCCAGCTATTTCAGGTGTTCTAACCACTCTTCCCACAGCCGGGGGTCTGTGCCCCTCACCTGCCTCCTCCGCTGGGTGGCCCCTCTTTCTGTGACTCTGACACCAGGGCAGCTGTGCCACCTGCGTCCATCCCAAGTCCATGTCCTACCCTCCCATGTGCACCCCTTTCTCTTGGACGCTGTCACAGGGGCTGCCTGGGGGTCTGAATGGAGGCTGAACTTGCCAGTTGAGGGGCTGAACTGGGAGTGAAGTAGTTTGTGCAGGACAGGAAGTGTCTCCCCATTATAGTAGGGCATGTTTGGGGACAAGGTGGGTCTGGCCTCCTCTCCCCTTGCTCTGGCTGGGCTGGCTGAGCTGGATAACTGCAGAGCCCTTACTGGCCATCCACCCCTAATCCGTCCTCCACACAGCAGCCAGAATGGCGTTTCCAAATAATAATCTGGGATGGTTAATTTTACGCGTCAACTTGACAGGGCCAAGGAAGGGATGCCCAGATGGCTGGTGAAATGTTATTTCTGGGTGTGTCTCTGAGGGCATTTCTGGAAGAGATTAGCATTTGCAATGGGGAATGAGTAAAGCAGGTGACTCTTCCCACTGGGTGGGCACTGCCCAACAAATACATCTGGGGCCTGAATAGAACAAAAAGGTGGAGGAAGATTGAATTATCTCTCTGGCTGACTGCTGAGCTGGGACATCCATCTTCTCCTGCCCTTCATGCCCTTGTTCTCAGGGCTTCAGACTCAGCCTGGAGTCTCTACCATAGGCTCCCTGGCTCTCAGGCCTTCAAACTATACCGCCGGCTTTCCTTCCTGGGTCTCCAGCTTGCAGACGGCAGACCGTGGGACTTCTGTGATCATGTGAGTCAATTCCTTATAATGAATCACGTTCTAAATATATATATATTATATATATATATATATAATATATATATATGTAATTTTTTCTGTTTCTCTGGAAAACCCTGACTAATAAAAAGTCAGTAATGTCACTGTCCTGCTTGAAACTCCTCCCTTGTTCCCCACGGCTCTTAAGACAAAAACCCAATCTCTGAAGCATCAGTTTGGCACATAAGGCCTTTCATGAGCCGGCCCTTGGCTGCCTCCCAGCCTCCCCATCTTCCTTTCCCTTGTGGGGCAGCATCAGGCGTCCCTCCTCTGCTCCTCTGTGCTGCCCTGCGGCACCTATTAGCCTCTCCCAGCAGGATTCACGATTCACGCTACATTGTAATCACCTGCCTCCCCCTCTGGACCATGAGCTCCTCAAAGGCAGGGGCTGGGCTAAATATATTTTGAATCTTTGACCCTTGGCACTGTGAGTAGAGCTCAGTGTGTGTGTGTGTGTGTGTGTGTGTGTGCATGCACGCATGTGTCTATAAAATGAATGGATGAAACCCATCCTCTCAGGGTCCAAGATGTGAACCTAGTTTCCCTCTCTCCATTTTCGGCCTGCTGTGGGTGGAAGTGGCCGGGGTGGACGCTCCAGTCCCCTCTCCAGCTCCCACCTGAGAGCTGCAGGCTGCCTGCTGCTTCTTACCTCTCTGTACAAAGCCACTGCAAAACCCGCTGCATCTTCTTCCTCCCGACTCACCCATCCTCAGAGAGCTGGTGGCTCCTCCCCCTTCCTTCCCAAGCCCCGCCCCACCCAAAGAGTTGGGTGGCCCCTCTTCTGCACGGCTCTGTAGCAGATGCAGTTGGTGCTCTGTCACCAACTGGCTCTGTAACCTTGGGCAAGTCACTTAAGCTCTCTGAGTCTCAGCCTCAGGGAGACCACACAGGGCCCCCAGGCTGGGCGCTGCACAATTACAGACTCTGCAGCCTGTCCCATGGTGCTCTTGGATTGAGCAATGCAGTGACCTGCCTCAGGTTCCTCCCATGAAGGTGGTAATACCACTGGGTGGATGACTATAATATAACATGTGTAAAATTCCTAGAACATACACCTAGAACTGGGCACTTAATAAGCACTTAAGTGGCAATCTTTAGAGTTGTTTTATTATCATAACTATTATTATTATTGCATAAAGAGTGCTATCCTCCTTCTCTTCTGACCCATAGGGTGTGGTTGTAGGGTTGGTGGGAAGTTGAGGGTTTCAGCACCGAGTGATGACTCTGGGGTGGGTCACAGCAGTATGGACTGTTTTGTCACAAGGAAGGTGTCTCTATTGCCCACCTGTGACCCAGGGACCGAGCCTGCTGCCATGATGGTCTGGGCTGAAATGAAACACATCCACAGACACACACTCAGAGAAGAACTATCTGCTCTTTACTCAAAGGATCTAATGATGAATGCAAGCACACAGGGGAAACTGGGCATTGGCCCTATGATCTAGTGGACTTATCTCCCTGCACCATGCAGGGGGAGCCTTGGTGCCCATTCTTTTGGGACAACCCATGATGAACATTCCCTAGGTTTTCTGAGTGTCCCATAAATACACCCCCTTCTTTCCTCAGGCAACCACTCTTCCCCAGGGTCAACCTCCCGGGTTTTAGGGCCCTCTACCCTTCTAAGCAGAAGTTCCCTTTTCTGATGAGTCTGCACTTCTGTGACCTCAAAGTGAGTGCCTTTTAAAATTTTGTGCCCTAGATGCCTCACCCTATTTCTGACCCCGCTTCTGCCTGGCATATATTCACCATCTGTCTTGATTTGTGAATCAAAGTTGTTCCTTCACTTCTTGACATTTTTTAGGCAACAGTTGGTTTCTCCCCAGCCAAGGAAAGTGGGGAGAGCAATGAGCCCCAAAGAAAAAGGGTGTCTCTGTCAGTTTGGGCTGCTCTAACAAATACACTGTAGACTGGGTGGCTTAAACAACAGGTACTGGAGGCTGGAAAGTTCAAGATCAAGGTGCCAGTAAATCTGGTGTCTGGTGGGGACTCTCTTCTTGGTTTCAGATGGTTCTCTTCTAAATGTATCCTCACATGGCAGAGAGCAGAGCAGAGAGAAGAGAAGCAAGCTCTTTTGCCTCTTCTCCTGAGGGCACAAATTCCATTCAGTAGGGCCCCACCCTCATGACCTAATTACCTCCCAAAGGCCTCACCTCCTAAAACCATCACATTAGGGGTTAAGATTTCAACATATGAGTTCTGGGGAGACACAAACACTTGGTCCATGGCAGACAGGAAGGAACCCCTTCTGGCTATCCTTCATATTGTGCTATAGTTGGAATTTTGTTCTTGTCCTCAAGTGTCTAAATACACGTAGACCATCTTGCACCACAAGGGCTGATTTCTCTGCCAAAAACCATGATCAGATCTACATGGGAGATTCACATTCCCCTTGCTGCCATTACTCTGACTTTATTATGCTTAAAATTGAATGTGCGTCAGAATCACCTGGAGGGCTTGTTAAAACATAAATTGCTGGGCTCTGAATTTCTGAGTCCGTAGGTCTGAGGTGGGGCCTAACATTTGCATCTTACACTTTCTAGGTGATGCTGATGCTGCTGGTCCAGGAACCACATTTTGAGAAGCACTGAGCCCCTCCCCCAGCCACATAATCCTCTTCTTCAAACTTGGAGTCAGGATTCTCTTGACTGCAAAACGTGCGTTGGGTTGGGGAGAGGGATGGAGTGGAGAAGGGAAGCTTCCTCACATTCTCATTATAGTTGCACACAAAAACATTAGCTCTTTATGAGCCTTATTATGAACAAGGCATTGTGCACAAATATGACTGGGATGAGATTGCTGGGTTCAATAAAGTACGAGAAATACTATATATTATTAGCACAGTGCTTTGTAGTGTATAAAGGGCTTCCACATGCATTTTCTACTTTGATCCTTAGAGAGATCCTGGGAGGTGAGCAAGGCATAGATCATCACCCCATTTTACAGATGAGGAATAACAAGGGGAATTAACATTTTTGCTTGCCTGCTGTGTTCCAGGCACATTCCATAAAGATGCTCATCTAGGCCTCACAACAACCCTCAGAAATTGGTATTATTACTTATCATGTAGATCAGGAAGCTTGGGGCTGAGAAGCTGAATGATTTGTCAAAGGTTGTGCATTTAATTAGCAGCAGAGCCAAAACTAAAATCAATTTCTCCCGACTCCCCATTCAGGGCTCTTTCTAAGACACAGTTACACATATTTTGTGTGTGTAACTGGGGTGAAATTTATAACTATTCAAGTAGTTGTAACTCTTTTAAAGAGAATTTTTTTTTGGTCCTTTCAGATTCTGTCTTGACTCCTCTCTCTGTGTTCAGTTTTTTCAATCTAGGTTTTCAATCCTTTGTGACACAGAATCAAGGTACTCAGAAGAGAGTGTTGGAACCAGAGGCTAAGCTGAGTTACATTCAGAAGAGGGAGTAAGTGGAGGGGAGGTGGTTGGGGAATGCCTTCTGGGCTGAGTGTTGAAAGTTTTGTGGGTTTGGCAAGTGGGAGACCCCAGAGCAGCTGCTGGGTGGGAACTGGGAGAAGAGAGAGAAAGGGATTTCACAGAGTTTGCCTCTGGATTTAAATTGGATCTCTCTTGCTATTCTTAAAGAGATGCAGGGAAAATTGACACAAATGTAAAATTACTTTTGGCTACTGAACTGTGCTCATTTGTATGTGATGCTGTGCAGAAAATGGGTTACATGGGACCCCAGTTTATACTAAGGCTATGTATGCATGTGTTTGAAAGTGAAGATGTTTGAATGTGAAAAATAAGGTGTAAAAAAATGATTCAGTAGCAGAGATACTAAGGCTGGGAAGGAAAGAGATAAGGGGAGAAGGAGAAATAAAAGAGAAAGAAACAAAGACAGACAGGGGTAAATATACAGAGAAGTATCTGGGAAATAGAAACCAATTGGCAGGAAATAGAAACCAATTGGGATAAAGTAAGTTTGTCTTCTACTCGTTTCCCAAGGCTCTGTGCTACTGTGTTTCTCAAACTGTGATTAACTATTAGGAATATATTTTCCATTGCTACTCACTACTTATACACATATATAACTGGAAAAAACCTCTTTTTTTTTTTTCAGGGACTAATGCTTACCTTACGGTCCCCCATGAGCCACATTTACCAGTATTCGTGTCCTTCCCACAGTGACTGGCTTCAACTAGCAAGACATTAGCAAAGGTGATGCAAGGGGAGGCTTGCTAAGCTCTTGCACAATGGGGCCTGTCCTCTTGGGATTTTGCTCTTGTGATGTACTCCCTTGGAACCCAGAAATCATACTGTGGCTGCCCAAATTAGCTATATAGAGAGGCCACCGGTTGGAGCCCTGAGGCCCTAGCTGACACCCAATCTGAGCTCCCAGCCAATAGCCAGCCTCAACTTGCCAACAATGTAAATGATTCATCTTGAAAGTGGGTCCTCCAGCCCCAATTGAGCCACCGCAGCTGGTGCCCATGGAGCAGAGAAGAGCTGTCTTCACTGAGCCCTGCCCAAATTCCAGAATTATGAACAAATAAATGTTGTTGTTTCAAGCCCGCCAAGTTTTGGGTTAGGTTTGTTATGCAGCCATAGATAGCATTCTAACTACACGCAGTGCACTGTGGTAGTTTCTATTGTATTCAATTCTGTCTTATTTTTCAAGATGGTGAATTGATTTCATGACTTACTAATGAGTCATGATCCACAGTTTGAAAAGTGCTGCTCTAATCAATGGCAGATGTGTTTGAGACAATCTGTTTTCCAACCTCTCCCTCTATCCTGTTGCTCTTAGCATCTGTGACATATAAGAGATGAGAGGTAATCTCAAGATGTCACCCAGTCCAGGGCTGTGTCTCACAGAGGGCTGCCCCTAAAGCCATCTGGGTCTCCAGGTAGACAATTCTATTCGGTAGATAATTTTACTCAAGCAATTATTTAGCCCTTTTGTATGCCTGGCTCTGAATCCTGCAAGCACAGTTTACAACCAAGCATGGTCTGCTGGCACCCAAGATACTAAATTTTTCACTACAAAGGGAGGATGGATATCACTCCCCCAACCCCTGCCCCATATACCCATCCTACGTCTTCTATTTCTGAAGACTCTGGGTTAAGATGAAGCAAGCATCTTCCTATGTCATTAAAGCTTCTTATAACGCAGTCCTGCCACTTCCTTGTTTTCCCCCCAAATACAGCAATCCCTGCATCATATTCCACAGAACAAAAATATCAGGACCACCAGGGAAGCCTGTTAAATGCAGATTCACAGGCCCAACTAAGTGATATGGGCTCAAAAAAGATCCCTGGAGAGTGGTACCTGGAAATCTGAATTTTAACGAGGCCCCCAGCCAGTTCTGCTGCACATGGACGTATAGGTTTAACTATTCTAGGGGCTATGGTCTGGTTCAGTGCATTTCAGCCTTTCCTGCCTCAAGTCATGGTAAGAAATATGTTCACATTCTGTTCCTACACACACATATGTATCTGTAAAGGAAACAGAAGTTTCATCAGACTCTACCATTGATGTATGTTGCACTTTGAATTTTCTATACTGTTTTATTTTTTTCAAAGGCTGATAGTAACTCATTAAACTGATTTTATGATTCACCAGTGGGTCACACTGTACCGTTAGTAACAAACCTGGCCTAAGCAAGCTATGTGTCTATCCAGTAGACATGGCAGATTCTCCAGAGTTTTGCTGTAATAATGATTGTTTGGAGTTGCAAGCCTGGTCTCCATCTTTTTCCAATGTGCCTTTTGATTCTACTGCTACCAGGGCTTACATTCACATAGCACTTACTTAACCATATTCCTCTTTGTCATTGTCGGGTCTCCAGCTCAGCCTAGGCTGGAACTCAGAGTACACCTGAATCAGGGCCTGGGGCTCCCTCCAGGGCTCAGTTTGAAAGAACCAGTAGCTCTGGGAGCTTTTGGCTGCTGGGAGAAGGACATAGGACAGGGCTGTGACAGCTAACCTCTGCTTTTTCCCCATGATGGTTGTTCCTGAGTCCTCAGGAAGCAGGAACTGGAGTTCCAAGTCCATGAATGGTATCTACGAAGGGCTGTGTGCACCTCCTGCAAGGGCAGAGCTTCTCTAACGTCCAGCTGCTCTAAGGACCTACGAGGCACCTCTCAGGACTCCCAGAAATGAATTGGAGAAGACGGCGTTATCCAATAATTTAAGTAACTTTGTCTTGAATTTGTATTTTCATCTTACATCACTTCTTGGGCTGAGAAGTTCCCTAGATTTATTGCCTTCTGTATAAGTAGGGCTTGCTTGTCCCTAACTCTTTCAAGTGCAAATTGGGCGACTATCACAGGCTACTCCAGGACTGGGCACCTGTCCTTATTCCCTGTCCCATCCTCTCTGGGATGCTTGACCTGCTTCTCAGTTTCATCCTTCAGCCAGATGAGGCCCCATCTTCTCTGTCCTCAGACTTCAGACTTTCTATCCCCTCCGTCATTTTTGACATTTGAGACAGCCACCGAAATCAAAGCAGATTCAAAAACATGCCATTTATGGTGTCCAAGAAAGCCAAACGGATCCCCAAATGATTGATTTAGTGGTTGCAGCTGGGCCTGGATGCAGACAGACAGCTAATGAGGTAATTTTTCTAAATGCAAAGTGTAAACAAGATAACAGCTCCCTTCCTCTCTCTGAGTCTCTCTGGGTTTCTCTCCCTTTCTTTCAATTTTCTGCAGAGATGCACATACCAATTTGTATTTTATACTGTTACGAGTTGAAATGTGTCCCCTCAGAATGATGTGCTGGGAGTCCTAATGCCCAGAATGTGGCTTTATTTGGAGATGGGGTCTTTTCAGAGGTGATCAAGTTAAAATGAGGTCATTAGGGTGAGCCTTAATCCAGTATGATTGGTGCCCTTATGAAGAGGGGACAATTTGGACATAGAGAGAAGCATGCATAGAGGGAAGATGATATAAGGAGACACAGAGAAGCCGTCAACTACAAGCCAAGGAGAGAGGCCTGGAACAGATCCCTTCCTCACAGCCCTCAGAAGGAACCAACCCTACTGGCACCTTGATCTTGGAATTCCAGCCTCTAGAACAGTGAGACAATACATTGCTATTGTTTAAGCCACCCAGTCTATGGCACTTTGTTACAACAGTTACAAACGAATACACACACATTTAAAGGGGTTTGCTTCTGTATTATCTCAGTTGGTCATTCTCCTTCCTGAGGTAGGGGAGAGCAAAGAAGGTGAAGATTTCCTGTGAAGCTGGTGAGGCTTATTCAGGGCCCTCAGCAACACTGGCCCTTGCAGAGCCCTGGCAGGACCGCCTGTGATGTCTCCACGTGGTCACACGTTTCTGTAAAATGTGCAAATGATGTTTAAACTGCCAGGGTTACAACTGCTGACTGTTCACGGCAGCTTCCCTGCCAGCACACTTTCCATCACGTCATATGGCCTTCGGGTGGCCACACGGCATTCTTAGACCTGGATAAAGGGCATTTGAGTTGACAATGTAGATAGTTGGGGTTCAGTGGGATACATGTATGGTTTGTGGTCACTCCCACCTATAATTAAATTTTGCTAGTCACCCCAGTGGAGGAATGGCTTCCAGGGATGCTACTACTGCCCTCTGTGTCCATTCACCTTGTAATGGGACACAAAGGTGTAGACCAAAGTCAGGTCACTGCGTGAAGAGAGCCCACGGCAACCAGCACCAGAAGTGTGTGGGGAGTGGAGGAAAATCAGGTTTGAAACATGGAGCCAGAAGTTGGTCTATGGAAATTCTTCCACTCATCAAATGCATAAAATTATTAGTCCTTAAAAGTTTAGTATCGGAGCTTGAACCAAGATGATGGAGGAGAAGGACGTGCTCTCTCTCCCTCTTGTGAGAACACCAGAATCACAACTAGATGCTGGACAATCATCGACAGGAAGACACTGGAACTCACAAAAAAGATACCCCATATCCAAAGACAAAGGAGAAGCCACAATGAGACAGTAGGAGGGGCGCAATCACAGTAAAATCAAATCCCATAACTGCTGGGTGGGTGACTCACAGACTGGAGAACACTTATACCACAGAAGTCCACCCACTGGAGTGAAGGTTCTGAGCCCCACGTCAGGCTTCCCAACCTGTGGGTCTGGTAACGGAAGGAGGAATTCCTAGAGAATCAGACTTCGAAGGCTAGCGGGATTTGATTGCAGGACTTCGACAGGACTGTGGGAAACAGAGACTCCACTCTTGGATGGCACACACAAAGTAGTGTGTGCATTGGGACCCAGGGGAAGGAGCAGTGACCCCAGGGGAGACTGAACCAGACCTACCTGCTAGTGTTGGATGGTCTACTGCAGAGGTGGGGGGTGGCTGTGGCTCACCGTGGGGACAAGGACACTGGCAGCAGAAGTTCTGGGAAGTACTCCTTGGCGTGAGCCCTCCCAGAGTCTGTCATTAGCCCCACCAAAGAGCCCAGGTAGGCTCCAGTGTTGGGTTGCCTCAGGCCAAACAACCAACAGGGAGGGAACCCAGCCCCACCCATCAGCAGTCAAGCAGATTAAAGTTTTACTGAGCTCTGCCCAGCAGAGCAACAGTCAGCTCTACCCACCACCAGTCCCTCCCATCAAGCCTCTTAGATAGCCTCATCCACCAGAGGGCAGAGAGCAGAAGCAAGAAGAACTACAATCTTGCAGCCTGTGGAACAAAAACCACATTCACAGAAAGATAGACAAGATGAAAAGGCAGAGGGCTATGTACCAGATGAAGGAACAAGATAAAACCCCAGAAAAACAACTAAATGAAGTGGAGATAGGCAACCTTCCAGAAAAAGAATTCAGAATAATCATAGTGAAGATGATCTAGGACCTTGGAAAAAGAATGGAGGCAAAGATTGAGAAGATGCAAGAAATGTTTAAGAAAGACCTAGAAGAATTAAAGAACAAACAAACAGAGATGAACAATACAATAACTGAAATGAAAACTACACTAGAAGGAATCAATAGCAGAATAACTGAGGCAGAAGAACGGATAAGTGACCTGGAAGACAGAATGGTGGAATTCATGGCTGTGGAACAGAATAAAGGAAAAAGAATGAAAAGAAATGAAGACAGCCTAAGAGACCTCTGGGACAACATTAAACGCAACAACATTCTCATTATAGGGGTCCCAGAAGGAGAAGAGAGAGAGAAAGGACGTGAGAAAATATTGAAGTGATTATAGTCAAAAACTTCCCTAACATGGGAAAGGAAATAGCCACCCAAGTCCAGGAAGTGCAGCGAGTCCCATACAGGATAAACCCAAGGAGGAACACGCCAAGACACATAGTATAATCAAATCGGCAAAAATTAAAGACAAAGAAAAATTATTGAAAGCAGCAAGGGAAAAACGAAAAATAACATACGAGGGAACTCCCATAAGGTTAACAGCTGATTTCTCAGCAGAAACTCTACAAGCCAGAAGGGAGTGGCATGATATACTTAAAGTGATGAAAGGGAAGAATCTACAACCAAGATTACTGTACCCGGCAAGGATCTCATTCAGATTCAATGGAGAAATCAAAAGCTTTACAGACAAGCAAAAGCTAAGAGAATTCAGCACCATCAAACCAGCTCTACAACAAATGCTAAAGGAACTTCTCTAAGTGGGAAACACAAGAGAAGAAAAAGATCTACAAAAACAAACCCATAACAATTAAGAAAATGGTCATAGGAACATACATATCGATAATCACCTTAAACGTGAATGGATTAAATGCTGCAACCAAAAGACACAGGCTCGCTGAATGGATACAAAAAGAAGACCCATCTATATGCTGTCTACAAGGTCTACAAGAGACCCACTTCAGACCTAGGGACACTTACAGACTGAAAGTGAGGGGATGGAAAAAGATATTCCATGCAAATGGAAATCAAAAGAAAGCTGGAGTAGCTATACTCATATCAGATAAAATAGACTTTAAAATAAAGAATGTTACAAGAGACAAGGAAGGACACTACATAATGATCAAGGGATCAATCCAAGAAGAAGATATAACAATTAGAAATATATATGCACCCAACATAGGAGCACCTCAATACATAAGGCAACTGCTAACAGCTATAAAAGAGGAAATCGACAGTAACACAATAATAGTGGGGGACGTTAACACCTCACTTACACCAATGGACAGATCATCCAAAATGAAAATAAATAAGGAAACAGAAGCTTTAAATGACACAATAGACCAGGTAGGTTTAAATGATATTTATAGGACATTCCATCCAAAAACAGCAGGTTACACTTTCTTCTCAAGTATGCATGGAACATTCTCCAGGACAGATCACATCTTGGGTCATAAATCAAGGCTCAGTAAATTTAAGAAAATTGAAATCATATCAAGCATCTTTTATGACCACAATGCTATGAGATTAGAAATGAATTACTGGGAAAAAACCGTAAAAAACACAAACACATGGAGGCTAAACAATACGTTACTAAATAGCCAAGAGATCACTGAAGAAATCAAAGAGGAAATCAAAAAATACCTAGAGACAGATGACAATGAAAACACGACGATCCAAAACCTATGGGATACAGCAAAAGCAGTTCTAAGAGGGAAGCTTATAGCTATACAAGCCTACCTCAAGAAACAAGAAAAATCTCAAGTAAACAATCTAACCTTATACCTAAAGGAACTAGAGAAAGAAGAACAAACAAAACCCAAAGTTAGCAGAAGGAAAGAAATCATAAAGATCAGAGCAGAAATAAATTAAATAGAAACACAGAAAACAATAGCAAAGATCAATAAAACTAAAAGCTGGTTCTTTGAGAAGATAAACAAAATTGATAAACCATTAGCCAGACTCATCAAGAAAAAGAGGGAGAGGACTCAAATCAATAAAATTAGAAATGAAAAAGGAGAAGTTACAACAGACACCAGAGAAATACAAAGCATCCTAAGAGACTACTACAAGCAATTCTATGCCAATAAAACGGACAACCTGGAAGAAATGGAAAAATTCTTAGAAAGGTATAACCTTCCAAGACTCAACCAGGAAGAAACAGAAAAATCACAAGTAATGAAATTGAAACTGTGATTAAAAATCTTCCAACAAACAAAAGTCCAGGACCAGATGGCTTCACAGGTGAATTCTATCAAACATTTAGAGAAGAGCTAACACCCATCCTTCTCAAACTCTTCCAAAATTTGCAGAGGAAGGAGCACTCCCAAACTCATTCTATGAGGCCACCATCACCCTGATACCAAAACCAGACAAAGATACTACAAAAAAAGAAAATTACAGACCAATATCACTGATGAATATAGATGCAAAAATCCTCAACAAAATACTAGCAAACAGAATCCAACAACACATTAAAAGGATCATACACCACGATCAAGTGGGATTTATCCCAGGGATGCAAGGATTCTTCAATATACGCAAATCAATCAATGTGATACACCATATTAACAAACTGAAGAATAAAAACCATATGATCATCTCAATAGATACAGAAAAAGCTTTTGATAAAATTCAACACCCATTTATGATAACAACTCTCCAGAAAGTGGGCATAGAGAGAACCTACCTCAACATAATAAAGGCCATATATGACAAACCCACAGCAAACATCATTCTCAATGGTGAAAAACTGAAAGCATATCCTCTAAGATCAGGAACAAGACAAGGATGTCCACTCTCACCACTATTATTCAACATAGTTTTGGAAGTCCTAGCCATGGCAATCAGAGAAGAAAAAGAAATAAAAGGAATACAAATTGCAAAAGAAGTAAAACTGTCACTGTTTGCAGATGACATGATCCTATATAGAGAGAATCCTAAAGATGCCACCAGAAAACTACTAGAGCTGATCAATGAATTTGGTAAAGTTGCAGGATACAAAATTAATGCACAGAAATCTCTTGCATTCCTATATACTAATGATGAAAAATCTGAAAGAGAAATTAAGGAAACACTCCCATTTACCATGGCAACAAAAAGAATAAAATACCTAGGAATAAACCTATGTAGGGAGACAAAAGACCTGTATGCAGAAAACTGTAAGACACTGATGAAAGAAATTAAAGATGATACCAACAGATGGAGAGATATACCATGTTCTTGGATTGGAAGAATCAATATTGTGAAAATGACTATACTACCCAAAGCAATCTACAGATTCAATGCAATCCCTATCTAATTACCAATGGCATTGTCCACAGAACTAGAACAAAAAATCTTAAAATTTGTATGGAGACACAAAAGACCCCAAATAGCCAAAGCAGTCTTGAGGGAACAAAACAGAGCTGGAGGAATCAGACTCCCTGACTTCAGACTATACTACAAAGCTACAGTAATCAAGACAATATGGTACTGGCACAAAAACAGAAACATAGATCAATGGAACAAGATAGAAAGCCCAGAGATAAACCCATGCACCTATGGTCAACTAATCTATGACAAAGGAGACGGGGATATACAATGGAGAAAAGACAGTCTCTTCAATAAGTGGTGCTGGGAAAACTGGACAGCTACATGTAAAAGAATGAAATTAGAATACTCCCTAACACCATACACAAAAATAAACTCAAAATGGATTAGAGGCCTAAATGTAAGACCGGACACTATAAAACTCTTAGAGGAAAACATAGGAAGAATACTCTTTGACATAAATCACAGCAAGATATTTTTTGATCCACCTCCTAGAATAATGGAAATAAAAACAAAAATAAACAACTGGGACCTAAAGAAACTTCAAAGCTTTTGCACAGCAAAGGAAACCATAAACAAGACGAAAAGACAACTCTCAGAATGGGAGAAAATATTTGCAAACAAATCAACGGACAAAGGATTAATCTCCAAAATATATAAACAGCTCATGCAGCTCAATATTAAAGAAACAAACAACCCAATCCAAAAATGGGCAGAAGACCTCAATAGACATTTCTCCAAAGAAGACATACAGATGGCCAAGAAGCACATGAAAAGCTGCTCAACATCACTAATTATTAGAGAAATGCAAATCAAAACTACAATGAGGTATCACCTCATACCAGTTAGAATGGGCATCATCAGAAAATCTATAAACAACAAATGCTGGAGAGGGTGTGGAGAAAAGGGAACCTTCTTGCACTGTTGGTGGGAATGTAAATTGATACAGCCACTATGGAGAACAGTATGGAGGTTCCTTAAAAAACTAAAAATAGAATTACCATATGATCCAGCAATCCCACTACTGGGCATATACCCAGAGAAAACCGTAATTCAAAAAGACACATGCACTCCAATGTTCACTGCAGCACTATTTACAATAGCCAGGTCATGGAAGCGACCTAAATGCCCATCAACAGACGAATGGATAAAGAAGATGTGGTACATATATATGATGGAATATTACTCAGCCATAAAAAGGAATGAAATTGGGTCATTTGTTGAGACGTGGGTGGGTCTAGAGACTGTCATACAGAGTGAAGTAAGTCAGAAAGAGAAAAACAAATATCGTATATTAACGCATGTATGTGGAACCTAGAAAAATGGTACAGATGAACTGGTTTGCAGGGCAGAAATTGAGACACAGATGTAGAGAACAAACGTATGGACACCAAGGGGGGAAAGCCACGGGGAGGTGGGGATGGTGGTGTGCTGAATTGGGCGATTGGGATTGACATGTATACACTGATGTGTATAAAATTGATGACTAATAAGAACCTGCTGTATTAAAAAAATAAATTAAATAAAATTCAAAAATTAAAAAAAAATAAAAATAAAAATAAAAAAATAAAGCTCCTTAAAAAGAAAAAAAAAAGAACAAGCAAATTAAATAGATGTAAATGGATATAGAGAGTTGGGAAGAGAGAGAGAGAATCTTACCTTGTATAATTTAACCTTGTGTAATTTTAGCTGACTACAACTGGATGAATTTGTTATAGTTGTTTTAAATAAGCTTTAATATCAATTGTGTATGTATGTAATACTAAAACTTAATTTTCCTTCATCTGCTGAAAGGCAAGTTTTCTAGAACTATTGGTCAGCTCCTGATAAGAGATGACAAAAGGATTTTCTTTACCTTTTAATTAATCTTCCTAGAAAGCAAAGATTTTGTATTTTATCAAAATAATTTCCTGTGCTTCATGTTGTCTTTGATTACTTTAGAAAACTGAATCATCTCAACATTAAAAGAGCTGTTTTGTTCACAATTAAAAAAAAAAGTTTAGTATCAGAGGGGTATGACAATTTCTTTGGTTAATAAGAATAATTAAATTATTTTATTAAATGATTATTATAATCAATAATAATAATTAAATAATTTAATGCATACAAATGTATTTTTCTGGATTGTGTGACATTGGTAGTATCTGTCAGCTCTTTAGAATTTGTCATTTGTTACGATTTCTTTTCTTATTTGAAATATTTGCTTTTGTATCTGATTTTGTTGATTATTGAGCTCCTGCCACGTGTTAGGCCCCGAGAACCCAGGAGTGAACCAAACAGGCAGAGAGCTTACAGTCAAGTTGGGGAGGAGGCCGACACCACCAACCCTGCAAAGGGACTGCCGTTTGCACCATCGTTAAGGTGTTCTGTTTCCCTTGGTGGGGAAAAGTGGTCATTTTCAGTAGGAAATAACATTTTCTTAACAACACTTCCTGATGATCACTGCATACGTGGCAGATGAGCAGAGTGAAATAAAAACTGAGTTTAAATTTGGGTGCTGGACGGTCTGCCAGATTCTCTCTGCAGGAAAGTCATTCAATTCCAAAACACCAGCCTCACCACAGGATGTTAAAATCTGCTCTGCAAAATCACAAATTACCACCAATTTGGGCAAATGATTCAAACCGGAAGTTATACCTGCTCTTGCCAAGCCTCCGCCATATCAGGGAGGATTATCAGACTCAGACGGGGCTGACCAGGATGGGCTCCTTCATTTGGTTATTCAATCTTGACCTGAAGGACATACTGATCACTCATCACAGCGATATTTGGTCTTTGGGAAGGTTCAGAGTTGGTACTTTTGCTTCAGCCATGGGAATGGATTTGCTGATGAGAGGACGGTCTACTTCGAGGTGGGGAGAGTGGAAAAGTGATGATCTGGACCAGAAATGGCAAGGCTCGAAGGGAGGAATTTGGCTAATGCAGACAAGCCTTGATGGGAAGTAAGGAGCTGACATGGTGGAAGGCAAGGGGGCCGGAGATAGTTGATGGGGGTCTTCCATTCGAATGTGGATTTTATTCTATAGGTCATAAGGAGCTACTGAATATTCCTGAGCCCTAGGGGCAAAATGAACACAGCTGTGCTTGAGGATGATCAGCTTGTCAGCTATAGGGCAGGAAGATGAGTTTGGAAGCAGGGATATAGGTTCCTGGTTCCTCTGTTAATTCTGGGGAGAGGGGTTGGACCGTGAGGCTGATGGTGGAAACGGGGCGAGAGTTTGTAACTCAGGGTGTGGGGATGGGAGAAAGAGGTGCTCAAGAATGGAGGGGGTTAACATGAGAGGCACCACGGGTCCTGGTCTCCAGGCAGAGTGAACAGCAATCAGGGCCCGGGCCATGCTGACCTGATTCAGCATCACCCAATCATCACCGTCATTAGAACATCTAAACCCAAGTGGCTGGCTGTGATTGTGTGCTTTTGTACTAATTAATTCATCCTCATCAGAAGAAGCAACCCAGATGCTCAGGGTCCCCCACCCCAACCAGAGTTTGGAGACCAGGGGCGGATGAACTGCAGGCCGAACTTTCCAAACTTCGGTGGCCCCGCAGGAAGGAAGATGTGGGACACATTTGCTGTGGTGAATCATGGCTGTGTCTTCAGCAGGTGCCCTGTGAAGGAAGGTTGGATATCAGAGATATCTTTCTGAGACTGCATTATAACAGCCCGTGAGAATCTCCTTCTTTGTTTTATGTTTCACTGAAGCAGAGCCTCTGAACCATGACTGCTTCCCAAACAGCAGCCGAGGCTGCAAATCAAGGCAGTCTTGCACCTGCAGGACGCAGGTGGCCAGAGGTGGCTCTGGACAATCATCAGTCTTTCTCTGCCACACCTTGGGGTCCCCAACTCAGCAGCAGCCACCTGTCTTTGTGTCAACTTTGGCCACGAAGGCAGAATATACCTATCCCAGTAAAGCAGGTCCGCATCCAGGCCCTCTGTTACTTTTCCTGTTCATCCAGTTGCCACCCAGTTGGGCAACCCCTCCTCTGCAAAGCCTTCCATCCCAGCCTAGGTCTCTTCCTCCTGTGACTCTGTGAAGACTAGACTCACTTGGTATTTAGCCTGTGCTTCCTGTTTCTTCTCTTAGGTATCTTTTCTTTTTTATTTCTTTCAGGTTTGAGCCTATTCTTAGCCATCCTCCAATAAATTCTTTCTTTGAAAGGAAGGACTGTGTCTTATACTTAAGGTGACATAGATCTTTCATCTAAACCCAGATGCTTCCAAGAGTGGTATAAGCGTTGCCGACGCCTGCTCATATTTTCTTGACACCCGCTGTTCTTACACATGCTGACATTTTCTGACTGCAAGCCTGAGGCCTTTCTCTGTTCACTGGAGCAGGCGGGAAAGGCCAGAGTTTACCTACAACCCAGGAGCAGCCCACAGCCAGTGATGGACAGGACTTGGCGTGTGTGGAGACCCAGCTTCCTCCGTTGGGACGGCTCTCCTTTACAAGGTCACCCAGAGGCCCCTAGCGGGGCTCCCCGAAGTGGTAATCTGCTCGTTAATAGACCCTGGATTGACTTCTTCCCTTCCTGTGTCATTTCCCCACCCCCCTACCTTCACCGCCCAAATCAACTATTTGCATTCAAATCTTTGTCTCAGGGAAACTCTGGGCCATTAGTGAGGTATGGTGACCCTACTTAAAGGCTTCTTGGTCTGGCACTGCCTAGCCCTCACTCACATTTTGTCAAATGAGTGTATGAATGGGCAAAAAAATGTTACACTGTACCCCAGGAAGGACACATGAACCAGTTTCTCACGGCACAGAAAAGATTACACATTTCTCCTGTCCATTCTTGCTTCCCCTCTGCTATATAAATATTTCATAGCTTCTCCCCTCTCCTCCAGATGCTAACATCTCCATCCCCATCCTCACACTCAGCTGATGACCTTGCTTCTTATTTTACTGTGAACACAGAAATCATGGGAAGAGGAGCTTTCACGTGTTCCTATTGTATCCACCTGCCCACCTGCATCCGTGCTTCAGCTCTCCTCCTGCCCTCCTGTTACTGCAGATGAACTGTCCACATTGCTAAGGCCCACCCTCCACTGGGTCCCTGACCTGGGGTCCCTGCACCTCCTGCCGCCTCTGTTTCTCACCCCTCCTCTTGGCCCTCCCTCATTTGTTGCCACTTGGGAAGGTCTTTCTCAGTTAAAATTCCATCCCTCTTAATCCTCATCCCCTACCCTCTACCTGACGTTTCTCCATAGAGCTTCTGACCGCCTGGCAACCTGTACATCTTGCTTCTCTTTATTGTCTGCCCTCTCCCCCTTAAATGTATACTCTGTGTGGGCAGAAATCTTTAGTTTGTTTATTACATTAAAAAAAGTTCATGGAAAGAAGAAAGGTGGAAAGGCTGGCAGTTGTTTGAAGTGAGAGAATTAAAAATACTTTAGAATGTAAGACCAGAAACGGACCTTAGAAATTAATCTAGTCCAAGTCTCTTGTTTTATATATGGGGAAATAGAGGCCCAGAGGCCCCCTGGCAGTTAGATGAAGAGCTGGGATTGGAAGCTCCCAGTCTCAGAGCCCCAGTTTGGGGTTCATTCCACAGCTAATCGTCCCAGACCTCCTGGAGTTCTAATCTCTAGTTCTGTGATCCTTGGGGGTTAGCTTACCCTCGGTGCCACTGGCCATTAGTCACTGTTTCTCTAATGTGGCATTAGCTCCCCCAGAGACCAGAAGCCCTCAGGATCATGAATTGGGGCTTCTTCCTCTGAAACTCCCAGTGCATAACCCAGTGCTTTAAGTGACGTGAGTGGGAGACCCTGGGGAGGCACCCTGCCCACCACTAAGCCCATGACTGTAATGAGAGCTGTTGTTACTGAGCATCCTCCAAGTGCCCTAGGGGCTTACAGTACATGAATACATTAATCTTAGAAAGTGCCTGGAAAGGTAGGCACTGTTTGCCCATTTTATGGATGAGGACACTGAGGCTCAGAGATTTGGGCAAACTGCCTCAAGCTAGAAAGTGTTGGTGCCAGAATTCATTCCCACTACATTATGGATGGAGAGCCATTCGGTGGAAGAGTGGAGGAAAGAAGGCAGATTAGAAAACTCACACTTGGCCATGTGCTTTTCCCTGATGCCTGTATGTCCCCCAGGAAGAGACAAAGCTGTCCTTTAAACAGGGTGAGCTCAAGAGCTCAATGACTGAGCTGGAGTCTTTCCTGAGACAGTTTGGATCAGGCAAAGGAGGGAGAAGGAGGGTGCTAGGTATTAGAACAAGGCAGGGGGCCCAGAAGGTGGTGCAGGGGTGGGGGGGATGGGAGAGCAGGACCACCAAAAGCAAATTCTGCCCAGTTCACAATTTAGCTGATGGCACAGGATAAGGAGTCAACAAATATTGATTGACTGGTTGGTTGATTCCCTCTGACACATCCTACTTTAGCCTCAGAAACAGAACCCAAGGTGCCGGACTCTGTGGATTTAGGATTTTAGTGATAAAAATTTTCAAGCTGGAACCAAATATAGATCCACACTGAGCTGAGCACGTTGCTTTGCAAGTAAATTGCACAGTCCTTGTAGCCACAACAAGCTTTGAGAAGTAAAGGCTGGGTTGATTTCCTGGCTGTGAATCTCACAATGCCTTTCATTGGAGGTGTTGATTGATATGCTAAGATTCTAAAGTGAGCATCACACCTGCCTCTTCAGGACAAGATAAATAGTATTTAACAACTTTATGGGCAACTCTGTGGAGGGAGGGCCTAGCCTGCCTTGGTGGCTGGCAGGCCTGTGTGAGACCTGTGCTTCTACCACCCGGCAGATGGGAGGAGCAGAGGATGGACGAGATCTAGTCCAAAACTGTGGCTTCACTGAAGGGGAAACAGCCTCAGGGCGGGGCAGATCAGCCAGGGAAAGGGATCTGGTTAGAGGCTACCAGAAATACACCTGGGCCTTTTCATGTCTGTCCCTGGACCTTGTGCCATGGCATTTTGGGCAAAATGGATGTATACGTGTCGTGTCTAGATACCTAAACACTCAACACCAAGGCCACAGTCTGGACACGCTATGTTATTATTAAAGAAAGGACCACCTGGGCAAAGGCTTTAGCTAGAAGTACACCTAGAAAAGGTTTCCATTTCCCTGAGCTGGAAGAACTTAAAATGAGTACATGAACCAAGTCTCAGGAAACTGCAGCTCCTGGGACTTGTACTGGGAAGAAAGCTGCTAGTACAGCCATTTTGGAACAAGACAACTACAATATCGCCTGGAAGAAAAGGAATATATAACAAGAGCAGACAAAAAAATAGTCCCTGAAAGTGTGAGATTGCTGAGTTTCTCCCTGAGGTGCTGCCTTAGTTCAGGTCTTCATCGTTTCTCTCCCAGACTCTTAGAATTGCCTCTTCAAATGATTTTTTAAAATGATGAAAATATTTTAAACTACAAGAAAATACAGAGAAAAACGAAACATGTGTTTACTACCACAATTTAACATATATGTACATATACATATACATTATATACCTGTATACATTATATGCATATAATACATACCACAGACTGGGTGGCTTAAATAGTAAAAATTTATTTCCTTGCAGTTCTGGAGGCTAGAAGTCTAAGATTAAGGTGTCGGCAACGTTGGGTTTTTCTGAGGCCTCTCCCCTTGGCTTTCAGCTGCCATCTCCTCCCTGTGTCTTCACATGGCCTTCCCTCTGTGCCTGTCTGTGTCCTTACCTCCTCTCTTATAAGGACACCAGTCACAGTGGATAAGGGCCCACCCTCCTGATGTCACTGTAACTTAATTGCCTCTTTAAAGACCCCATCTCCAAATACAGCTACATTCTGAGGTACTGGAGGGTTAGGGCTTCAGTTACAGACCTTGGAGTGTGGGACGCAGTTCATCCCAAACAGCTGTTATTATTATTATTTCTTTTATAAACAATTCTGTAATAAACAACTTTGTATACGTCTCTGTGAACCCATGGGGGAGTTTCTTTGGGGCCAATATTGGAAAGTGGAGTCCTGGATGCAAAGGTGTACACACCGCAAGTTTATTAGATATTGAAAAACTGCTTTCCAAAGCAGGCCTATAGTATATTGTGTATGCTTGGTATTGTCAGACTCTTAGCAATCTGATAATTGTGAAAAGACAGCACATTGTGGTCTTAATTTTAATTTCCTTGATTGTTAATGAAGTTTACGTATATTTAGGGGCCACTCATGTTTTCCAATCTACAACTTGCTTGTTCATATCCTTGGCTATTTTCCTATTCTGTTTTTATCTTACTGATCTGCAGGAAATTGATACCTATTCTAGATGCCACTCTTCAGTTAACCATAAGTTATCTCTTATTGGGTCTCCTGGCTTCCACCGTCTCCATTTGTCAATTCCTCTTCAAGAATTTTTACCCTCCTTCCAGTGACCACAGGATAAAGTTCAGACTTGGTAGAGCATTCCAGGCCCTCACGATCTAGCTGGAACCGAACTTTCCAGCCTCACTCCCTCACCACTCTCTCTAGATTCCCACCACTCAGGACCTTTGTGTGCTGTTCCTGCTGCCTGGAATGGCTGGCTTCTCCTTTGCTGACTGCAGAAATCACATCCTTTCAAATCCAGCTCTGATGTCAACTCATGGGTAAGACCCCAAAGTCCCTGGGCAGAGACACAGGACAGCTTCTGCATACCATCACCATGGCACCTGCCACCTGCTGCTAAGGTTGGTGGTTGAGTTCCATTTCCTTGGCCAGAGCGTGAGCCCCACCAAAAGCAAGCAATTTTCCCCCCTTTATTCATCTTCATGTTTTCCATATTAGTACATGGTAAGTGCTTGACGTTGGTTGAATTTTATTTTTTAAATCCTGAGATGTTATTTATTTATTTTAAAAATATTTATTTATTTATTTGGTGTGCCAGGACTTAGTTGCGGCAGGCAGGCTCCTTAGTTGTGGCATGAGAACTCTCATTTGCGGCATGCATGTGGGATCCAGTTCCCTGACCAGGGATCGAACCCCGGCCCCCTGCATTGGGAGTGCTGAGTCTTAGGACACTGAGAGGTGGTTCTAGAAAAGCTACAGCAATGTTAAGACAGGGTAATGAAAATGTAGTGTCTAGAAGGAAACAATAGTTCTATTCTTCTCTCATCAAATCATCATTGGACCGTTGAGTTCCAAGCATTATACTTTAAGGGGGGGGCTGTGGTGGGACACAGACAAACTAGGGTACCTTCCAGAGGGAGGGCAGCCAGGAGAGTAAGGAAGTGAGAGTCCACGTCATCTGAGGCAGGATGGACAGAGTCAGGGCTATTTATCCTGGAGGCTAGAGGAAACAGAGCAGGTGTTAACTTCTCTTCAAATACCATGTGCAAAGGGGCTGCCTTTTGGAACAGGGAATTGAAATGTCCTGTATCATCGAAAGAGATACAACCAAGAGTGATGGAAGAAATTTACAAAGAGATAGATTTCTGCCAAATTAAGAAATATTAAGCACCTGGAGCATTAGAAGATGGTTTGGCTGCTTCGAGGAGTGAGGGCTGCTCTGTCGGGGGAAGCATTTATGCAGTGGCTGGGTGGTAAGGCATAATGTTCAGGGGGCTTGGGGATCAAATGGCGATTAGGTCTGGATTAAAGGCCCCTTAAGGTCTTTTCCAAGCTGAAATTTCCCAAGTCCACGACTTCGAGTCAGATAGATATAAATGGGAGACCAAAGTCTCAAAGCATCTTTGAGTCTTGTTAAATGAAAGTTACTCTTTGATAGGCAGGACCTCTGGCCGATAGTCTTTCACTGCCCACTGCCCCACCCAAGTCCTGACACTGTCTTAAGCAACTCCATAGCTCTATAGATGTCAGACAATACAGACAATATGCTGTCTGTGCTTCCCGCCTCCACTCTCTTGGGTAGCTACTCATGTGGCCAGACCCTAGACCAGTGGGTCTCAGGCTTTAATGTACACTAGAGCAATCTGGATAGCTTGATAAAAGCACAAATTCCTGGGCTGTAGGAGTGGAGCACAGGATTTAGGCTTAAGCCACCCAGCGCACTGCATTCCCATGGCCCTCATGATGGGTCTAGGGATCGGCATGTGAGCAAATCAGAGCTGATGAGATCCCATGAGACGCTTTAGGGTAGATGGTGATACTCTTTTCCTTTGGCTGAGACATCACTAGGTCTGAGGCTGCCACCATGGCCGTCTTGTCACCAGGAGGAGAGTAGAAGCAAAGCCAGGATGTGGGAAGATGGAGTCGAGATTGGGGAGAACTGGTTCTAATGACACAATTGGAGCTCTGAATCCAAATATCCCTGAAGCCAGACTATCCCTGGGTTTTGTGGTTATCTGAGTGAATTAATTCTGTCTTCTGTTTAAGACATTTGAATTGGGTTTTCTGCCACCTGTAAGTTCTTAAATGACACAGACTCAAACACCATTCTTTGTGCACAGATTTGATTGGGTTGGGCTGGCGGGAGAAGCGTGCTTAGTTGTCAGCCTTGTGTCTTTGCAAAGCTGCAGGCTGCTGTGCGGGCCCCAGTGGATTAGCCTCTATTATGGATTGAGGATCCATTAGGCGCCAAGCATTCTGCCAGGTGCCATAAGTGATAAACAGAAATAGAAGACTTGATCCTTCCCCTCAAAGAGTTTATGCTCTACTAGGTGCAAGACAAACGTGAGGCAGCTGTCAGGAGTGATGTGGGGTTAGGGTCTTGGCGGGAGTCACTGTGGACTGGGTTGGTCAAGGAAAACTTCATGGACAAGAGGGCTTGTGTCATGCACTTAAAGAGTGTATGAGTGAGAAAGAAAGGAAGGAGGCTTTATTAAAAGCTGGAACACCATCTCCAAGCACCTTATGTAAACTATGAGCAGTATATGGGCCATAGAATAGAAATAAGGAGTGAAATACAATTCCATATAATAATATCACATAGTATGCTTTGGATGATATAATTAAACAAGCACGTGTATCCGGGAAGTAAGAGTAAATAACCTAAGGGCCTAGGAAGTAGAGACATTTTGGGTTACTAATATACTAACCCTTTGTGACTGACAGTGGCTTAAAATGTTTAATTGGATAAATCACATTTTTTTTTAAACGTTTCCAGTGTCTCCAGCCCACATTTTCTTTCTTTTTTTTTTTTTTTAATTAATTAATTAATTAATTTTTATTTTTGGCTGTGTTGGGTCTTCGTTTCTGTGCGAGGGCTTTCTCCAGTTGCGGCAAGTGGGGGCCACCCCTCATCGCGGTGCACGGGCCTCCCACTATCGCGGCCTCTCTTGTTGCGGAGCACAGGCTCCAGACGCGCAGGCTCAGTACTTGCGGCTCACAGGTCCAATCGCTCCGCGGCATGTGGGATCTTCCCAGACCAGGGCTCGAACCCGTGTCCCCTGCATTGGCAGGCAGACTCTCAACCACTGCGCCACCAGGGAAGCCCCAAATCACATGTTTTGAAAGTTGCCAGGTTGTGTGTGTTTCTGCAGCTTTGCAGGTTAATTGCTGTGTTAATTCTGGAACAGGGTTTGCCTCCTCTAAAACTGATGGTAGATTTAATCTTCATAGCCTCTCCCTTTCTTTCCTAGGAAAGCTGGGGTAGAGCCAACCCTGAACCGTACTCTGTGCTCATTCTTGTTTTTAGAGTGAGGTTTACAAAAGTCCCATCCACTGGGCTTGCTCTCCTGCCTCCTAAACTGGGAGGATCTCACTTCCTACCAGCACTGAGAACCCTGGGACAGTACCTAAAGTCCTTTCCAGTTCTTCATGAGGTGACTTGGAATCTTGGTGCTTGCTAGTTCCATACTCATTCCCTGTATAATACCAACAGACCTTGTTTTGTTTTACTTGTTTCTGCTCTATCTATACAGCTAATTCCTTGGAGAAAAGGGCCATATTTTTTTGCCACACTAATGTCCATCACCCTCTCCCACTCTAGAACCTCACCCAGTGCTTTGTACATAGCTGGCACTCAATATGAAGTTTGCTGGGAGTTCCCTGGTGGCCTGGTGGTTAGGATTCTGGATTTTCATTGCCGTGGCCCGGGGTTCAATCCCTGGTCGGAAAACTGAGATCCCACAAGCTGTGCAGCCAATTAAAAAAAAAAAAAAAAAAGAAGTTTGCAAAAGCAGAGGATGTGTACATTTAATTCTGCCATTAGTGTTTGGAAATTCATCTTACTCCTGATTGATGAGAATTACACCAGGAGTCGGGATCATAGTGGAACAGGTCCTTACCCTCCCCCCGTGTTACCTTTCCATCTGCAGGTGTGCACCTGGGAGCCCCTACTTCCCTGAGAGCTCCCTCTTCCATCACTGACCCCCAGGCTTGAGTTTCATTTGTCACTGCTCCTTGAATGTGCCCCAGCAAGTCCTTTTACCCTGGGTCATCATCTTGCTCTTCAGAGTGGAGTTCCTCCACGACCATGTCATGAGGCTACAAGACCCCATCGCCATCAGCGATGACCTAAGGAGGGGCACAGGGTTGCCCGGGATAGACATCTACCTCTCATCTCAGAAAATAAATGCAAATCCATTAAAAGGGTGTCTTGTGGTGGTTCTCCCTGGCAAATGACCATCCCTACAGCAGCCTATCTCTGATGCCAGAATTTTCATCTTTTGGAATTAAAGCACTGTTTCATGTTAACCTAAAGACTCTTTCCACCCATCACATTAAACTATGATCACATATTATTATCTAAGTGTGAGTTTCTATGGGCTTTCAAGTGTGCAGATGACAAGAGGGGAGAGGGGGTGCCGAGGAAGGGAGACTGACTAATCAGGACACGCTGATGGGGTGGAATGGTCCTAAGAATCAGGGTGCCTGGAGGTCACAGGCAGGAAGAATGTGAAGGAGTGGTCTTCAGGTCAGCCTCGAGTTTGCAGTGAGGGGAATAACAGAGCCATGGAACCTGGATCAACAAACCTCTTTCCTACCTTCGTTTACTTACTCAACACACATTCACCAAGCGGGTAAGAGCATGAATCATTTTACAGCCAAACTGTGGCAATTTTTAGGGTGAAAGAGGTCACTATTAATATGTATACTGGGATAATGGGCAAACCTAGATGTACAATCACCTTAGTGACACCTGCGAGACTTCATGCAGGACAGACATAATTACCTGCCTCACAGAGACACCTGTAAATGAGATGGGAAACAATGACATGGTGATAAGACCAATAGGAACAGAGAATATCTTTTTTATGTACCAGGCAACTCTGCTAAGTGACTCATTTAATCCTTCCTGTGGTTACTGATCTTATACCCATTACACAGATGTGGAAACTTGCCAACACCCCATGGCTGGGCAGAAATGGAGCCAGAATCCCAAGGCCGGCAAGCCGGCTCCTAAGCCAGGCTCTTCTGCACCAAGAGAAGAAAAGACACAGAACAGAGAGGGGGGTTCCAAGGAGGGAGGCAAACTTCCATCTGGGGAAACCAGCTTGGGTATCCTGGCAAAGGTAACATTTAGTCTGTTCTGTGAAGGAGCTGAAAGAAGAAGAAAGGTGGAAAAAATGGTGGAATTAGAGGCATAGAAGCAGAAAAAGAACGGGCATGTTTGTAAACAGAAAGAATTAGGTTTCGGCCAGGTCATTTTGGAATTAATAATAGTTAACAATTATTGAGGCTTACTAAGGATTGTGTCTTCTGATCACCATACCAACCTTGTGACGATGCAACTATTTTTATTCTCATTTTACAGATGAGGAGACTGAGGCTGAGAGAGGTTAAATAATTAGCTGCAGGTCAATCAGCTGCTAAGAAGTGCATTCTGGCAGTCTGACTCTGGAGGGTACCCTCTCAATCCTTGTACTACACTACCTTCTCGTGTACTACAACCACTTCTCGTGGGTGACACGCCTGAAAGGGAGATTCTAACTAGGCTGAGAGGACTTAATTTATCGTGGACACGGCATAAGGAAGTAGAGGAGGAAAGGGTGAAGGACCATGCCTTTGACACTCTGTGCCGGGTGAGAAGAATCAGGGAAGCTCATTTTCATGGGGCGGTGTTGGTTTTTAATTTGTTGGAGGAGGGAGTGTTGGTCGCGGGTGTCCTGCTTCGAATCTCACTCATGAACTCTAGCAATTTCTCATGAAGCCTAGTGTATGGCTTCAGTTTCCCTTTATATAAACCAATGAGATTCTCTGAGCAAGGGATTCGGGACACTAGAATATGAAGTAACTTAGTTGGCTCTGTCAAGAGGGTCAGGAAGTGAAATGAGTGTGCATAATTATGGTCTTTGAAGTGGCTGGGCTTTGGCTGTCACCCACTTCTATTGAAAATTCCAGTTCCCTCAAAGTTCTTTGAAGAGAAGCTAGAAAAGGGAAAGGGGGACAATGTCCTTGATGTCTTTTGAATCAGATGGGAAGGACTTCCTTCTTGAGGCTGCAAAGTGACGTTCTCCAGCCAGGCTGAGAAGGTCAGGGGTCAGTTCACAGACAAGTCAGGAATGAAGAGGCTCGCTGCCAGGCTGCTCTCGTGGGAGTGTATTCCGATTTCAGCAAATGCCAGCTCCCTTGCGGCTGGTGCTGCTCCCAAAAACCTGGATGGGTCTTCCCATGCCTGGAGGGTAGACCATGTTGGCAAAACCTGGATGGGTCTTCCCATGCCTGGAGGGTAGACCATGTTGGCAAAACCTGGATGGGTCTTCCTATGCCTGGAGGGCTAGACTATGTTGGCTTGACTTTTGCTGCCACTTGCCTTGGGCACCATGCCTATGGGACGGGACTGTGCTAACCTGGCCCCGTGATCAGGGTTCCCAGAAGGCTTAGCAACATCTCAGCTCTAATAGCACTTGATTATAAGCTATTATATTTTTTTCTGTAGAAATCAATTCTTGGATTAAAAATCCTACCTATTCACTAACATTTGTGATATAGCTGTGAGCGAGAGTTAGAGAAACACAAATACCCATCTAAGTGCAACTGATAGTTTTCCAGACATTATCAATTACTGCTCAGTTGTTCTCTGGTTTTCCATTCTGCTTTAAAAGAAACTTTATCCACTTATTTATCTATTCAACAATTAGTTAGTAAATGCCTCCTGTGTAAGGGACTAAGCTTGCTGGTGGAGTCGATGTTGAAAAGACAGAAACCGTCCTGCCCTCATGGAGCTTGTAGTCAGAGGGGGGAGTGAGGCCTGAAGTAGACAATGACACAGGCAACAAATAAAAATCACGAGAAAGTCTATGAGGACAAGTGAGGTGTTTAAGGCATCCAAATCTTCCAGCTTGCGTGCACGGTCTGAGTAAATATGTTCACCTACGTTTTTTCTCTATAAAACTTCAGGTTTTATACCATTGTATCTGTGAGGCCATTTCTAGTGCGATTATAACTCTCAGCGGTTGCAGCAAATCTTCTCACTGGGTTGACTTATTTACCCCGAATGTATGATAAATTCCAGTCTGATTCCTGGAGCATTTCAAGAGATGTTTTGTGATGAAGCCAGAGAGAGCAAGCTAAGGAACCCTTTTTACTCACCCTGCTGCTGAAGCAGCTGTGAGTGGCCGAAACGAGCCCACCAGCTGCTGACACCCCCTCTCACAGGGGCACCAGCGGCGGTGCACTCAGTTAAGGCGGGCTTGTCTGCCTGCAGCTTCCCTATAAATTGGACTTAATTAGGGAGGGATAAAGGTTTTCTTCCCCTTGATATTGAAAGGATGACACATGAGGTAGTGTGTGGCATTTCTCTCCCCACTCGGGAACATCAAGGTCCCAGGTCATGGCTCCATCACTGCCCTCCCATCCCAGGTTCTGAGCCAATCCAAGAGAACTCAAGGGCAGGGTTAGCTAGACTCCTGCTGCTTCAGAATTTTATAATTTCCAACTCCTCTACCATAAGTCTTGTTGGCTTCCATGATATGGGCTCTAAATAAAGACTCAACAGGAAAGAAGGGAGCAAGTCACGAATTCACCACCACTTTGAACTGGGACATGAAATATTAGAATCATGGCTTTTCCTTATCCTTTTCAGCTGCCATTGCTTTTTGTAGAAATGGAGAAATGGAAGGAGGCACGCTATGTGTCACTGAATCTGACTGGTCTACCAAATTCTGGCAGCCTGGTCCAGAGGCGGCTTCTAGGAACCACCGTTTCCCCTCCTGCATCCTGCAGGTGAATGGTTCATGCACTTGATCAGAATCTCCGAGTTCCTGCCCCACACCGGGCACTGTCTCTGGTGCTCAAGACGCAGAGAGGAAAAGGGCCCTGTCTCTGCTCTCAGGCTGCTCGCAGTGTAGCAAAGACTACACGGATGTGTTTAGAGTCTCTCTGTGGATGCTGAAGTGTGGAGATCGGGATGGGGAAGGCGGAGCAGGTGCAGCCTTCCTCCACTGCAGAGGAAGTTCTCGTGGAAGCTTCTCAGAGTTTCTGCAGGTGAAAACTGAGGATGAACTACGGTACTGGGTGAGTGCAGAACACTATGGAGGACTGGTGAGCTGGCCACATGCTCTGCTGCTAGGTGAGCACAGGCACCAAGAGGGACCATCCTGTGGGTCAGGCACACCCAGGGTGGGAGACAACCAGATGCAGGCCAAACCGCTCCAGGGTCTGTGTGGTCAGGCCCCCGGCCCATGGTGGAAATATCACCAGGAGGCCCTGGGAAAGGGTGTTGGGGACCCAGGTGAGGAGCTTGCAGGAGGCTGGGCGGATTCTGGAGGGCACCTTCACGTGGAAGTTTGTTGTCTGGTGATCTGGGTGATACAGCTTCCTCTGAGCTTCAGATAAGAAGCCAGCCTCGCCAGCACCTTGATTTTGGCTCTGTGAGACCCTAAGCAGAGAACCCAGCCAAGTCGTCAGAATTTTGACCTACAGAAACTGTGAGATAATGAATGGGTGCTGTTTTAAGCCTCTACATTTGTGGTCATTTGCAGCATAGAAAATGAACACGGGGGTCAGAACAGCACAGAAGCAGGAAAGCTGTCTGGCATGGTGCGCTTCTCACACAGGACAACATACCTCTTGGATTTCTCCCTTGTTTCCACTATAAGGACAGAGGCTGAGGCCAAACCAGAAGCCGGAAAGGAATGATTCAGCCTCACCTGTGCTGAGATCACGGCTGCAAGCTCCTGGCATGTGGGGAGGGGGGCCTGGGGGGCAGGAATGTTTTGTTTCCAGAGTAGTTTGTGACTGTGAGTTTCCAAACAGAGGGAAAGCCGGGCCCCCATGTGGGTCTGTGAGGGGTCAGCGGTCTCCCCCTTATCAGAGATCTCCTCCTGAGCTGGACTCCGATCTGATGCCCACAGGTAATCTGGTCCCTACAATGGAAGCCTTCAGGTCTTGACAAGATGTCCAAGGCCAGTTGTGGCTAAACGTTATCTCTTCCCCAATACAAGGTATACTCCGGGGATTATGTCACCTTTTAAGATGTATCACTCTGGATTAAGCTCAGGCATTATCAGTCTTTAAGAATTCACTGTTAAACACACGGAGCTAATTTTCTGTTATTATCTCCTACAAAGGAAGTGGCTTATCAGCTTCTCAGTTCCTTTCCAGCTCCAGAATGGGAAATGAAGAAGAAAGTTTTAAGAGGAGACTGTGGAGACATGAGCACAGAAGCCCAGGACTGGGGGGACCCTGAAGGTCGTGTGGTTCAGCCTTCCATTTGTGGCCAGCCTCTGGGTGGTGTGGTAGTTCCAAGCTCTCCTGGAATGATTCCAGAGACAGCAGATTCACTACCTATCAATAGAAGCAACCCATCCTCGAGACTCAAATGGACATGTCCTCCTGATGAGGAGTTGATATCTTTCCCTGTAGCTTCTATACTTGGTACAACACTGCCCCTTGGGACCTCACAGACTCTCGTCCTTCACATTCATTCACTCAGCACACTTTTACTGAATGCCTGTTGTGGGCTGGGTAAGGAGCAGACTTTTGGGAGAGTAATAAGACTCAGGCACAGCACCAGCAGCAAAGATGGAGCCCCAGTGCTTGAGGAGGGCATTCAGCCCCTCTCCAAATCCCTCTTCTCTGATGGGACAACCCTGAGCCTCTCAGCGTCTTCATTGGACATTTTTGGAAGTCCCTTCGAAGAGGGACTCATCATGGTTGTTCTTTTCCAGATCTGCCCAGTAAGAAGCTCTCCCTTCCTCTTTCTACCCCCAGGGCTCCTAGAACTGAAAGTGATCCTCCAAGGGGCTCTGCCCAGCACAGAGCAGAATGGGCTTATGCTAGATGCTCTGCTGGTGTCCACCCAGCCAAGACCATAGGAACACCACAGGCAGCCACGAAATCCTTGCTGTGCCTCAGTTTCCTCCTCTATAAAATGGGAATAATAATTGTTCCTACCTCACAGGGATGCTTTAAGGTAGGATGAGTTAACCCATGTAAAGTGCACAACACAGCGCCTGGCACACAGTAAATGCTCCATCAATGCCATCATCAGCATGCCCACCATCACCATCACCATCAATCACCATCACCATCATCATCCTACTAGCCATGCCCTTGGAGCCGATGGAAAATGAAACCCTTCTATTTTCCCTTGGTGTCTACATTTTTCTTCCCTGGCTCCCATCTGGTCTGTTGGGATAATAGAAACAGCTACCCTTTATCGAACACTGTGCATGTGTTACCCGTCATCCTCTTGCATCTGTACAGAAGCCTTGGGAGGTAGGTATTATTATCCCCATTTTACAGCCTAGACAATTGGGTCTTTGAGAGATATAAGTGGCCCAGGGCTACAGAGCTGCTGAATACCAGAGCCTAGGATGCAAACCCAGATCTAAATGTTTCTGTGCTATTTACTATCTGCTGGAGGCCAGAGTCAGTGCCTGTCACCAACGCACGTTCCCTGTCACCAGTTGTAAGTCACCCACAAACAGTGGGCTCCGAGGGTCCCTTTCATCCTTGTCCAGGTTGCTGCCTAAAGTTTTGAAGTCCCCCAGGGCTCCAGATCCAACCTGGTAAGGACAAGTCTGACCAGGCTGGGTAGAGAGGGCTTGGGGAGTGGGGATCGTTGAGTGACAGAAGCCACAGATGAGGGGAGGAGAGGAAGTCAGGACTGGGAGGGACTCTGAAGCCAGACTATCTGGAATCAGGACCACCACCCACTGGCTCTGTGACCTCTGGGTCTCAGTTGCTTTCGCTGTAAAATGTAGAATCAAATAATGGAACCTACTTTATTGGCTGGTTGTGAAGATTAAGTGATAAATATTATAAAGTTTTTGCTGCAGAGCTCAATCTATGTTAACCATTACTACTGCTACCACTACTACTACTACTACTGCTACTACTATAGTTTCCCAAGCATGGTCAGTGACTGCTTTTCCTTCATCAAAGGCAGAGCTAAGGCACAGACTGGCAGCCGAGGGAGAGCGGGGGCTGGGAGCAGAACCCCCGCATTCGCCTTCTCCTTCCCTGCTCTCACCCACTCAGAGTCAGGCCCCAGCTCCCATCCCTGCTTCTCCAAGCCCTGGTCAGGCACGCACACCTCAGAAATGCCACATGCGTTGCCAAGAAACCACCTTCCCCGTCTATTTTAAAACCTTGTCAAGCTTTCTGTTTAATGTTTTAAAAGGCTATGTTCTAAAGAGGGACGTGGTTAAGTAAGTTATGGCACATCAACCTGATGGGATATTAAGCAGCCATTAAAGTCATAATTATGAGGATTGTGTAGCAAAATGGAAAATGCTTATAGATTAATATGAAATGGGAAAACAGGATAACAAATTGGATCACACAGTGATTGCAACTAATCAAAACTACATCCCTATGAACAGACACAGGAAAATAGTAGCATCCCTTGTCCTTCTTTTATTGCTGTTTTCCCTTCCTTTCTCCTTCCCTCCCTCCCTCGCTCCTTCCTTCCTTTCTTCCTTATCTTTCCCTTCCTTTCATTCAACAGTAGTTTACAGGCTTCCCTGGTGGCACAGTGGTTGAGAATCTGCCTGCCAATGCGGGGGACACGGGTTCGAGCCCTGGTCTGGGAAGATCCCACATGCCGCGGAGCAACTGGGCCCGTGAGCCACAATTACTGAGCCTGAGCGTCTGGAGCCTGTGCTCCGCAACAAGAGAGGCCGCGATAGTGAGAGGCCCGCGCACCGCGATGAAGAGTGGCCCCCGCTTGCCGCAACTAGAGAAAACCCTCGCACAGAAACGATGATGCAACACAGCCATAAATAATAAATAAGGAAATAAATACAGTGTAAGGGCTATGTAAATAGTTGTAACACACGGAAAATTCAAGTTAAAAAAACAAACAAACAAACAGTAGTTTACTGAGCTCCTACACTGTGCAGACACTCACAATTTAGAGAGGTGAAGAGACAGTTTCTGCCCTCAAGAAGTCTAACCAGAGACATGAATCTGAAAACAAATAATCTCCACAGGTCAGAATATAAATAATTCAATATGACAAGGAAAGTAATTAACTCTGCTGAGGGGAATCAACAAAGCTTCCCGAATTGGTAACCCACTGGTTGAATTAGAAAGCATTCAGCTGGAGGGGAAGAGGGCTCCAGGCGGAGGGACCAGCATGTACAAAGACGAGGAGATGTTGGAGAATGGGTTTCACACCTCTTTGGACCTGTGGTCCACTGGCTCCTGGGCTCCGTGTCCAACAGGGAAGTGAAGGGATTGTACTTCCACCTGACATTACTCTCATGGGTCGGGGTGCCTCAGCCCCATAACTGTGTTTAGGATCCCATCATAACCCTGGCATTCAGGAATTTATCAAAATCATGTGAATCCACCTGATAGTTTCATAAGCTCTGTGGATGTCAGCATGGGGGGAAGCTACACAGAGCTCCTAGCCCCTCTGATCTTCTCCGTCACCCAGGAAGCTAGTTGGAAATAGAAGTTTGCCTCCGTTCAGAGTGTTTGGGTGTTATAGATCAGTTTCATCAGTCTCATTTAGGGAGCGAGGAAATTGTAGCCCAGGGAGGAGAAATCAGTGATTTATCAGTCACCTAGCAATTTACTGGCTTGAATTCGGTTCTTCTGGCTCCAAAGCCAGTGCTCTTTATTTCACCCATGTTGCCCTTCCTGCGGAGAACAGCCTAACCTTTTCCCTCCCATGAACCAGCACTTCCCTGCTGGCTCTATTCTTACCTCTCCTCAACTTCAAGGTCATGCAGCCCTTTCCCAACACTGTAAGGTGTTGTAGACAAGCCCTCCTCCTTACTCACAACCTTCGTGCTTCCATCCTCCCCAACTTCACCCTTGTAGGCAGTCCAGTGCCTGATCCCTTCCATCTGCTCTGGGGAACCACTTCTGGGTCTCAAGGTCATGTGTCTTGTCCCTCCTCTGCCTCCAGCTCCCTGCTCCCTTGAGAAACCAGATCTAAGTAAGGCATTCGGGCTAGAGTAAGGAAAAGTGGCAAACTGGGAAAAGCCTCCAGGGTTCCCATCCTCCTTCCGTGAACCAGCTCAGAAGTTACCAAGAGAAGATCTTCCTGAATCTGCATCTCAACCTCTTCATCTGGCAATGATGGGGCACTTCCTAGTGTTTGAACGCAAGGACCTCGAGTCTCACCAGGACTGGAAGTCCTGTGATTACATTTCTGAGAGTCTGCACGTGGAGTGATGAGGACCAGCTTCTGCAGATGACCCTGGCTTCTTCAGTGTTGACCCACATGCTTGGGGCGGGGGGGTGTCACACAGCAGGGACCTGGGGGCATGATGTAGGCCAGCACTCAAATGTCCTGGTGGAAACTGGGCTGTGAAGCAAATGAACCAACTTGGACCACAAAGAGTCTTTGGGCTGTTTGCCACTTGTTTTTCTGTTTTTCCACCAGGAAATGTGTTCCCTTGTTTTGGCATTTATGTGGTGTCAGAATGCTATTATCTTGTCAACATTGTTCTACAGCATCAACATTATCTCTTAATTACACAATTACTGTGTTATGTACTGTAGACCTAGTAATAAAATAGTTGAAGTGTTCAAGCACAGACTGGATTTTGAAAAATATAATTTGAGTCAAACCAGCTTGTAAAAACCACTAATAAGCGTCACAGTCAAAAGAGACCTTGTGATGTTCTGTTTATTCCCCCATTGAAAGGAGGGAGAGACCGAGTTCCAGAGAGGACGAGGGGTCTACTGTTGGCCACACGGGTAGTTATTAGAGTGAGTTTGCAGACACAAGAGCCCATGAGAGACCCTAGATCACAAAGCAACTGAGCAGAGTTGGTGGCTGCAGCTGAATCCTGGTAATTCCTGGGCCACCTCATTCTTTCCATTTTCAAGAGTAGGTTACGCAACTTTTCCATGTCAGCCGGTCAACATCGAGTTTGGAAGCCAATCCCTAAAGGACAGGCTTCCTCTGAGGACCAGGGCCCACTTCTCACAGACGCTCAGTGATTGAAGGAAAGAACATGGTAAAGCCCCAGGGGCCTCCATCTCGCCTCTGTGTCAAGGAATTGTATCTCCAGGAAGCTCTTATTAAGAGGCTAATTGCCAGTTGCAGAGGCGAGGCATGAAACCGATTGTGCCATTGGCAACAATTAGTCTATTAGACAGGGAGTTAAGCCTGAGGGGACATCACATGGGACAAGCGAGGGCGGTTGAGGGAGGAGGAGAAAAAAGTTGCACAGGGTGAGGTGCCCTGGCGAAGGCAGGCTGAGTTGGAAGGTAGCTAAAGATTTTTTGGAGCTGGGAACAGCAGAAGAATAGTCCCCAAAGGGACAGGATTTACCCTTTGATGAAATTCACATTTCATCCCATCACTTCCCGTTACTTGTGTCCCAAGACTAAACCAGGCATGGCAGACACTTGGCATAATTCCCCTGCCGTGACACTGGAGGGCCTTGCAGATCCCTTTCTTTCCTCTGAGCTTGGAAGCAGCCCCAGAATTCTTCTGAAAGGAAATCTCTGTGGTCTCCATCTTATTTACCAACAGTTTTGAGCTGAACTGTATCCCCCCAAAAAGATATGTTGAAGTCCTAACCTCCAGTATCTGTGAATGTGACTTTATTTGGAAATAGGATCTCTGCAACTGTAGTTAAGTTAAGATGAGGTCATACTGGATTAAGGTGGGCCCTAAATCCAATGACTAGTGTCCTTATAAGAAGAAGGAAACGTTGACATATGAGAGGTTTGCCATGTGATGACAAGGGCAGAGTTTGGAGTGTCTACAAGCTCAGGGACACTAAGGGCTGCCAGCACCCACCAGGAATTGAAAGGAGCAAGGATGCATCCTCCGCTAAGTCTTCAGAGAGAGCGTGGCCCTGCCAACACCTTGAATTCAGGCTTCTGGGCTCCAGAACTATGAGAGAATTCACTTTTATTGTTTTAAGCCAACCAGTTTGTGGCACTTTACTATGGCAGCTCTAGGAAACAAATACACCACCTCTGGAAATCGGCTCATTCTGTCTGGGAGTTCTGTCTATTTGGCTTTCTCTCCCACTAAATGCCTCCTTGTTTGCCATCCTCGGGCCACTTCTTTTCTGTCCTCCTTCTCTAACACTCATTCGTGTCATCTCCCTGTCCCCAGCTGTCCTCTTCCTAGACTATACCTAAGACCCTCTTGCCCACCCAGGTCCAGCATAGATGGGTCTCTTCCATCACGTCTTCCACAAGTCTTTCTGAAATGTATTTGTCTTTCATCTGGACTGCTGGGGCATAGCCGCTGGAATCTCTATTTAGCTCCCATTTCGGAGGGGAATCCCAAGAAGTGGAAGGTGGGAGAATGCAGAAAAAGACTGCTCTGCTGTCAGAGTTCTGCCTGGGAGGTGATGTTGGGGAACATCATTCCTTCAAAGCAGGAAGCTGTTTCTTCAGATCCAGGCCCTGAAGCATCACAACAGTATTTTAAGAGCAGAGGTTGCCTGTCTTCTTTCCCTCAGTTCAAGGTATTTCGGAGTGAACGTATAATCAAGCACGGCTGGGTCTACCTCTGAGCCCAGTATTTCTGTTTGGCATTTTCCAGCTGGATTTGGTCAGAAGGATAGACTGCTCTCCGGTTAGGAACCACAGACTCGATGCTTGCCGACCTCAGGGTTCAGCCCGTGAAGATTTTCTCTGTGTATCCTCACGCCCAGGGGTGTGGAGAGGCTCAGGGAGATCACACACACAGACACACACACACGTCTTGTTGGCTCATCCTGCATCAGATCAGACTGTTCTGTGTTGTATCATCCAGGTGTATCGTGTACTGTGACTTTTCTCAAGCCCCTTACTGCACAAGGCGTTCTCTGCCTGGAATGTTCTCTTTCATCAAGCATAATCTTATGCCTCCCTCAAATCTCAGATCAAATGATTTCTTCTCTAGCAAACTTTCCTGGGGCTCCTCAGACTGAGCCGGTCACCCCTCTTCTGTGCCCCAGGGCGCTGGATGCCCACCTCTCTTTTGCATCTATCACACTGCAGTGCTGGGTCTTCAAAGCCTCAGGGACTGCACCGTGGCCCTTCCACAGAACCGGCACAAGGCGCAGGGTGGAGGGTAGGTCAACTTGTTGAATAAATGAATGAATGAATGCATGCATGTGTTACACCTTTCACTCCTCTGCTCAAAACTCTGCAATGATTCCCTACCCCCCTCAGAGGAAAACCCAAGGCCTTTAGAGGCCGATGGGCCCCATCACGCTTGCCCCATCAGCCCCTAAAGCTCTCACTGCCATTCTCTCTCACTGCCATTCTCTCTGGTCCAGCCACACTGGCTTCCTCACTCTTTACCATTTTCCTTCCATCCACAACAATAAAATACATTGTTTTGCACATTTTTATGAATGTCTTTTAAGTAAAGTCATAGTGTACAAATTCTTCTGCTATTCTCTTGATCAACTTTATATTCCTAAGATTCATCCATAATATATGTAGCTATAACTCATTCGTTTTCACTCTTATATAGTATTCGAGGGTATAATTACACCATATTTTTAAGGATAGTGCCCTGCTGTTGCTTCAGTTGGTTGGTTTCATTTCCTGTTCAAACGGGGCCACCATGAACATTTTGTCCAGGTCTCCTGGGGCACATGTACCTGCAGGAGGGCCATAGGTGTGCACATCATCCACACGCCTTTTCACACTCAGTGCCTTTCTATATGCTCTTCCCTGAGCTTGGCCTTTCCTCCTCACTGTCCTTCTCTTGTCTGCTAAACTCAAGGCCAACTCCTACCACATCTTCTTTCAGAATCTTCCTCCCCAAGTCTCCATGTTATTGCTTTGTCGGTGCTGCCACTGAAATGCTGCTCTGTGCTGGTCTCAGCCTATCAAGAATCCGTGTTGTGGTTGGACCGGTCCTTCTGGTTCTTATTATGATTGCAAGATGCCCTTCAGCAATAACCATCAGGAAACTTTGAAAAAATAAGGGTTTATTACTTATAGGACCTGGAAATTGCACAGCACACCTGGGGCCACACAGTGAGGTCGCAAGAAGTGGGGGCAGAGAGCACACACATGGGGCCTGAGGTTCGGCATATATTGGGGTTGAGGGTTGGGGGGCTAGGGCTTTGCAGGCTCACTCTTTATTGGTGAATTTAAAACCTAAGAGCAGAATTTAAAGCATGGGAAGAGGAAAAACAAGTGGCCCAAATGGTCAGTTATCAAAATCAACCAAGATGTAGAAAACAAACAAATGTCTCTGTGCGGGGGAGGTGGCCTGGCTCTTTTTCTAGTTGTGATGCTGCCTCTGTGTTTATTTGAGATCATCATCTTCGAAGTGGATGCCTCTTTGAAGGCAATCAAAGCTTAAGTCAGGCACTTGCATGATAGAGAAGAAAAAAAAGCTAACGTTTATACTGCAAATAGCTCTCACTCTATACATTAATTATAAGGATGCCTCTCTTAACCATCTCTGCTGGACTAAGGTAGACTTTGCTGCCCTCTGCGACACACACTAATCAGTGCCTGAGGCCCCCGAGCCCATCTGCCCGCGAGGTTACCCTCTAGTTCTGCCTATTGATTTACACACTTACCAGGAGCTGGTTGTGTTTGCTCCCAAACCCACTTAGGCTAATTCTACTTGTTACAGTAGTTACAGGAATTAATCAAGTGTGACACGAACCAATGAAATACATGTGTGAGAGGAGGGAGAGTCTATGTGGAAAGCTTCAGAAAGATATGAAGAAGCTGATGTTTGAAGGGGTTTGAATGAGCTGATGTTAATGAAATGCTGTTATCTGGTCACATCTGTGTCCACCCAAGACTGAATTCAAGGGCAGAGACCCATCTTTGTGCCTTGAGTTCCAGCCCAAGGCCTGAGACAGAGTAGGAGTCAGTGAATGTAGTTTGATCAAAAAAAAAAGAAAGAAATGTTGAGGTTTTAAAAGGGAAAACAAGGCTCCCTACAGGTGAGTCATGAAAACAAACTGCTGGAAAATTAGGTGTGGGTGAAACAACTATAGATTAGATAAAGACCTGTAAAAATCTGGAAGGATTCTGCACTTGGATTGCTTTAACAAGGGTCCTTAAATTCTTGCTCCAATTGAAAGAAAAAGAAAATGGCGAAATCTTAGTCTCTATGTGATGGATATTGTTTATACATGAAAGATGATGTGGAACTTCAGCCAGCAGACCCACACTCTGAGAAAAGGGCTTGGCTTCCGCATTGAATAAGAGGAGAATTAGTACATTCGTACGTTTTAAGATAAAAAAGGAAGTGTGTTGGTTGGTTTCAGCAGGAAAAAATTGGTATGTTCAAATGAGATACTTTGAAGAGATTTTAATAAAAGGACTGTTTATAAAACTGTGAGCAGAAATTGGGGAAACCACAAGGGAGAGGGCCACAGGTTAGGGGAACCCAGGGTTCCTCTGGACAGCAGCTGGGTTTGGGGTTAAGAGAGGGAGCTAGGGAACAATACCCTTGCTTCTAATTTCTCTCTCCCTCCAATCTCCTGCCAGTGTCTCCTATGGCCAAACCCAATAGGGAGAAAGAAGGCAAAGGAGTCCATTGGTATAGTCTATGCAGGTAAAACTCCCAGGGTGGGGAGCAGATGGGGAATGAAGGACAGTGGATCGGGGGTCAAATGGAAGATGTCCAGCATGGTATCATTTTTTAAAACATAATTCTCCACTTGACATTTTCAATTTGTTGACAAAGGGTGACTCCCAGTCCTGCCAGATTGGAGGGCTTCTACTTTATTTGTTTACATATTTATCTCCTCCACTAGATGGTGAATACCTAGAGGCAGGGGGCCTGTCTTGGGCATCTTTGGATCTTTAAGCCTGGCCCAGGGCTTGACATGTGGAAGAGGCTCAATAATTCATTGAATGAATGCTGGTGACACTGTAAGAAAAATATTTGTCAGAAAAATCAGTAATCTGCATGCTTATTCATTTATTTAACAAATGTTTATTGAGTGACTACTATGTGCCATGTACTGCTCTGAACAAAGAGGACACAATGAACAACAAGGTTACAGTCTAGGGGGGAAGGCAGTAAACAGATTCTTTCACTCATTCAACAAACATTTATTGAACTATGTGCTGGGCACTGTCCTAGGTTCTGGAAGTTAAACAATGAACAAGATAGGACTCACCCTCATTGAACTTGCATATGAATGGGCATATTCTGCCCTTATGTAGCCATCTTTAAAGCTGGAGGGAAGCAAATGGGCACTGTTTGTTTTTTTTTTTAATTTATTTTTGGCTGTGTTGGGTCTTCATTGCTGTGTACGGGCTTTCTCTAGTTGTGGCGAGCAGGGGCTACTCTTCATTGAGGTGTGCAGACCTCTCACTGCAGTGGCTTCCCTCATTGCAGAGCACGGGATCCAGGCACATGGGCCTCAGTAGTTGTGGCTCATGGGCTCAGTAGTTGTGGCTCACAGGCTCTAGAGCGCAGGCTCAGTAGTTGTGGCGCACGGACTTAGTTGCTCCGCGGCATGTGGGATCTTCCCGGACCAGGGCTCGAACCCGTGTCCCCTGCATTGGCAGGTGGATTCTTAACCACTGCGCCACCAGGGAAGCCCTGGGCACTGCTTTTTAAAAAGTAATGAGGGGCTGCCCTGGTGGCACAGTGGTTGAGAATCCGCCTGCCAATGCAGGGGACACAGTTTCGAGCACTGGTCCAGGAAGATCCCACATGCTGCAGAGCAACTAAGCCCATGCACCACAACTACTGAGCCCGTGAGCCACAACTACTGAGCCTGTGAGCCACAACTACTGAAGCCCGTGCGCCTAGAGCCCATTCTTCTCAACAAGAGAAGACACCATAATGAGCAGCCCCCGCTCACCGCAACTAGAGAAAGCCCCCCACGTGGCAACGAAGACCCAGTGCAGCCAAAAATAAATAAATAAATTTATATTAAAAAAAAAAAGCTAACGAGGTCTGTGGCTTCAGATGGATGAAAGGCAAGCAGGATGTCATTTTAGGTCATAGAAAGACAATCCCTGGGGCTGGAGGGAAGCCAGAGCTTGGGGTGAATGTCCTTACGGGGGAAGGATGTCCTTGTTAAACACATCTGATCCTCTGGCGTTGGACGGTCGGGATGGGTCCCAAGTAAGAAAATCTGAGCTCTTCACACTTCTCCAATAGCAGGGCTTTACATGGTAGGTCTTCAATTGGTTCCAATTTTCTGTGGAATTAAGTAGACTCTTACCAGCCTCTTATCAAGATGTAGTCACCCCAGAAGGTGTGCTTGGGAGAAGAAGGGCTAGCTGGCAGCCTCGTGGAGCCCTGGCAGGGGAAGGGGGATAACATTGCCTTGTTTAGCTGCTTGGGATTATTTTAGAGCCTGTGTCACTTGGCTCTGTATGCTGGAGCCAGCCTTTTCTGGGAAGCTAGCGTGGCTCAAACCTAGCTTATCTTATTAAGACTCCCCAAACGCCTACACTCCCGAGCTTTGGGAGTCTGAACTCCTCTGATGTGTAAACACCACATTACGGGGGAAATGGTATTTCTCAGGGGATGGAAGGCTGGGTTCTGGTGTCACATTCCTCCCATCTTGATGTGAGGCCCTTGGAATCAGCTGAGTGCAACAATCTCTTAGGGTCCCTTTCAGCTTGGCCATTCCCCCTTCGAGAACTAGTCTCTCTTGCAGGACTTTGGCTGCCACAGATAGGCTGCTCCCGCTAACTAAGCATCCTTGGCCATCAAACGAGCTGCCATGAATCAGCAGGATCGGCCTTCAGCATTGGTCTTTGGAGACAGCTGCCTACCCAGTGTGTTTTTGCAGGCTCCAGGGAAGGGACTTTCTCCCCTACGCACGTCCCAAAATACCTCCTCTATCAGGCTTGTGATGTCTGGGATTGCTTTCCTGTGGACAAAGCCTTCCATTCCACAATGAAGGCCCCCAAAATAGAAGTGAACGCACATGTGTTTGGCATTGCCCACAGCAAGCTGTTCTTGGCCTTGCGCTCCTATCTGTGCTGTTCCCTCTGCCAGGAATATCTTCCCCATGCCCTCATTCCCCTTACACTGATCCTTTAAGAGGCGGTTCAAACGTTTCTTGCCCTAGGGGATGTTGTAATTGGTTTCTCTAGATTGCAAGAAACAGACTTACTCAGACTTGTTCAAACACAGGCTGGTTGGGGGATGGATGCGGCAAGGATAAAAGTGGAAGCAATAAGGAGGATTGGACTCCTGGACATCCGGGAGGAGGAGACCTAACTGTCTGCTCCTACAGTTTGTCTGCCCCGCATAGACTGACTGTAAGAGCTTGAAAGTAGGGACTCTGCTTTATTCATATTGGAAACCTCAGACCTAGCACAGAGCCCAGTACCTAGGATACACTCAATAGTTGTTTGTTTAATAAATGAATGAACAAATAATTGAATCCCAAGTACGGGTAGAAGATGTCGGCTTTGTCTTTGAGGTACTTATGGTCTAGTTGGGGAACTAGAAATCAATGAAAATGAAATAATACTAAGAGAGAAACAGTGCAAAACAATGGTTAAGACCTGACACAAAGCTTGCAAGATGAATACACCAAGGGTGCCTTAGGGGCAATGAGATTTAGTTAACAAATAGCCCTGAGAAAGACTTTAATTCACACTAGCATGCCACTGACTGATGTTAAGACTTTTTCTGAGTGCAGACTTTTAATGGGGAAACTTAGAGTGAACATGGAGCTAATGTACAATTTCATATAGGGCCCCACAAAAGACAGCCAGGAACGGTGCTGGAGAAGGCAGGAGGGACACAGAGATAAATCTCAGGAGACCTTGTAATTTGGCTGAGGGCTGGTCTGCAATATTGGGGTGCATTAGAAGGTACCATCCCGACTCCCTTGGGGTCCATGAGCGACACTGGGTGGTGGATCAGTGATCCCCGTTGGTCTAATCGGATTGGTGGATCCAACAGAAAGAGCAAGGCTGTGCCCCGCGTCTGCTGAGTTACTGCCAGCTGCTGGTAGTGAATAAACGGGAAGGCCCCTGGGTGGCCGTCAGGACTCCACAGTGAACCAAGAGAGTCATCCAGATGCTTCCTGATTTTACTGATTTAAATCAAAGGCCAAGACGGAAGAGGTCTTTGCAGCTGTTTTACATACTGGCTCCGGGGTGAGTCCCGTACCATTCCCTCTTGGGTTTGGATGTGTTTCTCTGAAACTTCTCACCAAATTTGTTGCCCCCGGACAAGCTCTGCCAGCTTGCCAAGGATAAGCAGTGAACAGTTGTGAGGGATTCCTGGGGTCTCTCTCCCATGATGTTTACTGTCCGTCCCATGTATCTGGACCTTCATCTTTTCTTGCACTTACAGTGGAGTAAGTGGCAACCCATCTGAACCCACTGAGCCCAACTCCTTCTGTGAGAACACAGCCTCAGAAAAATTCATCTTTCTCTATATTCAGCAGTACCTTGAGTTTAACCTGTTTCCTCACATATGCTCACTTTTTTTTTTTTTGCGTTTCACTAATTAAATGGCCCTTTATGGAGGGTTTATCACATGTGGGCAGTGTTCTAGGCATTAGAGTGTATGGGATGGACTGGAGGTAATAGAATGCTCACCTGATCGTGGCTTAAACAATACAGGCATTCATTATCTCATGAAATAAGAAAAAAATCCAGGGCTGGGGTCTCCAGAAGCTGCCAGCCCATCAGCGCAGCAATGTCACCAAGAACCCAGGCTTTTGCCATCCTCCTGCTCTGCTATTCCTGCTGTGTCAGTGACGTCTCCCATCAGGTGGTGACGGCTGCCCAGCCCCCTGACAGCATCCTAATGTCCAAAGACGGAAGGCAGGTCGGGGGCCTTCACCTCTCTCTTTTTTTTTTTTGGATGTTTAGAGCAGCTTTATTCATAATTGCTAAAAACTTGGAAGCAGCAAAATCTTCAGTAAATGAAAGGATAAATAAACTGTGGCACATTTGGACAACAGAATATTACTCAGTGCTAAAAAGAATGAAGGAACAGAAAAGTTTCTCAGGAAGTCACTGGCTGACACTGATGCCTTTCTTCTGGACTATCTTAAAATTCTGCGCATTTTTATTTCTTTGGGCCTGTTTCATTTGGGCTAAAAGTAAGTGGTACAGAAGACAATAGTATTCATGAGAAATATTAAGAACAGCTTCACCCCTCTTTTTTTATCAGGAAAGAACATCTTTCCTAGAAGTGCCCAGCTGACTTCTTTTTATGTCCCATTGGCCATACCCTGACCACACGCCCATTCCTAGACCAATCACAGGCTAATGGGAATGTGAGGCTACAAATGACCGCCATGAGCCAATTATGATGCACCATTCACAGGAAAGGCAGTATAGCATCTCCATTAAGAACACAGACTCTGGAGCCAGATGGCTGGAGTTCAAATCCTGACTCCACCAATTCTTAGTTACATAACCTAGGACAAGGTGCTTAACTGCTCCTCCTCAGTTTTCCCATCTGTAAAATGGTGACAATGACACCTTATAGGTTAAGGTAAAAAGTGCTTAGCACAGTAGTTGACTCACAGTAAGTTAACTATTAATACAACAAACCTCCCAAGGGCTGAGCGCTTCCCTGCTTGATAAAATCAAGACAAGGGGTAACAGATGTTTGATAGACAACTCAAGTTTCTGCCACATGGGGTTGCAGACAGTAAACAGGCAATGTTAAAAAATCCTGTGAATGATGCCAGGTATAGGATAGTGGGGGCCCTGAGGAGGGTGCCTGGGTCCAGACTCTGGGGACGTCAAGGAGGGCTTCTCAGAGGAGGTGACGCTAATGGACAATTTCAGGATGGGTAACATTTACTCAGGCAAAGGTGGGGTTGGGATGGGGTGGGAAAGGAAGGTTTTCCAGGCAGAAGGAATAACGGGCTTAGCGATGCTCAAATGTGATAGTCCATGGTATCTGCAGGACAAGTACAATTTATTGTGCTCAGAGAATGAAGTGGGGCTGGGGTTGGCTCCAGAGCATGTGCTGCCAGGCTGGGGAGGGCCCTGAATGCTGAGGTAAGGAGATCCAGTCTTCCTACAGGCTATGGCTTGTAAGCTGGAAGTAGCCCTGGATTTGTAGTTTCGGTCCATGATTTTGGTCCATGACTCTGGTCCATGACTCAGGCTGCGATGGGGAGGATGGATGGGAGGGGATTGGGACCTAGGTAGGAGGCTATGGCCATATTTTAGGGGGCAGGGTAACAGCCTGAACTAGGGAAGCTATCAGAGGTGGGAGAGGAGGGAAGGATGGTCAATGAGCAGGAGGCGGTCATTAGATGGGGAGGGAGAGAGGACAGCGCAGTAAGACCTTAAGATTGTGGCTTGGGTGAGTGGAAAAGAGAAAGAGAGAGATGGGGGGAGAGAGAGAGAGAATACAGGCAGGAGGATACAGAGAAAAAGGGGGTGGTGCATTCAAGTTTGGCCATTTGGGTCTGGGGGCAGCTGGAGATGTTAGCAGACCCTCCAATGCACAAGGTCTGAAGCTCAGGAGAGAGACCTAGGCTGAAGATGGCAGATTCAGGAGTGACCAACACAGAGGAAGTAGAGAAATACTTGAGAGAGACAAAATTGTCCCAGGAAAACAGACATACAAGCCAGGGGCAGAGCTGCAGGTCTGAGCATCCGTGGATTGCCAGTGTTCTGTTTTGTTTGGGCACTTTGTTGGGCCAGGTGAGGGTTCAAGACCTGTAGCCAGGCAGGGGTTTTCCTTGGTTGTCACACTTGCAGAGACGGTTTAACACGCAACCTGCTGTGTGGATTTCTGCACACACCCTGGATTACTCAAATTTGCAAGCCCTGATGTAGAGTGACAAGAGAAGTGGGCTGAAGATGGAGCCCTGTTGAACCCCAACATTTAGGGACCAGTGGAGACCAAGAGCTTGAGAGGGAGATTGAGAGGAACATGCGGAAGGAGGAAGGGACACACTGGAACGTCCCAAGACCCAAGAGAGGTCACGGAACCCAATTCATGTTGAAGGCATATTAATATTTCTCTTCTGTCCCATCAGAGTGCCAGTGCCAACTATCTTCTCTATATTAAATTAAAAGAGTCAGGCATCCAGAGTGGAGAGGATGGGGAAGGAGGTTATCTTCCTGTTGGTACCCCATAGGTGGGGTTAACATCACAGGCTTTGGAACCACACGGACCTGAGGTTGGGTGATGGGCAGCTTACTCAGTGACTCTGCGCCTCAGTTACCTTGTCTATGAGACAGAGGCTCTAATATCTACCCTAAGCATGTGGGGCGGGGTCAACGGCATCCTGTGTGCTCACAGGAAGCGTATACGGGCCCTGTCCAGCAGTGAGTGCTCGGTAAGTGGTGCCTGGTATGGACCCCAGGCCCTCATTCAGCCCCTGGCACATGACCTAGAGCTCAAACATCACATTTTGAATGAAAACGGGAACATAATTTTGCTAGTGGAAAAAAATACTTAGAGCAGCTTAGGGTTGCCAAGAGCCAAGGGAGCAAGTTAGGCCTCGGATATAAAAGATAAACAGATGACGTGGGCAGGGAAACAATTTTACAAAGAAGCCAGCAAACAGACTCTCAACAAAAAACAGGCTGACTTCAGGAGGCTTGCTATTACGGAGAGATCCAGAATGGGTGAAGAAACCAGTACGAACACACTCCAAGTCTAGGTTTTATAACTGTTCTGTATCTTTGCCATTTCCAGTCTTTCTGGAGTCTGCTTCCTTGAACATCCTCCTGCTTTCAAGTGGTTGCCATGGTGGAAAGAACATGGATACTAGAGTCAGGGAATTTCAGGTTCTGATCCTTGCCCTGTCACTTTACCACCTGTGTGATCTTACAAAAGTTACTTAACCTCTCTGTGCCTCAGTTCCCTCATCTGTAAAATGGGGCTAACCCACTTCAACTGGTGATTATGTGGAGTAAATGAGATCAGTGTATATAAACCAGCTGACACAGCACCTGCCACATAGTAGGTGCACAATTACTGTTTTTGACTTGTTTTTCCTTACATCCTAAGTAAGGTGGATTCTATTGCCCTCAGGTAGAGGGGCTTAAAAGTGTATCTTGACCAGACAAAGAAGCCCACTCTGAGGAGGGAATAGTTGTGAGGAAAGGAGGACTTGGAAGGATCTTGTCTTCTGTCCCAGGGCTGAAAGAAAGAGGCCCAAGCTCAGGGGGAAGGGAAGGGCCCAGGACCCCACCCCAAGGTAGTGGTTACCAGCAGCAAGCAGCAGTCCCAGAAGGCCTGTGAAACTCCGGCACCTACCTCTCCATCTCTAAAGCGGTGTCATAACATAGCCTCAGCCCTTGGCCCTCCTCCCCCGTCTGTACCCAGGCATCTTGGGGCTGGGAGGTGCCCTGAGTCTCCAGGGTATCAGGGCTCCATGGCACCTCCTCTGCTGCCTCTCAGAGGGCACTTCTGGGATGGCTGCCTGGCCAAGCACTCCTTCCAGGACACAGATGGCTTTGGTCCCTCTGGTCCCACCTGGACCTAAGTCAATCCTAGACCCTGGGGGGTCTGGAGGAAAATCTCTCAGGGAGTTCCTCCTTCCCTTCCTCCCCCCAATATATTTGTAGCTCACGACTGTATAGCACTCAACAATTCTCAGAAAGCTTTCACATCCCATAATGCAGGCAGGGAAGCAATTTCACAGAGAACGGAAACGAAGGCTCAGAAAAGTGACCTGCGTAAGATGGCATGGCTAATAAATGGTGGGACCAGGACTGAGGGCCCATGTCCCACCCCTTTTGGCTTGATATTAGTGGGTGGTGGTTGGCTGGCAGTTTGTTTGGGTATGAGCCTTACTCAGGTTTTGGTGCCGGCCGGGTGTCTCTTCTCCCCTATCATTCCTCCCCCACTCCCACTGTTTCCTTGAGTCCCTAGAAAGTGTCTGAAGGACGGAACCCCACCCTAATCCCCCCACCCCCTACCTTCCCCTCTGCATGCCTCTGTCTAATACTCAAGCTCCAGGAAATGAAGCTGTTTCCCGGCTTCTTTAATGGCATTGCCTGGAGCTCAAGAGAGCCGCACTTTCAGGTAACTTATTGTTATACCCGTCTACGCGGACATCCCTTTCCCCTCTAACTGCATCTGCCACAGCAGCAGCCCAGCTCCAATGGCAGGCAGAGAACGTGTCTGCTGCATTCCATTAAAAAGCAGGAAGAAGTCACCAGCGCTGACTGAAGTTCTCAGGTAGAGTGGATCTGGGTGGCATTTGAAGAGGGGAATTTAATTCGACAGTTTGTATTCCACTTAGGTCATCCTCTACCTGACTGCTGGTAAACAGCTATAAACTGCCCTGGCTGTCTTGCGGTAGAGAGGAAATACAGTCTGGAGAGTAAAATGGTGATGGCGCGACAGGATGTCAAGAAGATGGACCACCCCAGGGAAACAGGGCTAGATGGCCTGGTACGTGCGTAGGGCCGGGCCCCGGGGGGAGGGGATCCCATTCACTTCTTCCTTCCTGGGCCTCGGCTGTGAAGCGATGGGCTCAGAATAAATGATTGTTCAGGCCCCCTGCTGCTCTGAACTTCGCACTCTCAGAGGGAGCTCAGTGGTGTCGTGGAGGGAACCAAGAATTTGGAATTGGGAAGTCAGGGCTCACACCCAGTCTTGGCTCTTACTTCCTACAAAGCCGTGGGTGGGCAGGTCAGCTGACCCTCTCTGAATCTCTGAGGGTGAAGTGGCATTCCACGCTTACTGTCTCCCTCCAGGGGTGCGGTGAGGTCAGAGAGGACGTGGGAGACAGTGCCGTGCACCCTGGAAGGCCCGGGAGATGTTGCCATTGTTACTGGAACAGAGGAGCGCCACAGCCAGCTTCTCACTGGCCCCTCGCCCAAGGGCTGTAGCTCAGATTGTCTGGGCAGGAGCTCCCTCCTGGAGGGGGGCTAGGCCTGTGCTCAGTAAGCCAAGTGGGCAGTTATCCTGAGATTTGAAAAGTGCTCACACTGTCCCCAACCAAGCCCCCAGCAAAGCTCGTCTTCAGAAGGTACCCATCAAAGAGTATCAGTGTGTTGCCTTGAAGGGGTATAATATCCCCAACCCCCAGGCCATTGGTCAGTAAGCTCTCACCCGAGGAAGCAGAGAGTAGACCCTTGGTGGGAGTGGTGGACACTAGGATGGACACAGTGTCATCATTGTGACGATCCTCGGTTACTTCCCCTGTGTCCCGGGCACCGTGCTGGGCGGGGGACAGGGCAGCCATCCTCTTGTGTCTCCACTTATTCCTGCGTCCATTTAGCAGACGCTGAAATAGCGACAGAGAAACGAAGACACGGTGGGAGCTTGGGAGCTTTATGTCCAGGTGAGGGGACAGACACGCACCAAGGGTCTGAATCCCCAAGCTGGGCTTAGCAGCTACACCTAACCCACAAGCGGGGCTGCCCACTGGCATTTCAGCAACCTTGCCATGATCCATATCCTGCTCACTCCTTTAGAGAAACATATAATTGTAAAAAAAAAAAAAAAAACCCACGATCTGTTTAATACAGCATCTAGTTCAATGCCATATCATTATCTCCCGCTCTTCACTATCATCGGTAAACTGTGATGTCTTTCTTCCATAATGGCAGCCCATATGTTGACAACGTCTTTGGTTACTTTTTGAAAGTGTCATTCTGGCTAAATGTGAAAAGAAAGGGGAGGAGAGGAGCACACAGCCTCACTCACTTCTGTCCCGAGGATGCTCTGGCAGCCCTGCTCCTGCTGTCTGGTGTGTGAGAGAGGTGTTTGATTGAGAGAGTGTGACGTGATTGGTCCAGCACCGCCCCCTGGGGACTCAGAGTTCCTGATCATAAAATTTCCAAGCTTTTGCCACAACGAAGGGGCCGTGCCAGCTTCCGTAGCCGATTGGGGTTGAGGAGGGAGATGAGGGTGTGGGATGGTCTGACCCTCCTCTCCCACCCACCCACTTCTTGCCACCCTGGCTGTGGTCCCTCTGTGTCCTAAGCATCCTGTGTCATCTATGTGGCTACTCTTGCCTACCCATCCCCATGGACATTGACCTGATCCCTCCTTTGCCCACGCCCGCCCTGCTCTCAGCTGCTGGAAGCCCACCCTGGGTCAGACGGCTGGGCCTCCCACCTACCTGGATAAGCACCTGGGAGAAGCAAGGGGAGTGTGATGGTGAGAGACCTTCTCACATGCGGATGGCACTAAAGAAACCCTTCATTACTCTGTGAACTGGGACAGACAAAACCTGGATGGGGAGCAATCACCAAGGGAGATGATGAGAGCTGAGGTCAGAATATATAAAATATAAACTCTTTAAATGAAAGACTCTGAACACTTCTCACCACCCTCATCTCAGCTACCATCATCACACACCGGGATCATGGGACTAGCCTCCCAGCCCGCCTCCCTGTTGCCGCCCTCGTACCTCACAACCTGTTCCCTGAATATTACTTTGACCTCATTCCCCACCATTAGCCCCTTCCTCATTCTGCTCCACCACTGGGTCTCCCTTGGCGTATCAGGCGCACTGCAGCCCTGCCCCAGGCCCTTTGCACCTGCAGTTCTGAGGGCCTAGATTCCCCCTCCCTCTACTTCATTCAGGTTCCCGCTCAAATGTCACCTCCTCAGACTTTCTCTGAGCACTCCACCTAAGATCAGACCTGTCACCATTATGTCCTCAGTGTCTAGAAAAGTCCCGGCACATAGTAGGTAGTTAATGAATATTTGCTGAATGAACGAACATGTGAATGAGTGAATCGTGGTAGTCTGAGGGGAGTGGAGAAGCAGCCCGCAGTGCCCAGGGGCACAAGGTTGCGGCAGGATGGAGGACTGGGGCAGTGGGTGTTTGTCCGACTGTCCTCTGGGCGCTGAGCAGGGAGCTGGGGTCATGGCTGAGAGGTGGGGAAGGAGGGACATGGGGTGCCCAGGTCAGCCTGGCCCACTCTCCAGCTCTCCCCAGGGCTCTCCTAGCTGAGTTCCTTGTCGCTTCCGCACTTTCCCTTCATGCTTCTTTCCTTTCCACCCTTGCCAGTCCCTCCGAAGAACTAATGAATAATGACAGGCCTGTAATTAGACTGACATCCGAGCCTTCATTGTCCTAGACAGTCAGCGTCCCGAGTCAGAGATCCGGTCTCCCCTCCCAGCCCCGGCTCAGTGGTCTCTCACCCCACACCCCTGCTCACGGCCTGGTTGAATGTAAAGCGACTTGCTTTCCAGGATCCTGAAGAGTCAGAAAGGAACCAGATGGGATGTGCTAGGGACAAAATTGGGGAGGCCTGGAGCACCTTTCAGCTGGTGGCAGCATGTTGTGGAGAAAGACTGAACGGGGAGCCCGGGCTGGGGTCCCGGGGTTGTCACTTCACCTCCTGGGTTTCAATTTTCTCCTCCACAAACCCTCAAAGAGCTGGACAAGATCAGTAGTTTTTACACTATGTTTGGAATACCCTGGGGAATGCAAATGACATTTGGATTCTACGTGGAATGAGAGAGGAATGAAACCATGACCATCACCTGGCCGAGAGCTCTTTGCTGGGGTCTGTAAACACCTGTGGGGCTTCTGAGTGGGATGAAGCCCAGAGAGGGCCTAGCACCTCCCCTGCTTCAACCAGGGCAGCCCTCCTTTGTCTGTTTCATGCCCCGTATTGAATAATGATTAAGATTTCACTTGAAGAAGGGCTTCTCCCACTAACATTTGAGAAACCCCATAGCACATGATCCTCAGGTTCTCTTCCAGTTTTGACACTCTGCTCTTTATTTCCTTAAGAGCAGGGAGGCTCAGGTCCACAGGCCTGTTTTGTTTCTCCTGCTGAGTGGGGTTCACAGTTGGTGCTGCAGGTGTACTTTGGAAACAGGGGGGGTGCAAGGCTGTCAGGTGCCCCCAAGGGCAAGTCTGGCCCAGGGCCTGCACAGAGCAGGTGCCCGCTCGTTGCTGGCTGAGCCACCTGGAGAGCCAGAGCCACAGCCTGAAACAGCATTGCAGCTGGAGGAAGGCGACAAGGCTGCTGGGAGCCTGGGGCCTTTCTGTAGATGGGCAAGTGGTTGGCTTGACTCCCTGACCCCTGAAGGCGTCTCCTGTGCCCCCTGGGAGAGGCTGGCAGCAGCAATTAGCAAGAAGTCCTTGAGTGCTCCCTCCCAACCACACCCCCTCCCCAGCTCAGGGCTAGACAGCTCCTGAGTCTGAGTGATGGCTCTCTCAAATGGGAATGAGTCCTTGGTCTCATCCAGAGCCCCAGGAAGCATTCATTATCTCCCGATCCCGCTACCAAAGCCTTTTCAAGTCTCTGTTGAGCTACCCTGGTCTTGGCCTTGGTGGAAAAGGGGCTGGAGTGCAATGGCCAGCATAACAGCAGAGGCTGGCGGGGAGCAAGTGCGGCCAAAAACCAAGAGGGAGGGATGGGGAGGAGGGGCCAGGGTAAACCCCACAGGGAAGAAGTGTCACAGACACAAAAATGTGCCCTGAGGAAAAAGATGTCTCCCTGAGGTGACGAGAACTTCAGAACTTCGAGTGCTACCCTCTGGTGTGTGATAGATCTTAGGTCATGTATCCGTTTGGCTGCAAGTTACAGAAACTCTGAGTCAAACTGCCTTAAACAATGGGGAGGATACGGATTTATTGATATCTCCCATAAGGAGAAGTGCAGAGAAAATTGGGTTTCAGAGTCACACCGCTGTGAAGGAGCAAAGGCAAGATTTGAACCAGGGCTTGTGACTGGTCTGCAGGGAGTTCTCAGCTCACCCTTCCCAGCGAGCTCCTCCCTCTGGGCCCGGTGAGGCGAGTGCAGCATCTTAGCCTCTGGGGAGGTCAGGCTGGTCTGGGGCAGTGGGGGAAGGGTGGGGCTGGTGGTCTGGCCTCCCAGCTGGCTCAGAACAAGGGTGTGATGGGGGCAGTGAGGGGGAGGCAGCCTTCACAGAGGTCTGGGGTGGGAGCAGAGACCTAGTCTTGAAGGGAAGCCCTGTCCAGAACACGGAGTAAGAGGGCTATTGGGTCAAGGGGTGGAGAACGCAGGCCTTAGGGCAGGACAGGGGCCTTACAAATCTGAGGACCAAGAAAGAAGGAAATGAGTTAATCTTCACAGAAGGGCAGTCACTTAATATCCACCACTTCCTTTAATCCTTAAACAATCATGTGAATTAACAGAGGCAGAAACAGAGAGAGAGAACCATTAACTAATTTGTCAAAGGCTATTCAACTGCAAAGTAGGAGAGCTGGGATTTGAACCCAAGTCTGTATGGCAGCAACATCCAAAGTTTTCCATTTGCCAGATTGGTGAGGGGTTCAGGGGAGGGGGCTGCTCAGTGAACGTGAGCATCTTTGAAACTCACCCCAGGTGCATTATGTGCCATGGCTGCAAAGTTGACTGCACTGGTGGCCAGGTGGGAGCCCGAGGCCGTACAGGCTGCCGGCCACCCCACACTGGGCAGGGCTGGTGAAGGTGGCAGGAGCTATCAGAACCATTCTCTTTGTTTCAGTAAAAGGGTCTGTGCATTTTGTGAGCTCCTCAGCAAAACAGAGACCTGGATCAAAGGTGGATTTTCATTTCTTCTCGCAAACCGTGATCCAGTTTCTATTTAATTTTCGTCCAAATGCAACCTTTCTCTTTCTCAGGCTGCTTACACAAGCGACATCCGGCCTTTTGGGAGTTGTGGCATGCTGTCACTGTTTGCTTGATTTCTCAACGCCTTTCTCCTGCCTGAAAGGTTGCCTGACAAGGATTTTTAAAAAATTATATTACTGTGATTTCCCCTGCTCTTTTATTCCTCCCTCTCCCTGCATGAAAGGAACTATAATGTCTTTACTTTGTGTATTCCCCCCACCTCTCACCTTGTGGGCTGCTCCTTGTCAAGTCACAATTGTCTCACACCCCCAGGGGCTTAACCGGAACAGCAGGAGGTCGAGTCCCTGGATCCCAAGAACCCTCCAGTTTGACACGAAAACATTCCAATATAAACAGAAGCCACCGCACTGCTCTAACAGGAATACCTACAGCACAAACACGCTCTCCAACACAGAGAGATCAAAGCACAGAAGAACCCAAATTCTCAAGGGTAAACGATGCTTTTAGAAGTAAGCTGTTTACTGTTTACCGTATGCATTTTAAGGTTTTGCAGGGAAATGACGCTTCTCCAGTAGTTAGAATGTAAAACAGCAAAACCAGAGCAAGTCTCTGTCATAGGACTCTATGGGATGCTGCCCGGAGCAGAGGAAGCCTAAATAGTTGTGAGTTTGGGGGTGAGGGAGAAGGAGAGAGTCTATGATCATTTGTACCAAGTGTGCCCAAAGAATTTAGGATTTTAATAATTTTACGGTAGTGAAGAATGTATTAGTTAGGATATAGGCTAAACTGCTGTAACAAAGAGACCCTAAGAATTCAGTGGGTTTACTTTTCTCTTACGTGATCATCCTGAGATAGGAAGATGGTCCATGGTAGGTAGGTGGCCCAACTCTGCAAGGTCATCAAGGGTCCCAGATTCCTCTTCTAGAATGCTGCCCTCTCCCACATGGTCACTGCTGATTCATGGGCACTATATCCAGGTGATAAAGGGGCATGAACACCTAAACATTTTAAGGGCAAGACCCAGAAGTTGTGGGATCATTTCTCCTTAAATCCCCTTGGCAAGAACTTGGCCCCATAGCCCCACACAGCCAGCTGCAAGGGACACTGGGAAATGTAAGTCATTGGGAGGCCAGAGCTAAAACACTGGGATCATATCGCTAAAAGGTGGAGGGGAGAATAGATACTGGGGACTAATTAGCAGATTTGACCACCACCAGAAAAAAAAAAAAAAAAAAATCTTCCAGATGATCCAGTCAATCCCGGACTTCAAGCTGATCTTTAAAAACAGCCACAACCCTCTCCCCGCAAATACCACTTTAAATGAACCATTGCAGTGAATTGAGCTGGCTTCGGAAAAAAAGATGTGTCATGCCCCTTCAAGCTAATCACTAAAATATGCAGCCCCTCCCCTCAGTTTTTCATTGCCCCAAGAGGCCGAGATCTGATTTTTCCCCTCCAAGGAAGCAACAGGAGCAATAAATAGCACACCAAACAATGCACATGTTATTCTGTAAAGGTACAGAAATTTTACCTGGAGGCCTCGCTGACAAGTCTTCCCAATCTTTCCTGAGATTTAATACAGGAAATAAATTAAATTTCAGCATTTAGTGCCTGCCTTGTGGTGGGCTCCCTGTAAATGGCTCTTAAATAAATGCTTTAGAAAGTGGTCGTCTCCATAATGTCTAGGGATAGCTTGGAGGAGAGGGAGGCTGTTTTCACGAACCCAGTGGCTTTTCTTATCTTGTTTTTGCCAAGAGAATGGGAAGTGTGGCTTTGCTTGCTCTGGCCAGGCAGCCCCATCCCCAGGGGTCAGCCCAATCCCTCTTTGGGATCACTGCTATGTTCATGAGGGGGTTAGAGGGGGTAGTATCTCTGCAAAGTCTTCCTTTATCTCTCAATCACTTTAGTAGCTGAAAGGTGGGAAAATCAGTATCACAAACATTGCTGTGTTCTGTCAATTTTTTGACAAGTATATGAAGGGCCTTGAGATCACTGGACACTCTTTAGGTCCTGTTGGACCATGGTTCTCAGAAGGTGTTGGTTTGGGGCAAGGAGGAGGCCAACATTCAGAATTAGGCAGGGGAACCCGACCTGCGAGTTGCCAAGAGATGCCCAAGAGATAGGGGAGTGTCACCATAAGAGGCGAGGGCCGGCCAGGTGCTCAGCACTCAGGAAAAGAGGGGCCAGGTGCTGTCTGCAGGTGCTCCTGGGGCAGAACAGGGGCTGCTCAGGTGTCCGGGAGACAGGTCTGTGAGAACACGGAAGATAATAATAACAAGGAAAACCACATTTGTAAAGCATCCAGCTAGGCGCTATCATGCAGTATGGTACTTAGGAGGTTAGTATGATTCTCACCCCCATTTTACAGGTGAGAAGGGCTTAGAGAGGTGAAATAAATGTCCAAGTTTACACAAAAACCTGGCGGCTGAGCCAGGACTTCACCCCAGGTTTGGTGAACTCTAGAGCGTGTGGAAGGCTGGAGCAGAGAAACCATACAGGGGAGAGGACCGCTGAGCTGACAGCAAGAAAAAAGGGCTTTGGTCATGGAGGCATCCCTCAGCATCCTGAGCAAGAGCGGGTCCACGGACAGGTGCGGGAGTCGCCTGGCAGGAATGGTGAGGGAGGGAACTGCGACAGTCAGCGTTAACCCAGCAAACCTGGAAACTTGAGTGGAGAAGTTGTAAGAGGGCAGCTGGTGCAGAACAGGCAGGAGACCGGGATCGCGTGCGGGCTCTTTGTGCCGGCAGCTCCCTTAGATATCAGTGGTTTGCCAAGACACTGACCTCAGCTTCCTTCTCTTCCCTTCCCTCCTCTCCCCTCCTCCTCTCCTCTCCTCTTCTCCTTTTCCTCAGGGTGATCTTGTCCATCCTCTGGTTTAAACCCCTCCTTGGAGCTGCAGTCTTGCACAGCCAACTACTTGCGAAACATCTCGCCATGGCTGTCCCACCACGCAAGGTGTCCAGATGAATCTCTCCGCTCTCATCCTCCTGGTCCTCTGCCTGTGTGCCCCATCATGGCCGAGAGATGATATTACCAACAGGAAACACAGGAGTCACCCCGAACACCTCCCTTCAACCCGACCCTAAGCCCTGTGGATTCTATGTCCTAAATCTCTCCAGAGACCCCTTCCCACTGCCGTGCTTTAGTTCAGACGCTTCTCACTCCCACCTGAACCCTTGCAATGGCTGTAACTGTTTTCGCTCATTTGGTCTCCCCATCCCGGTCAAATCTCCACAGAGAAGCCCAAGGGAGCTGAGCAAAACGTGTGTCTCCGTCTCTCCACGCCTCCCTTGTCTGAGATTCTTTGGTTTCTCCCCTCACCCCCCAGCATCCTGGGCTCCTGAGAACAGCACTGCCAGCTCTGGACGATCAGGTCTCTGTTTCTCTCTCATGGTATCTTCTACAAGGAGGGATCCCACCTTCCCTTTCCTTGCTTCCTGGCCTGGCCGGTGCTTATCCTTTTCTGAGCTGAGCCCAGCCACCAGAGCAGGACACCCTCCCTGAAGCATCCTGTCTTGTCATCAGTCTACGATTTCATCCACTACTTACTTGTCACCTGCATTTCCTTCCTCCCTCCCTCCCTCCCTCCCTCCACCCCTTCCTTCCTTCCTTCTTTCCTTCCTTCTTTCCTTCTTTCTCTTTCTTTCTTTCTCTTTCTTCCTTCCTTCCTTCCTTCCTTCCTTCCTTCCTTCCTTCCTTCCTTCCTTCCTTTCCTTCCTTCCTTCCTTCCTTCCTTCCTTCCTTCCTTCCTTCTTTCTTCTTTCTTTCTTTCTTTCTTTCTTTCTTTCTTTCTTTCTTTCTTTCTTTCTTTCTTTCTTTCTTTCTTTCTTTCTTTCTTTCTTTCTTTCTTTCTTCTTTCTTTCACTTCTATTATGAAGATTTCAAACATATACAAAATAGAGAGAATAGTGTAATGAACTCTTACATACCCATGATCAGCTTCAACAATTGTCAACTCATGGACAACCTTGTCTCTCTCTCTCTCACACACACACACATGCGTGCGCACGCGCGCACACACACACACACACACACACACACACACACACTGGGTTAGTCTGAAGTTATCAGCTCATTCATGAACATTTTAGTATCTATGTCTAAAAGATAAGGACTGTTTAAAAAAATAAGCACAATGTAAGTACCTTAAAATTGCTTAAAATTATCGAATAGCCACAGATGTTCACATTTTTCTGATTATCTCATAAATGCTCTTTTTAACAGTCAGTTTGCGCAAATCAGGATCCAGATGAGGTCTCACATTGCAAGTGATTGATATGTTCCTTCAGTCCACTTTACTCTGTAGCATCTCCCTCCCTCTTATTTTTGCCCCTGGCAGTGTATTTATTGAGGAAACCAGGTCTTTATCCTATAGTTTCCAACTGTCTGGATTTTGTGGGTGGTGTTTGCCTAGTGTCTTTGAACATGACCTCCGTCCCACACGCTTCCTATAAGCTCTCCCACTCAGTATTCTAACCGTCCACATCTCAAAGATGGTAGTCATCTTCACCTCTGCATCCCTGGAACCTGGGATGATACCTTCCTTAAGGGAGGCACACAACAACATATTCTGGTGGGAAGGAAGGAAGAAAGGAAGGAAGGAAGGAAGAGAAAGAAAAGGGAAGGAAGGGAGGAAATAAAAAGTTACGGAAAGAAGGAGCAGGTGTGACTGTGGGCCAGTGATTCTCCATAGGCCAGAATCGCCTCTGGTCAACCTGTTAAAAATGATGGTTCCTGGGCCTTATCCCAGCTCCACGAAAGTCAGAACCTCTGAGTCCTGGGTCCAGGAATCTGCATTTCTAACAGGCTGAATTCTTCTCTCTCTGTGGGTCTGAGTCTCCCCATCTGTGCAGGGAGGGGCCCCTTCACCAAGGCCCCTCCCAGCTCCAACACTCTGAGCCCAAATCAGGCTTCTACGGTTCTGAAGAATGGGTGACTTCGCTTCAATTGCTCTGCATTTGTAAAAGCAAAAACTTAGCTCAAGACCTAGTACCTGGCTTTGCTCCTGAAGTCAACCGTATAAACGCATTTATTTTTTAATGAGTTTACCCCATCCAGGTTGTGGGTTTCTTCAGGGTACAGCCTCCAGTTTCCCAATCTCTTTGGGTAGGCGATGTGACCCAAGAGGTGGAAAGCCAGGGTGGACCCCACTGCCTGTCAGGCTCCTGGTCAAGCCCTTCGCCTCCCGAAACAGACACCCAGCTCTGTTCCTGCACCTCCATGCACTTCTGAGTCTGACAGAAAAGTCAGGCCTTCCGCATCTCCCGTCACCCCCCTCCTTTCCCTACCTCTGGGCTGTGGGCTTTGGTTTTCTCCTTTAATCATTAGTTGTTTGTTTATGTTTCCACTGGTTTTCAACCCCAGGGACAATTCTCCTCCCCAAGCCAATTTGAATTAATTTTGCAGGGACAATTCCACAAAACAATGTATCAATTGCTGTATTAAAATCAAGACGTATTGCATCTCTCCCATCCTTCCCGTCCCTTAATTTCTTAGTTCCCTCAAAGGCACAATCAAGTGTGTCTGGCATAATTTGTTCTTCATAAACCCAGACTGCTCATTGCACGCACTTGCAATTTTAGAAAGATTTTTGGCACTGTTTTATTTCCATAATACTTCTCTTTATTGTATCTGATGATTGAATCTCAGTGATTAAGGTGACAGCGAGGTAGACCTCGGGCCCAAGCCCTTTCACTGAGCCCTTCTCCCAGATTTCTTCCACCCCTCTCAGTCCTCTGCCCTCTGGCTGTGACCTAGTCACACCCACTGCTGATGGGTAGGGCCACCAAGAGCAGCTGGGGACATAAGCTAAAGGGTGCTCTGTCCAGGATGCAGTGGACAAGCTCAAAGGATGAAAAAAGGACATGCAGAACAAGGGCCCGTGGAGAATGGGGGGACAGCAGCAAGCATGGTGGTGTTATGGGATGAACTGTGTTCCCTCAAAATTCATGGTTTAATTCATATTTTAAAGTTGCAATCCCCAGTACCTGTGAATGTGATCTTATTTGGAAATGGGGTTATTGCAATGTAGTTAGTTAAGATGAGGTCATGGGAGTGGACCCCAATCCGATATGACTGATGTCTTTATGAAAAGGGGATATTTGGGGAATTCCCTGGTGGTCTAGTGGTTAGGACTCCATGCTGCCACTGCAGGGAGCACAGATTCGGTTCCTGGTCGGGGAACTAAGATCCTGCAAGCCACGCAGCATGGCTGAAAAAAAAAAAAAGAGACATTTGGACACAGAGATAGGCGCACAGGGAGAATGCCATGTGAAGATGAAAGTAGAGATGAGTGTGAGGCCTCTACAAGCTAAGGAACCCCAAAGATTGCCAGAAATCACCAGAAGCTAGGAGAGAGGCATGGAAGACTCTCCTTCAGAGCCTTCCAGAAGGAATCAACCCTGCTGACACCTTGATCTCAGACTTCTAGCTTCCAGAACTGTGAGGCAATACATTTCTGTTGTTTAAGCCATCTAGTCTGTGGTACTTTGTGATGGCGGCCCCAGGAAGCTAATACAATGGGTAAGAATGTGGGCTTTGCCCTCAGATAGGCCTGGGTTTGAATCCTGGTTCCACGCTTCATTGACCGGTGGCCTTAGGCAAGTTAATGTAACCTCTTCCAACCCCTATTGCTTCATTTAAAATGGAGTCAGCCTAATACCTTCCTTAGTGGATTGGGAGATGCGGCAGATGCTCTTGGTATGCTGCCTACCTCCCCTCAGCCGACCTGGAGGTTACCTGCATGTGGTGCCCCTACCTGCCCCCTGCTTTCGGTGTCTCTCGGCCTGACAGTGCTCTCCTGGGGCTGGAAGTGTCTGGGCTGCAGGAGGCGGGACATGCAAGGAGCTGATGTCCTGTGGACACCCCGCAATGAGGGACAGAGACTGGTGGCTAAACATCCCAGCTTCCTCTCCTCAGGGTGGGGGACAGCCCTGAGGCTCATTGCACATGGTCTCGCAGAGGCCCCTGTGGGCACCAGCCCCAGCTGCCTGGAGTGGTAACTCCGTCATGAACACGCTCCATGGGCTCCTCTCCCTTTGCTGTCTTACTTCCCCATTCCTGTATAGTCATTGTTGGACCACTTACCAGCCAAACTACTTGCTCCTAAATTTTGGCTTCCAAATTTGGCTTCCAGGTTTGCTTTGGAAGGAAACCAAATAAAAAGATGATATATTAAAGTGCTTAGTATAGTGGGTGGCCCATGGGAATCGCTCAATCCATTCTCGTGGGTAGATGAGCCACTTGTGCTCAGATGACGTGCCACCTACGGCGTTGGTAAGTGGGAGTGCATCGCGTGCACCAAGTGTCTCCAAAGCCTTGTCCACCTGGGTAGTGTGAGTGGGGCGTCTCCATAGCCACATGCACCGCGTGGTTGGTGGTCTGCTCCTGTGGCCTCCTGGAGCATGTGGGAACAGTAACTATGCAGGCATTGGAAAGGGTACACGGGTGTGCAGCAGGGATGATGTGTTCAGATGTCACTGCAGGGAGCAGACCACAGGAGCAGACGCACCGTATGCGAATATAGCTGTGCAGAGCGTAAGGGGCAGAGGGTCACCCACCAACGTTCCCAGCCCCAATGGCCAGATCTGAGCACTGGAAGGAGAGCTCGTGGACTCCTCTCTATCAGCGGGAACTGCTTGGTGTATTGTCCCCCGTCTGGCTGCTTGGGAACTGGGAAACAGCACAAGGCATGCTGCCTGCTTTGAAGAACTGTCTCCGCAGAAGAGAACACATATTAAGAGAACTGGAAGGAGCCTCAGATTTCATTTGAGTTGACCCATCACCACACTCAAGAGAAAATGAAATGACTGTGCTAGTCACTATAGAGTAGTATTGACATTTTGCATAATTCTTTGTTGAGGGGCTGTCGTGCTCATTGTAGGATGTTTACCAGCATCTCTGGCCTCTACCCACTAGGTGCCAGCAGCAGCCCCACCCCAAGTTGTAACAACTAAAAATATCTCTGAACATTGCCTATAAAAAACACATTTACCTGTAAAAAACACAAATATATGGAGGCTAGACAGTGTGCTACTAAATAACTAAGAGATCACTGAAGGAATTTAAAAATACATAGAAACAAATGACAATGAAAACACAATGACTCAAAACCTATGGGACCCAGCAAAAGCAGTTCTAAGAGGGAAGTTTATAGCAATTCAATCTCACCTCAAGAAACAAGAAAAATCTCAAATAAACCATCTAACCTTACACCTAAAGCAACTGGAGAAAGAAGAACAAAGAAAACCCAAAGTCAGTAGAAGGAAAGAAATCATAAAGATCAGAGCAGAAATAAATGAAATAGAAATGACGAAAACAATAGCAAAGACCAATAAAACTAAAAGTTGGTTCTTTGAGAAGATAAACAAAAGTGATAAACCTTTAGCCAGACTCATCAAGAAAAAAAGGGAGAGGACACAAATCAATAAAATTAGAAATAAAAAAGGAGAAATCATAACTGACACCACAGAAATACAAAGGATTATAAAAGACTACTACAAGCAACTATATGCCAATCAAATGGACAACCTGGAAGAAATGGACAAATTCTTGGAAAGGTACAATTTTCCAAGACTGAACCAGGAAGAATTAGAAAATATAAACAGACCTATCACAAGTAATGAAATTGAAACTGTAATTAAAAATCTTCCAACACACAAAAGTCCAGGACCAGATGGCTTCACAGACGAATTCTATCAAACATCTAGAGAACAGCTAACACCTATCCTTTTCAAACTCTTCTAAAAAATTGCAGAGGGAGGAACACTCCCAAATTCATTCTACAAAGCCACCCTGATACCAAAACCAGAAAAAAAATCACAAAAAAAGAAAATTACAAACCAATATCACTGATGAATATAGATGGAAAAATTCTGGACAAAATACTAGCAAACAGAATCCAACAACACATTAAAAGGATCATACACCATGACCAAGTGGGATTTATCCCAGGGATGCAAGGATTCTTCAATATACGCAAATCAATCAATGTGATACACTGTATTAACAAATTAAGGAATAAAAGCCATATGATCATCTCAATAGATGCAGAAAAAGCTTTTGACAAAATTCAACACCTATTTATGATAAAAACTCTTCAGAAAATGGGCATAGAGGGAACCTACCTCAACATAATAAAGGCCATATATGAAAAACCCACAGCAAACATCATACTCAGTGGTGAAAAACTGAAAACATTTCCACTAAGATCAGGAACAAGACAAAGATGTTCACTCTTACCACTCTTATTCAACATAATTTTGGAAGTCCTAGCCATTGTAATCAGAGAAGAAAAAGAAATAAAAGGAATCCAAATTGGAAAAGAAGAAGTAAAACTGTCACTCTTTGCAGATGACATGATACTATACATAGAAAATCTTAAAGATGCCACTAGAAAACTACTAGAACTAATCAATGAATTTGGTGAGGTTGTAGGATACAAAATTAATGCACAGAAATCTCTGGCATTCCTATACACTAACAAAAAAAATCATAAAGAGAAATTAAGGAAACAATCCCATTTACCATTGCAGCAAAAAGAATAAAATACCTAGGAATAAACCTACCTAAGGAGGCAAAAGACTTGTACTCAGAAAACTATAAAACACTGATGAAAGAAAACAAAGATGACATAAACAGATGGAGAAATATACCATGTTCTTGGACTGGAAGAATCAATATTGTGAAAATGACTATACTACCCAAAGCAATCTACAGATTCAATGCAATCCCTATCAAACTACCAATGACACTCTTCACAGAATTAGAACAAAAATTTTTACAGTCTGATTGGAAACACAAAAGACCCCGAATAGTCAAAGCAATCTTGAGAAAGAAAAACAGAGCTGGAGGAATCAGGCTCCCCGACTTCAAAGTATACTACAAAGGTACAGTAATCAAGACGGTATGGTACTGGCACAAAAACAGAAATATAGATCAATGGAACAGGATAGAAAGCCCAGAGATAAACCCACGTACCTATGGTCAACTTATCTATGACAAAGGAGGCAAGAGTAAACAATGGAGAAAAGACAGTCTCTTCAATAAGTGGTGCTGGGAGGGGCTTCCCTGGTGGCGCAGTGGTTGGGAATCTGCCTGCTAATGCAGGGGACGCGGGTTCCAGCCCTGGTCTGGGAAGATCCCACATGCCACGGAGCAACTAGGCCCGTGAGCCACAACTACTGAGCCTGCGCGTCTGGAGCCTGTGCTCCGCAACAAGAGAGGCCGAGATAGTGAAGAGGCCCGCGCACCGCAATGAAGAGTGGCCCCCGCTTGCCGCAACTAGAGGAAGCCCTCGCACAGAAATGAAGACCCAACACAGCCAAAAATAAATATAATAAATAAATAAATAAAAAGATAAAAAAAAAAATAAGTGGTGCTGGGAAAACTGGACAGCTACATGTAAAAGAATGAAATTAGAACACTACGTAACACCACACACAAAAATAAACTCCAAATGGCTGAAGCACCTAAATGTAAGACTGGACACTATAAAACTCTTAGAGGAAAACATAGGAAAAACACTCTTTGACATAAACCACAGCAAGATCTTTTTTGACCCACCTCCTAGAAAATAAAAACAAAAATAAACAAATGGGACCTGATGAAACTTCAAAGCTTTTGCACAGCAAAGGAAACTATAAACAAGACAAAAAGACAACCCTCAGAATGGGAGAAAATATTTGCAAATGAAGCAACGGACAAAGGATTAATCTCCAAAATATACAAGCAGTTCATGGAGCTCAGTATCAAAAAAACAAACAACCCAATTAAAAAATGGGTGGAAGACCTAAATAGACATTTCACCAAAGAAGACATACAGATGGCCAAGAGACACATGAAAAGATGATCAACATCACTAATTATTAGAGAAATGCAAATCAAAACTGCAGTGAGGTATCACTTCACACTGGTCAGAATGGCCATCATCAAAAATCTACAAACAATAAATGCTGGAGAGGGTGTGGAGAAAAGGGAACCCTCTTGCACTGTTGGTGGGAATGTAAATTGATACAGCCACTATGGCGTATAGTATGGAGGTTCCTTAAAAAACTAAAAATAGAACTACCATACGACCCAGCAATCCCACTACTGGACATATACCCTGAGAAAACCATAATTCAAAAGGACACATGTACCCCAATGTTCATTGCAGCACTATTTACAATAGCCAGGACATGGAAGTAACCTAAATGTCCAATGATAGATGAATGGATAAAGAAGGTGTGGTACATATATACAATGGAATATTACTCAGCCATAAAAAGGAATGAAATTGGGTCATTTCTAGAGATGTGGATGGACCTAGAATCTGTCATACAGAATGAAGTAAACCAGAAAGAGAAAAACAAATATTGTATATTAACAAATATATGTGGAATCTAGAAAAATGGTACAGATGAACCTATTTGTTGGGCAGGAATAGAGACATAAACATAGAGAACGGACATATGGACACAGTGGGGGAAGGGGAGGGTGGGATGAATTGGGAGATTAGGTTTGACGTAAATGCACTACCGGGTGTAAAATAGATAGCTAGTGAGAACCTGCCAATAGAACAAAGAGCTCAGCTCGGTGCTCTGTGATGACCTAGATGGGTGGGATGGGGGGTGGGGTGGGAGGAAGGTCCAAGAAGGAGGGGATATAGGTATACATATAGCTGATTCACTTCATTGTACAGCAGAAACTAACACACATTGTAAAGCAATTTTACTTCAATTAAAAAAAAAAAAAAAAGGATGTTTACTAGCATCTCTGGCCTCTACCCACTGGATGCCAGCAGCAACCGCACCCCAAGCTGTAACAACTAAAAATATCTCCAAGCATTGCCTAATGTCCCTGGGGAGCAAAAATCGCCCCAGTTGAAAAACAGTGCTGTAGAAGCAACACACACATGTGTAGACACATAGAATAAACATGGGTGAACAGAAATAGACAGGGTCACTTCCTAATTAGTCCTGGATGGAGTCAGCTCACACCGTCATTGAGAACAGGGCTCTGTAGTGATAAGCATCTGACTTCAAATTTCATTTCTCATTCGCCAGCTTTATGACCTTGGATACAAAATGAAAATCAGATCATTCCACTCCTCTGCTTAAAACACTCCACTAGTTTCCCATTGATCTTAAAATGAAATCCACACTCTTTACCATCGTCTACCAGACCCGAATCTCTTTTTTACCACTCTCTGCTCTCCCTTGCTCTGTTGCAGCCACACTGAGCTCTCTTTTGTTCCCTGAGGGGGCAAAGCTTCATTCTCACCGCGATGCTTTTGCACTTGCTGTCCTCTGGCTAGAACATCCTTTCCCTAGATCGCCGTGTGTATGGCTCCCTGTCATCTCTCAAGTCTCAGCTCGAATGTCACCTCCTCAGAAATGCCTTCCCTGACCTCGGATCACCCTAACTAAAGTAGCCGCCTCTGCCCCATCACTCTCTCTAGCGCCCCGTCTCTTCGTTACACTTTAACACACCCCTGAGTGTGTATTTTTCTTTGTTTCTTGTCTGTATCCCCACAACAATGTAAGATGCATGAGAGCAGGACCTACAACAACATTGGACAAATAATATGCTTTCATGCGTTTGTGGGGCAGATTAAGTGAGATAATGATAGTAAAATAATAACAATAGTAATGATAAAGCATTTACATGCACATGCCTAGAGTAAATACTCAGTATCTGTTGATTTTAACTTATTATTTTTATCATGCTGGTTAGACATGCTCTGTCATTGTGGCTGTCCCAGATCACCTGACCTCCTCTTCATGTTTTGACAGATTCCCAGTGTAGAATCCAAAAGCACCACGTTTCCTACCTACAGTGACCAACACATTCTGGTTTGCCTGGGACTTTTCTGATTTTAGTACTGAAAGTCCTGCATTTTGGAAAACCCCCAGTTCCGGGCAAGATATGATGGTTGGTTACACTATTTCTAACTCCAGTATGAGTGCTAATTAGGTGCAGTGGCAGCTTTGATTGGGGACTAGGTTAAATGAGAGATGGGGGGGGAACGCCCATTTTGCTGGTGTGGTTTTGTGGTCAAGGTGATGGCAGCTGCTTGCCAACTGTTACAGAGACATAGATCCCCTTAGCAGGCCAGGTCTAAGGTTTGTCCCAGGATTTGTTTCCAGCAGCTGAGTATAAGACTGTTTCTTAAGCACTCCTGATGATTTTGTGAGCTTTCCATATCCTTACTAAACTGCTCTCTGTTTAAACTACCTAGAAAGGACTCTGTTGTCTGCAACTAAGAGGCTCAATCAGCACATACAGTAATTGTACAAGTCTCTTCAGTGAGGTCTACACTGTAGTAAAGAGCCTCTTAAGGGAGGCTCGAGATAAATCAATATCTGGACCATCAAGGGGATTGCTCATTGCCAGTCCATTCATTTGATAAGACAAATGCCAGTGTCTGCCATTCCAAATGCCCCAGACATAGTCTACTGCACTGTGTGACAAGATGTTCCTTCTATCAGTACAGTGAGGCCATGCACACAGCCCTCCTGATCCCTGGGCATCTGTGCCTGGGCACCAGCAGACTAGGTTATCAGTTAGGCTGGATCCTGAGTATCTCTCAGCTAGCCAGGAGGGTGGAGACACACTCCTTAGGCTGGGAGTGGGCTTGGGAAACTGACCCAGCCCTGAGGGTTGCCCTGGAGGCCAGATGGTCCTGGTTAACATGCCCACAGGGCATGTAGATCTCATGGAAAGTTTGGACAATCACATGTACCAGGATATTTGGAGTTAGTAAAAAATATTCCAAGAAAAGATTCAATTCAGAAGGCAAGTGGGGCATTGGTCACCCTGGGAGCCTTGTTCACAGACAGTGGGGAGGACTTCAGGGACCTGGATTCAGCCCAGGGAAATGAGTTCAGTGGGGTCTGGGTAGGAATTGGGCCCAGCACCCCATGTCTAAGGCTTAGAGGAGAACTCAAGTCAGAAGCAGAAATTAGGATTCCCTGAGGGGCAATCTAGTTTCCTTGGGTTAGCATGAATCCTTATAGAAATGCAATGTTGCTTTGTATGCATCTGATTTTATACACAGAGTCCAGTGTTATGGACTTGTGTTTCACTTTTTTAACTCTTAGCACTGATTTTTTAAACTTTTGCTTTTGGGTAAATTTATTTAGTGATGTATAACTTATATATGGTAACATGCAAAATCTTAAGTGTGCATCTCAATGAATTTTTTATAACAGCTTTATTGAGATAATTCACATTCCACAAATTCAGTTTTAAAGTTTCAGTAGTTTTAAGTATATTGTTGTGCCACTGTGCAGCCATTACCACTATCTAATTCAGAACATTTTCATCACTCCAGAAAGAAACCCTGGGCCAATTAACAGTCATTCCCTGTTTGCTCTTCCCTGCCCTTTGCCCCCTGGCAACCATTAAGCTACTTTCTGACTCTGTGGGTTTCTCTATTCAGGATTTTAAACTTCATAGAGATGGAATGAACTCTTTTATTTCTGGTTTCTTTCACTCAACACAATGCATATGAAATTTGTTTATGATGCTCTTTTTGTGGTTGTTCTTTTCCGTTACTATGCAGTATTCCATTACCTGAATATACTACAATAAGTTTACTCATTCTGCCACTGATGATGTTTCCAGTTTTTGGCTATTAAAAATAAAGTTTCAGCACTTTGAAGAGTCTGTCCATACAGCTGGTCTTTCCAGCACTGCTGGTCAGCAACCTGGGTCCCAGATCTGGTTGGTCACAGAAACTCAGTGGTGGAGACACACCTGAGACCCCAATAAGACAAAGAACAGAGTCTATAATGCAACCACCTATGTGAAAATTAAAATGACATAACCACACAAATACAACTCCAGGGTATACCTCAAAGGATGAAGTGATGGCCTATGAAGGATGGGGGGCAGTGGGAGTGGGGAATGTGGACAAGAGAGAGGCCCTGCATGGGCTGATGGTGAGTGCGCTGTGACTGATAATACACATGCACACACACACACAAGCACGCATGGCAAGCAAGGGAGGAAGGAAGGAGGGAGAGAGGGAGAGAGAGAGAGCGAAAGAAGACACTTCCTTTCTCTGATTTGTTCGAAGACAGTCCTTGAGTTAGAGGCAGCCAGTTTAATGGTTAAACTTGAGCCAGGACTTTCTTTGGGGGTGGGGAAGGCCAAGCTCCCCAGTTCCCACAGCCCAAAGAGAAAGGAGGGAGCAATGCTCTCCTCCTGCCACTAATTGAGCCCTCACTGGGCTGGTCTGGGCTTTATTAAGTTTCCACTTCATCAAGGTTATGGATGAGATTTCTCCTCCTTCCTTTGGAGCCAGTCGCGATTTATACTATGTACCGGGCAAAAAAAAATCTCTCTGGGCTTCATTTTCCTTTCTGGAGCTCATTTTCTTTAAATAGGTGGGTTGGACTCCGTTCCCCAGAGAAATTCCAAAGCTGAGAGTCCTCCTGTATTCCAGGCTCCAGGCAAGAGTGTCTCGTAGAAAAGAGCTTCCATCTCATGTCTCTGCCTCCAGGTGCCCCGTCCCTCAGTCCTGCCCCGCCTCCCGAACCCCCAGCAAGGTCCCCACTCAGGCCCCCTGCCATCCAGGGGTGCTGGGCTCGAGAATGGGGGACAGCACAAACGCTTTGCCGGGGCCACAGGCAGATTCTTGCAAGAACACGTGCATAGCTGGTCATGCCTATCAGTGAAGTTCTGCCCAAAGAAAGTGGGCTACGGAGCCACAAAAACGGGACGTCAGACGTGAGACACTAAGAGAGCCTCCTACAGGCTGCAGTGCATGGAGCGCTTGGAACCTCTGCCAGGAACCCCCAAGAGGCAGAAGGAGAGAAGAGGGGTCTGTGGACTTGCAACCTGGAGCCTCTTCCTCTCCCTTAAGCCCATTTCCCTAGAATGACAGAGTGTTGGTGCTGGGAGATGACATAAGAGCATCTAGTCCAGTACATAGGAAGTAGAAAAGGAAGAAATGTCCCCAGGGCATGTCCCCAGCGTTGGATGCAGAAACACAGCAGAGCCAGGTCTGCTGTGGTGAGCATGCACCAAGGGCTCCTGATTTGACTTGACCCTGGACTGATCCTGCTTGAGGTAGGTGGGAGGGATGTTCTAGTTCACAACCCAGTCCTAGAGCCCAGGGGTGCTGGGATTTGTTTAGGAAGAAAGCAAGTGAGGGAGAGAGATAAAGAGACAAAAAGACAGGGGCCAAGCCTTCTTGGCAGAGATAGAAATTATGGCGAGATGAGGAAAGAAGGGTGGACACAGGGATGGAGAGAGTAAAGGAGAAAGAAGCGAGGAAGAGCAAGGAAGGGAGGGGTGAAGGGTGACCAGCAGATGAGGCGGGGCCCCCCCCCCGCCCCCCCTTGCAGGGCAGCTCTCTGGAGGGACTGTTCCCCTTCCCTCCACCCTCACACCTGCCCCTGGTCCACAAGCCCCCGACCCTGAGTGGGTGTCAGCCAAGCCCAGGGCTGGTGCTCCCCTCCAGTCTGTGCTGGGCCTTCCTTGCTGCATCCCAAGCTCGGTCTGGTCACATGAAGGCTTGGGGAGGGGCTGTGGGAGCCAGGGGCTGGAGGTAACTCCCACCTTCACTGTCTTCCTAAGTCTGAGACTGAGCAAGCCCGTGTTTGGTCCCAGAATCCCAGTTGGGGCAGCAAAGGAGACATGAAGAGAGAGCTGGGGGAAGTGTGGCCCCGTGGCTTCAGCACCCTGTGTGATACATAAATCACAACCGGCTCTTGGAGAATGGCCAAGAGCTATTTCCTGCTGGCCTGCTGAGCACTGGTTAAACCGGTTCACCTGAAATGGCAGAAACAGAGAAACCGGGAACAGTGCTCCTGCTGCCACCAACTCCTGTATCCCAAGAGTGAGGACCGGACGTAGCAAGGCTGCTCAGGCTGGCGATGAAGGCTGGCACTTGGGCCCAGACACAGCACCAGGTTCACAAGGGCCAGATACCTGCATGACTGACCCAACTCCACCACTTACAAGCCATGTCAAGGTAGGTGAGGTACCTTGATGCCCTGGCCTCAGTTTCCTCATCTGTAAAATGGATTTAATAGTAATAGCCACCTCACAGGTTTATTGTTATTTAACAACATTTTCCAGCAATGTTCCTATTATATAGTTGACATTCCATCCATAGTCTTTCCCCCATTTCCAATGAGAAGGCACTGAGGTTTCTAGACGCAGTGCAGAAGCCCAGACATAGCAGCCAGGATCCTCAGACAGAGAAGCAAAGCCCTTTAAGTTCTCCGCTGCAGCTAGACTTACCTGGGTGTTCAGAGGGCAGCCAGGACTCCCCAGACACACCTGGAGACACCCAGGGTCATGACCGGGGAGGCACATATTCACCTTTAAATTTATGTGTTATTAGTTTCCTAATTTAATGGAAGGGTAAACTGAGGCAATCCATGGGGAAGCGACAGATAACGCTGGATGGGCAAGTCTCACTTTGAAAAACACGGTTTCCCTGCTTGAAGAGGGTCAACGTCAGCCAATCCCACACTGGACGTGGTCAGGGAAAAGGGGGGGAGGAACCTCGGGTGGGACCACGCGGCACAGAACACCTGGGAAGGTCTCATAAGCAGCTGTCACAGCCGCGACTCCCCACAGCCGCACCCCCAGCCCTGAGGCTCCTTCACGCGCTCCTCTCTTGTTCACTGTCTGTCTTCACCCCCAGCTGTCAATTCGTGTGTCTCAAAATGACATAAGTTAAACATCTTGAAGAACTAGGGATTCATCATGTGACAATGTCGACTCAGAAAGCAGTACTTCTTGGAGCCTGTCACAAACCCAGGGGTTTTTATCTTGATAGTGGATGATTACAAGGTCTTTGGTGCTATTAAGGACCTACATTCTTATGTGTTACCATCTGATGAATAGGTGATTTTATGGGTTGAATTAAGTCCCCCCAAAAGATATGTTAAGTCATACCCCCTGGGGACCTGTGAATGTGACTTTATTGGAAATAGGGTCTTTGCAGATGTAATCAAGTTAAGATGAGGGCATTAGGGTGGGCCCTGATCCAATGAGACCAGTGACCTTATCAGAAGAGGAGAAGACAGAGAGACAGAGGGGAGAAGGTCACTTGAAGACGGAAGCACAGATTGGAGTGATGCTGCCACAAGCCAAGGAACACCTGGAGCCCCCAGAAGCTGGAAGAGGCAGGAAGGATACCTCTCATAGGTTTCAGAGGGAGCGTGACCGTGCCAGTATCTTAATTTCGGACTTCTGGCCTCCAGAACTGTGAGCGAATACACTTTTCTTGTTTTAAACCACCCAGTGTGTGGCACTTTGTAACAACAGCCCTAGGAAATGAATACAGGAGGAAAAAGAGTGTCCCATTTCAGTGGAGACAGCTGGGGGTTGGTAGGAAGGAAAGTACTTGATTTAAGGGGACCCTGGAATCCCCTCTCTTTGTCTATCCAGCAGGTCTTCCTCTCTTTTCTTTCCTCTACCTCCCTTCAACTCTGTAGCCAATAGATCCGTCAGTCATTAATGATCAACACTGGCAACCTGCCCCACGCACCTGGCTTTGTGCTGGAGGCCGAGAGGGACACGGCAACCTCACAGCTGAACTCCCACTCATGACCTCCTGGGCCCCTAGGGGGGCGTGGTAAGGGGTGTGGGCTCCAGGGTCAGAGCACTAAGGCACCAGGCCCTGATGTCAGGGGAAGGAGTCTGGTCTTTATTCTGAAGACGGTGGCCCCTGTGGAATTTAGAATAATACCAGGGGCCTCCAAAACCTGGGGGAAGATGCCCCAGAGCCAGGAAGTTCAGCAAGGGCTCACTAATCCACTCCAGCGACAACGAGGGTCTGAACCAGGATGGGGTGGAGAAGAGGACGGGACAGATTGGACAGTCATGGAGCTAACATTGAGAGCACTTGACACCTGGGGGGGAGGGGGCTATGGAGAGGAACATTTAACATGATTCCTTGTTTTTTTTGCCAGAGTTACAGTAAGGACAGTAATGGGAGGATGTTAGTCTCCATTAAGGCAGGGGCTCCCCGTGTCCTTCCCCAGCCTCCTCCCCAGCACCCCGCAGGCCTGCAGGAGGTGGGCGTTCAATAAACGAGCGGCAGGTAGGGGACCACAGGAGCGATCGCAGGTTTGGAGGGGTGCTAATTAAGCTTAAGAGACCGTGTGGCAGTCATGTCAAACTGTCCAGAGGGCTGCTGGAAATGCAAACTTGGATAGAGGAGCAGGGCGGAGATGGAAACTTGGGGGCCAACAGCAGCAAAGTGAAAATGATAGCCCCACCCAGGTTTAAAGCCCAGAGATGGCCCAGATCTTTAAGCAGCCTGCGGGCTCCGTGAGATTTGTCAAAACAGTGATTTTAGAGACAATATCAGTTGCTGGTGGGGAGGGAGCACAGTGATGGACTAAGATAACCAAGGATTCTCACGGCCACCTCGGGGAACAGGAGTGGGCAAGTCCGTTTCTTGCTGGAGTCTCACGTGCCCCAACCTCACCTGCATGGCTGGGGGGAACACCGGGAATTCCGTCCTCCTCTATCGCCACTTTGAAATGTCAGCATGAATACTTTTCTCATCAAAAAAACGATGTTAAGACTTTGTTTTTAAAATCAAAAGGGGTTTTAGAGCTGGGAAGCCTTGCTGGCCATAATGAGACGTGTGATTTTTGGGGCCATTAACGGGCACTTGGAGGACAGAGATGACCTATAAATGTATTCATGCATTCAGGCCCAGGGCAGCTTTCACCGACTGATTCCAGGTGCCCTGGAGATGGCGTCTGCAGTCAGGAGACAGTCGGCCATGCCCACCAGCCACGGTGACACCCACCTGCACGCCCCCCTCCTGCTCACCCGGATGTTTCAGTATCTCTCGGAAGCTCTGAGACACCTTTCAGGAAAACCACAGGTCCTAACCCAGGTTGTCATTTTCTCTGTCTCCTCTACAGGACGCCCCCGGGCAGCCCAGCACCCCAACCTCCTGGCTCACCCCACCCCCCCCTCCATAATCGCTTCATGCTGAGGATATAGCATCTGGAGTCAGTCTGACCTGGGTTCCAGGCCTGACTACTTAGATCCTGACCATGCACAGCCAGACTCTCAGGCCTCAGCTTCCCCATCTGTGAAAGGTCCTCTCCTTGTCTGTACCCTCCTGGGCCTGGCATGGTGCCTGGCCCGCATCTGATGCTCCACAGACACCGAGTGCGTGTGTGGATGTGTGCTCCCTGGGAGTGCTGTACGGACGCACATGAACCCGCGTTGCTTGCTCAATAAAAGTGCTCAGTAACGTTTAAGTTGGCTTGCAGATATTGGTTAGATTATACCAGCCTCCTCCTGGTGTCCTGCTTGGTTCCCCGTTGGAAAGCCTTCACCCATCTTCAAGAGGACCAATCTGCCTCACTCTCCGGGTCCTGGAAGACTTCCACCTTCCCCATGCAGGCTTCCCTGGCTGCCCCCAGCCTGGGTAACTCCCTCACCTGGCTGACGTCTGCCTTTTGGTAAGTTCCTCTGAGTTTGGGACTTGCACTAACACTGCAGCACCCACCTGAATTCTAAGCCCTATAAGGTGCTGCTTTGTTATCTGTCTTTGCTCAGTTGATACTCCCAAAGACAGGTGGGCTGGTCAGTGGGTCACTGATTCTGTCACCAGAAAGGAATCCTGGATTAATCACACTGGGGCATAATCATAAGACACTGACTGTGGCCTGAGACCAATCCAGGCGTTGGCAGTACACACGGGCCTGCACACACACACACACATATGCACACACTTGCACGTGCCACGGCATACTTGGGGAGGGATAGTCTTTGCTTTCCTGTAAAGCTCCACTGAGCTGTGTCCCAGTGGGGAAGGCCCGGGTCTGAGCATGGAGATGGCCCACACTACACGATGTGAGGAAGGATCTTACAGGTCCCGGGGCGGGTTCAGTGTGATATGGCTCCAGGGGGTTGTCCTGGGAAGAAGAGGAAAGGGACAAAGTTGTGCAGCCCAAAACCAGGTGGGGACATTGCTAAGCCCAGGAGGTGTGGGGATGAGAGGGGTACACAGGGGTCCCAGCCTGGGGTTATTTCCTAAGGCAGGTGGGCTGACATCTGGCAGTAGGTTTTGACTTCAGGTGAAAATATACTCACACACACGGACACCCATTCATGTGACACACACACACACACACACACATCCCCCTGAGGTAGTAGGTACATAGTTTCCTAACACACCCTGCTTACACACTGGTAGAGTACAGGCTCTAGCTGGTTTCTCTTGACAAAAAAGTAGGAGCAGGGAGGGAATGTGCCCTTAGAAAGGAAGTGGCACATACACAGTGTGCAAGCTCACTGAATGTTGAGTGATTGGTACACTTGCTCAGCAAATATCTACGTGTTTACCGAGACCACAGTGTGCCAAACACTGAGCATACCAGACACACACACACACACACACACACACACACACACACACACACACACAACACTCATATATCCACAGACGCCCAGGAGTGGCCAATGAACTCTATCCTATCCCTCATAAGAATAGCAAAATGGGAAGCTCATAGTCTTAACGGCCAGCTCCAGGCCCAATACTATTTCCCTAGTTACCTCTCCTGGGGCTGGAGGCCAAGTGTCATGTCACCCACACAGCCTCCCATGATGTAGGTGCTATTATTAGGCCCATTTTACAGATGAAGAAATAGAGGCATGGAAGGCAATTTGCCTAAGACCATACAGCTAGATAGAGCCACTCAGGTAATAAATGTTGGCATCTAGGAGAGTGTGCGATTCGCAGTCCCACCATCCTGTTGCACATCAGTCTGCTGACTCCACAGAGGGTGGGGGATCATGTAGAAGCTGCTGTTTGTGACTTTTCCAGGGCTCCTCCTACCTGGGCATCGCCCCCAGGTTGGTTCTGTTTTGTAGTGAAGCCAGCCGTGTAGGAGTGCCTAGCTGCCTGTCTCTTTTGAGTTCTCCCTTTTGGGATGTCTTTTCACACCTCCCAGTGCTGGGTGGGAGTGGATGAATGCCACATGTTTGCTGGGACGAGGCCCCTTCCTTCCCCTCCGTGGGATGCTTTCAGCACAGAACCCGGGGATGGATGCCTCTGATCTGACCTTCTGTGAGCTGCTAGGGGATGTCTGCATGGCAGCAATCCATCACTGTCGCTGTGTGAGCCCTTCTTCCCTGATCCCCAAAGGCCGGAGGAAACGCCTCCTTTGCCAGAGCTGGTCCGTGACTAACGGAGGAAGTGAATTAATTACGTAGCCTCAGGCATGTTGCAGTCCCTCTCTGGGTCTCAATTTTCACAATTGTACAGTGAAAGGATTGGACCGGACAGTCCCCCAAGGTACTTGCACATCTGATATTGTACGGTTTATTTCATTTCTGTGGTTGTTTCATGTTCCTCCCAGTGCCCTCATAGGCCCCATGACTTACATACATCATATCTGCTGGTTGGGCTTTTAAGCTGCTTCCAATGCTCCACTGGAGGGATGTAGCCCACTGGGCTAAGTGCTGTTTTGTTGGACTAACTTGCTATTAAAACATGGTTAATATTGAGGTTTTGTTTATGAAATAACACTGCATGGGAAAGGCAGAACAGAAAAGAGGAGGCACATGTTGGTAGAACATGGGGAAAATGTCTAACATCACTTGAGAAGGAACTCAGAGAGATGGGGTGTTTGACTTTTATACTCAGTGGATTATTCTGGCTTTAATGTTGCTTGAAGTTAATAATTTCTAAAAAATGTGGCTGATGAGACTAAGAGGCCTTCCAAATTTCATCAAGGAGCCTATGGGGCTTCCCTAAAATTTCATTAGGAAGAGACCAATTTAAAGATTAACTAATGGAAGAGATGCAGTTATCTAACTAATTGTAGCAGGCCCAAGAGGTAATGTAGAGAGAGAGGTTCCGGGCAAATGATAGAGACCAAAAAACAAACAAACAAACAAAAACAAAAAAAAAGAGTAGAGCTGAAGCGTAAAGAATCATCAGTGTTTCTGTGGCCCAGAGTGGAAGGTTCCCTTTCCAAATGATGAGTCCCAGTATCCAAAGAGTGATGCCCTTGGAATCTGGACCCCTCTATACCTATGGAATGAAAATAACCTTGAGATGACATTCAACTTCCTTTCACTTATTCAAAATTCCTCAAGAGCTTGTTAATCAAATTTAGTCTCTATGCAAACCTGCCCAACAGGAAGAAGCACCTGTGCAAATATCACTGCTAAACTGCCAGATAAATCTCCCAGTATAAATAGTAACAGCAGCTATGAGTTACAGTGCCTTCTATGTAAAAGGTACTTCACATGCATCTAACTATAATTTTTATAATAACCCTGCATGGTGAGGATTAATATTTCAGGGCTACCATGTACAATCATGTAGATGGTACAATGCACAACTCTGGGGACACCATTCACCCTGGAGTCTTTGTGAATGGTAGCTTTAGAAGTTGTGCAGTGCACAACCTGTACTACTGTACAGGTTTAATCATAATATAACAAGACTTCTACAGTGTTCTGTTCTGTTCTAAGCACTTACATGCGTATATGTCAGGTCATTTAATCCTCGTGCCCACCATGCAAGGTGTCTGGGTTCAAAATATACCTTTCTGTCATCCCACATTGCCACTTGGGCAATTATTTTAATACACCGTCACATGGTCTCTGGTCAGCTTCTCTGCCTGTGACTACCATGCAACTGTCAGAGGGTGACTGTATTGAGTTCCTGAACCTAGAATCTGAGAACCAGGCCCTCGAGCTCAGTGACCCGCCAAGGCAGACATTCTGGGAGGCCCTCCCAAGGTGACCAGGGAGCCATGTTCATGAATCACTACATTTACCATGCACCACTGTCCCTTCCTGAGGAAGGGGCACATGCTCCACATTTTTGTAGAATAAGAACATGAATCATTTTGAAAGATTGTGAGTTGACATCATAAGAAGAAAAAAGTAGAGGAACAATCTGATGACCACTCCTACCCCAAGCCCTCACATCTGAGGTACCAAGGAGGGTGACAGGACAATTCTCAGATCAGTAGGTTTCTAAGACTGGCCTCTGGCTGGGTTTGGCACATTGTGTCCCAGAAGGAGAGAAAAAGACAGTGGTGGTCCTGTCGAGAGCCCTGGTCCTAGCTGCTCTGCCTTTTACTCACATGCTGGTATGAGGTCTCTGGCCTTGCAGATGACTAGAGAAATCCTTCTGTGGTTAAATGGGATGAGATATCAAACAATCCCTCCATGAAAAAGGTACACCTGTTCACGGACATGAATCGTGAGGGCCACAGCTCACTCCCTGTACGTACGTGTGAGGTGGCTGACCCGTGGTCTTTCTTCTCTGCAACCCCTGTCAGCCAGTTTTCAGTACAACCATCACCCTCTCTCCCTCGGGTGGGGAGGACTTCTGTCCTCCACATCCGCAGAGCCCCCATGGATTTCAAGTAGTCTTGCTGTTGCCATAGTAACTCAACCCAGCCTGCTTGTTGCAAAGAGTGGAGATCGCATTCTGTCATCTTGTCCACATGCCTGGGCCAGCTTGACTCGGGAGAGGGAGAGAGGGATGGTGGCATTCAGTCAGACTGGACAACTTCTTGTCCCTCAGCCATTTGGGCTTGGTGGGAAAAAGCAGATCAGCTCAGCGTGTTTTCTCACACCCGATTGCCCTTTATATCCCATCTACACTGTGGAGCATTTCCTGCTTAACTTCCCCACATGTTCTTCCTCTTCCAGAATGTTCCCCAGGCCCCTCCCACATGTTAAATGTCATCCTTAACCCCAACCCATCTTCTCAGAGGTCTCCAGTCCCTCCCATGGATCAGACCCAGAAGCAGGTGTGGGGCTTTGTGTCAAAAGAACTGGAGAAGGAACCCAAGCCAGAAAACCTGGTCCTTTGGGCAAAACTCCAAACTCCTCAGCCCAAGAGCTTCTCTTCACAGGGGCAACACAAATGGAGTATACAGGATATAGGAGTCACCGTCTTTACTTATCCCAAAAGGTTAGGGAGAGGCCCCCAAGATCTCTAATTTTCCTTAAGTCATTGCCAGGATTTCTCTGAGCTCTCTATATTAATCCTGATTTTTCTCCCTCAAGGTAAGTATTTTGTCATAGTTACCTTGCTAAAAATTATTTCTTTTTTAAAAAACTCTTTCACTGGGATATTAAATTGCTATGATTCTTATTATAGTCTGTGCTTAATTCCTAACCACTCCTCAAAACCAAGGCAAATCCATCTCTCCTCTTGCCCCTAAAGTGACCTGTTCAGGAAGCCCCTTGCATCTCAGGAGCCTGTGAAGGTGGTGCTGAGGGTCTTTTGAAAGGACTCTGCACGGTGGCTTCAGAGCTGGTGTTGGATGTTCAAATTTGCAGTCCAGCAGCCCATGAATACATATTTTGTAATTTATTTGGTTGTAAAATTTTTAGTTTATACATATACGTATTTTTTTAGCAAAGATTTTTGAATTGAAGTTTAGTTGCACAGTATTATTGAGTTGGCCAAAAAATTTGTTTGGGTTTTTCCATAACATCTTACGGGTGTACAATATAGTGATTCACAATTTTTAAAGGTTGTACTCCATGTATAATTATTATAAAACATTGGCTATATTCCCTGTGTTGTACAATGTATCCTTGTAGCTTATTTAATACATTATACTTAGTACCTCTTAACCCCTTACCCCTATACTGCCCCTCCCCCTTTCCCTTTCCCCACTGGTGACCACTAGTTTGTTCTCTATATCTGTGAGTCTGCTTCTTTTTTGTTATATCATGAATACATACTTTAAAAACAGTTGAAATGGATTGCTCTGAAACAGGGCATGCACACTCTTATTTGCCATGGTTTCTCCAAGCCATGTTGTCTTTTACACTCTGATACGTCACTAAGTGATGATGCAAAAGGCATTGATGCGAAAAGGCATTCTTGTTTGCACCATCTGGGGCAGGAGCTGGTCCCTCCTTGGTCTGGGCCCTGCTGTTAACTGTTTCCTGCAGTGAGCTTGGTAGAATCCCACTTGCCGAATAAAAATCCATCTTTTGGAGCCAAGTTCTGTGATACAAGATATTATTCATAGACAGGGTCAGAGAATGAACAAGGCTCTGCTTTAAATAGGAATGGGTTCTCCTTCATGTTATTAATACACCAACATAATTACAGTCTCCGGAAAAATCCAGGGGAAGAATAATTGATTTAGGAGCTGCTTGGAGTCAAAGTCAGGCTGCCCTCTGATACAAGGTCCCCGGGAACTTGGTGAGCATTGTCACTGAGGCCATTCCCCAGATGCTGGACCCCTGCAACGGGGCTGGCCACAGGTGGGCCAGGATGCAGGATGTGCAAAATTCACGGAACTGAGCTCGGCACATCCAGCTTAGAATCTGGAAGGATGAGACAGGAATGGAAATGCTAAAGGTAGTAGACAGCTCTCTAGACCAGGAGCTCTTGAAGTGGGGTCCATGGATAGAATTCAAGGGATCCCTGACTTCGGGTGGGGAAACAGTCACATCTTTAATTTCACCAACTTCTAACTGTAACCTAGCATTTACTTCAATTAGGAACATAGACAAACCTCAGCAGTGTTAGTGGTGCCTTAGTCTTTTCTACCAACGGAAATCAGTTTTTTTCATCACGTGACAATTTTCACAGATACCTTGAAATAGTGTTTATACTTGTCATTATTCTAAATGATTATTAGACCTGCCTCTAGATTTTGTTTAATGGGTTAAACACATGTATTACTATATTACAAATTTAAAGACATGCATATAAATAACTAGCTTCCTTCGTGATCCTATACATTTTACTTCATGCATTTAAAGACATTATTCTGAGGCAGGTCCATGGGCCTCACCCACCGTGACAAAGAGGCCCACATCTCAAGGAAGGGTAACAACTGCTGCTCTAGGCTTCCCTTTAAAAGGAGAATCCACTTCTGGAACTTACAGGTAAGGCCAGACTGGAAGGGAAGGGCCTCAGAGACCCAATTCGGTCACACTTGTATATATAAAGAAGAATCTTATGAAGGTCAATGCGTAAACCAGAGGAGTAAAATTCTAATGTGGCATCTTGGCATTTGTGGAGAGATCTTTAAAGCAGGGCTTTGAAATATCCCTGTAGGGCTTCCCTGGTGGCGCAGTGGTTGAGAGTCTGCCTGCCGATGCAGGGGACACGGGTTCGAGCCCTGGTCTGGGAGGATCCCACATGCCGTGGAGCAATTAGGCCCGTGAGCCACAACTACTGAGCCTGCGCGTCTGGAGCCTCTGCTCCGCAACAAGAGAGGCCGCGATAGCGAGAGGCCCGCACACCGTGATGAAGAGTGGCCCACGCTTGCCACAACTAGAGAAAGCCCTTGCACAGAAACGAAGACCCAACACAGCCAAAAATAAATAAATAAATTAAAAAAAAAAATCCCTGTAAAAATACTGCACAGGCAAACGTCCACTCTGTAGGCACCAAAGCTTGCTTTTGGTTCAGATGGGGTCAAAAGGGTGACAAAAGGAAGTAAGGAGGGTGGGCTCTCCAAATCACCCCACTGAGGAGTGCGGGAGAGCATCTGGGAGGATTTCCACTCTGCACTGCTCTTTCAGGGAGTGGTGCGGTGGAGATGCTTAATTCCACCTTGACTCCAGCAACCTTGGGGCTCCAAGCCCCTCCCCTCCTCTGGAGGCTGCAGCGTCCTCCTCTTGAGGCTGCAGCCTCCTCGGGACACGTGTAACAGGAGGGCGCCAGGAGCTCCCTTCCGGCTGGAGGTGCGAACAAAACAGGAAACCAGGCTTTTGAAGTTTGGCCAGATCGTTCTGTAAAGGATTATTTTCCTGATTGAAGGTAGCAACTTATTACTGGGTCATAAAAGCAATTTAGTGGATCACAACAAACATTACAAAATAGACTAGAAAATAGTGTATGTCACACCCAGGTTAAGTATTATCTTATGAACCTGGTTTTTGTTTTATATACATGTATGTATGTGAGTACTGTATCGCGAGGTGATTTATTTCTTACTGTGGATCGCAGCCAAGAGTTTCAAAAACAATGCTGTCAAGATGACCCTGCAGCCCCACAGAGAAATCACAGCAATGGGAAGAGAGTGTATCCTAAAATAATAATTTAATTCAAGGACTTAATAACTATTTTAATGAATATAAGGGAAAAAATTTAGCATACCAAACCCATAGGAATGCCATCTCTTATTCAGTACTAGGATCAAATCAGGACCTCACCTTACAGGGATCTCGTCAATCAGCAAGGAGTGCTTGGGTGAATCTAGTAAAAAACATAAAGAGGTTATGTGAATGATCACATTTTGGGGATGGGAGAAGGGAGAAGATAAAAAGAAAAAAAGTACATAGAATATCATGGAGAGGGCAGGCCTCACATTGGGGCAGATCACGACCTAGGTCCTTGCATCATTTATTGACTCTTGTTTCTTACACTCTAAAACGAGGGTGATTACGCCAGGCAGGGTGACCTCATGGGACTGGCTTCCTGATCAAGTGAGATAATCCAGAGGAAACCTTGGTAAAGTGTAAAAAGTGTCAGGAATTACTGCCGTAAATAGGGAGAGTGGTTTTCTCCTCCATAAACCACAGAATGCTAGCAAATTTTTGGAGCTGTTTGCATTACAGCAAGAAAGAGGATGGGCTCCAGGCAAACAGGACCTTCTGAGCTTCCTACTCTAGTTTCTTCCAGTACTACTTCCGGCAGGGGGGGACGTGGAGGTGGGGTGGCAGGTGCCCTCAGAGTGCAGGGAAGCCTGCTGTCTGTGACACGGAGATTTCAGGGGTGGTGACCCAGCACAGAGCGGACTGATCCTCCACAAGCCATTTGTTGTCTTCTTCCCGAGTGACTGGGCCCCGCTAGTCTCTGGTGTTGGCCGCAGAGCCCTCACAGAGATCGGTGCTGGTGTGTCCATCACCAAACCGATGCCATGCTGGTCCCTGCTACAAAATTAGCCTCCAGGTCATCACCTGCGAGGCTGTCGGTCCCCTCAGGAAGCCAGGCAGAGGGAGAATAAGGCAGCAAGAAGAATGGAAGGGGTGGATCGCAGGAGGCATGGAAAACAGCCTGTTCCCCGCTGCGGAAGAGGATGAAATGTTGCTGTGGGCTGAACTGAGTCCTCCCAAATTTATATGTTGAGGTCCTAACCCTAGCACCTCAGAATGGGACCATATTTGAAAACAGGGTCTTTAACTGTATTTGGAAATAGGGTCTTTAATTAAGTTAAAATGAGGTCATTAGGGTGGCCCCTAACCCAATATGACTGGCATCCTCGTAAGAAGAGGAGATTAGGACACAGACACACACAGAGGACGAGCATGTGAAGACACAGGGAGAAGGTGGCATCTACAAGCCAAGGAGAGAGGCTTAGAAGAAACCAATCCTGCCAACATCTTGATCTTGGACTTCTAGCCTCCAGAATTGTGAGGAAATAAATTTCTATTGTTTAAGTCACCCCATCTGTGGTACTTTGTTATAGCAGTCTGAGCAAATGAATATAGGTAGCAAGTTTTGCAGTCAAGAGAGGATGGGTGCTACAAGATGGGTTATGGGCTGCAAAAGGAGTTGGGGGCACAGCCAGAGAGCCAGGGGCCAGTGTGCATGGAGCAGCCCAGATTCAGGCTTAGGAGTGAAGATGAATTAGGGTTAAGAGCTTGTGATTTGCAACTGTGTAGTCTTAAGCTGTTAACCAAACCATACAGGCTATGGTTCCCAGACCAACAGCATCAGTGCCACCTGGGAACATGTTAGAAATACAAATTTTCAGACGTTACCCCAAACCGACAAAATCCATAACTCTGGGAGTGGGATCTGTGCTTTATCAAGACCTCCAAGTGATTATGATGCATACTCAAGCTTGAGGTCCACTGCTTTGCATAAACTTTTTGATGATTAACAATAAGAGTTTGTAAACTTGTGTCATACCGGGTAGGGAGTCAGAGAAAGTTGTTGCCATGGGAATTTAACCCATAGCTTTCTGAAGGGGTCTCCATGACATGCAGATGGAAAGAAGAAATATCAAGTGGTAGAGGGACCATTTCAGTCCCACAGCCCAAGTTCCCCAGGGCTCAATTAGAAGTGAGAGAGCTGGGGTGACCACAGGACCTTAGCCCCTGATTCATTCCAAATCCCCTCAATTCTTTTTCTTCCCAATCCCTTTTCTGACCAAATCTTCACCCATTACAGATATAATCTTAAATAATGACCCTGGTCCCTCTAAGATTTATACACTGGGAGAAAGTAGGGGTAGAGGGAGATAAGAGAAAGGAGAAAGCAAGAAACTTATTATTAAGAGGTGCCTACATTATGCCAAGCATCATAAAGTGGTTTCAGAAGTGACTTTATTAAGTGGCTCAATAAATCTTATTTTCTTCCTCCTTCCCTCTGATTATTGGACAGCTAGAAGCACATTAGTGTACCAGGAAAGATAGCAATAACTCTAAAACCACTTGTGGCTCTCTTTACATGGGACAAAAATGACTAATGTCAAGACATTGTAAATATGGTTCTTATACCTAAACTCAATTTTAAAGGGATTAGGATGTAATGACAAATTAGTTTTGAAAAAGCATCTTCATGTGAAGCTAAAATAATGCCATTCCAGATTGTAGTTTTCTGGCATTCTAGCTAGATTCAGGGATTCTGGAAGAATGAATATTTAGAATGTCTTTTCTATCCTTCAAGGTACGTACAATAAGTGTAAGTACCGACTGGAGTGCCCCATCTTTCTCCCACTATGATGCTCATTCCCTATGGCTCTGGGGAGAACATTTGAGTCCTAGGACTCTGGCAAAGGTCTGGAATGCAAGCAATGGATATTGAGAAGAGATCTGTCTGTTAAGCATACAGCTGGCTGACTTGGTCTCTCATTATGATAATTGGAACCCTGGTTAACTTTCAGTTCTTCCTGATTGCCTGGAGCTAGACTCTGACAAAAGACACATTAGTAATAAGGGTAGTTAACATTGGCTGGGCACTTACTGTGAGGGTCAGATGCTATCCCACATACTCGACTACATACTTAACCAAAGACTGGCAATTTAAATAACTCATCCTACTTAGTTACTAAGTACCCAAAATCGTGTAGAACCTATGTTTTGCAGCTATCACAATGCAAGCTCTCAACTAATATACTGTGACTCAGTGATCACGGAACGGGGTTTTTCTGGGAAGGTGGAGAGCAAAAGAGAAGGTGCACCAAGTGGCCGTAATGCCAAACCAGGTTAGGCGATGTGGAGATAATCACTGACTCCAGGTTGTACTGGTATATTGCTACAAGAAGGAGGTTGTTGGGAAGCGGAGCCATTTGGAAAGGGACAGCTCAAGAGACCTCAGAGACCATGCTGGGGCATCTAGACAGAAACCAGCAAGATGAGAAGTTCGCAGCTGAGCAGGAAGTGGAAATGGCTGACCATGAAGAGGCACAGAAGATGCGAGATTCACAAAGGATGTGGTCTCCTGGATTGCAACACCCTTTCTCCTACAGATACCCTCTATAGAGCGTGGGCTCCGCGACTGTCTCTCCCCACCCACCATATGTATGTCCAAAGCCTTTCCTCCAAAGCCACCTTATCCTTTCAACATACATCTAATTCTGACTCCTTCCCCACCCCTCCCCAAACTTCCCTGACCTTCACCTCACCTTTCTCCGACCTATTATAATCTCTGGTGTCTGTTCACTGCAAGACAGTCCCTGCTGGGACCAGACCAGGGCCTTCACCACTTCATACACCTCGAGATGTCTCTCCGCTGAGAGATCAGAGCCCTTTCCGTTGCTTTGCACACCCAAGATATCTGCTTTTAACTCAGCCAGACAAAGGCCCACATGACCACCTCAATAAATCCACGAAGCGTTGCTACCTAAGAAGTTCTGCCACCAGAGGGACTAGTGCCAAAGTTGACTTTTGCAGATCTGTGACTTCTGATTTTATTTTAATGACCATCAATTTCCACACAAAAATGTAGCAGTTCTTCCCTTTACTACATGCTTTTTTTTCCCTCCCAGATACTTACTGCCTTGGCTCCTGTCACCTGCTTTCCCAAACCCTCACCCCATTGTCAAAGTCTCCTACATTCCACAATTTCATGGAACGCTCTGAGCAAACATCTCAGTGCCCTCCAAGCCCAGAGTGGGCTGTGCTCTGATGGAGGTGCCAAGGGCACCACAGTGGTCAGCTCTCTCCCAGCTCCACCACCCAGAGCATCTCATCCTCCTTCCTTTAGGACTTAAAGCCAATCCTTCACCTGAACCCTTCCTTCTCCTCCTCTGGGATCTTGATGCATTAACCATGCTTCCTTGACAGCTTCAAATGTTCCCACCCTCAGCCCATGAACGCTGCCCATTTTTCTCACGACTCCCACTAAAACTACCCTTGATCCTCTTCCTACTGCAATAGGTGTTTTTCAATCTCAGACTTGGTCTTCACTTCTAAGCTTCCACTTGAGTCTTGTATCTCGGTATGACCAAGCTCCTGGTTCCTTTTAACTCTGCTAAAACTGTTCTTGCTAAGGTCACCAATGATCTCCTTATGGTAAAAAATTAATACGTTTTCTTTCTGGTACCTAATGTCCATTCTGCTTCATTTGATCTGTTTAGCCACACTTCTTTTCTGCAAACTTTGGTCCCATAGAATCATACACATAGAACACACTATTATTTCTCTGTGGTCTCCTCTTTCATGATCTCAGGGCTTTGGGACTCAAAGGGTTTTAAGCACCTGTTATAGCAGGGCATTGCACAGCTATAAATGGCACTGTTGCTATTTCCTTCTGCTGTTCACCGTTCCCACGAGGCTTGTGGGCTTACTCTTTTCCTGTATTCCCCAGCAAGCCTGGTAGTGTGAACTTTCAGTTGTGAAGTGAAGCAAAGTTGGAAGGAAATGAAAAGGGACATGGGAACGATCCATGTAAAGGACCCTATTGGTCAGACTTCCATTCGGATGCTCTAGGAGAATAGAACATGTTTATTTGCACTTGAAGAAATGTTAATAAAATACTTAAAATACTGTGAGTTCTACAGATACTGTAATCCCTTGAGTCACAAAGCCTCCTTTGTGACCCAGGACAGCATCAAAATATTCCCTGGAAAGTATTTTGAGAGGGGGATAGTGAAAACAAAAGATCTGGAACTAGACAATCTGTCCCCACATTCTGTCCATAGACACTTTTCAGTCCTCCTTTTCTAGCCAGAGGAGCTCTCCAGAGGCAGAATTCCATTATCTCAATTACCCAACCATCTTTTGTGGATCTTGTATTTCATATGGTCCATCTCATAATGGCTCCACCTCTTCTGTCTCCATCTAGGTTGTATATGCAAAAAGCCCATCAGAAATAACCCTCATCACATGCAGGGATTCTCAATGACTGCCAGGGGGAGAGGAAAACCTCCCCTAGCTGTTATTTTTTTTTAAAAAATTGGTGGCTGGGAAGCATAAATAATTTTAAAAAGCTACTTCCTTCTAACGGATTCAAACAATTTGTCCGGTCACTGAATACAGAGGAATTTTTGTTTGAACAAGCATTTCCTGGAAATACTTTAACCAATGGTATCATCTCTGGTAGCTTAGGTGATAAAGAGCATAGATAAAAAATATGGGAAAAGCTTTTCTGGAATGCATTTGTATCTTGAGGGTAGATGTCTCTTTGATATTTATAAATCGTGGCTGTTTCCAACTTGTTTACATTCAGATCCTGTTCTCGTGTCTGGTCCTTTTAACCTTGCCTCTACCAGCTATGATCTTCCCTCTCTCAAATTCATGTCCCTCTTATCCTACTAGGGCAGGAGACCCTGACCTGACAGGGGAAAAAACAGGGCCTCGAGAGTTTTTGACATTTGTCGATGGCTTTCCCTCTGCTACCACTCTTGGATTCCTCATCTGCAGTCTCTCTACTGCCGTCTGCAGAGGAGAAAGTTTTAATATCCTTCATCTTTTTACAAATTAACACTGAAATTCTGCTGACAAGCTTTACCCTTTCCAAGGCTTAAATCCCAGGGCTCTTGAGCTGTGACAATTTAAATGAGCAAGATTTCCAAAAACTGATGAGTGAGGTTTTAAATGTCTCATAGAAGCAAGTTGCCAAATCCTCCTTTAAAGACTTCTGTAGGACAAAGTAGCTGGTGAGCAGCTGCCTGTGGAAGCATGCATGTGCTCTGCAGTGATGGTGGGGAAGATACCTTTAAGAGTAATTATAAACTGAAACAGCTGGAAGAAACCTTAGGAACTAATTCACCAACAAATACATTTTAAGGATGAATAAAACAGACCTAAGGAGGGTTAAGTTGTTTTTTCAAGGTGATAAGGAGGGCTAAGTCTCCTAAGAGTAGGGCTAAAAAAAATCTAAAGAAATAATGGTTGAAAATTTCCCCAATTTGGTAAAATCATAAGCACACAGATTCAGGAAACTGAGCAGCCCCAAACAGGGTCATCCTAAAGAATCCTTACTAAGGCACATCATAATCAAACTTCTGAAAACTGGCAAAGAAGAAATCTTGAAAGCATCAAGGGAAAAATGATACCTTACCTATAGAATAAAAACAATTTGAATGATAACATATTTCTCATTAGAGGCGCTAAGGAAGTGGTACAACATTTTTCAAGTGCTGAGAAAACAGATTGTCCAAGTGGATAAAAATACATGATCCGACTACATGCCGTCTATAAGAAAGTCACTTCAAAAGTAATAGTATAGGTAAGTTGAAAATAAAAGGATTGAAAAAGATATACCATGCAAATGTTAATCAAATTAAAGCAAGAGTAGCTATATTATTATCAGAAAAACTAGACTTTAGCACAAGGAAAATTACCAGGGACAGACAGGGTCATGACAGGATGATAAAAGGATCAACCCACGAAAAAGACATTGTAACTCTAAATGTGAATGGACCAAGGGACAGAGCTGAAAAATATGTGAAGTGAAAACTAAGAGGTGAAGAAAAAGAGGAGAAATAGACAAATCCACAATTACAGTTGGAGATTTCAGCACTCTCATGTCTCAACATGTGATAGAACAATCAGACAGAAAACTGTATCAACTATATCAACAAGGGTATGGAAGAACTCAACAGTACTATCAACAGGCAGAATCTAATAGACGTTTATAGAGCACTCGACCCAACAAGAGCAAAGTACCCATTCTTAAGTGCCCATGGAACACAGACTGAGCGAGACAGGCCACATTCTGGGCCACAGAAATGACCTCAAAATTTTTTAAAAAATTGAAATCATGCAGAGAGTGTTCTTGAAACTAAAAGTCAAAGCAGAAAGATGAAATGAAAATCTCTAAACACTTGGAGCAGCTAAGTAATCCATGGTTCAAAGAGGAAAACACAAGGCAAAGTATATACATATATATAAAAAATACATACGTTAAAAAATAATATGCTATAAAACATATATTATATTTATATCCACTAAAGCAGTATTGAAAAATAAATTTATAGAACTTCAAGTTTATATTAGAAAAGAGGAAAAGTCTCAAGTCAATAATCTAAGCTCTTACCCTTAAGAACCTAGAAAAAGAACAAAATAAACACAATGCCAGTAGAAATAATAAAGATAAGAGCAGAAAACAATGCAATTGGAAACAGAAAAGCAATAGAGAAAACCAGTAACGGAAAAGTTGTTGTTTTTAAAGATTAATAAAGTTGACAAACTTCTAGCAAAATTAACAAAGAAAAAAAAGAGAGAAAACTCAAATTTCTAACATCGGGAATGAAGCAGTAGCTATCACCACCGATCTCACAGACATCAAAAGGATAATATGAGGACACTGCAAACAATTCTACACACGTAAATTTGACAATTTAGGTGAAATGGACCAATTCCCCGCAAAGAACAAACTACCACAACTTACCCAATGTAAAAGAGATCATTTGAGTAGCCCTATCACTGTAAAGGAAATTAAAATTGTAAGTTAAACACTCCCGAAAAAAGAACTCTCCAGGCCCAGATGGTTTTAGTGGCGAATTCTACCGAACATTTAAAGGAGAATTAATACCAATTCTACAACAATCTTTTCCAGAAAATAGAAGAGAAGGGAACACTTTTTAATTCATTTTAGGAGTCAACGCAGGCAAACCTTGTTTTATTGAACTTCGTTTTATTGCTCTTTGCATATATTGCATTTTTCACAGATTGAAGGGTTTGTGGCAACCTGCGCTGAGCAAGTCTATCAGCACCATTTTTCCAAAAGCATTTGCTCACTCGCGTCTCTGTGTCACATTTTGGTAATTCTCGCAATATTTCAAACCCTCCGATAGCAAAAAGATTATAAGTCATTGAAGGCTCAAATGATGGTTAGCATTTTTTAGCAATAACGTATTTTAAAATTAAGGTATGCACATTGTATTTTTAAGGCATAATGCTATTGCACATTTAATAGTGTAAACATAACTTTTATATGCACCGGGAAACCAAAATAATTGTGTGACTCGCTTTATTGTGATATTTGCTTTGTTGCAGTGGTCTGGAACCGAACCCAGAATATCTCCAAAGTACACCTGTATTACCTTGATACTAACACCAGACGACGATAGTACAAAAAAAGAAAACTAAAGACCAGAATCCCTCATGAATGTAGATGCAAACATTCTTAACAAACTATCAGCAAATAGAATTCAGCAATATATAAAAAACCAACCTCAAAAGGTCACATACTATACGATTTCACTTATATAACATTTCCAGAATGACAAAATTATAGAGATGGAGAACAAATTAGTGGTTGCCAAGGGTTAGGGATGTGGTAATTGTGGTGTGTGAGGGGGTGTAACTATGGCATGGAGAGCATGGGGGAGAGTTTTGTGGCAGTGGAATAGTTCTATATCTTGACTGAGGTGAAGGTTACACAAATCTACACGTGTGATACAATGGCATACAACTATATCCACATTGTTCCAATGTTTCCTGGTTTTGATACTGTATTATAGTAACATTAAGATTTAACCATTAGGGGAAACTGGGAGAAGGGTACATGGTACTCTGTACTGTCTTCGCAACTTCTTATGGATCTATGATTATTTGAAAACAAAGAGTTTAAAAACCACTTTGTCCATATCTCAGACAACAGACTCAAGATGCTAGGCTTTGCTCTACCTCTGGCTAGGTCCCCACGCCCACACTACTGCTGTGTCAGTTTCCTAGGGAGCATCAGTTCCCACAACACGTTTCCTCAAGTCTTAATATTTGCAGCTATTCCTTCCAGTAAACAAATTATAACCCTGTACCAAGGTACCAGTGAAGCCATCATTTGGTCCTTAGCTTCTAAACTCAATGTCTTTTCTGTCTCTCTTTGGTCTCTGCTTCACCATTTGGGAAATCAGAAGCAGAAAGGTGGTAGAGAAGGTTCTCTTGGTAGCACCAGGTCTTGTTTGCTGGGCATCTTTGGTCCCTCTCCCAGAGACAGCCCTGATCTGAAGCCAGAGTTAAGAAGGCTGGGCTTGGAGTCTCAGCTGTGAGTTCGATGGTGAAGAAAAGCCAACATTGCTGGCTGGAGAGAACATACTGGGAGCGCAAAGTGCCAAAGCTGGACTGGGGATGGGCCTGAGGCAGACAGGAGCCCAGGAACACCAGGTGCAGATCAGAACCCAGTCACTTCTGGAATGAATCTTCTTATCAGGGCCTTACTTGGTCTAAAAATGGAACACTGAAAGTGGCAGCCTCCTACAAGGCAGTCTCATTTATTTCTAACAAATATCCTGGAAACTTTTACACGTATGCCATGTTATACAAGGTAACAGAATGCTTGCCTAGACCCATGTGCACTTGAGTCTTCCAACCCATGTGCACTAAGTAACCAGGGTAGAGTCAATAGTTTAATTAAGTGACCAAGGTCAAAATTGATCACACGAAGAAACTATTCATGAGGATTTGGGACAGTGTAGACAAAGGTTTCTTTCCACTTCAACCAATGCATTCACTCTGACCGTGTCAGAGTGTTCTTGGAGAGAAGGGAAAAACGAATTCACAGTGGGTCCACAAAGGCTGACCTTTGGAATCTTTATTCCACTGAAGGTTGATTCATGCCAGTACTCCATTTGAACCATCATGGCGTATTTCCACTAAAATAGCTTCTTAGAAGTCAAGCTCATCATATGCCAAGATACCTCTCTGATATCCTAATTCAGTCTAAGGCTTTTATTTTGTTTGTTTGTTTGTTTTTTGTTGTTTTTTTTTACTCTTATACCTCAAAGCTTGTCTGTGCACTGGAATTCTGTTGTCAATCACCCTCCAACCCTCAGAGCCTAGCACTGCACTCCTGGGCAGAGGCAGGAGGGACACATGTATGGCCAACTTTATTTTTGCCCAAACTGGGCAGTGGAGCAGCCCATCCAAGCCACCCCTGGGTGACTTGGTCTTCTTTTACCAGCAGGTGGACTCTTGTCCACAATCTCATTACAAGTTAGACTCAGCTCAGTAACTGGTATTCAAGATCTTCATTTCCTCACCTCAATAGAAGCTTAAGACTCAACTTGCGATGCTGAGTCCCTCCTCTCTCTAAGCACAGGAAATGAGCTTGCACTGAGCCTGGAGGACCAAACTTAAAAGTCTGCCAGCAGAGCACCAGGGCATTGAAGCCACGAGGCAGCCGAAGCCAGTTTGAAACAAGGCATTTTTCCAGGCTCAATAATGAAATTCCAACTCCCAAGAATAGGGTTAAAACACTAGCATCTTAGGAGTTCCCCCAGAAATATCCAGTATATTATTGGAGGCATCACAACTCTGAAACATCAACTCCTTTACAGCATTTTCAGCATGTCTACCCTTTCTGATCTCAAAATTTTGTGAGACTGGGCAAATTCAGCACTTGTACATGAAACACACTCCAGAGTTCATGAAGAATGCTCACACATGCCACACTCATTTGATTCCCAACCAATCCTGTGAGGTAGGCAGAACAGGGCTGTAAGTATAAGAACAATGCCCATTGCAGAATGCAAAACGTTACTGTCTTACAGCAAACACAGTTCTTTTCACCCCGTCCTCCAAGATTAAACCCCTTTATTTATTTCTTAAGGAGATATGCTTAAATGCTAAACCAAGAGCTATCCGTATTGATCCCAGATTCAAGGAGTTTTGTTTATATATTGTTCTCATTTAATGAGAGAATCATGAAAATCACTTATAAGTGGATTTATTTCTCATTATTTCTTTTCAATAAACATCACCAAATAACTTAATTCATCATTAAGACTTTCTAAGTGATCAAATTGTGCCCAGTAATTTGGGTTTCAAAAATATCTGGCTTCTTTTTTGTAGTTTTAGAGTCAATAGAAATCAGAAAAAAGTCGAAAGGAAAAATGCTTAAATACAAAATCCAGAGCCCAGTAGGTAGAAATAAACATAAGTAAAATCACTCCAGGCGACTGCTTAGTGCTCCTGGCACTTCTACTTAATCCCAGGAAGTACAAGGACACAGAACTTCTCCTACACTCAACACTTACTTTTCAGCAGTCTTCAGAATAGTCATAAAAGACACAGGGTGAAGGGGGGAGGCTGGTTAAAAAAATGTTCTTCAATTCCTTTGTTAACTTCTGAGTAGGAAAAAAATCTTTAATAGCCATAATGTTGTAAGCAGAAATGCCAAGTTCCTGTTCAATTGCACATGCAGGTAATTATCATTCAATGAAAAGTGTGCTAACTAGGTATTAGGTGCTGTTCTAGACATTTCAAAGTCTGACTTAAAATAGTTCCTTTGGAATGAATAATTCATGATTAAAATTTCAAAATTTCAAATGGACAATTCATGATTGAAAAATTGAAAGTGTACAGTGGAAAATCTTGCTGACATTGAGTTTCCCATCCCAGAGGACACTAGCATTAACAGGATCTTTTGTACAGATGTGGAAGGTTGGGAGCAAATATAAAACATATTCTTATCCACCCACCCCCTTTTTACAAAATAATAGTTATTTTACAGATGAAAGGTTAACTACCACTCTAACTTTTATCCTCTACTTACTGTATCTTCATGATTTCAAAGTGCTTAAAGGAATTCCTCCTTCTTTTATGACTGTATAGTATTTCACTGTATGGATGTACCACATTTTAACCAGTCCCCTATACATAGCATTGTTTTAATTTTTTTTTTTTTTTGCTATTATAAACAAAACTGTGATAAATTGCCTCTTACTTGCATCATTTTGGAACATACATGTCTTTAAGATAAATTTTCAGAAGTGGAATTGCATTTGCATGCTTGTAATTTTGATAGACATTGCCAACTTGCCTTCCTCACCAAGTGTGTTGATATCAAGTTGTCAATCTTTTGCTGATTGTTGGCATTCCAGAATGCTCTGGTATGGAGGAAGTCCATGACCAACTTTATCATACAGTCTAACACATGGTGGCACATTTCATCACACAGCTAAGAATTCTCACATCCTCGAGAGCAGTCCACAGAAAACTGAGCAGAATGACCAAACAGAAAGAATTAATGTAGGATGTGGCTCCCATCTTCAGAACAGAGACCCAGAAGGATGGCATGTGATATTCTGACTAGAAATTGTAGCTACGTCTCTGACTCAGTCCAACTGTCTATATATTTTAGTAATGCTTTAGCAGAGACATAAGTATGCCCCTTAAACATTGTCTGGAAATTGGTATTACATTTGCTTTCAAAGACCATTCATAAATGGCAGAGGACTTCGGCTCCTTCCTCTCAGTATGTAAATGTGCCTCACCTTTATTTTGTCTGCAGAAGATAACGGACTTGTTTAACCCAAATACTCAATTGGTATGCAGTTGCTCCAACATCAGGAGCAACTCTAAAGCTTCCATCCACATAGCAGTAAAATGCTCCTTAAATTGGGATGATGAACTTCAACATGCATGTCTTAAGGCCAAAAATCTTAAGCAGACTTTCCTGTCTTTCAATTCCTCTGTTTTCTTTTGAAACAAGGATGTCGTGGCAATATCTAGCAAAAACTATGTCAGCTTTTTCTTTCAGAGTAATATTGGTCTCTTTTTATTGAAAAGATCAGGAGCTCACATATAGCTGATTTGCTTCGTTGTGCAGCAGAAACTAACACAACATTGTAAAGCAATTATACTCCAATAAAGATGCAAAAAAAATAAAAAAGAAAGAAAAGATCGGGAGCTCTATAACAGATGCTGGACCATGTTCAACTATTGCAGAGGAATCCACATTTTCGGGTGTAAGAAAAGCTTAATGGTGAAACCACAAACAAATGCAATAGCATTCTCATTTAAGAAGTGACATCATTCAAGTTGTAGTTCTTGTATCTGCCTTCACTGCAGGGACACCTGGGTTCCAGACTCGGTTGGTACAGCTTGTGTATCTTCTACATCACTAATAAGTCATTTTTCTAAGAAGTCTGATTGTGGGGTATAGATGTGCTTTGAGAATCTTGTACTTTTCCATGTGTTATGGACATATTCCTGCAGCATTTTAGGGATGTGAGCACAGCTATTGTCTCCATGGTGAACCAAGGCTGGGAACAAAGAGTTTAAATGGTGTTGCTTGAGCTCTGACCTAATATACTGATTCATTCAGTTGAGTCTGTCAAATGATCTGTCTCTCCACTGCTAGCCAATGGGGCTAGGCATGCAATCTTGAATTAATCTGGTTTTAGGTTGACTGGCCAGGTCACTTTCACCTGGGACAGTTTCAGAGGTGGTAACAAATCTAATCTTTCTGGGACAATATAGTTTTGTTTATTCTTTAGTCACTTAAGTTTTAGTTTGTTTTTTAATGTATCCTCTCCATCCCTTTCCTCAAGGCACCTGGCTCCTCTGTCTAGAAGCAAACATCATCAATTTTTTAGTGAATCCTTCCAGAAACATTCTGTGCATATACAAGCAAGTACACCCCTAACCCAAAGCACATTCAACAGTATTTTAGTAATCTTTTATCAATTCCCTCAAATGTCTGTCATTAGTACACTCCTTTGGAGCATACTGGCAATAGCCAACTAGATTATAACATTTACTTTAAAAGCTATATGTTACATCAACAGTTTTCCTCTAAGGACACTTAGGCTCCTTCCTAGGATTTTGGCAGTTCCTATGTTATCAGGAGCCCACTTATAAAACATCTCCTAGGTGGTGTCTCCTGAGGATACTTAAAATATTTTTATTATGAAAACTCTTAATCATATACAAAAGTAGAAAGTTTTATTATTAACCTGTATCCAATCTTGTTTCTACTATCCTTCACTGGATTATTTAAAAGCAAATCCCATATCATAATGTATCTCAGGATGACCTTTTCAAAAATGAGTAAGAATACCCATTTCAGAGGGTACAATTTACTAATATCTTTCCCAAGGCTAAAATCTTACCATGGCCAGTCCCACGATAACTATGTCCCCTTTTCCATGTCACTATCACTATCACTCCATGGTCACTATCATAACCCTGTCCTGTTCAGCAGTTCATTGTTGAGATTTTTTCCCTAGAATACAGCCAGGAGGGACTCAGCAAAAGGGTTAGAAAGGATGAAGGTGGTACAGAGGACCAAGAACCAGCCCACACAAAGTGTTCATAGATGTCCTTTTCTCCATACAGACTTTTAGAGAGGGTCCCCTTCTTCCCCAGTTGCCAGACCTACAAGCTGGTCATATCAGGCCTCCTGACTAATCATGCTTTCCAACTCGTATAGCCACATAGGAGATCTTTGCTCTTTTAGATTTTTAAAAATGGACTATTAAAAACAGAAGCTGGCTCATAAGAGTCCCCGGGAATCTTTCCACTGAAGATACTAGGTAGGAAAGATAGGGAATAGTGAATACAGACAAGATCAAGACTAGAGATTTAAACACACACACGCAAAGGCTTGAGCTAGACAGGTTGGGAAAGGTGATGCTTAAATCTATGGCAGGAGTACAGAGATATGTGTTTGGCTAAATGTGAGCACGGGCAGAATGGGTCAGGGGCTGACCCTGAAGCCTGAACCAGCATGTTGCAACAATAGCACTAGAAACCAGCACACACTCATATAATGCCTAAGCACTCACACGGATATTTTAACAGAAGAGGTTTGTGCTGGTTGAGTGAGACTTGACAAACGAGATAGCTGTACAATTGAGTTCCTCGCTTTTTATTATTATTTCTGGGAAGGTATACCCCGGAATGGAAATTGGTTCTATCTGGAGGGCAAATGTTTCAAGAAATATATTAGGTAGGTTAACTCTTACAGATCTATCCAAAGCCTAAGAAGTCACCTTAGGGAAAAGAAGAGAGTATTCTAGACTCCAGGGCATAACTAAAAAAAAAAAATAAAGGAAATTAGTCTTGAAGAAAGAAATAGTCAGAAAGAAATAGTCTTGAAGACATTGTCTTGCACAAAAAAAAAGAATTTCTTTAAAAAAATTATTTATTTTTATACAATTTTTATTTTTTTCTAATTTATCTTTTTGGCCATGCCCTGTGGCTTGTGGGATCTTAGTTCCCCGACCAGGGATTGAACCCAGGCCCCCCAGCAGTGGAAGCACCAAGTCCTAACCACTGGACCGCCAGGGAATTCCTTATTTTATACTTTCTTTAAATTAAAAAAATTTTTTCCATTTACAATTATTATAAAATATTGGCTCTATTCTCTATGTTGTACGATACATCCTGAGCCTATCTTACACCCAGTAGTTTGTACCTCCCACTCCCCCACCCTTATATTGTCCCTCCTGCCAAGCTGGTAACCACTAGTTTGTTCTCTGTATCTGTGAGTCTGCTTCTTTTATGTTATATTTACTAGTTTGTTGTATTTTTTAGATTCCACATGTAAGTGATATCATACAGCATTTATCTTTCTCTGTCTGACTTATTTCACTTAGCATAATGTCCTCCAAGTCCATCCATGCTTCTGCAAATGGCAAGATTTCATTCCTTTTTTAAAATGGCTGAGTAGTATTACATTGTTTATATACACTACATCTTCCTTATCCAGTCATCTGTTGATGGACACAGATTGTTTTCATGTCTTGGCAACTGTAAATAATGCTGTTATGAACACTGGGGTGCATGTGCCTTTTTGAATTGGTGATTTGGTTTCTTCAGATATATACCCAGCAGTAGAATTGCTGGATTATATGGTAGTTCTGTTTTTAGTTTTTTGAGAAACCTCTATACTGTTTTGCACAGCAGATGCACCACTCTACATTCCCACCAACAGTGAACAAGAGTTCCTTTTTCTCCACATCCTTGCCAACATTTGTTATTTGTAGACTTCTTGATGGTGGCCATTGTGATAGATGTGAGGTGATATCTCACTGTGGTTTTGATATGAAGAAAGCATTTCTGAAAGGAAATCTGGAAGCCAGAATGGTCTAGGATTCAGAGCAGGAACCCATCCAAGGGAGCTGGGTCCAGCAAGACAGACGTCCAGGTGGAAGAAAATGGGAGTATCTGACTCACAGAGGGTCAGAGAAAGGTAGTCTGAAAAAACATGCTCTCCTTTTCTTAAAAACAGTGTGTTCACTAATAACTCTGTAATAATAACTGTAAGAATTACTATAATTTTGTAGATCTTAAACCAAAGGAGGTTGCTTCCAGGTATGGAAATGTAGAGTTGAATTAAATCCTCATTTATCTGCCACTTCTTGGAAAATGTCAGATTCTGCATTCTTGGTCATTGGAGCCTAGTAAACAACTTAAATTGGGGGGTGGATGGCTCAAGGGTAGGTTTAAAACAGAAATTAGAGCTTGTTGGTGATTCAGAGATCAATGTGTCTCCAACAGGGCTATAGTATTTACTGGTTGTACCAAGCACTGCCTAAAGTGGGAAGGCCAGACAAATATTTATTCATGGAAGAAATAATAATTATGAAAATGAATTATGATCTTGTTGGCACAGCACAAACCATTCTGGCCAAAGGTATTCTATGACCTTGGCTTCAATATTACATGAGCGAATTCTTCAACCTTGAAGTGTTTGAGAACTAAGTGTGAGTATTTGTGTAAATTACCCATTCTTCATCTTATTTGTTTAAATGTGTTGCTCTTTTTAGTTTTGAATTTTGATAGCAGGGACATCCCCAGCACCACAGCTGAATCAATCTGGAGTTTTTACCTGCCTCTTTCTCTAAGGAAAAACATCCTCCAACAGGCTCACATACAGTTCCAGTCTCAGGTCGTTTGATGTTTTAGAAGGTGGTTTTATGGGAGGTTCCAGGACTACTAGCTGATGCCCATCATCTTCAAAATAATAAGCATAGTTCTCCCACCTCCATGGTACTAGGTTCAAGGTTTGGGACATCTCTAGTTACTAGAGATCATTTTCATCAAGCTGTTTTCTGTTGACAGATACCTTAAAGTTCCTCCAAACCTTTCCCAAGAACAATCCTTAACTGCTTTAATCATCTATGTGGAGGCTGGTGACATTGGTGACACTGTCAGATTCCAGGGAGGAGGGGTAGTAAGTAGTCCTCTTACATATGTTTTTCTACCTGAGCTTGGGCAGTTTCTGTGGCAAATTTAACCTTCTTAGTTGAAAAGATGCACTTTGCATCAGCCTCATGAATACATCATGTTCCCTCATCAACCTCCCTAGTGAGATTGGGGGAAAGTGACCACAGCTGCCATATTCAGTTAACCAGGCAGACAGTGTTCCAAATTTTCAAATGTTCCAATTTTATCAACAATATATAGAGGTGACGACAGACACCAGGTCAGCTTCCTTCTCTTTAATCATTGTAGACAGAACCCATTTACACTGTAAACACACAAATGTAGATATTTCATTAGGTCAACATGGTTCTTTAGTTGCGGGCACTGACATTTTCTGAAGACTGGCATTTTTGAGAAATTTTTGTCTAATAATCCTAGTCTATTTCTTTAATAACACCTCTTGAGGTCACCCCAGTGGCCTTTGGTATATGATGTGGATTCAGAAATGACCACTGACTTGGGGGACCAGAAATAAATCTTGATCTTCCTCCATCAGGCCTCAAGATCTGGGTACACCCAGAGTCCAAACAAGATGTGACATCCTACCAATTGACACGGACATTATGATTTTCAGAATTTTCAATTTATGGTCACTCAGCCAGAGTTAACTGACTTAAACTTTGTGATGAAGCTTTGGTTGCACATAATAAAATATTTCAGCGTGGCAATATAGTTTCTCTTTGCTGCCCTGTCAACTGGCCTTTTAAAAAGTGTGAACCTTTGAAGAGTAATCTATAGATCAACCTAAGTGTCCTAAGGCGGTATTGAATTTTTGTAATCAAGCTCTCTACATTTTGGTTATTTTAAAAATCATTTCGGAAACATTAATCAATGTATTCAATAGGGTGCCAAAATACCTCAGTTTTCAGGGAAAAAAAGCAACAATTTAAAATAAGCCTTGTCACAAAGCACAGGGAGATCAGCTCGGTGCTTTATGACCACCTAGAGGGGTGGGATAGGGAGGGTGGGAGGGAGATGCAAGAGGGAGGAGATATGGGGATATATGTATATGTATAGCTGATTCACTTTGTTATAAAGCAGAAACTAACACACCATTGTAAAGCAATTATACTCCCATAAAGATGTTAAAAAAAACCTCAAAAATAATAAAATAAGGCTTGTAAACAGGAAGACATTGAAATTTATTCCTACAAAAGTGAGAGAAGAACTGAGCCTATCAGAATGGCTATAATAAAAAATAGTGACAGCACCAAATGCTGGTGAGGATGTGGAGAAACAGAATCAACGCATACATTGCTGGTGGGAATAAGAACTCAGTGCACAAGATTTAGTTCTTTAACTTTTTTATTTTGAAATGATTATAGAGTCACAGGAAGTTGCAACAAATGGGCAGAGATGTTCCATACACCTATCCTCCTTCAATGGTAGCAACTTTTTTTTTTACATTTAAAAAAATTTTATTTTATGTTGGAGTATAGTTGACTTACAATGTTGTGTTAGTTTCAGATGTACAGCAAAGTGCTTCAGTTATACATATATATATATCTATTCTTTTTCAGATTCTTTTTCCATATAGTTTATTACAGGATACTGAGTAGACTTTCCTGTGCTATACAGGAGGTCCTTGTTGGTTATCTATTTTATATATAGTAGTGTATATATGTTAATCAAAAAATTCCTAATTTATCCTCAGTGGTAACATCTTACATAACCACAGTACACCATCAAAACCAGGAAATTGACATTGGTACAGTCTACAGCGCTTATTCACATTTCTCTAGTTTTACATGTGTTCATTTAGGCACGTGTGTAGTTTTATGCAACTTTATTACATGCGTAGCTTCATGAAACAACCATCATAGTCAAGATACAGGACTATTCCATCACCACAAGGCTGCCTTGTGTCCCTTCTTTGTAACCACACCGGCTCTCTCACCCCCATTCTTAACCCCTAGTAAGCACTATAATTTTGTTATTTCAAGAATATTATTAACCATTTTACAATGTACAATCTTTTGAAATTGACTTTTCACTCAGTATAATTCCCTTGAGACTTATTTAAGTTCTTGAGTGTATCAATAGTTTGCTCCTTTTTTATTACTGAGTGCAGTCAGCCCTCTGTATCCAAAGGTTCTGCATACTGAAGTCAGAAATATTAGAAAAGAAAAAATTCCAGAAAGTTCCAGAGAGCAAAACTTGAATTTGCCACATGCCAACAACTATTTATATAGCATTTACTTTGCATTAAGCATTATAAATCATCTAGAGACGATTTAAAATATATGGGAGGATGTGCATAGGTTATAGGCAGATACTATATATGCCATGTTATATGAGACATTTTATATGAGACATCCTCTGATTTTGGTATTCCAAGCCGGGGGATGGTTCTAGAACCAATGCCTCTCGGATACCGAGGGACGACTCTAGTAGTACCAACTGTACTGCACTGACTCGTTACCCATTAAAGGACATCTGTATTGTTTTCAGTATTGGCAAATTTGAATAAAACTGCTACAAACATTTGTGAACAGGCTTTTGCGTGAACTTAATTTTCATTTCTTTGAGATAAATTCCCGAGATAACAATGATTGGGTGATACAGTAACTGCATTTTAGTTGTAAAAGACATTGTCCAGCTAATTTCTACAGTGGCTGTACCACTTTACAGCCCTTCCAGAAATATAGGAAAATCTAGTTTCTCTTCATCCAAATGCATCCAGCATTTAGTGGTATTACTATTTTTAATTTCAGTCATTCTGATAGGTGTGTAGTGATATCTCATTGTGGGTTTAATTTGTATGCATCTAAGGGCTGATGATGTTGTATGTCTCTTCATGTGCTTATTTACCATCTGTGTATCCTCTTCTGTGAAATGTCTGTTCATGAATGCTGCCCATTTTCTAACTGGACTGACGTTTTTCTTCTACTGTTGAGTACTGAGAGTTACTTATACATTTTACATACAACAACTTCGTTGAATATGTGGTTTGCACATATTTTCTCCTGGTCTGTAGCTCATCTTTTCATCCTCTAAAGAGGGTCTTTGGCAGAGTAAAGGTTTTAAATTTTGTTGTGGTACAGTTTATCATTTTTTTCCTTTTATGGTTCATGCTTTTGGTGTCAAGTCTGAGAACTTTTCATCTACCCCTAGGTCTCAAAGATTTCTCATTTTTTTTCTAAAAGTTTTATGGTTTTATGTTTTACATTTAAGGCCATGATACATTTTGAGTTAATTTCTGTATAAGGCATGAAGTTTAGATCAATGTTCATTTTATTTTTGCCTGTGAATGTCAGTTGCTCCAACACCATTTATTGAAAAGGGCATCCTCTTTTATTAAATTCCTTTTGCACCTTGTCAAAACTCAGTTGGGCATATTTGTGTGGACCTATTTCTAAGTTCTCTGTTCTGTTTCATTGGTCCATGTGTCTAGAAACCACCAAAACCACACTATCTTGATTACTGCAGCTGTATAGTAAGCCTTACCATCAGGTAGAGTGATTCCTCCCAATTATTTTGTTTTTTCAAAATTGTTTTAGGGCTTCCTGGCGGCTCAGTGGTTGAGAGTCTGCCTGCCAATGCAGGGGACACGGGTTCGAGCCCTGGTCTGGGAAGATCCCACATGCCGCGGAGCAAATGGGGCCGTGAGCCACAACTACTGAGCCTGCGCGTCTGGAGCCTGTGCTCCGCAACGAGAGGCCGCGATAGTGAGAGGCCCGCGCACCGCGATGAAGAGTGGCCCCCGCTTGCCGCAACTAGAGAAAGTCCTCGCACAAAAACGAAGACTCAACACAGCCAAAAAAAAAAAAAAAAAAAAAAAAAAAAAAAAATCAGGTACTTATTAAAAAAAAAAAAATTGTTTTAGCTATTCTAGGTCCTTTCCTTTCCATGTAAATTTTAGAATAATCTTGTGTATGTTTACAAAACACCTTGCTGGGAATTTGATAGGAATTGTATTAAACCTATAGATCCATTTGGAGAAAACTGACATCTTTACCATGTTGACTCTTCCAATCCACAAATAGAGTATCTCTCTCCATTTACTTAGGTCTTTGATTTTTATCATTTGCATTTTGTAATTTTTCAGCATACAAATCCTATACCTGTTTTGTTGGATTTATACCTAAATATTCAATTTTCTTTGGAGCAATTATATATGGCATTGTGTTTTTTAATTTTGGTTTCCACATGCTTGTTGTTTGTAAATAAAAATGCAATTGATTTTTGTGTGTCCTCCTTGTAACCTGCAACCTTGTCAAACTCAATTATTCTAGGAATTTTTTTAAACTTCCTTTGTATTGTCTATATAGACAATCATGTCACCTGCAGATAGGAATGATTTTATTTTTTCCATTCCAATGTCTATGTATTTCATTTCTTTTTCAAGATTTAATTTTAAAGTTCTACAATTGTCTCCAGTTATAAGATAAATAAATACTAAGGGTGTAATGTACAACATGATAAATATAATTAATACTGCTGTCTGTGATGAGAATAAATCCTAAGAGTTCTCATCACAAGACAAAAAAATTTTCTATTTCTTTAATTTTGTACCTATATGAGATTATGGATGTTCACTAAACTTATTGTGATAATCATTTCATGAGGTATATAACTCAAATCATTATGCTATACATCTTAAACTTATACAGTGCTGTATGTCAATTATGTCTCAATAAAATTGGGAGAAAAAAAAAAAGAGAGAGCCAGAGGTACTGCTAAACATTCTACAATTCATAGAGCAGTTCCCGCCCCACTCCAGCAAGGAAGTATCCAGTCTAAACTGTTATTAGTGGAGGATGAAAAATCCTGATTTAACCTCTAAAAATCATCAATATGACAGGGTATATATGAGAACTCTTGGTACTTTCTGCTCAGTTTTGCTGTGAACTTAAAACTGCTCTAAAATATAACATTTATTAATTAAAAAAAATAAGTTCTATAATTGTGACTGGGCATAGGTGAACTTGTTTGAAGAATCATTGGATGAAACTCCTGTTTTTTTTTTTTTAATAAATTTATTTACTTATTTATTTTTTGGCTGTGTTGGGTCTTCGTTTCTGTGCGAGGGCTTTCTCTAGTTGCGGCGAGCGGGGGGCCACTCTTCATCGCGGTGTGCGGGCCTCTCACTATCGCGGCCTCTCTTGTTGCGGAGCACAGGCTCCAGACGCGCAGGCTCAGTAGTTGTGGCTCACGGGCCCAGTTGCTCCGCGGCACGTGGGATCTTCCCAGACCAGGGCTCGAACCCGTGTCCCCTGAATTGGCAGGCGGACTCTCAACCACTGCACCACCAGGGAAGCCCGAAACTCCTGTTTTTAAATGGACACATTTATATCCTATATCAGGTACTGAAATTGGTAAGACCTACAGTTCTGAAGCATTTAAATTTAGTGAAACATTCAAAAGTATCAGAGACAATTTATTTAACCAATTTTGTCTTGGAGAAATATTTGTTGAAGACAGGTACTGGATAGAGGTAAAAATAATAGAGTACATTTTAAAATATTTGGGTTGGTATTTATGCATTTTAATTTCAAAAAATAAAATTTAGAATATCCTACATTTAGCAGGTGTGCTCTGACTTTACCTGGTACTTCAGCACCTATAAAAAGTTTATTTTCACAATTAAGACTATTATGACCAACAGAAGAGTCAATTGACCTATCCATTCCAAGTTTATTTTCATAATATGCAACTTTGGGTTGCAAGCTAACTATTGGAAATAATATCATATTGAAATAAATAAAAATTTCAGAAAAATACAGTGACAGAAAATGGTTAAGAAGTTGGTTAATAACTGAATATATACCAATGACAATGATTCTCCTTGTTATTTTAAAATGTTTAATTGTCAATATAAAGTTTTATTCTGCTTTCACATAAGAGGATTTTTTTTTTAAGAAAAAATATCATTAAAAAATGTTTAAATAGAACCAGATTAGGGCTACCAAAGGTCAACATTGGTCAATACATGTTTCAAAAAGTTATAGAATTTTAACTATTTTTAACATGTCCTTTTACTCCAAAAATAGTGTCCTGGTTTGGATATTAAATTACAATGGTTATGTTCGGTATAACTTAACTGAACGCACAGATATAGTCAGCATTATGATATTCTAAGATAGAACTTCTGATATAGGTACAAGGATAAGGAATTATCTGGTAAGAGGCCCCTAGAACACTAAAAGTGGGATGGATAACCAGAGTAACCATAATTAGGGCAAAGTAGGGGGCACACCTAAGAGGGGGCAGGACTGGGGACGGTGCTCTTTGAAAGTTAAAAGCACCTCTGCACTTACATCAGAGAGAGGTATGCTATAGTAACACTATAACTCTGCCTGCTATGGAATATAGCATGCTTGTGGAGAATTGAAACACAAGATCGTAAATCCAAAGGGACTGGGAAACAAGCTTATTGGATTGGGTGAAGATGCTGGGCGTTCCATCAATTTGCTTCTGGGCTTCGATCTCTAATAGCAGCACTGTGTATGAACAACGTCCCCAGTGCAACACCAGTGAAGAAAAATCCGATGCCGCACCAGCTCCCAGGATGCCCCACGATTATCAGCAGGTGTATGTGAAGATATGGACCACAAGCATCAACCCGGAGTGTTCTTTGAGGATTTAATCTAAGACTCCTCTGCCCCTGTGTCCAGCCCAAGCAAAGACAGGAAAGATCCCACACTCACACTGAAGGTGCTAATTTAGAAAAAACAGAGGCAGGGCTGTTGAAACGAAGTAAAGAAACCTGTTTCCCTATTGTTATTCTAGTTGGTAGACTGGGGAGGTGCATTAGATTCCTAGGGCTGCTGTAACGAAACACCCCAAACTAGGTGGCTTAAAACAAGAGAAATATATCCTCTCACAGTTCTGGAGGCCAGAAGTCCAAAGTCAAGGTGCTGACAGGGCTGTGCTCTCTCTGAAGCCTCCGGGGGAGGAAGGTCCCTTTCTTGCCTCTTCCAGCTTCTGGAAGCCCCTGCCATTCCTTAGCTTGTAGCCAATCTCTGCCTCTGACTTTACATGGCTTTCCTCCCTCTGTGTCTCTTTTCTTCTTCTTGTAAGGACACCAGTCATATTGGATTAAGGGCCCACCCTGCTCCAGTATAACCTATTCTTAACTTACATCTTAGTTATATCTACAAAGACACTATTTCCAAATAAGGTCACATTCACAGGCATCAGTGGTTAGAACTTCAGCATAACTTTTGGGGACATAATTCAATCAAAATTTTTGACTGGAGGTTTAACAATTCCAGTCAAGATTCTTGAAGAAACTCCTTGTCAGTGAAGGAAAAATGTGTTATATTCAGGTTATGGGTACCTTTAGGAATCTTAGAGAAATGGGCATGTAAACTCAAGACAAAGAGAAATTTGAAATATCAAAAAAGTTCGGTGATTTGTGCTAGCCAGAAAAATTGCAGTAAATGATATCTTCAGATTTCTTAGAGAACACTTCCATAAAATAGAGTTTCTTATTTTGAGAAGCGATTTTGATTTATATGATTACTGTCAGGAATGGATATGATCAAAGCCCAGTTAAGATAAAATGACACTATGTACTCACATATGTCATTTGCAATGCTTAATTCTATTACTGACCCCAAAGAAAATTTAAATGCAAGCCCAGTCATATCTGGTCTATACTGGTCTTCAGGAATTTTCCCTAGCAAACATGAAGTAGTTCACATAAATATGCTGACATCTTTCAACAGCTGGAAAGACTCACTCTGGATGTTAACACAGCAGGGAACAATCGGAACTGGGAGAAGAGTAAGTGATTGACATGCTGACACACGGCGGTAAGAATTGCAGTGGGGAACAATTACATTGCTTAAAGAACACTTCACAATTGGATAGGAAGAGAATTATGTCAGCGCTGAAAGATTTCACAGCTGTACTCCAAAACAAACCTGGAAATGCACATTATAGGTACAGGAAACAGAAGAGCCTATTATTTTGTCTTCTTTTAGATAAGCGGTAAAGTGCTGGGAGGTGGCAGAAAAGATAATTCTAAAGGGCTAAATTGCTAAATTCCTGTCAGTACCTGGGTCCTGCTAGCTGTCATTTCCAAATGTAGGACTACCTATCCAAAAAAACAAGGTTAGGCTTTGTGTAGAATGTTAGAATGAACCCAGTCTGAGAATTCTTTCCCTACACCCAGAACAATTATTTTACTGTATTGATTTAAGGCTCAGAAAGTTTCAATTTGTAGTAAGACTTTTGGCATATGACTGAAGGAACAATAAAAAAAAATCTGACATTGGAACACTCGGTGCGCAAAACAAATTTAATCCCTTGATTTAAGAGCGCTCCTAGGGTAAGTAATGGTGGTAAGCAGAACAGAGTAACCTAACGTACTACTTCACTTCTCTCCCCTGCATTTAGACGGAGCATAAGGTGCAAGCACATCTTGTTTGGGTTCTTAAGCTCTGGTTCAACTTCCTGACCAACCTTCCCACACCCTGCTGTGTGATACTGCGCTGGGAACGCTGCAAATCGCATTTCTCCTTTGCCAGCTGGTTCTTTCTTAGGTTCTGCCACTAGGGGGCACTAGAGGGAGACCGGAAGGCTGGCACTGTGCCAGGGGCTTGTTCAATATTTTGGGTCTGGTTCCTATGACTGTCATTCCAGCCACTGTTGTTCATCCCAACCGGCAGTCCTTGGTTCCAGTTCTTTCTATACCCCCAGAACCAGCCTCGCCATAGTCTCTCGGAACTCCCTAGTATCTGTTAACCAATTCTTTATATTAAATTCTTTCTGTTAACAAACTGCTGCTGAGTCTCTTTTCCCGACTAGACCTTGACTGAAGGGCGTCTATATCTTAACACAATTTCGCTATATACTGTTTCCTTAACCATTGTATTTGATGTGTCTGTAGTGTAGCTATAGCTTACTGCCAAGTGTAGCTATAAAACTTTGATGTATGCATATGTGTATGGAGCTTACAGGCAACATCACGTGAGCTACTTAGCCTGTGCCTCAGACCCCTCACAGTAAATAATGCTCTAGAGTGCTCAAATTCTGCCTGACCTGAAAAATTCGTCATTAGCTGAATCATTACATTATTACATTCCCTGCATTGATGGCACAGCAACTTTAGATCATGGTTTTGAAGAACGTTTAGACTATCTTCGATTACTTGGGTATCCATTCCAAAGCTTAATGAATTACTATCTTGGGATAGCTGAAGTTAAATATTTGAGACACAGGGGAAATGGACACATTAATCTGTACTGGAGAAAAGCCTCCAAGATAAAAGAAAATGCACTTTATTAACCAACAACCAGGGCGGATCGTTCCTTGGAGGAGCATGGTGCTGTGGGAGATTTGCTCTTCATTTTGCTGCAGCCAGACCGTTCTGTGATTTAACCCAGAAAGGAAAACCAGATACTCACAATATAGGAAGTTTTGAACCAAGAACATCTTAGGAGCCTCTTGTAATGGCTGTAAGATGCAGATTTAACAGCAGTACTTTTTCACATGCATAAATGTGAAATAGCCAGTGATCCCTCTGGGTAGAAAGTTTTTACTCACAGAAGGAACTCATGCTATCTCTGAGAGCTTTAATAAAAACAAACTTATAAACTTGGACAATAAATCACAAACAAACTTTGATGGAGTACATATGACAACCATGAACAGATTCTTAGAGATTGCATGGCTTCCAAATTGAAGAGGCAACAGTCCTGAAAAAAGCAGTGGGAACCCAGATGTTAAGGAGGTCTTATACACAAAGCAGATGCTGCACTCAAAAAATTTCATGTTTAAAAAAGAAAAAGGGTAATTGTGGCCATCAGCTGTGAGAATTTCATGTTGTTTGAAGCAGTAGGTTTCGTGCCATTAGTGTTCCAAAGGAGTTCAAGTGCACAGAAAGGTTTGTCTACAGCAACCTGAAACCACTGGGTATTTTACCCCAAACCTAGAGATGCATGTAGGGGTACCAGACTTTGCAGTACTTAAAGAAATATATCTACATAGTATAATTAATCCTTATTTCCTCCTCTTTGACTTCTGGCCCAATAATTTCTACTCAGCAACAATAGATGCATCCATGACCTTGGGCCCCATTTTCCACCATGGGACCCAGGCCACCTCTCTGATTAATATTTCCACGGTCAAGGGTAAGAGAGCAGGTGTGACTAGCAAGGATTAAGCGAAAGGACTCCTGCACTCTTATAAACTCTCTTGATGCCGGACTCCCTTGCTCACCAAGGCTTTTCTAGATCACACCCATCATCACCTCACATACCAGAAACCTCCCTCGTCTTTCCATTCCCTCCTCTGTCTCCTCCACAGGGAGAACGGAAAATCGCTCCACACAATCCTATGTGTCCAATGCATACTTCACAGCCCTTGTTGCCAGCTTCCATGCATTACCGTCACCTGTATGCTTTGAAAGAAGCTCTCATCTTGCAAAAAGCTTAGAACCTGTCCTGGAATCTCTCCATCCTGCCAGGGAGACGTCCATAATCACTTCCATATCCTTGTTGATGACTTTTCCAGTATCCTGGCTTCCTGGTGCCCTGGCTCTTCAACGGCCCTCCTTGCTGCCACATTGCAGGCCATAATGACTTGGACATTGACAGGTTCCCTCTACACCTCCAAGACTGCAAACCCCGAGCTCCTCCTCTGACCCCCAATCCTTCTCCTTCTACTGAATCTCAACTCCAAACTGAGCCACTCCCGGCCTCTGATTTACCCTCACTGCAACTCAGCCCTTTCCAAAGTATCCTTCCAGCTGCAGGAGGTCCTTCCTCCTCTTGTACCTACCACTCACCTCCCTCAGCCATTTCACTTTTGACACCATGGCAATTCTCTCACCCTTTTAGAGATTTGGCCCCTCATTTGCCAAACCTGACCATCAAGGACAACCATCAACCTCTGGATACCTCCCTGGCTGGGGACCCCAACATCTAACGTTTCTGAGCATTACACATTCATCTTCTTTTAGCCTGAGGACCGCAATTTTAATGCTAGTGTCTGATCTTTTTAAACCCTCTGTCACGAGGCTCCAGCCATTATGTTGAGCTACAAATTTGCTTTGGGCACTTATGGTTGGCCTACTAACCTATTCCTTGCCCTTCTTTCCCCACACCTGCATCAACTGTCTTCAAGCCCAGAATCTCCCCACCCACATTTCCCTGCCCTCAATTCAACCCAACTCTGCAGACAGAGCTAGTTCAAATAAACTCAGATCTCTCCAAGGCAGTGGTTTTAAGTTTCCCAGTTAACAGCCTTAATTTCCTGGCCCTCCAACTTAGAGGTCTGTGAACTCCCCTTCACCCTCCTCCTTGTCTACAAGAAGAAGAGCCCTTCTTTCATGCCAACTTTGGTCCCAGGCTCCTCTTTAGAACACACATCCATGGCTTCCCTCTATCTCAGAACAATGTGACAAGGGCAGGGGCTACTCTGCTGTCCTCCACTCACTGACTTTACAGACAAATACAACATGGGTAATAATATGACTCCACACCTACGTGGCTATGGTCAGTGTGGGCCCCTTATGCACACATGTTATTTTACGATGACCAGAGAATGAAATCATCCCGCCTGCCCTACCCCACTCACCTTCTGGAAACAACCAGGAGAAGGAGGCTGCCCTCGGGAAGGGTCCTTCCTTGCCCTTCAGTGGCAGATCATCAGGAGCTACATTGTCACCTGGGGCTGAGATCACTTCCCCCCACGTCCCCCTCCCCTCCCCCGCCTCATCCTGTGCATCAAATGTTGGCAGGAAAGCAAGCTTCTACTGCCAGCCCCAGAAAGCATTAGAGGTCGTCACATGCTGTCTTGGTTCCTCTTAGCGTGTTGGCTGCCTGGTCTCCTCTTCTCATATCACAGGAGCTGCCCTGGAGCCTGGGTCCCTGGCAGGGACCTTGACCTCTGGACAACTCCTGACCCCTGAAAGTCATTGGATAGAGCGGGGCTTGGCAAACATTTTAGGCTTCGAGGACCAGAGGCAAAATAGAGGAAATTTTGTAGGAATTCACATAACAAGGAAAAATGACCACCTCACCCTGCCTTGTCTGCCTGGGGTGGGCCATCGTGTAGGTGGGCGTGCTCTGTGCCCGGTTGTCATCCACTGGAGACCTTCTCAGGAGGAGACACACAGGTCCAAGCGGGAGGGGCCTGGTGGTTCTGGTGGGAGGGGCTCTGGGTGTCACTGGGCAGAGAGTGGAATTGACCACAGCAGCTGCCCGGTTCCACCCACCAGACCACATCGCCTTGGATTTACTTCTTAGAGCGAATTGCTGCCCACTTGTCCCCTTTCTTCATGTCACATGGGCAACACCAATGTCTAAGACCCTTGGCAGGAGGCCTGCATCTCTGGTGCCAGCCCCAGACCTCACCATGTGCCTTGGTTCTTCTCAGACCATAGGGGTTGGATGGCTACCACTCCCTACATCACCAGGACACATCAGGGCCTCAGCTCTGTGGCCCGGAGTCTAATTTCTGGGGCACCCACTGAAGCCTTTAAAGAATAGTTACTGCATTACTTGGCTTTTGTCACAGATATTATTTGACTGCCCAGGCCCCATTCCCAACTCCACCATCTCAGACCCTTGGCAGGGGGCCTGAGCCTGTGGTGAAAGCCTGGGAGCTGTAAGAAAGTGGTCCCCACATTGCCTTGGTTCTTTTTAGAATGGACTGGCTGCCTGACCCCCTGCTCACCCCACCTCCCTCACATCACAGAATCACACCAATGCCTAGGACTCTTGGCAAGGGACCCAGATGGCTGCTGCCAGCCCCCAAAGCCATTGGAGCATCACTGCAGTGTAAGTGGCTATTGAGCACTTGAAGGGAGCCTGGTTCAGATTGAGAAGGACTGTTAATTTACACACCAGCTTTCACAGCCTTAGTCCTAAAAGGAGAATGTAAAACACCTCATTAATATTGTTATATTGATTACATGTTGACAGGACAATATTTTGGATATACTGGGCTAAATAAAACATATTACAATTAATTTCCCCTGTTTCTTTTTGCTTTTTAAAATTCAGCCGCCAGACAATGTAAAACCCACATGTGCCTCATTCGGGCAAGGCTGCAGGAGAGGACCGTCCCTGTGTTGCCTTGATACTTTTCCCACATCGCCGTGGCCACACCTGGGGATTCCAGCTTGGCAGGGCTTCTGGTGCCAGCCCCACAGTGTCTGTGCTGCTAGGATCTAGATTGCCAGGTTTAGCAGATAAAAGCGCAGGATGCTCAGTTTAATTTGCATTTCAGATAAACACCAAATAATCTTTTATTATAAGTATGTTCTACGTCGTTCTTCGTTGCTTATCTCAAATTCAGATTTGGCATCTTGTATTCTATCTGTCAACTCTGAGTCGGGCTCCACATTTCCTCCATGTCCGTCTCCGGGCCACACAAATGACAGCCCTCAGCCAGGGGCCAGGACTGCTGGTGTCAGACACAAATGCCCTTACGAAGTAGTCACTGCATTGCCTCTGAAAATCTCAGAGTATCCTGGCTGCCCTGGCCCCAGTGCCCACAGGCCCCTGGGGCCACACCAGTACCTGGGACCCTTCGCATGGCCTGAGCCTCCAGGGCCTACCCCAGAAGCTATTAAAATGTTTTTGCGCTGCCTTGGTTTACTTAAAGTGTATTGTCTGGTTTGACAGACCTCACTTCGCTGGGTCAACACTAAAGCATTAGACGTTGGCAGTGGTAGTCAGTACACTGACTTGGTTCTTCTAGGAGAGCATGGCCTCCACTTTGTCCACATGCCCTGTGTCACCAGGGCCACTTGAATGTCTCAGCCCTGTGGTAAGGAGCCTGGACCACTGGTACCAGCGGCAGAAGCCACTGGACCCTGGTCTTGGCACGGCCTGTGTAGTTTTCAGTGTGTATTGTGGGTCAGACTTCACATCTCCCACCGCACAGTGGTGTGAGCCCATAAGCCATTGAAAAGTGGCCACCATCTTGCCCTGGTTCTCCTTATGGTGGACCGGCTTCTCTTCCTTTACACTGCTAGGTTCACAGTGATTTACACCCCCGACAGGTGGCCCAAGTCTCCCTGGATCTCCAGGTACGTGGTCCCTGCAGTGCCCTCCTTCACCCTTGGTGAGGATAGTGGGCCAAGGACCAGCCTGCAGAAGGGGCTGCCTACAGGCCTCTGCAGGCTCCCACTTGCTTCTGGCTGAACACTTCTTTTCTTCCCGCTCCTCACTTCTCTATCAGTAGACAGTGGACTGATTCCAGCCGGCTCCCCCATAGGACAGAGTCAGTGAAGACCTTCTGGGCTCCCAAGGTAGGTCCTGTGCCTGGCTGGCCATGATCGAATGCTGGTCAGTCTTTTAAGCCTTGGCATGCCCTGCTTCTTTGTTTTTATGTCTCACTCCTGGTTGTTGTTTCTGTTGCTTTGTTTTTCAGCCTCACTTCTAATTTCTCCTTTGAATAAGCAGTGTTTGGTGTTACATAAGAGAGGGCACGGGGAGCGCAGCTGTTCCAGGTAGGAGGTTAGAACACCTGTTTTGACCATAGTAGCTCTGCTGCTGAGGTCCTGTGCAAATCTGGAAAAGTTTAGCCTCAGTTTTCTTCCCTCAAGTGAGAGGGGGTGTCTGTTGGTGCCTTCGCAAGAATGAAAATGATGATTTGAGTTCTCCGGAGATGTTAGAATGTTATTTTATGTATTCTGCTGTATCCACTTTTTGCCTTATGGGTCTGTTGTAGAAACAAGGACAGCCCCCCAGGGACGCAGATGTGTGCTAGGAGGTAGAGGAAGCCCACCCACACATTTAAGACATCTTTAAAAATTCTGATGAATTGGGAGATTGGGATTGGCACATATACACTAATATGTAAAAAATGGATAACTAATAAGAACCTGCTCTATAAATAAAAAATTAAATTAAATTAAAAAATATTCTGTTTATAATTTCTTTTGGAATAGAAGTCCGAGTGGTGCCCTTCGCCTGACTTTCTCATACCTGGCACAGATTCCCACCTACCCTGATGCCTTTGTTTTCAACCCTGCTCTGAGTCTCCTTGTCCCAAATCTCAGCTGCGACCTAAAAATTTTTTCTGTTTACCATCAACACTGAAGCCAACACTTTCAAGCGGCGGGAACCCCTCAGGCTTGGCTGTAACCTTTAGCAGACCTTGGAAGTTCTGTTTTGGCCCGAAGAGTCTGGCCGCACCACCAGATTCCTTGAAAGCATTTAATAACGGTGTTTTGTATGTTATCACTGGGACTTGGTGCTGTGAACTCAAAAGATCAGGGCCTGCGGTGGAGAGAAGCTGGGTTTCAGGGGCAGGTAGGGAAGGGAGGGTTCTGACCTTCTTCGAGCTGACCCCTGGGTGCTATGCCCTAGCCCTCCACTCTCTGAGTTGCTGACAGCAGTCTGCCCTCATGAGCAGAGAGCCTTGCTCTCGGTACCTGTGGTCTAGTGGGAGCATCCCCCAAGAGTATTTCAGTTTTAATACGGGGAGAAATCTCATCCTTACACAGAATGAACCCGCACACCAGAACGCCTGGTGCTGTGGAAAATTGGGGTCATGGATGTAGGGTCATATGGTTGTTGTGCCAGCCCTGGGGGAAAGGGTCGTCAGGTAGAGGATGATGAGATTGCCAAGATGACAATGGGTGCTGGGTGCCGGCTGCCATAGTACTGATGTCTCATGGCCAGCCTGGGCTCCATAGCAAGGAGGTCTGGAGCTTTCCGAGATCCTCTGTTGGTAAAAGCTAGAACCAAGTATTCATCTGGGGCCACAGAGGATGTCAGCTGTCCTCTGTCCCTCCCCCCTTCCTTTTTTTCTCAGAGCCAAGTAGAATAGAACCAGCTTGAGAGGAGGAAGATGGACATCCAGGAGACTTCAGCTGGAGCCCCAGTGTGAGCTCCAGCAGCTCGGGTTTCCCTTTGGTCTCTAGAGTTCTGTGTTTCAGCGTGATGGACTGTCTCTCTCCAACCATGGGTCCTACAGCCCTGGAGCTTGAGTCTTTGAGTGCTGGACTAGTTGGAATACAGACATGAGAATTCCCCCCCTTGAGTAGCTCTCCTTTCTGGGAGGATTCTGAAATTGAATGTGTTCATCATTGGTAATGCAATTAATACCACTTGGCACAGATAGGGACCAGGGGATGCCAACACCAGATAAGTAAGCCTGCATGGGAGAATGCTTCTAGCTCTGGGATTCTATGGGCTTAATCCTGTTATTATTGCTAATACATGTAATTTAAAATCTCAGTGATGTATATCTATAATGAGGATTTAGTTTGTCTTTTCTAAATATATGGGTCACACATATATAGCGTACAACAGTTTACAAAACAGGGTTGTAGTAACCTCAACAAAACCCTTCGAGCCATTTTACAGCTGAAAAAACTAGCTCTCAACTCCAAGTTCCCAACTCCTGCCCCCAGAGCCAATGGGTGGTGGGGCAGTCCGTGTCCGGAGGGTTTGCCTGAGCCCTGGGTGGAGACCTTTCCTGGGCTCTGCTCTGACCAGTTAACTCTGTGATCCTGAGCAAGGAATCATGTCCCATTCCTACCTAACTACCCCCTTTCCTCCCCAACTTATCGCATAAACACGAGGTGACAACTGCCTTTCCATGGACAGTACCCGGGACTCTATGACGCTCCGGTCATTCCCTTCTGTCTCTTCCTGGAGTGTAGGTCCCCAGAGCCACAGAAACTCTTGACTGTGAGCGAATAAACTGTCATATATTTGAAAAACTGGGGATCTGGGAACCATGTTATTTTTCAGTGTTTTGAGTTAAATTGTAATGGCCTTAAGGGTATTGTTATGGACTGAATGTCCGTGTCTCCCCAAAGTTCATATGCTGAAACCCTATGAGTTCAGAGAAGTTGTGCTCAAGGCCTCTCAGCAAGTAAATGACAAAACCAGAATTCCAATGCAGACCTCTAGGACCCCGAAGTCAGATCTTCCCTGCTGAGGCAGAGTGAAAACAAAGCATGGATTCTTATATCAGACAGGCCCCGGTTCCACCATGTGCCAGCCATGGGACTTTGGGCAAGCGACTTTTATGTGCTTTAGTTTTGTCATCTGTAAAATGAGGATTAAATGAGATGATGCTTAAAAAGCTCCGAGCACAGTTCCGGGTTAAGGTAGGTGGGCAATAAATCAATGGTGTTGTTTTCTTGTTTCTACACCTTCATTATGATTCTGGGTACCTGTAGCTTTGGTCAGCTTTGTGTTATTTGGAAATCTAGATGTCCTCACTTGTGACAAGGACAGCTCTCTCTTTCCTCACTGTTCTTCCCCAGTCTTTCCCATCTCAGCAAATGGAGTGAACTGTATGCCCTCCAAATTCCTATGTTGAAGTCCTACCTTCACTGTGATTGTATTTGGAGATATGGTCTTTAGGAGGTAAATGAGGTTGTGTGAGTTCCTAAGAGTGGGCCCTAATCCAATAGGATTGCTGTCCTTCATAGAAGAGGAAGAGACACCAAAGCTCTTTCTCTGTCATGTGAGAGCACATTGAGAAGGTGGTACCTGCAAACCAGGAAGAACTCTCACCAGAAGCCATCCTACTGGATCTTGATCTGGGGCTTCCCAACCTCCAGAACCATGAGCACATAAATCCCTGTGGTTTAAGACACCCAGTGCATGGTATTTTATTATGGCAGCCCGAGCCAGCTAATACGACCACCACATGAAGAGTTACACAAGCCAGAGACCTGGGTGTTGTTCTAGATACTTCTAGTTTCCTCATGGTCCCACATCTTCCAATAATGTATTAGATCAATGCTACTTCCAAGACATTTCTCAAATCTTATTTCTTTTGTTTCATTAAGCATCTTTACAGATTTTTTCAAACACCTATGAGTAAAGAAAAAATATAAGAAAACCAATATATCCATTATCTGGACCTAGAGATCGTCATACTGAGTGAAGTAAGTCAGAGAAAGAGAAATATTATGTGATATTGCTTATATGCAGAATGGAAAAAAATGATACAAATGAATTTATTTACAAAACAGAAACAGACTCACAGACTGAGAGAAAGATCTTATGGTTACCAGGGGGGACGGGTTGGGGGGAGGGATAGTTAGGAAGTTTGGAATTGACATGTACACACTGCTATATTTAAAATGGATAACCAACAAGGACCTACTGTATAGCACAGGGAACTCTGCCCAATATTATGTAACAACCTAAATGGGAAAAGAATTTGAAAAAGAATAGGTACATGTATATGTATGACTGAATCACTTTGCTGTATGCGTGAAACTAACACAACATTCTTAATCAGCTATAATCCAATATAAGATAAAAAGTTTAAAAAAATGTATCCATCATCAGCTTCAACAGTTATCAACATGTGGTGAATCTTACTTAATCTCTTACTTTACCCACTCCCCCATTCCAGATTATTTTGAAATGAACCCCAGGCATCCTATAATTTTACCTATAAATATTTCAGCATGTTTCTGTAAAAGATAAGGACTCCTTTTAAAAGATATAACTATCTTACCATCAAGTCTCCTAATATTTTTAACAATTCCTTAAAATAATAAAATATGCAGCTGGTATTTATATTTTCACGACTGACTTGGGAAAAAAATATTTTTATAGTTTGTTTGAATCAGGATTCAAGTAAGAGCCACACATTGTGATTGGCTGACATGTCTCTTAAATCTCTTTTACTTTGTATGTTCTCTTACATCTTTTCATCTCTATCCAATTTTTTAAATAAATAATTTGGGTCACTTGTCCTGGAGAGCCTCACGTAGTCTGAATTTTGCTGATTATCTCCTTAAGGTATAGTTTAACAAGTTCCTGTATCCTCTGTATTTTCCATAAATAGGTGTGTGCGGAGAGAAAGGTAGAGAATGTCCTTCGGTATCCTCACTTCAAGTTGTTCTCACCTTTGCAGGGGGGTGAAGAATTAGACACACCTTTATACCTTTTAGGATAGAGGAACGTTTATATTTTTGGTCTATCTATTTATCCTTAGCTAGTGGGTTACTGTTAAGTTTCACTTACAAAATACTTTAACTCCCACCTCTCACCACTTACTGGCTGTTGTCTGTGGGCATATTGATTTATTGGTGAAATCCGACTTTTAATTTCTTTTCATCTCCATGCATTTCCTTCACCCTAGTCTCAATCATTGTTTTCTCTCCTGTGAACAGTTGCAATGGTCTCTGGACAAGTCCCCTTGCAGCTCCTAGGCTCCCTTGCAGTCCAGGTTTTGGCTGGCAGCCAGCCAGACCCTTTTCAAACAGCCATATCATGACCTGTCCTGGCTCCTCACCGCACCCAAAGTACCTGCACACGCCCTCAGGGAGTGAGACAAAGAAGGATGTTTGGGATTATCCTGGTGTCTCAGTTTGCGCTTCCCCCAAATCCACTGCTGAGATGAGGATTTGAGTGCAAATTATTTATTCGTGAAGCAAACTTCAGGAGGAGACTAGGGGAGTACCAATAAGGGGTCTGTTATCAAGTCAGCAACCCCAAGGGGTGAGTGGGACTTACTCCTATGGGTGGCTCTGGGAACCAGCGCCTCAGAGTTACCCTACCTGGGGGGTGAGGGAGCTGGGGTGCTTAGCCCCCAATTCCCCTTGGTCATGGGCTGACCGCTGCTCCTGGGTGGTGTTTATTCCCAGAAATTTCTGACCTGCCAACAGGTGGCAAAGTGGACTCCGGCAGGCAGAAAAGCCCTCAGACAAAGGGTATGCTAATGGGGTAAAGTCAAGGGATACGGGCAGAGCGCAGACAGCACCTGGCAAGCCTGGGGGCACCTCTTACTCCACAGAACCTGGCACTGGGCACTGCAAGAAGTACTCCGATACCGTCCCTTCCCCGTATCACAGACAGACATCCTGACAGAGGCCAGACAGGCGGCCATGGGAAGGAGTAATCCCATTGCAAGCAGCAAAGACACCTTGTATTCTGTAAATGAGTCTTCTGTGCTTACAGGTGATTGTGTCCGGGAAGTCCACTTCTCACGGCCACTTACTCTGGGCGACTTCCGGGCAGGTGAGGGTGTCTGCTAAACGACAGAGAGGGGGCGTTGGGCAAGTGATGACAACCTTCAACCTCTCAGAGCACTTGCACATCTACGACGTGTTCCCACCGTACAACTGCTCTGTGAGGTGGGTGGGAAGAGATTATCGCCCTCATTTTAGGGAAGAGGAAGCAGCACAGATGGGAGAAGGGTCTTTGTTATGGTCCATCCGGAGCGCTAAGGGGTGGGTCTGACCCTAAGCTCCGGCTTCTTTCTTAGAGCTGAATATCTGCATGGGGGGAGCTATTTTGTCAGAAGTTTCGGGTACAGAAGTTAGGGGAGTCAAGATCGGGGTGAGAATTCTGTGGCAGCTTTTCCAAAGTGGCAAGGCAGGCGATGTTCTCAAGAGCAGCCACAAGGTGGCAGAGGGACCGCACTCAGCTCCATGTCTCTGGTCTCCTTGGGGGCTGGGTGAAGGGGACCAAGGATGAAAGCTTGCTGAACATTCCTTGAGACCCCTGGTGACTCCTGGAGGGTTGGCAGGGAACAAAGGAGAAAATGCAGGGGGAAACGAGAAGGTAGGAATTCTGCCCATTACTGTGTGACTTTGGGTAAGTCACTTGCCCTCTCTGGGCTTCAGGCACCTCTCCTATAAAATGGGGAGTTTGGACTTAAAGAGGAATATCACAGTCTTTTCCAGTTCTGGCCTTGAAGGAGATATGACCATGGAGACACCTTTGGGAGCTGAGGTCATCCTTGGCCTGGAGGCTGCGGAGACAGTCATAGGTAGTTGCAGGATGACCGGGACAACAGGCCTGAGGGTGACTTCAGAGCAGTGTGAGGAAGGGACAGGAAGGAGAATGTTGGGAAGATACAGAACAGAATGTGGGAGCAATGAATCAGACCCTAGCAGTAGGGGTCGTGTCTGTTCATCTCCCTGGGCATAATTCTTAGGTAAAAGCTTCAGCTAAGTCACCTTTTCTTTGGGCATTCCTCCCCCCTTCCCTGCCCCCACTGCACACTCTACACACTTCATACCCCATTAGCCTGTTTTCTTTCCTTCATAGCTGCTATCCCTTTCTGAAATTATTTACTGATTTATGTGTTTATTTCTGTCCCTTCTCTGGAATTTAAGCTCTGTGAGATCAGGGGCTTTGTCTTCTGGTTTATTCTGGATCCTTAGTGTCTAGAACAGTTCCTGGAATACAGTAGTTGCTCAATAAATAACTGTTAATGAATGCCTGTCTACATAAATTGAAGTAGACAATACCCTGAACTGGGAGCCAGAGACCTGGGGGTCTATCCGTTTCTGCCACAGCCATGCTGGGCTTCAGTTTCCTCATTCTAAAAATGAGGTCTTTGAGTTCCAGGATCAAGTGTCTTAGAGACTTAGGGACAGGAGTTATTTTCTTCCAAATTCTCAAGTCCTAGGATTCAATCAGTTCAGTCAATCACCCATCGTAGTTGCTTTCCCCTTAAGGAAAGCTGATGGAGAGAGACCTTGGCAGACAAACGCTGATTCACTCAACGAAAGTTTCTAGGTCTCTATTTGTGTGAGGCTCCACTCCAGGTGCTGAAAGTACAGTGGAGACCAGACAGAGGTGCACACTGGCCTCACAGGGCTCTCACATTCTAGTGGGAAAAGGCAAGAAATCCTGGGTCTTCTCCCTTCGCTCCTGAAGGCAGAAAAGGCCAAGTTCTAGAGATAGAAAATGATCTAGGCTCAGAGACATCCAAAAAAGAGACCTCTCCTATTAGGAAGATGGGCCTGTGAGAGTAGGGCCTCCAGAAATTGCTTATGGACCCAGCTCTAGGAAAAATAACGGAGTGAGTGAAGCTGTGTTTCAGCCCTGTTCTGGGCCTGGTGGCCGGGAAAACCCAACCAGGTCTGGCCTTGGTGTGCCCAGCCTGGAAGCCTGCCCTACCCCACCTGCCCATCCCATCAGAGCACACCAACCCCACGTCCCCTTTCTTCTGTGCCTGCTTTCTCTTGAGAACTGAAAGTGAGTCGCTGGATAAAGCAGTCAAGGCATTAAGGACTGTGTATGAATTACCTCCCAAAATAAAAAGTTGAATTTAATTACCACATGAACCCTAAAGAGGTGACTCTAATGGTAGAATTTCAGGCCCCTTGACAGGTTAGACTTGGGGAGAAAGATACAAAATCTTGCTTCCTGTAGTCAATTGCCTGCAGTGACCCCAACTTCCCCTCTCCTGGGGAACATACAGGTCTCAAAGCTTCTCTAGAACTTTGTTATTCAAAGTGCAGTCAGAGGCCATTGCATCAGCACCACCCAGGAGCCGCTTAGAAATACAGGACCTCAGGCTCCTCCCGGCCCCGCACCACCAGACTCTGCAATTTAACAGGATCCCCATGTGACTGCACACACCCATGGGTCTGAGAAGCGCGGGGTTGGACTATCTCTTTTCCCGCCTCCGCCAAGAACGAGAACGATGTCCCGGGCAGCCCCAGCGCCACCCCTGCCTGTTTCTGCGTTCCAGTTCCAGGGCCAAACTGTTTACTCATTAGGAGGCAGAAGAAGAGACACTGGGCTGCCTGGATACAGAAGAAGGCCGCCACTCCTTAGCGTACTAAGCCATGGCAGCTCCCTGAAGGAGCCTCCCTTGTGAGACAGGGTGGGTTGGCTGATGGCTGAGCCCTCCTTAGAGTTAGGAATTCCCTTTGCATTCAGTCTGGCATATATTCACAAAGGAAATCAGCCCATGAAACAGCATTTCCACTAAAAAACCTCTGCAATACATGTGCGGGATCTCTTTCCTTTATCCCTTTCAGAGCCACACTGCATCCTTCTGCAGGAAGGCTAAATTCCGATACAGATTTCTCTAGATGGTTGCAGGCCAGGCCACTCATGTCTTAAGGAGTCATAGTTCTGGGTTCTAATGGCTTGGCCATTAACCAGCTGTACATCTTTGGGCAAACCCCTTTCCTTCTCTGGTCTTAGTTTCTGTATTTCTCAGGGACATTCAGACCCTAACAGTTTATGATTCTTTGGCTCCACAGGCTGGTTATAGAATCCAGACTTGAACAGATTAGGAACTAAACTGGACTTGGGGATTTCTCGTAATTCTGGGTCTCTGCCATCATTAGCCCTTCTCCAGCAAAATCTCCATCTGTGTCCTTCTCCAGAATGTTTCCCTTGCCTGGTTTTCTTCCCTTCCCCCACCTCAGATCTCCCCTGTGTCTTTGTACACGTTGGTCCATTTGTCCTAAATGCCCACCCTTCCTTGTTCTGCTGAGTTCATTTCTTCTCCACTCCGTCCATCCTTGAAGACTTGGAGTCAATCCTCTCAAACCCTGCCACTGCTTTATCAACTAAATTTATGTAATATTCTAAATCCTTCACTGTCATTTCAATGATCTTCACAGCATCTTCAACAGGAATAGATTCCATCTCCAGAAACCACTTTCTTTGCTCATTCATAAGAAGCAACTCCTTATCTGTTAAAAGTTTTATCCTGAGATTGCAGCAATTCAGTCACATCTTCAGGCTCCACTTCTAATTCTAGTTCTCTCGCTGCATCCACCGCATCTGCAGTTACTTCCTCCACTGAAGTCTTGAACCCATCAAAGTCATCCATGAGGGTTGGAATCAACTTCTTTCAAACTCCTGTTAATATTGATATTTTGACCTCTTCCCATGAATCACAAATGTTCTTAATGGCATCTAGAATGATGAGTCTTTTCCAGAAGGATTTCAATTTACTTTGCCCAGATTCATCAGAGAAGTCACCATCTATGGCAGCTATAGGCTTATGAAATGTATTTCTTAAAGAATAAGACTTGAAAGTCAAAATGACTCCTTGATCCATGGCCTGCAGGTGTTGTGTTAGCCAGCATGAAAACAACATGAATCTTGCTGTATATCTCCATTAGAGCTCCTGGGTGACCAAGTGTATTGTGCAAGAGCAGTAATATTTTGAAAGGAATCTTTTTCTGAGCAGTAGGTCTCAACAGTGGGCTTAAAATATTCAGCAAATTATGTTGTAAACAGATGTGCTGTCTCCCAAGGTTGTTGTTCCATTTATAGAACACAGGCAGAGTAGATTCAGCATAATTCTGTACGGGCCGTAGGATTTTTGGAATGGGAAATGAGAATTGGCTTCAACTTAAAGTCACTGGCTGCATTAGCCCCTAACAAGAAAACCAGCCTGTCCTTTGAAGTTTTAAAGCCAGAATTGACTTCTCCTCTCTAGCTATGAAAGTCCTGGATGACATCTTTTTCCATTAGAAGGCTGTTTCATCTACATTGAAAATCTGTTGTTTAGTGAAGCCACCTTCATGAATTATCTCAGCTAGATCTTCTGGATAACTTGCTGCGCTTCTACATCAGCACTTGCTACTTCACCTTGCACTTTTATGTTACAGAGTTGGCTTATTTCCTTAAGTCTCATGAACCAACTTTTACTAGCTTCAAACTTTTCTTCTGTAGCTTCTTCCCCTCTCTCAGCCTTCATATCATTGAAAAGAGTTAGGGCCTTGATCTGGATCAGGCTTTGGCTTGAGGGAATGTTGTGCCTGGTTTGGTCTTCTATCCAGACCACTAAAGCTTTCTCCATATCAGCAATAAGGCTGTTTCACTGTCTTACCATTTGTGTGTTTACTTTTAATTTCCTTCAGCTTTTCCTTTACATTCACATCTTGGCTAACTGGTGCAAGAGGCCTAGCTTTTGGCCTATCTTTGCTTTTGACATGCCTTCCTTACTAAGTTTAATCATCTTTAGCTTCTGATTTAAAGTGAGAAATGTGCTACTCTTCCTTTCAGTTGAACAGTTAAAGGCCATTGTAGGGTTATTAATTGACCTAATTTAGATGTTGTTTTGTCTTAGGGAATAGGGAGGCCCAAGGAGAGGGAGAGCGACGGGGGAATGGCTGGTCGGTGGAGAAGTAGGAACACACCATGACATTTATCAAGTAAGCTTGCCTTCTTATAGGAGTATAGTTTGTGGAAACTGAGGCACAAAGAGGTTCAGTGACTTGCCCAAGGTCACAGAGCCAGTAGGTGGTGAGCTGGGAGTGGAAGCCAGGCCCCTGGCCCCCAACTTCAAGCTCTAAACCTAGACTATACCACCCTGATCTCCAAGAGCCTGTCTGGCTCAGAGAACTAACTCTAGGCTACACAGTCCCTAAGTATCGATAGTTTTCTTAGCACCTGGCTCGACTTCCCCGGGTTAACTCACACATTCATGCATCCTTTCCTTTATTCATGCATTCATTCAACAAACAATCGTCTCTGGTGCACAGGGCACTGCTCTGGCTACTGAGTATAGACATGCCCTCAAGGGGATGGTATCTTAGTAAGGTAGACAGACAGTAATACATACATTATACATCTATAGGGTATATACATGTTTTATTCAATAAAAAATATACTATGTCAGGATGTGACATGTGCCGTAAGAAGATAAGGCAGCTACAGGAGGTGGTGTGTGATGGTGGTGGCCAGAAAAGACCTGTCTGGGGATGTAATATTTGAGCAGAGACTGCATGAAGCAAAGCAAGGCGGGGGGGCCCTGGAGATCCAGGAGAGAGCCTTGCAGGTAGAGGGGATGCTAAGTACAAAGGCCCAGGGGCAGGCGTGTGTGGAGTGCACGACCCGGATTGACTCGGCGAGGCTGGCGAGTGTCGGGCCAGACTGTGGTTAGAAGGGGAGGGAGAAGCCGGTGGGAGGGCTGTTCCCTCATGAGGGGGCAGGTGAGGTAGGGGGCCAGAAGGAGATGAGTGATGGAGAAGGCCTCTCGGTGAGCGAGGAAAGAGCTGAGACCGAGAAGAAGGAGAAGGCAGCCCTCAGTTGACTCCTGGAAGGTTGGCTGTGTTAGGAAATAGAGTCCACTTTTGGATGGATGGGAAGGCAGACTGAGTGATGCTGGGGCCGGGACAGAGAGCTCAGCCCAAGGAGGAGGTCAGCGTGCCCGGGAGGGAGGGGGAGAGGCTGGAGCCACAGATACTTGAGATGGAAAAGCCCCACTAGGTCAGAGTGGATCCCTTGGGGCTCGTGGAGGAGACGTGGTGGCAGGAGAAACCCCGCCTGCTCATTTCATGCTCCGGCTGAGAGCCCGAGCTGGAGATGGGAGCCAGTTGAAATTAGACGAGAATTTATTTAAGGCTTTCAAACTTTTCGGCACTCAGTGGGGCCTCGAGAGAACCACACATCCTCTCCTCCACGGCGGGCCCCGGAGCCACGGCAGCGACACAGCAGGCCCCTGGGCCACCCCTGTGTACCGCGGGGTCGGGGGGAGGGCAGGCTGCCCCCATCCCTCCTCTCACCCCGGAAGGCCTCTGGCTGGAGCGTCCTGGGTTGGGTGGTGGGCTGCATTCCCCATTCCCCTGCCTGGTGCTCAGGCAAACAGATGTGGAGGGCGCGGCCGGCCAGTGTTTCCTCCTCCATCCTGGGCTCTAGGGGAGGGCTGCACGCCAATGGTGGAGGGTGCCCAGGGGACAAGGACCCTCCCTGCATTCCTTAACTGAGCCCGTCACCGCGGGCTGGGGCCTTAAGAGCCTTCTCCTGGACACCTTTAAAAGTATCACTTTTTCTAGGTATTGTTGCCTCAGAGATTTCTCCAAGCTTCATCCAGTGCACCCAGAAACCACTTTGCAACACCTGTGTGGTGTGGGGGAATAAAAAAATCGTACTGACACAGTGTTGTGCATTGTTATGAGCACGGACTCGGGGGCCAGACTGCCTGGGTTCAAATCTGAGCTCCATCACTTACCAGCTGGGTGACCTTGGACCAGTTACTTAACCTCTCTGCCTCAACCTCTACATCTGTGAAGTGTGGATAACAATAATACCCATCCAAGAGAGTGGTTGTGAGGATAAATGTATTAGGATATCAAAGGGCTCAGGTAGGTGCCTAGCATATAGAGAGGAGTCGAGAAGTGTTAGTTATTATTTTGTTCTGTGTTTTGAACAATCAGTTTGTCCAGGTGATCCTGATGAAAGCTGGGGACCACTGTTCTGCTGACTAACTAGCTATTGTGACAGTAAAGCTCCTGTCCCCAGCCTACTCAGGGAAGGGTCTTGGAAAGCATTCATGTGGATATTCCATCTTTTTGTTGTTTATTTGTTCATATAGTCATTTTTCATATATTCATTCACTCTTTCATTCATTTGTTCATTCATTCATTCATTCGACATCTTTCCAGAGCCCCGGAGCCAGGCGGGAATGCAGAGATGACTGGTCCATGGTCATTGCCCTTCAGCACTCACACTCACACATACATGGGGAGACTCCTGTCCACACACACTCACCTTCATTCATCCCTGACCTTGAGGAAGCAGCTCTCAGCCCAGCGGGGAAGGCAGCCACACAAACATCCAGTTACTGTATGATGCGCAAAGTGATGATGGAGGTGTACAAGCCGTCATGGAGAGGTGAGGACGATAAACTCTGCTGGTGGGGAAAAGAGACTGGCAGGATCAGGGAAAGTGTCACCAAGCAGGTAATTTTTGAAACCCAAACAGAAGGTCAGGATTGTGGAGGACATTTATTGACATGAGAACCATGGTGGTTAATTAAAGGGGGTGGGCTCTAGAGCCAGAAGACCTGGATGGACTTGCCACTTCCTGGCTCTGTGTCTCTGTTTTCTCATCTGTAAAATGAGAATAAACTGTAGTACCTCCCGTATAGGTTCTATGAGCTTATTTATGTAAAGCATTTAGCATGTAAAGCATGACTAACACAGAGTCCATCTGGGGCTTGTTTGGTGACTCAAAGGTGTCTCAATGTTGCCGTCAGGAACCGGGTACCTTCTGTCTTTCTGTTCCTTTGAGGCTTTTACCTCAACATTACAAGATGGCTGCTGCATCTCCAGATGTCACATCTGCATTCCAGGCAGGAAGAAGCCTAAAGCCAACAGGTGGCATGCCTACCGAGTTTGTCCTTTTCGCACAAGCTTTCCCAGGAGAGCCACCCAACAACTTCCAATTAATCTCTTTGTCCAGAAGAGGTCCATGGCTACCCTTAGTCCCACAGTGAATGGAAGGGTGAGCTAGATGAACTCTAGGATTCCAGGATGCCAAAATTCCACCCCAGACCCAGATAGGGCAGTTCAGGCAGCATTAGGAAAATGTGAGCTCCTTGAAGCTACTAATTCAGCTAGGATTCCCAGGGCCTAACCCAGCATCTCCCATAGTAGGTACATGAATAATATTTTTTGGATGAATGAACTAGCTTATAAGCTCTTCAAAGTCAGGGATCGTATCTTCTTTATTTTTATATCCCTGGCAAGTGCCGGGGATATTAGATCAATATATGACTGTGTTATCCTGCTAGCACCATGAGACCAGGGACTGTCCCTTATTAATCCTGGTTCGGTGGTTCAGTGCCTGGTCTGGTGCCTGGCCCACAGCAGGATACACAACAGGGTTTGTTGAATGGTTTAGCCCTCTGGCTGACCAAGAACTCTGGTCTCCTGCCTCAGGAGACTTCCTTGATCTTGTGGTGCTGTTCTCCATCAGAAGTGGAAAACTAGGTACCTCACCTTTTTATTAAGGGATCAGAAGACTTTCCTGTGTAATGAATCTGCTCCTTCCCGGCTAGGATTGTCAGTAGCTGCAAATTGGAAGGTGATTAGTGGGAAGTCTGCCACTGGCTGTCTCTGGCTCTACCCTGGGAAATTTCTCCCTCACCTAGAACAGGAGGGGGCTGGGTCCTGCCGGGATGCCTCGCCCCAGGGACACTTTGCTGTGCCCTTCGTGGACTTCAGAGCCTGAGGTAAGAAGATGGGAGCACAGAGGCCACTGGGTCAGGAATGTCCTTTCTGGGAGGCCGTCCAAGGAGCTGTTCTGGCCATGATGCCTCAGTTGGGGCATATCTGATGCGCTCAGAGGTGTCCTAGGAGAAAGCCCCAGAGACCCCTTGCTCCTTGAGAGTCCACGTCATTCCCCTGTCTGTCACTGCTTATCACCCCTTCTCCCATCTACTTTTTAATCTGGCCTCCAGAAAAGGGAAAGTTAGCTTTCTGGACAGAACTGACCTAGGAAAGGGGTTTCCATGTCAAGCAGTATTGGTCAGACCCAGCAAATATTGCAGGGTCCATCGTCCATCCAACCACTCCTGGAGCCACCACACACAGCATCCCTGGAGGTCTGCAGAACAGGAAGAGCCTTCATGCTACTGGGAATCAGGGGAACGTGCCAGGAGTGGTCCAGCCAGCCCTTTCTCATGTCCCTCCATCCCCAAGGTGAAAGATGTTTTTGTTCCTTTGCAGAATATTCACTACTCATGTGCATCGTGAATCTGGTGTTTTCTGTCCATTCACAAACCCCACCCACAACACTGTAGAGATTTTTGCCCCGACTAGCAAGTAAATGCCTTGAAGGTAAGGGCTATTTTGTGTTCATTCTGCAGCCTCGTTGCTTAGTGAGCTCTCAGCAAGTGTTAAACAAATGAAGGCATGAACATAAGATGATGGAGCCCCCAGGAACCATTTAGACTCAACCGCTTGCTTTGCAAGGAAGAGTCAATAGGGTCCCAGCTTGTCAAATAAAGGTCCAGTGTCCCCAGAAGTCGACTGAGAGAAGCAGATTTTTGTATCTGTGTTGAGTCAGGCTCACCGCTCAGTTATTGTGCAAAGTGAAGGCACACTTGGCAACACACTTGAACATATGTACCTTCTGAAATTAAAAGGAAAATAAATGATGATCCCATTCATTTTGGAGAACTCTTCCTCATTAGCTGGCTTAGTATTCACAGCTTGCATGTTAGGTATCAATATCCCCATTTGTCGATAAAGAAACTGGGGCTCAAATAAGTTACATGATTTACCCAAGGTCACAGTGAGTTAAGAAGAAGACCTGGGACTCAGACCGAGACCATCTGCCTCCATACCTTTCAGGCAGCCCCTGGTGGGGTATTCTGTGCAGGGCATGGTGCCAGTTACAGAGAACTTTGAGACCTGGTCCTTGCAATCTAATAGTCCTCATATGAACAGAATTGACTCAGTAAAAGGGTTTCCACATCAAGAGATGTTGGTCAGACCCAGGGAATGTTCCAAGGGTCTATCATTAGAACACCGCTCATGGAGCCACTGCCTTCACTGGGGAGGAAACCAAATAACTAGCTCTCATATTGGTGCTTCCTATTGGTGCTGTAACAAATTACTACAAACCTGGTGACTTATAATAACACAAATCTATCATCTTACAGTCCTGGAGGGCAGAAGTCTGAAATCAAGGTGTCAGCAAGGCTGTGTTCCTTCTGGAGGCTCTGGGGAGAACCTGTTTCCTTGCCTTTTTTTTTTTTAAATAAATAAACTTATTTATTTATTTATTGGCTGCGTTGGGTCTTTGTTGCTGCACACGGGCTTTCTCCAGGTGCAGCGAGCGGGGGCTACTCTTCATTGTGGTGCACGGGCTCTAGGCACGCGGGCTTCAGTAGCTGTGGCGCACAGGCTCTAGAGCGCAGGCTCAGTAAGTGTGACGCACGGGCTTAGTTGCTCCGCGGCATGTGGGATCTTCCCGGACCAGGACTCAAACTCGTGTCCCCTGCATTGGCAGGTGGATTCTTAACCACTGCACCACCAGGGAAGTCCCTTGCCTTTTTACCTTCTAGCCCTGGCTCCTGGCCCCTTCCTCACGTCACCCCGACCTCTGCTTCTGTTGTTACATCTCCTTGTCTGACTCTGACCCTCCTGCCTCCGTATGATAAGGACTCTTATGATTACCTTGAGCCCCCGGGGTAGTCCAGGATGATCTCTCATCTCAAGATCCTCAGCTTAATCACATCTGCAAAGTCCCTTTTGCCATGTAAGGTAACATATTCATGGGTTCTGGGGATCAGGATATGGACATCTTGGGGAACGTTATCCAGCCTACCCAGTGTCAAACTGCAGCACTGAGTGGGCAGCTTATGAACCTTATCGTGTTTCTTTCCTACAACCACCATGTGAGAGAGTGACGATGCGGATAAATCTGCTTCAAAGATGAGGAACTGACTGGATAAGTGTGAAGCCGTTAGTGGCGGAGTTGGGTTCCTCCAACACCAGCGCCTGTGCTCTTAGAAATCAGAATAGAGTGAGCCTGGCGAGGGGTGCTGTGATTTGGAGAGGATAAGCACGCTGTGTGTGCGGGGCTGGAGGGTGACAGGCCAAGCCACCGGGAAGTTTAGGACAGCACACGACGGACCCGCAAAATGAGGAAGTTCCTGCAGGTGATTTGGTTTGTGGGAGATAGCTCAGGGCCACTGTGAAGGAGCCCCAGGCTGCTGGGGACAGGGCTGGGGACCGGGTGGCAGGTGCTGGTTTTTGGCAGGTCTCTGCTCCGGCCTGTCCTGCAGGCTCCACTCCACAGGCTGGGGATCCCCAGGAATGAAAGGCTGAATGAACTCACACTGAGTTCCTGAGACTCTGCCTGAGGCCTGCCTGCTTGACGTGACTTTTCTCCAAGATCGGTACCCGCTGCCCCAGAGGCAGGCCTGTCCTCCGTTCCCTGCGTGACCACCTCCCGTGATATCTCAGAGGAATCAGCTCTTTGACTTGGGAACTGGCCAAGCTGGAGAGAGCCAGGCAGGGAGTGGCTGTCAGTCCTGAGCTGCAAAAGAGAATCTGAGGGTCTGTCTGTCCTGTGACCCGCTGGCCACTGCGGACGCCTCCCTCACAAGATGAAAGGACGCGGACTCAGGTTGGGACTGTCTGCAGGACTGGGTCACGGGCACTGCTTGTTGCCACGGCCAAGGGCACACTCGCTTCTTTGTCAGGCTGTCCTGGGTGGGGACCCCAGCTCCACACGCAGGCACTTCCCACAGCCGCCCGGAGCCTGTTTCTTCATTGGCAAATGCCTTCCTCATAACAATGCCCCCTCACAGAGCTGTTGGAAGTTAAATGGAATAGAATTCGAGATGCCTGGAATTCAGTAAGCATCCCTTTCTCTTGGGGAGTTCTTCCCAGGGTTCACCCTTGATGCTGTTTGGTGGTTTGGGTTTCTCTCTCCCTCTCTGCCCTCCCTTCCTTCCACCTCTCCTTCCTTCCCTCTTTCTGCCTTCCTCCCTCTCTCCCTTCAGTCTTTCTTTTTTAGGGAAAATAAAAAACAGCAGGTCAGTAAATTTATCTCAAGATCCCTAAGGAGCTTGAAACTCACTACCCGGTGCTTATCTTCTGCCTATTAGTGGATGTGACCTCCTTTACCCACCCCTGGACAAACACTGGATGCATCGATGTTCTTTCCACTCCTCCAAAAGTGTGAAGCCCCGAACTGGACATAGAATGTCAAAGGAACCAAGGGCGTGGGTCTTTTTCAGCCCCAGAAGCATCATCTAGCACATTTCTAGAGATCTGATAAATCCTGGTGAAGGGAGGGAGGGAGGAAGGAAGGATGGAAGGAGGGAAGAAAGGAGGGAACGAAGAAGGAGGAAAAGCACAGCGTGTTGTGCGTGTGTGGAAACCCTGCAGCCCCTTCTGTGTGCGGGGCACGTGACGGACCCCACTATGCCGCTCACTTACTTAACAAACATTCATGGAGCACCTGGTAATGTGCTGGGCACTATGGGTGAAACAAAGATAAATAATAGACGGGGCATGGCCTCCAGGTGCCTTCAGTCTAGCCGGGAAGTGAAGGTCTGAACACAAGTAATTTTAACTCAGGGAAAGGGAAGAAGGCAGCAGCCCCAAGAGAGAAGCGTGGCTGTGAGCCCCAGGGCTCCAGGCTAGCAACTTGGCACTTTTTCATTACTGGTTGGTTTTGCAGGAATGGCCGTAAAGGGAGAAGTGGGTAGGAGAGCCACATCTGCATTTACCACCCCTCCTGTGGCCCCCCTCTTGGGAAGGGACGGGCTGCAGCATTCAACATCCGCTCAGCGAGTACTGACGGGGAGGGAGAGCCTCCAGAAGCAGGCCTGGCTCATCTGGAGACGACAAGCTCCCTCAACAGCCCCCGCACGGTGCCCAGGCTGTCTGCTTCCTCCTTCCTTTGTGCCTGTGCTGTTTCTGTGCTGGTAACACTCATGGGTACACATTTATTCAGAGGTGTGCATACACACGCGCGCGCACACACACACACACACACACACACGCCAGAGCACGTGCACACACCCTGCCATTACTACCATCTGGGATGTTGCAACTGCAGCCTGCGCACAGTCTCCTTGGGGCTGCCTCTTCTTCCTGCACCGCGGGCTGTTTCTCCACCCTCTCCCTCTGAGGACCTCACACCTCCACACCTCACCTTCCTGACTTCCCGTCCTGTCCTTTCAGGCCTCCACGCTGCGACAGCCTGCGTGTCTCTTCTTCTGTTTCCCTTCGTCTCTGTTTTTCCTTTCTCTGCCTGTTCCATCTGTCACTGCTTCTCTCTCCACTCCAGTGATGTGTGTGTGTGTGTGTGTGTGTGTGTGTGAAAGAGGGAGAGAGGGAGACCATTCCCTTTCAGAGTTTTTCTCCTTGATTTAGCTATAGTTTCCTTCTAAAGAATCACAAATGCAGCAGAGCTGATTTCAACTGCTGCGGGGAAGGATGATGCAGAAATCTCGCCAGGATGAGACCAAGATGTTTGAATGAGGCCATGAAACCAGCCCAAGTGCATGTCTTCTCCAGCACGCCTGCTGCCCCTGCTCCCCAAGTTGGCTGGCTTCTGGTTCCTAGGGGCACATCTTAGTGTCACAGGGAGGAAAGACAGACCAGCTCTGGGGAATGATAATGCCTCTTGGTGCAGATGGGACTGGTACTTCCCTGTCCTTGAGGGTTTCACAAATCAACGTGGAGGATGAAGGTTAGCCAAGAGGCTGACTGTACTCTGAGCCCTGGAGGGGTGGCCCGAGGGTGCGAGAGGGAAAACAGGCGATCTTCATTTCTCCAGGCCCTGTGTCTGCACGGTCACTGAAATCACCTCCGTAAATTCAATTCCCACTACATCTCTAAGAAATCTGGGTGGATCCTTGCAGGACTAGAAATGAGCACACCAGGGCTCCGAGAGGCTAAATAGCACCCAGAGGCCATACAGCTAGTGGGTCATCTGTGGACCCAATTCTAGGTCTGCCCGACTCTTTCACCACTCAAAGCACATGTGGTTTCTTGGAAAAAGAGATGCTATGACTCAGGATCTAGGCACCGACTTTGCATGTTGGAAAATCCCCTAAATAAATGCATCCTCTTCGTTGGATCCAGGGGCTTGGGGAGGCCAAAGATGCTCGGGCTTTAGCTTGTCTCCCCGAGGTTATGGGTTTGGAAACCAGATCCTGAAGCTTGTCCTCTCTTAAGGAAACTCTCTGCATTAAGCTTCAGACTTTCTAATCAGAATATGCGTGGTATATACACAAAGGTATCAAGGTTTTGAATTTATGCAAATGTATATCAGATGCTGTTTTACCTTTCTCTTACACATTGACGGCCTTGTCTGCAAGCTCTTGGTAAGGAAGCCTGCTTGACCTGGGTGCAGGTAAAACAACTGGGAGCAGCCCTCAATCCGTGTAGTGTGGGGATTGGTAGGTAAATATCCCAGCTTTCTCACCTCTCTGGAAGACAACTGAGGCACAAGCTACGTCTCCCAGAGGCCCCCACTGGGGGTGAGCCCAGGGGTCCCCAGCAGCGGCCTGCTCTTTAAATTTATTTATTTATTTATTTATGGCTGTGTTGGGTCTTCGTTTCTGTGCGAGGGCTTTCTCTAGTTGTGGCAAGTGGGGGCCACTCTTCATCACGGTGTGCGGGCCTCTCATTATCGTGGCCTCTCTTGTTGCAGAGCACAGGCTCCAGACGCGCAGGCTCAGTAGTTGTGGCTCACGGGCTTAGTTGCTCCGCGGCATGTGGGATCTTCCCAGACCAGGGCTTGAACCCTTGTCTCCTGCATTGGCAGGCAGATTCTCAACCACTGTGCCACCAGGGAAGCCCCAGTGGCCTGCTCTTTGCAGTGACTTGTATTGGCTTCCTCTCTCCCTTGTCTCCCTCTCCCACTCCACTCTGGATTCTCCTGGGGTCACCCTATATAATCCTCAGATCGTGGAATCAAGTTCTATTTCTGGGCACCTCAGCCCAGGACAGCCCCATTGAGGAGCAAGGGAGCCAGAATTCAAACCCAGGTCTGGCTGAGTCCAAAGCCCACACAACTAATCTTTATACCACAACTGCTCTGTGACCAAGGAAGCCACACCCATGTATGTGTTTACTTTCTGTTACTGGTAGACTTCCATTACATTGAATCTACTCTTTCTCTGAGGATTCAGAAGGCACTTAGTGAAGATGCTAGAAACTCTCATTTCCCTTTTGTAGCTTGGGTCCTTCTGGGTATTGGTAAATGAGCAAGCTCGCCAGCTAACCGAGTTTAACCAAGTCTCTCTGCTAACCTAACCAGACTCACCTTCCAGGGTAGAGAAGGAAACTCCTCTGCTCTCCTGGCCTTGCTCAGTTGTAGATGGCCCAGGAGGGCACACCTGCCTGCTCCAGGCATGTTGAGCAGCTTTATTAGTTTCACAGGAGATGGAAGTGAAACAATACAGAGAAAAGAACTTAGTGCTCTCTGCTTCTCTTGTAGAGGAGACAAGTTCCAGAGAAAGAATAGGTCAGGGCCTGGGTTTCTGCTAAGTTCTTTTTGTTAGCATTTATGCCTGGGGGACTTTTAGACCTTGAGGTCAGCTTATAATGTTTGCCATTTGTGTGATATCTTTATTTTTCTTTTAAATCAAAATTTGCTGTTATATCAACTGGCTTTGAAAGATGGGTTTTTGCTGTTTGTTTGTTTCTTATTAGAAACTATAGAGGAAGGTGTAGTTCCAGGGGGTGTGGACGTGGAAAGCATCATTCTCCTGACTGCTGGGACTGTGTAGGGGTTACAATTCTTAATCGTCCATTTGTCCAAGTCCTCCCCACAAAACCCTGTGGGAAATTACATCTTGAGATGGGAATAAGCCAACTGGACTTCACTGGGAGACCAAGGAAGGAACAGGCAGTTGTTAGAAGCTGAGTGAGGAACAAACGATCCAGAGAGCAGTGAGGGGGCAGACGACATGTGAAGAAACCCACCACCAAGGTCAAGGTCCCGTCTCCCTTATGTGAAGGCCTCCATGGAGTGTCACTGAGGTCCTCCTGGATGGGAAAAATGAAGATAAATGGAGAGCGGGAGGGAGGGAAGAGGAGTCACTTTTCTGAGACTTAAAGTCCAAGGTTAACTGTCCAACTCACCAACTAACTTCCTCCAGCCTGTTAACTAGTATTGAAGATCCCCTTAGCCTATATCTATATCCTATATCCATAACTACATCTATATCTATATCTATCTTATATGTCATAGTATGTCCCCTTCAGGTCAGAGCAGAATTTTATTCATCCGGCCACTGTTGTCAGGCACCGACACATATATCCACTGGTTGTCTTACACAATAACACTTCTCTTCTGGTGTTTGGCAGTTGACAGAGGCCTTCTAATTTGAGCCCCCGAGAGCTCTAGGAAGTAGGGAGAGATGAGTCTGGATCATTCCCATTTACTTGCCGCTCTTGATTTCAACAGAGACCTCTCCTTGGGACATCATCGTCTCTGGTCCAGCATGCAGCTTCACTTGGAGCAGTGAGGGGGCAAGGAAGCACCCACTTGGCCAACCAGATCAGCTGGGACATCAGTCCTGGACATTAGTGGACATTATTCTCAGTTTACATATGAGGAAATAGGTATTGAGAAAGGGAGGTGGCTTGCCAGGTTTCCCACTATTCGCACTGGCACAAATCATCAGGTACTTGGTTTGAGTTCTTCCCATTCCATTCTCTCCACTTATTAGCTCCTATTACATGTTATGCTAAGCACTGAGGATATTAAAACCAGACAATTGTCTTCTCTTCCTCATGCTTATGGTGTGGAAGGAAGATGGACAATTAAATAAGCAGTAACAATGTGATGTGGTGAGTCTTACAATCAAGGAAGCACAGGTAGAATGAGGACTTTGTATCTAGTCTGGGAGTCTGTGATCCAGGAAGGCTTCCTGGAAGAAATGACACTTAAGCTAAAACCTAAAGAATAAGTAGGAATTATCCAGGAGAATTGGGATGAGATGATGGAGTTGGGAGAAAAATGGTCCAGGCAGGGGGAACAGCATGGGAAATATCCTGGCAATGAAATAGAGCATGACACATTTAAGGAATTGAAAATAGTACAATATGGTTGGAAAATACAAGCATGTTGGTTGGGGTAGGTGGGGCTAGTGAGACATGCACAGGAGACTCAACTTCATGTACAGATTTAAGATTTTTGAGGGCAAGGACCATGTCTTTTGCTCCTCTGTGAGTTGAACAGCTCAGGGCTGAATATTAATGCTTGATGTTAATATTTGCTTGAATGAATTTATGAGGGCAAAACACCACAGACATCCATACAAACTCCTAAAACTGCTCATCTTTAATTATATGGGTTAGGTATTAACTGAAATACAATTTCCTAAAATCACCATGACATTTGAGGTCAGCTCACGTTTTCATCAATGTTGGCTTCCTTGAGGCTGGGGAAAATATCTTCCTGTCTCTCTGAGAGTCTTGCCCTTTACCCAGCATTTCTTCCAGCTTCTGGGTGGGTGAATGGACCCCTAGCCTTTCTTGTCAGGCTTTGCTTGGCTATCCCTCAGGGTCCCATGTAGGATCATCCCAGGTGGCTGGAAGCCTCTGGCTCAATGGCTAAAGGCTCAATGAACATTTGGAAATTTAACCTGAAGAAGTGGTTACACAGAGAGGTCAAGGCCAAAGGTGATATCAGAAAAGGAGCTGATATCAGGAGTAGAATTCATATTAACAACTTGTAATCCTTACAGCCGTGGACCCATCCTTTGCTGGGACACTTGAAAAGACACATCCACGTGCACCCACATGCAAACACCAGTGAATACAGGGTGGGTCTCCTTGTCTTAAGTCTCACGATGGGATGATGCTTTCTTTTCCTCCCTTGCTACTTTACTGCACATTTTCAGTCATTTTCCCTAATGAGACTATCATGCAGAACTAATCCAAACATCGGCTTAATTAATCAACATTTGGCAGTCTATAACTACATGCTCCGGTCCAAATTACTTGTGACAACTTTCTTTATACAAAACCAGAACATCTACAGGGAGGCAGTGGCTCCGTCAGTGGCTCTGGCTGGAGAGCAAAAGGCTCTTCAATTTCTCTCTTATATTTTAATAAAGTTGCAATAAACCTTTAGTCTCCAGGTGTGACAGGGAGCATCTTGCTGCCAGAAAATGTCCTTATTTTATTTTTAACTCAATAAAGAAAACATAAAGTGCCCTATGGTCTAGATGTGCTCTCCCCAAGAGCTGCCCCTGGAAGGAGGGTGAGTTCATGCTCCAAAGATGCCTTCAGGTCCCGTGCTCAGACCAACAGGGTTCTCGGGGGCTGGTGCTCTGGCCAAGAAAGTAAATGTAGCCAGTTGTCTCTTTCTGGAGGCTCTGATTTTCTTTCAGAGATTGACCTCATAAATGGAAGAAAAATCAGGATAAGATGATAATCTTTTCTATTTATTTGCTACTTCACGGTTCACAGAATACTTTCATGCATCTGGTTGCATTTGATCTTACAATATCCCTGAGATGTAGGTGAGGGAGGAATTCATTCCTTCATGTGTCTTCACTCAACGGCAATATTGCTTAAGTACTTACTTGGTGCTAGGAACTAGGCTATACATTAGAGACTCAGGGCTGAGCAAGATAGATGTGGTCCTACTGTGCTGCACATCTTTTTTTTTTTTTTTTTTTTTCCCTGCTGCACCACCTGGCATGCAGTATCCTAGTTCCCCGACCAGGGATCGAACCCGCGCTCCCTGCTGTGGAGGTGCAGAGTCTTAACCACTGGACCGCCAGGGGATTCCCTGTGCTGGACATCTTAATTTACCTCTCTAGTCCACTATCGATCCTCCGCCACTCTGTCCTGTGGCCTGCAGTCTCCCCTGTGTGGACTGTGTCACCTGGACTGCCTGCCCTCTCCCTTCTGGTTGGGTTTGGTCAATGGGAGGTGGGAGACAGGAGGTGAGAGGAGATGGAGGCTGAGACATTCATTCTCCTCGTTTCCTTCCTGCTGGGCTGTAGGCTGGCAGGATCTGCAGTCCTCTGCCCAAGGCCGCAGCTCCCACTTCTAAGTATAACCACATCTATCCAGATTCTAGTAACCTCTTTCTCCTCTTACCTCTTCAAGCCTAGGAGGGGTCCCAAAACCACTCTCAGGTTTGATGATTTACTGGATGAACGCAGAGAACTCACTGAAAGCTGCTATGCTTTTTTTTTTTTAAAGTCTTTATTGAATTTGTTACAATATTGCTTCTGTTTCATGTTTTGGTTTTTTGGCCCTGAGGCATGTGGGATCTTAGCTCCCCCACTAGGGATCGAACCCACACCCCCTGCATTGGAAAGCGAAGTCTTAACCACTGGACCGCCAGGGAAGTCCCAGAAAGCTGCTATGCTTAAGGTTATGGTTTATTAAAGGAAAGGATACAGATTTAAATTAGCCAAGGGAAGAAGCACAGAGGGCAGAGTCCAGGAAAGGTACCAAATGTGGAGCTCCCACTATCCTCTCCCTGTGTACCCATAGACAGCATTACTTTTCTGCCATGGATACGTGATGACACACTTGGAATAATGCCAACCAGGAAAGTGCACCCAAGACTACGGGGTCCAGAATTTTTACTGGGGCTCAATTACATACTGCCTGTGAGGCTGACCTTTAGTTTTCAGACCTTTCTGGAGATAGATCTGATACCACATGGTCCAGAGTCCCCATCATAATTCACACTCTTAGACTGTCCAGTGGCCGAACCCCAGCAAACAAAGATACGGCTCTCACACGTGACATTCCAAGGGCCTAGAGATCCCCTCCCAGTAGCTGAGGGCAAAGGCCAGACCTCTCCTTGGGTAAATTTAATTCTTCACTGCACACTAGCCCTTGTGGAGGACCTCAGTGTACCTGTTGACTGCCCTCCAGGCCTATGGAAAGCCTTGTTCAGACTGTGAACTTCATAGCCTGGCTGGCCTGCATCAGTTTCTTAGATGATAGATGAAGGCTCTAGAGGTATTTAATCCAATTTTTAAAAACATACTTGTTGTTTTGCTTTATTATAAAATTAACAAATGCACATAGTAAATTTTTCTAACAATACAGAAATGAATAACATAAAAATTTCCCCATCATATAACATAACCCAGAAGTATATATAAAACAGAAAGTTCCCCATAATTCAAGAAATAACTGTTCTTAAAAATTTGGTTTAAATTTTTCCATTTTTTCTATGCATATTTTAACATATAAATATGTAATTACTTTGAACAAAAATGATATACTATACATAGCGTCTGTAACTTTCTTTTTCTCCTTAACAGTGTATCATAGATATGACATGGAAATGTCACCACATATAAATGAACCTCATTTTTTTCAGTGGCTGAATAGTATGCCAGTGTGAATGTACCACAATTTATTTAACAAATCCCTTATTGATAGGCATGATTCTGCCCATTTTTTTCTAGTGCAAACAATGCTGCAATGAACATCCTTGTACATATATAATTGGGCCCTGTGCTAAAATTTCTGTAGGGCAAATTCTTAAAAGAGAAATTCCTGGATTAAAGGATATGTACATTTTGCAATTTAATAGATCTTGCCAATGCTTGCTGAAATGCTGATCCAATTTATACTCGTATTAAGGATATATGGGAGTGCTGAACTCCTGTTCCCCTTGCCAACTGGTAGTTATTAACCCTTTACATAAATCCAAACTTTTAAATATTTAAAGTGAAACCAGCATTACGCTCTTCTTACTCCTGAGCTGGATGGCTGCCCATTTCCCATCAATGTCCCCACTGAGGGGGGGACAGCTCTCTTGGCCCCTGCCCCAACCTGTGAAGATTGGGTGGTAGGGAATGTAGGTGGCCCTGGAAAGCTGAACTCTGGAGTAAAACAGTCAAATGGGGACTTATTCAATATTTTGTTCATGTATACACTTGATTTGAGATTGAACTTACTCCCCCAAGCATGCCTAATGCCCCATGATTTTTCCCTAAGTTAGATGTGTTAGTTTTCTATTGCTGTGTAACATATCACTACAAATTTCATACCTTAAAACAACATGAATTTATTATCTCATAGTCTCTGTAGGTCGGAAGTCCAGGCACGGTGCCATAGCTGGGTTCTCTGTTTAGGATCTCACCAGGCTGAGATCAAGGGGTGGGGCAAGGCTGCAATCCCATCTGACGCTCGGGTTCCTCTGAGGCTCATTCAGATCGTTGGCAGAATTGAGTTCCTTGAGTGCCCTCTTATGACTGACATCCTGTGTCCTTGCTGGCTGTCAGCTGCGGGTCATGCTCAGCTTTTAGAGGCCACCCTCAGGTCCTGGCCATGTGGGCCTCTCACAACATGCCAGTTTCCTTCTTCAAAGCCAGTGGGACAGTCTCTCCCCAGCCTGACACCACAGTCTTAAAGTAACAGTTACTGTGGGTGTGAGTGTCTGATCACTTTTGTTGTATAATGTAACCTTATCACCTGAGTGATTACCTCATGGTATTCCCAAGTCTGGCCCACCCCCAGGGGGAGGGGATTATACAAGCACACACAATAAGGGGTGGGAATCTTGGAGGGCATTTTGGATTTTTGCCTACAGAAGTCCCCTACCTACAAACCTTCAAGTCGCGAACTTTCAAAGATACTAACGTGCATTCCATCAACGTCAGGCATGAGTGAAATTGCAGCTTGCCCTCCATCTCCTATTGCTGACGATCCTTCAGCTCTACCATCTCCCACCTCCTCTCTCTCCTCCAGTCAGTAACTCTTCTTGCCTGTTCACTCGATGCCAGCCCCGTATGCCAGCTGTTGTACTGTACTACTGTAAATTTCAAGGTACTGTATTGTAAGATTAAAAATGTTTATTTTTTGTGTTTGTTTGTTTTTTATGTACTTTTTGAGTGAAAAGTATTATAAACCTATTATAGTACAGTACTATATAGCCGATTGTGTTAGTTGGGTACCTAGGCTAACTTTGCTGGATTTAGGAATTCACTCTCGGAACGGAACTTGTTCGTATGTTGTAGGGGACTTACTGTATCACCTTAGCTAACACATGGACGGATTCTGTGTGCACTGGGCTTCAGAAGATGGGCTAGGGAGAGCTATAATCCCAGGTGCACTGTCCTTTGGCAGGATAATTATAGTCCTCTTCTATTTTTGTCTTTTATGTGGTTACAGTGGAAAGTTCCCGATGGGGCATGCAATAGCACCATTTGGGGTATCTGCTGGCTCTTACATCCCCTTTTCTGCCTTGTCCCTTCACTTAAAGGGATGGACCCAGATGGCCATGATTATTCTACCCAACTGGGGTGAGTGTCAGACCTAAGATAGAGCAATCAGTTTCCCTCCTGAAAATTTAGAACTAAGATTGAGGATATGCATTAGTTAGTGGTTGGAGGTACTGAAGCTGGGAGGATTGGAGCTTGGGATGGGAGGGGGCAGGGGAAGCAACTTTATGCCATCTGCACAGAGAAGAACAAATTCAATCAGAGGAGAAAAATTAAAAACTGAAGGTGATATGTGAAAATAAGTAATGATGGTGTGACCAGTGGTATGGTTTGCTCAGGACCAAGGGAGCTCCCAGGACATAGGAGTGTCAGTGCCAAGGTCAGAAAAGTCCCAGGCAAACCAGGATGAGTTGGTCATCCTAGAGAAGAGAAACTTGTGACCCCAGAGAGGGACAGAGGGGCTTCCCTGAATCGTGATGCCGGTCAGTGCCTGCTTTCAATCCTGGGAGAAGCCTGGAAGAATTTCTTGCCCTGAATCTCAGGGACCACCCCATAACCAACCAATCTCTTTTTGTTTAACTGGCCTGGAAGTTTAACTTCCAGGAAGACCATGCTTCCCAGTCTCCCTTGTCATTAGAGTGGGCTCTTGTGACTGGATTCTTGCCAATGAGGTGAGCAGATGGGATGTGTCATTTCCAGTCCCAGGCAGTTAACACTGCATGTGCGAGCTCCAAGCACCCTCTTTTCCACCGTGTGGCTGCAAGTGGACAAATGTGGGATGGTGGTATTAAAGGAGGAACAGCCCACTCCTGATTGTGGTTGCAGGAGAGCCGCCAGGGAGGGCTCCTGGACCTTCAGGGGGTTTTGTGTGAGAGAGATATCAAGATTTTGTGCTAAGCCACTGAGACTTTAGGGCTTATTGGTCTCCACGGAAGAGTCTTCTGACTAACACAGTGGGTTTCTTTTACTCTTCAACTAAAAAAGCTTTTACTAGGACAGCTCGGGTCACCAGGAACTTCCTGAGAGTATCTTCAGTTTCAGAATGCCTGGAAAGGTTCTTAATTGCTCACTTATAGAACGATCAGAGATGCTAATCAGTTCACACCCAGGGGCAGGATTTGGGAGTCAAGGTGCAGGGCAGGAACTGAAGGATGGCAGCTGACTTTGCTAAGGTTCCTACTTCCCTGTGAGCTGGCTCTAGCTCATCAACAGATAATAAGGGTGAGGAGTCAGGCAGGAAACTCCTATGCCCAGAGCAGGGCAGTCAGCAAGGCGCCTCCACTGCACTTGGGTCAAATGAAGAAACCAGAGTCCAGGACGTAAGGACAGGGCCAGGCAAATGTGGACACCTGAGAACCAGACCAGCCTGGCAGCTGGAATCCTAGACACTATCTACTTGTTACCACCTGCTTAGGGAAGGAGGACCTTGGTTTCCAATAATAATGCTTCCAGCAGACTAATTCCTAGAAACACACAAGTTACTAGAACTGACTCAAGAAGAAATAAATAATCTTAATAGACCACTAACAAAGAAAGAGATTAAATCAGTCATTTAAAAAAACTTCCAATGAAGAAAAGTCCAGGCCCAGATGCTTCATTGGTAAATTCTACCAAACATTTAAAGAAAAATAAACACTGATCGTTCTCAAACTCTTCCAGAAAATCAGAGAGGAGGAACACGTCCTAACTCATCCTGTGAGGCCGGTAGTTCCCTGATACTAAAGGCAGAGTGAGCTGATGTCTCATTGGTGGGAAGCACACACCCACAGCCTGCCGAGGCAATAGTGGACGGTTGACCAACATAGCTGACCTGACACAAATGGAGACTTTGGGTGGGGCGGGCATCTGGGACAATTAGCTCCAGCTCCTCCTGAGTCCCCTGCCAAGTGCCCTGTCTTTATTGCAGAATGTCCCCTACAACTCTCTCCTGCCTCTCTTGATCACTCAACCTACTACCTCACCTACTCACCTGACAGGCGTCCTTCCCAGGCTGGGCCGACATTCCTCCGTGTCACTGTTCCATCTTCCCCTTCCTCTCTCAGACCAGCCCTTCTCGCGCTGTGCACATGAATCACCCAGGGGCTTGTTCAAATGCAGACGATGTAGTCACTCTGGAGTAGGGTCTGAGACTCTGCGTTTCTAACAACCTCCCATGAGATGTGCAATCTTCCAGTCCTAGAGTAAGATTTTGAGTAGCGAGGATCTAGAACACCCAACCAGGCAACACAAACCCAGTTCACACGGCTGCCTCAGGAAATTCTGGGAAGTCACCACCCGCTAGGGACCCTGGAAAGCCAGACTGTTCCTCCTGTTCCAAGGGGGAATCGGGAGCCCCTGTCTTTACCAGGACGGATAGGACACTGCTTACCAGCAGGTGGGTGGAGACAGAAAGAAGGACCTGCTGGGCCAGAGGGGACTCAGAGCCAGAGGAAGGCAGGCTAGAGGCAGAGGGGCTGCAGTGGGGCCTCTGGCCTCTGGGAGGCTCTAGCAGCCGCTAAGGGCTGCCAGGTTAACAACTGGTGTGCAGGGCCTTCTACACTCTGGGAAGCATCTCCACCTTTCATCCTCTCATGAGACATTGTAACTCTGATTTTACAGATGAAGAAACGATGGTCCTCAGTAGCAGGTGACTTGGTCTAGGTGGCAGGAGTCATGGATCCAACAGGGCCGCCCAGAAACCACATTACTGTCACCTGAGTCAGCTTAGAAGCTGGGTGGGGGACATTGAGGACCACTGCATTGTCAATGTCTCCTCTCTGAACAAGGAAAAGGACTGGAAGATGAAAGGAGTTGGTTGGGGGGAGGGTCTGCTGACACCCTGGTACCAGGAGAAGGTGACCTGAGTGACAGGATGATGGGAGGTCACAGCAGAACTGTTGCTTCAGTTCCTCCTTTGCCCTTCTAGCGTGAACCGACATATGAATGGGAGGGATTAAAAAATGTCGCTGCCCCTAATCATGCACTTGGAGGAATTATGACGCTAAAGGCAATCAGAGGAGACCATCATTGTCCCCACTGAATGTACCTAAGGCATGAGGGATGCTCAAAGTTCATCCCTGGGTCCAGCATGTACACACACACGTACACATACACACATATGCACAAACAGACACACACACCACAAGCTCTCCCACAACAGCCCTGTATCCTACACCCCCATTCCTCACCCTCACCCCTCAACAGACACAGATGGACAAATGAATAGGGACCTGGTGGCCCACGAGACCATGGATGCCGGTGGCAAGCCAATATCTCACCCAAAGAAAAAAGAGAGCTCTTCAGTTGTCAGATCACCTTCCAGCCAAACCAGATCATGCAAGCTCTAGGCTTGGGTCCAGAGCCCCTGCACTCTCCAGCTGTGTGCCACTGGGTGAGGCTTTTTGACGCCCCCAAGAGTCAGTTTCCTCATCTGGAATATGGGCAAGATCGTCCCTGCAGAGTGGATGAGTCTTGGCTGAGGTATCACACGAGAAAATTCTCGGGAAACTATAAAGTATGGTACTAACATGAAAAGCCAGCAGCAACAATTGCAAGATGCAGACATCATTCATGGGAACAAACACCCAGAATCCTGAGGGAGGCACAACATATGCCCGGCTGTGCCCGTTAGTGGACGCTCCTTAGAAGACGACCCCTTCCTGGCATCCTAGCCTGGCCGCTTGACGCGGGCGAGCATGTAATCCCTGCTCCATGAGGCCCGTCCTCACTGCAGCTTCTCTCCCTGGACGCAACCTTGGGCAGGTGTTGTCACACTCCTCTCAGGGATTACACTAATTGTATGTTATCTCCTTGGCCAGGATGCTGGCTCTTCAGCCCATGTGGGTCCCACTCTCTGCTTCCCAGACTGGCTGCCCCTCTTGAACACCCAGTCTGTTGTTAAGTTGTTACCAAAGCCCCAGGGGTGCTGTCCTGAGAAAGGGACAAAACAGCTACTGTAAATCCTGCTGTAGTGCTCACGGGCTGCCTTGGACTCACTCAGCAAAGGTGCATTGAGCATCTGCTACTTGTCAAGCTCTGTACTGGGCTCCAGGAGGCAGAGTGGAAAGACACAGTTCCGGCTCTCAAGGAGCTCCCAAGCTGGAGAGGCAGGTAGATGCAATGCCCAGTGCTATAATAAGGAAGCATCAGAGTGGGTGGCAGTGCCACCAGGGGGGCGCTTCACAGAGGAGGCGATGCTGGAGTACAGACCTGAAGGGTGAAGAGGACTTGGTCGGATGTAAAAGGACTCTAGGGGCAAGGAGGGAACTTCCAGGCAGAGGGAATAGCATATATAAAGGCAAGGGGGCGCGAGGGACCACGACACCTTGAGGGAACGGCAGAAGCTTGGTGTGGTGGAGCACCAGGACCCTTGGGGCACAGACGTCCTTTTTTTACAATTTTATTTATTATTTATTTATTTTTGGCTGCATTGTGTCTCTGTTGCTGCGCGGGGGCTTTAGTTGCGGCGAGCGGGAGCTACTCTTCATTGCGGCGCACGGGCTTCTCATGGCAGTGGCTTTACTTGTTGCGGAGCACAGGTTCTAGGTGCACGGGCTTCAGTAGTTGTGGCGCACGGGCTTAGTTGTTCTGTGGCATGTGGGATCTTCCCGGACCAGGGCTCGAACCTGTGTCCCCTGCATTGGCAGGCGGATTCTTAACCACTGCGCCACCAGGGAAGCCTGGGCACCGATGTTCTAATGCTCACGTGCTCAGCTGTACGTGTGTCTGTCCTGTTCCCCAACCAGACGGGAAACTCCTTGAAAGCAGAGACTGTATATTTGCTTCAATTCTATGTGATTCAATAAACATTTATTGAGAATACGTTGTATGCAGAGCACTGAGTTGTTTCCTAGGAGAGGTCAAAGACTAGGTCAAGGGTAGGCTCCTGCCCTAAAGGGGCTCCCCGTCTGGGGCGGGGCGGAGACCAACTCAGCCACCTGGACCACAAAGCAAGGCAGAATGTACAGCAGCCTGGGTGGAAGCACCCAGAGTTTAGAGCGTCTGAAGGTGGGGCAGGAAGGAGATGGATGCCAGCCAGGGAAGGTTTATGGAGGAGGTGGCATGGAGCTGGCTCTTAAACGTTAGCAGGAAAGATGGTGGGAAGGTTTTTAACTTTATAAGTGGAAAGTCTGGCATATGTGAAGTCCCAAGATTTGAAAAATGCAGGTCAGTTCTGGAATAATGATGAGACTCTTGTAGTAGAGACAGTAGGCGTATGGGTTGTGAGCGTGGGGAGGTAGCTAGGAGGAAACTAACAACAGATAGCCCTATATAATGTTTGTGGTGGTCCAGTCTCTTATGTATTATATATATTTGCATAGTTTACATATATTAACTTATATAGACTTCATAGTAGCACCATGAAGTAGATGTTATTATATTCCCTAAGAAATCTGGGGCACAGAGAGGCAGATTAACTTGCCTGAGGTCACACAGCTAGTAAGCCTCAGAGTGGGGGTTTGAATTCAGCCGTTTTAGCTCCAGAGTTCATGCTCTGCACACTACACTCCTCACATGGTGATGATAAAATGTGACAGATACTACTAAGTGCCTGTCCACTGCCATTCTTTTCCTCTTTGCTGGCAGAGCTCTGAGTTTGTTTGGGTATCTTCCCCTCCCTACAAGACTCTAGGGTAAATCTAATTAGTGTAAATCAATGATGGTAATCCCATTGCCCTGGCCAGTCACTGGTTCAGAGACGGGCATGTAACCTAACCCTGACCAATGAGAGAAGAGAATTCTGCTGGGGGACTTTGGGGAAAAGGTTCTTCACTAACAAAAGAAGACACCCAAGAGGAAATGACTTATCTTCTAGGGAGTGATGTTATCATGTCTAGAAGTGACCCCTTGAACTGTAGCAGTCATTTTACAAGCAGTAGGGGAGCTAATCCTACATGCAAGAGAGTGGATTGGAAAGATGCAGAGAATCTCAAAGAACCTGTATCGAACCACAGAACATATCAACTTTGGCAATCCCTCTACTCTGGGCATCTGGTGGTGTGACATCATCAATCTTCCTGGCTAAAGGCAGTTGAGGTGAGGGTTTCTGTTACTTTCAGCCCAAAGCATCCTCTGATATTTAAGGAGCTAGGCTGTGAAGGGGTTTCTAGTACTGTGTCTTATATCCAGGTAGTGGCAACTGGAGAGAGAGGAACTTTCAGGATCCTTACAAGTCACAGATCACAGGCAGACGCTCCAGTCCAGCCCTAGATAGGGCTCTCCACCCCCAAACAAAAGCAGATTTAAGGGTGGCAGAGGGGAGCTGGGAGCTAGCAGTTCTGGGTTCTACATGTGGCTCCACACTCAGTTTGCTGTGTGACTGTGGGAAGCCATCCCCCTCTCTGAGTCTCACCTTCATTATCTGTGAAATGAACGGGTTGGACTAGGTGTTCTTTTAGGGTCCTTCCAGCTCTCTGATTCTCTGATGAGTTGTCATCTGTCTAAACCCATTAAGCTGCTTTACTAAAAAAATAAAATGGGGGATGGTGGAGGCTAAAGTTGGGGGTGGTGGATGGGCAATTTATTCCAGTGACTGCCTTTGAGTCACCAAGACTGGCTGAGAAAAGTGTTTTCTGCACAGAAATGGAGCAGGAGAATTTGGAATTGTCCATTTTCACAGAGATCAGGGAGAGAGGCAATGGGGAGAGGATGACGTCTGAGGCAACTGCTTGCCAGGCTTGTGCAGCGCATCGGCTCTGAGGACCACAGAGAGAACACTGTCACCTTCATTACAGGGCAGGGGTAGGAGTGGGGAGGGCAGACCCTCAAGAGCCAGCTGCTGCGGCTCTTTGAATCCTCTGGTTAAAGTATCTTTGGAGATGGAACAGCATCACCAACTCTGTGCAGATAGAAATACTGGATTGCTTTAGGCTGTAACATCTGCGTTACGTTCAAATCCAAAGCAACCATTAAGGCTACATTTTAAGATGTAATATTTATTCAGAGTTCCTTCTTATCTTTCTTTTGTTCCCCTGCCCTTATCTATCTTTGGACTTAGTTTCCTGATTTATGGTTGCTTGGGCCACCCCTCACCCATTCCCACCCCTACTACTCTGGATATCCCCCCAGGCCTGTCCTTCCTGAATATGCTCTGAAATTGCCTTTTCTTCTTTTAAATCCCAATCCACCCATACGTCTGTTTTCCAAGCGGATTGCTCTCAGATTAGTGTTACAAAGGCAATCTGATTTAACAAATTCACACTGACTTGTGAATGACTGCTGGGTTTTTACTAAAACTACCTTTTTCTCCCTTTCCTTTCTTTTCCAAGAAGAAGTCTATTACATTGAATTAATTTCTTTTTTTTTTTCTTGGCTGTGCCACACGGGTTGCAGAATCTTAGTTCCCAGACCAGGGATTGAACCCAGGCCCTGGCAGTGAAAACGCCGAGTCCTAACCACTGGACCAGCAGGGAATTCCTTGAGTTAATTTCTAAGTGTCAAAAATGTGGGTACCATAACAAAAGTGAAGAGACTGTTTTCTGGCAGGGAAAAGAAATTTTGCAGAAGGTGGGCTTTGGAACATGTATTTAACTTTTGCTTTTATGTGCCTATTTTTTGGTTAACTTCAAAAACATCCCACACAGTCAGCAGAGAAACTTGGCTTCTAGAAGCTATAAGTCCAGTATGCTTAACCTGAGAATGTTAAAAATATCCTCAAGTTGACGTACACACTGGTCTAGAGGTGAAAGAAAATGGGATTGGGTGACTGTGATATATCACAAGGGAAAAGGAAATGAAAACGTGGGAGATCCAGCTTGTCTAGGCTAAACAGAGATTTGGACAGATCCCAGAGAATATGACGATAGTCAATATAGACCAAGCGAGCATGACTGGCTAGCCACTGTTCTAATGTTTTAACTCATTAATCTTCTCAAACAAATGAATGAGGTAGGCACTATTATCATTCCCGTTGTACAGATGAGAAAACTGAACCACAGAGAGTTAAGAACTTTCTCAAGGTCACACCATACCAGAGCCAGGCTTTGAACCCAGGCGTTGTGGCTCCAGAGCCACACTCAGGACTGAGCTCTCTTCAAACCTGTGATATGAATGGAATGTGCCCCTCACATCTCTACCCTCATGCTGGCTCAGGGTGGTCTAGGGGTCCACCTTCATCTAAACCTTTTCTTGCCTTCCCATCAAAATGGCCTGTCCCATGCTCTATCCATCCTGTCTCATGAAATGAAAATGTAATTAACCAATGTGAAGATGTAAAAGGTGAGTGTTGTCCTTTAGCTATTAAACAAACATTTTCTGCTTGCTCTCTCCATGTCTAGCACAGTGCTAAATACTATGCGGAATAAAAAGATCAACGCTATATGGTCCCTCCCTCAAGGAGCTCACAGTCAAGTTCAAAAGATCAATATAAATAACTCTAATGCTGGATAGCAAGGGATGTGAGCCACAGGATAGGTACAAAAACAAGGAAGAGGAAGAGGTTATAGCCTGGGGGTCTGCTCTGGAGGGGGATGAGGTAGCTTTGAGCTTGACTTTGAAGCCTGAGCTGAAGGAAAGAGCGGCCCCGCTGGCAGAAACAGCATGAGCAAAGGCCAAGAGACAGAAAGGCATGAGCAGATTGGAGGAAAGGGAAATGACCTGCTAGGCTGATGTACTGGGAACAGCCAGCAGGGAGTAGCAGTTGAGTTTTGTCTTAAACAAGGTTTGGGTACAGACTAGAGACTGAGGGAGTTGGTTTTTACCTTCTAGGAGCCGTATGTGCAATTGTGCAGTGATGTTCTGATGACAGCACTTTAAATCCCTGATTCTGCAACTGGGTCCCCCGACTACCCAGGGAGCAACCCGCAGTTGTGCTGGAGGACTAAAGCAACACGGTGACCACTGTACCTCTTCTTGGAGCAACATTTTCATCTGGTGGAGAGTATTTCAAAACTTGTTTTAAAATGAAAAAAAAGTATGAGTAAATTATGGCATAGAATGCAACATTTGCTGTCTTTTCCCAGCTAAAACAGAAGCCTTCATATAGACCATCTGGGGCTGCATTTGGAAGTGACAGTCAAACTATTTAACAACCAGTATAAGCAGCGGCCAGTCAGAACTGAAGGATCTTGAACGACCCCAGCAACATCAGAAGTGAACCCTCCGATTGCTGGGTTATGTGGGGGACAGGAGCCCGAAAGGGAGGGGCTGGGGCAACAGCAAGAAAAGGCACTCAGGGGCTCAGGACATATCCATTTACTGCCTGGTAGGGGAGTATGTCAGTATTTCAACAACCAGCTGGAGATCTGTCCTGGTTGCCCTCCTAGCGTCCCCAGGGAGCCTGCTGGCTTTCATCTTCCATTAAGTAAACATTGCAGGAAACTTGGGGGAGCAATGCTTTGACCTAAGGGGTGATTCCATGTAGGAGTTAGGGATCTGAGGTGTTCCAGGGGGTAGTATGGCCCTGGGTGCCCCCTAAATCATAGTGTCTGGGTGACCATCTCCTTAACCCTTGCCAATGGCCTGCCCTGCATGGTCTATCCAGTGCTAATACAGCCAAGGGAGTTTCCACAACACAGTCTTCCTGTAAGAGAGCAAAGCCCACTGTGCCATCAGCTTGCCCAGTTTTACCTATAAGTATTTTTCTCACAAGTGCTTTGGAGGAAAAAAAAAAATCATCCAGAGTCTTAGCAATATATCAAGGTTACTTGAATGCATTTGAAATATAATGAGTAGGTAGCCAAAAAAGACATGCCTCATAAGAATCTTTTGAAGGAAGAAATAAAACAAATGGTCCTGCCTTTGTATCTTGCCTCTCGGAGGCAGCAATGATTCCCTTGGTGCTCTCCCCAAATCACAAACTCAGGTATAAATTACAATTAGTAATTAGGTTCTCGCACGGGATGTGCCATAGTTAATGCTAAGCAGGCAAAACTCCCACCTTTGGCTTGGCTCCTTCAGGCAGTTTCCGTCTCCCCAGGCTTGGCAGGGAGGCAGAGACACCTAACCGTTCCCACCTGGCACAGCCCACTTCCTTAGACTACATAGGGAAATACTTCATTCTTTCCTCCCAGCCCATCTTGCAGCCAGATTTGGTCAGGTGACCTAGTTCTGGCCAATGAGATACAAGGAACAGTCTGCTGGAGATTCTGGGAAAATCTTTGCTCTCTCCTAAAATGGGAAAGATGATGAGAGGGTGCTTTTGCCTCCTCCTTCTTCACTGCTTAGGACACTGTCCTGTGACGTGAAAATGTGATGATAGGAACTGTGGAATCCACCTTGCCAGTATGAGCAGAGATGTGGTGGACACACTGAAGGTGACAGGATTGATGGATGGGAACAGCCTGGGTACTTCTTAATGTGGACAAGCTCCTTGCTCGACCCCAGGAACCACCTACTTCTGGAAGTTTTATCACAAAAGGAGTAAACTCCTGTTTTTACCCCACTTTTAGTCATGTGCTGTTACTTGTAGCCAAGCATCCTATATTAGTCAGGATAAACTAGACTTTGATTCACAAATCTTGTAGGTTAAGCACAACAGGTTTATTTCCTTCTCATTCTCTTTTAAGGCCATTGAGAGTTGGAACAGCCCTCCTGTGTCTTGTGACTGTGTCAGTGCAGCCCCCAGGTCACTGAGCAGAGGAAGAGAGAATTGTAGAATCACACGGGCTGTGTTAAAGGCCAGGCCTGGAAGTGGCTTACATCACTTCTGCCAAATCCCACAGACCCACCCAATCTAACTTCATGGGGGTGCTAAGAAATGGGTACATACAGCATTGTCTCCACCACATTTCCTAATTCATACACTATCTTGTCTATCTTTCTTCAGTCAGAAAGTCATTCATTTACTCAACAGATATTTATTGAACCTCCTTGTGGCAGGTGTGCCACAGGGAATATAAAAGACAGGTGACAGTCTTACACATCATCACATTCCTGGTCCTCAGAGCATCCAGCACATAGGAGACACTAAATAAAACAGTAGGTAAAGATAATATATTAAAATATGCACATATATTAATGTTAAATTATACTAATTATATTAGAACATCTACATATGTTAATGTATACTAATTCACAATCATTCCTGTCCTCAAAATGCTTAGTGTTTAGCTGAGAGCCAGATGAGTAGATAAGCTGAAGTACCAGGTGGTGGGCACACTCACAGAGGCAGCAGTACAGAGGTGGGCGTGGGGCTCAGAGGCACACAGGCTGGCTTGGTCTGCAGAAATCAGGGAAGGCTTCAGAGAGGAAGTGGCATGAGGCCAGGGTCTGAAAGGATGGAGAAGAATTTGCCAAACAGGGAAAGATGGGGAAGTGGGAAGTCTGGAAGCCCCGAAGGAGCATGGGTAAATGCAGGGCATTGTGAAAAGGCCTGGCTGGTAGGAGCATGGTCAAGAGTGCCTGTGTGCATCTTGAGGTCAGGGAAAGGGTGTTGGAGGGGCAGTTTTTAGGGTTGGAGGCAGAGGATCTAAAGCTCTAAGGCAGGGGTTCTCCATCCTGGCTGCAACTTGGAATGGCGTGGGTAACTTTAAAAAATGCCAATGCTTGGGCTCTCCCCCAATCCACTAAGATTCTCCCTGGGCCAAGGCCTGGGAATCAGTACTTTTTAAAAGGCCCCAGGTGATTGTACTGGGCAGTCAGGGCTGAGCGCCACTGTCCAGAGGTAGGGTGGGGACAGGTTTGCTTGTCTTGCTCAGAAATGGAACCGCAGCCCTGTAGGAAGGTGCCTCTCTCCCCTCCCTCACTGGGCTCAGACTCCTGAAAGGAAAGTCTTCTAACATAAGGCAGGGGGAGAAGAGAGCTGCCAAAATGTTCCTTTGTCAGTATTTTTTTCCTTTGTTCATTGTTCCTTTTCTGCCAGGGCGGTCCGCTTCTCCCTTGACCTTTGGCACCCTGGGGCCTGAGACCAGCTGTGCTGACAGCTGGCAGGAAATTTCTCAGCCTCTGGAGGCTCCAGAGACAGGGCTGATGCCAACCTCTGTTCCTGATTACTTACCAGGTATAAGGAGGCCCATCTCCACCCAGAAGTGCTCCTAGGCCTCGCTCAGTGCACAACTTCCTCCTCCAGACAGCACGTCCCGCCTTGTGCCCCAGAGCCCCTCAGACCAGTTGCTGGCAGAACGCATGCCTGTAAGATTGACTAATACTGCACACCCTGCATTTGGTTTTTATTCAACAGGTATATCCTGGTTCTCCCATTTGTCAGACCCTGCCACCCTGGGACAACGTCCCTTTTCTCCTTCTGCCGAAGCTTCCCTGGGCGATTTGCCTTCTCTCATCACTCTGAACATGTTCCAGGAGGCAGACTCATTTTACTACCAGCCTACAGTGAATTTGCTGCAGGAACAGTTGTGGAGCGCGTTCAAAAGCCAAGGAGGAGTTTTGTCTGCATTTGCTGTCGGGGGTGGCACACAGCAGTATCTCAGCATCTGGGGCCTCCCCTGGAATTTAGTCACTGGTCTTGCCTGTGGCAGGGAGGGGGCAAAGCTTTAGTTCTGAGGTACTGCCACTGATTCTGCCCTCTTGGGTTGCACCTCTTTCTCAGTTTGGGTTTCCAGGTTTTGAATGGTCTTTGTTCCTGCATTCATCCATTCACTCATTCATTCAACACATATACTGAGTGCCTACCTCCTATGTGTCTGCCCAGTGCTATGAGCTGGGCATGCAGAGGCAAATGGGTCGGATACTCAAGGAATTTACAGTCTAGTGGGGGCTGTGACATGGTGAAACCAGCACTAACTACCTGTGTGCAGTTTGGTTACCTTACATCTTGAGTGAAGGTCACCCCCAATGGAAACTAGAACAGTGGCTTTTCAAACTGGGTTCTTTGGAGCTTCTGCAGTCACTGCAGAAGACAAGGGACTGCGGAGTGAGTGGGCTTTGGTCCTCTCCTTCTTCAACTCTGATGGGTTCTCTTGTATCTATTTTATACACTGAAGTTTTGTATGAGGTCTTGTGATGGTTAAGATTATGTATCAACTTGGCTGGACCACAGTGCCCTGATATTTGCTCAAACGTTCTGCATGTTTCTGTGAGAGGATTTTTTGGATGAGATTAACATTGAAATTGGTAGACTTTGAGTAAAGCAGATAATGTGGGTGGGCCTCATCCAATCAGTTGAAGGCCTTACTAGAACAAAGACTGACCTTCCCCAAGCACCAAAGCAAGAAGGAATTTAGCCAACAGAAGGCCTTCAAACTTGAATTGAATCTCCATCCTGAGGGCCTACCCTGCAGATTTTGGAAATGCCAGCTTCCATAATCAGGTGAGCCAGTTCCTTAAAACAAATCTTTCTCCCTCCCTCTCTCTCTCTCTTTCTCTCTCTTCCACTAGTTTGTGATGCCAGGTGTCCTTTTCCTGGCTCTAACCCACTGACCTGCCTCAGCTGTGGTATCCTCCCTGGTTCCACCTGTCTCCCTGGTTTCGGCCTTGGTTTTCTGGGTCCTGACTTAATAGCAACTGCAATTTAAATGTGTCTAGTGATTTACTGTTTTCAAAGTGTGTTGCAGACGTGATCTCATTTAAGTTTCATACTACCTTTTTACAGATGAGAATGTTGAAGTTAGGATGCTTTAAATGGCTTGCCCAAGGTCACACAGTTAGTAAAGAGCAGACACAGGGGTTAAATGTCTTTGGACTCAAAAATCCCAGGTACTGCCCTCTATACCATGCTGTCAGCCATTTAATCTGTTATACGAGAGAACACAAGGCATTTAATATTTTTCCAGCAGAAGGGAGTTGGAGATTCCACCCCCAGGGAGAATGACTTGCTCCCTGATTTCCAGAATGAGCAGGTGAAAGACCCTTGCAGTAGTGAAAGGTGACCTCAGGCGAACTGCAGCAGCTGCTTTTCAAGCTGGCACCCTCTGGAGTTGGCCATGTTTTCTGGCTCTCGCTGGCAGAGTGTCCATGATTCATGGCAATGTGGGGACTTTACGAGCCTGTGATAAAACAGTAATCATCAGCTGTGAGGTTGACACAAGATTATGGAGCTGCACAGTTGAATTGAGTTACTGCACTTTCCCGGGGGCTGTTCATGCGAGGGCAGAGTTGACCTAAGAGGTATCAGTGGGTGTAGGGCTCAGGGTGGAACCTCACCCAGATACTTTTCCTGGAACGGGAATGGGGGTGGGGGGCGGCCAGGGTTGACCAGATCCTGCCTCTGACTCTCTGACTCTGCTCGTGACTTCAGGAGCCGTGTGTGTTGCTGCTGTGTGCGTGTGAGCGTGCAGAGGGGACCTCAGGCGCAGAGGGTTGAGTTAGCCATCCTCCTCAGTTCACGGAGACACTGCCTTGCTCTCACAGGCCACATCCAACCTGTTGGCAAATCCTTCAAACCACACCCAGACTCAGTGGGCTCCCTTCTCACCAGCCACTCTGCTACCACTGGTCAGAGCCGCTTCATCACTCTTTGCTTTACCTCCTATCAGGCCTCTCCACTCACTCCTCACTCCCACAGTCTACTCTCAACACAACAGCAAAAGTGATCCTGTTAAAAGTTCAGTCTCCTTTCTGCTCAAAATCCTGCCATGGCTCCCCATTTCCCTGAGAAGGAAAACCAAAGTCCTCACAGTGGCCTGTAGGGCCTGGCGTGATAGGGTCCCCGTCACTTCTTGGCCCTCCTCTCCCGGCACTCGTCCCCTCCACTCACCCGTGGCCACGGTGGCCTCCTTGCTGTTCTCAAACACATTAAGCCCACCGCCCCGCTTCCAGGGCTCTGCACAGTCTGTTCCCTCCGCTTAAATGCTCTTCCCCCAGATTTCCATGGGGCTTGTCCTGCACCTCCTGTGCTCCATGAGGCTGACCCTGCCTACTTCACTTAAAGTTGAGACACCCTCTCCACTCCACCCCATCTCCCTTACACTGTCTAATTTTTCTCTTTTCCCATGGTTATTTTTCAGCTTCTAACACACTAGAAAATGTATTTATTATAGTAATTATTATCTATCTCCCTAATAGAATGTAATCTCCAAGAAAGCAGGGATCATTTTTGTTTGGCCACTGATATATATCAAGTGTAAAGTAGGTGCTCAATTAATGTTTGTGGAATGAATTAACAGGGGCTGTGTTTTTCTGTCAGATCAGGGACTCTTCAAGGGCTGGAACTGTATCGTCTCCATTAGATTGGAAGCCCCCGTAAGGCAGAGAGAGTGTCTTCCCCACGAAGAATCTCCTTACTCCATTATACTTACTTCCTTTGGCCCTGCCCTAGATCTAAGACTTTGCAAACCGCAGTCAGAGAGTGGGGTGAAGGGAGGCAAGGCTCCTGCAGGTGGGGTGTGGAGGTCCAGCCGTGAACACTGGATCCCTGGGCACTTCTCCTTGTTGAGATGATGCTCTCCACCAGCCTGCGGGCCTAATGTGCTAGGTGTGTGGCTCATGTGTCCCTCACCCCTCTGACCTCTCTTGACTTCCAGGTGGGCCAGGTCTAAAGCCTGGATCCCTGCTTAGTTTCTCTCCCCTGGTTTTCTGTAGTCCTATCTAGCAACCAGCACATTCTCAGAGAAGTCTTCCATCCCAGTCAGTGACTGGGGACTCCAATTCCTGTCTACCCCATCCACCCTGCCCTTCTTCCTCCCTAACCCTGGCTGGGTCCTACTTCCTTCCACTCTGTTCACCCAAAGGTCAACGCCTCCCGTGGCCAGCTCTCAAACACTGCCTGCAAATCGCTTGATGTGGGAATTGATGTCCCTCGGCTGCCTCATCCTTGCCAGTCCCTGGTGTCGAACCCATCTGAACCCAAGGAGGCCATGTGGCACGGTGGAAGGAGAGCACTGAAGGGCTGGCTATGGAAATGCACCTCCCAGATCTCTGGCTGTGGGGAGCATGCACGACCCAGGGCTCCTGCCTGAAATCACCGTGTTCCCATCTGGTGTCTGAGCACGGCAGGCCTACTCCCGAGATGTGGGACCCCTCTGATGGGTCACTTCGGCTCAAGGACTCTGGCAGCCTTGCTGGACCCTTTCATGACTGTACTGCAGCCTAAGATGCTCCCACGCAACCTTCCTTCCTGGCTGCTCTGGTTCACTCCAGGGTCAGACCTGCACCTGGGCCGGGTCGGGCGGCTCTCCCAGCCTCCCCCAGCGTTCTCTGCGTGCTTCCCGTTACAGGCACTGCCCTTCATAAATCTCGTGCACATTTAGTCCCATCTTGGAGTCTGCCTCTTGGAGGACCCAGTCTAACAACCATTGGAGCCAGGCAGACCTGGTCTCAAATTGTGACTCCTCAGAGCTGTAGCTTCTGCACCTATAAACTGAAGCAAATAACCCCAACCGCACGAGCTGATGGTGGGAGGACTAACCGTGATCTGGGCTGGGTCCTCTTGACCCTAGTGGCCTGTCTGGTCCTGGCTCCTTCACCACTTGGGGTTCTTATTCACCCCGGGCCAGAGTCTATGGAATCCCAGCCATGCAGGTCCTGAGGACAGTGAATCTCCCCCAGGCCCCTGAGCTTTGGCTGTGGCGTCCACTCAGGACCGCAGCCCATCAGCTCGTTGCCGCATAAGCAGAAGCAGCACGTTTGCCCACATTGCTGCCCCACCCCCTCCCACTAATGGGTGTTTTAGAGGAGCTTTTCCACTCGAAGGCTTTTTTTTTTAAATCCTAAAAAGGGAAATTGCTTGCTTAATTTAATTTGTTTAATATTCCTGTTAAAAAATGAGGTTCAATTAAGATACCCAGAAAAACCATAATGGTCATTTAACAGAAGAATGGAATTTGAGTTCCACAAATACATTTTTTTTCCCTTCTTCAGTTTTTTTTTTTTTAATGCAAATCCAGCTAAGTGAATTACTGATCTTTATTAGATGCTTTAATTGCAGGTTGTTAATGGAAATATTACCGAAATTAAACTCAAGTGTGTTCACCAAGGAAAAAGCTTTATGTGTCTCTTTTTAAAATAACCAAATTTCAAGACTTTGTGGATACGGTCAATTGAAAAAGCAGCTGAGAAATTAGCCCCTTAATTGTGATAGAGTGACAGGCTTTCTATGTAAAGCTGGTTTCTCTGAGGCTTGTGGGGAAGAGATGCCACCCTCATAAGACAAAGACTTCGCATATATGGACCAAGTCTGCACGCATGCGTGGGCGGGGCCCAAACCTTCAGGGTGAGTCAGCTCTACAAACATCTCCGCAAGCCCTCTATGCATAAGGGCACAAATGCAACCCAAACACATATACTCTGTAAACTCTGCTGACTTTGTAGATTCCCTAGGTGAAAATTCAGAATCTCTCCACGCATTTATGCATCAAAACCTCCCTGCCTTTCCTCTCCTTGAACACACCTTGACATGTCACATATGCAAGAGCGGGCTTTGGTGAAGCCATCCAGGCGCTTTCAGGGGTTTCCTCTGCATTCAGGGATGCCCACTTCCCAAGGGATTGGTGAGGGTGTGCTCCATAGCCCTTTTCCTTTCTGCTTCCCTCTGGGAGTCTCTTTCAAAGTGGCAACTCACACAGCCCAATAGCTATCTGGGAAACAACGACTTTACTCCAGGGTGAGGCCTCTTAGGAAATGAACTAAGCACCATATACTACTGGGTCTCCTATCTGAAGCCAGCTTGACTCACTTGCCGTGAACTTGGGTCTTTTTTTCGCTCTGACTAGCTGACCAGCTCACTCTTCACCCTGTCCCTAGGGGCCGTCCTGCCCTTTCAAATTGGGCTTCAAGTATGATTTGTAAATTTCTAAGGCAAACTACCTTGGACGAGGCTGCCTGAGTGGCTGTTACAGAAGATGCTTGTATTAGGTTGGCCGAAATGTTTGTTTGGGTTTTTTCGGTAAGGAGTTAGAGAAAAACCCGAACGAACTTTTTGGCCAACCCAATAGTCTGAGCTTTTTCAAGCCAGTAGGCCTGGCCTGAAATGCCTGTGCCCCCTCTTACTGTCAGTGTGGCCTTGGGAAGATCGTTAACCTCCCTGAACCCCGGTTTCCTTAGCTCTAAGGGGGGGATGATTACAACTCTCCATCTCTCTGAGTTCTCTCCCTCAGCTCGTAAATCTGCTCAGTGCTCTCCTTTCCAAAAAGTATTCTTCTTTGACCCAATACTCTACCCTCTTTCTTTCCTTTCCCTCTTTTTCCTAAAAGTTTAGTCTGCCTTCCTGTGCCCATGTCCTCACTTCCCACTCTCTCCTCATCAGTCAGTGTTCTAGGTAACAGAACGCACTCTAGCTAGTTTAAGCAGAAAAGAAATAAATGAAGGGGTCCCAAGGACCTTCCAGAAGCTCTGGGAAGGCCAGAGAAGACCTGGATCCTGCACACGGGGAGCAGTACCCACAGCCCACCACTGTCTACACTGGAGGCTCTGCTAAGCCCAGCTGCCGTGCCCCTGATGATTGATTCTGGAAGCTGAAAAGTCTGGAACTGCCGACCCCAAAGCCACCCTCACGTGAAAATGGATTCCATGTAACACCTGTTTCCACCCCTTGTTCCCTCCTTCATGCAACGATGTGACTGATTGGTGGAGCCTGGGTCACATGACTGTACCCCAGCTGCAAGGGAGGCTGGGAAAGAGAGGCTTCTGGCCCACGGGTGAGAAATTGACCACTCACAGGAAGGACGTTCAGGGGATGCTGGCAGGCAAGACAAACACTCGCCACATGCTCCCCCGCTGGAGGCCCCTGGGTCTCCAGCCTCTTCTGTCGCTCCACTGAAGTGCTCTGGGGAGACCTCCATGCTGGGCATCTCCTCTCTGTCCCTCCATATCCACTGTCTACCCTCCTCCAGAGGCTGACCTGGAGGACCTGCATCTGTCCATTGCCTCACTTGCCTACAGTTGGGTGTTTCCAACAGGGAGCCTTGGTTGCAGACTGAAAGAGGAAGTGAGGTCAGGGAATATCTCCCCAGCTCCTTATCTGTGGGGTCTCAACAGGCTTACTGTGGCCCTTTGCCCACTTCACAAGCCTGTCAGATAGCCCTCTCCACTCAGCCCTCCCCACCTTCAGGTTTGTTAACCTCTCTCTCTTCTTGGTCCCCCTGCTCAGGGTGGTACCCACTCATGCTGTTCCCTATTATGCCTCCCAGGGCCCAGCATCCTCCTTGAGGCTCTCCCTACATCACGCCCACTGTTGTCAAAACCCTTTATTAAACTGTCCTGAAGTCACCAAACTTAAGAGTGCCATCTGTCTCCTGCCAGGACCCTGTAAAACCGCCACAGTGACCTCCACTTTGCCAAGGCCAGTGGACGCTTTTCAGTCTTGATCTTCCTCAACCTCTTGTATGCCTTTGACGTTGGGGCTGCTTCTTCCTTGATACCCTCTGTTCCCTTGGAGTCCATCTTTCTGGCTGCGTCTGCTTAGTCTCCTTCTGAGTGTCTCCTCTTCTGTCCATCTCCTGAGCATGGCTGTTCCCCGGGGGTTCTGTTTATGGATTTTTCCCTCTTTTCTCTTGACATGATCTCCATAGTTGAGCTCACCCACTCTCTTGGTTTTAACCCCATCTCTTTGCTGATGTCTCCCAGTGTTATACCTCAGTATTTCACCTGAGTTTGATTCCAGGTCTCTACTGGAAGCATCCATCTGGATGTCACTTTAAGAATCATCAACTCAAAAAAGCCCATACTGATTCATCATCCGCTCTCACTGTTCAGTCACCCAAGTCAGCAGCCATCAGGCTCTTCCTTCTTGCGCCCTGGGATTTTCCATCTCTTTCCCTTCTTAATCGTTTCTGGACCCAATCCTCTCTTCTCCAACCCTACTACCTGTGCCTTGATCTGAGACCTCATCATATCCTGGGTGAAATATAGCAGTCTCCTCCTTCCCAGCCTCGTAGGCTTCCATCTTACCCAGTGAAAGCCACTGTCCTCCTTTTAGCCAAGGTTATGTTTGTAAAATGTGAACTGACTATGTTAGACTCTGCTGCAAGCCCTTCAGTCTTCTGAAGGATTGAGTACAAGCTCCTTAGCCAGGCCCACAAAGCCTTTTATGGCTTCATTCCTGCCTACCTCTTCAGCCTCATCACATGCCACTCCCTGTCTCCAAGGGCATGCTCTAATAAATCGATTGGTTTATAATTTCAAACACAAAATGTCCTGTTCCCTATGACCTTGCTTATGTGATTTCCTCTAACCCGGGGTGCCGTTCCCCCTTTCTTCCCCTATCACCTCCTCAGCCTTCAAGGCTTGACTCCTGTGTCCTTTCCTCCCAGGCTGATGTTCCAAGTGTGGGGACCATGCATTCTGATTTTTTTCTTTGTGTCTATCACTCCCACCAGACTATAATCTTCCTAATGGCAAGGATCGTCCCTTAATCGTTTCTCACACTTTGTGTCTGGCACATAAATGTTTATCGATCTGAATTGAGTGAGTCAAAAGTATTGGATCAGCTGGGTCACAGAGTCTCTAAAAGCCCCAGTACCCTGAAGTTCTTGGGGACAGGATCTACAAGGAGACTTTTCTGCTCATACCCAAAGGTTTCCCAGAGGGGGTCCTGGGAAAATCAAAGAACCCCAAAGCCCCTCCCCTCCAATGAAGAGCTCTTAGGGCTGCAGACAGTAGCACACACCTCTTAGAAAAGAGTCAAGTTCTTACCACTGACCTGGAAATTCACTCCAGCCAGAGTTAGACCTGCTGACACTGCCCATCTTCTTGGTGCTCTGTCTCTCTAGGAATGTTCTTAGTTTTTCTCCTTGGAAGTTTTACATGTTTTCAAGGTTGGAGGAGGCCATAAAGCATTAAGATCCAGAGCAAGGGCTTAGGAGTCAGGCCCAGCTTAAAATCTTCTTACCAGCATTGTGACCTTGGCAGTTCCCTGAAGCCCCTGAGCGGTTTCCTCATCTCTAAGATGGGGGTGATGATGATAATACCCAGATCATGGGTTGGTTGTAAGGATTAAATGAGACTGAGATGGACGTCATGCACTTAGCTCATAGCCTGGCATAGAGGCTCTCACGAAGGCTTAGTCCAAATCTTGCCTCTGAGAAATCGCTGGTGACTCAGAACCAGCCCACAAATAGTTTCCCTCCTCTGAAGGGTGTGATTTGAGTCCCAAACACTCATCCTGGCATTTAACCATTCACCACTTCTGCGTGTACATCACCCCCACGTGCTAACCATGTCTATCTATGTTGTCTGTCTTGTCTCCCCCACTAGATTTTAAACCACTAGAGGACAAAGATCAGGAAGCAAATGCAGGCACACCTCAGAGATGCTGCGGGTTCAGTTCCAGACCACCACAATAAAGCAAATACTTCAATAAAGAGAGTCACGCCAATTTTTTAGTTCCCCAGTGCCTATAAAAGTTATGATTATACTATACTGTAGTCTATTGAGTGTGCAATAGCGCTGTGTCTAAAAAACAATGTATGTGCCTTAATTGAAAAATACTTCATTGCTAAAAAGTGCCAACCATCATCTGACAATGCAAGGTTGCCACAAATATTCAATTTGTAAAAAACTGAACATCTGCTAAGTGCAATAAATCAAAGCACAATAAAACGAGGTATGCCTGTACTTTATTGAGACATTGCATGTACGAAGGTGGGTGCCTCCCCTTCTCTCCTTTAATCAAACATCTTTCGGTACCCAGTTCAAGGCTGGGGTGGGCAGGGCTGCTTATTGAGGAGACCTGAGCATCTTGAACTGGGTCGGGGAGGGAGGTGTAGGGGAAGGAGGAGGGACACCCTACAGTGTCCATTTGTGGGGATGTTAACTCATCCTCTTCCGTTAACGCTGGGTAAGCAGGGTGGCCTCCTACTTCTGGCATCTGAAAAATGATGCCCTGATAGAGCCCAGCTCCCAGAGAGGAGGCGCCAGCAGCTAACCGTTTATCCCAGAATGGTGCCGAGAAAATGCTGGCAGTTTAATGAGTTGGGATCCAGGGAGCTAAAGATAGGTAGGTCCTCTTTGGAGAAAACCGGAACCTGGGGAGGCCTCCACCAACACCTGCCTGTGGGTGCAGGCACGGGCCCCTGTGTGTTTCTGCCGTACTAGGTCCTAACTCGAGCTGGAGGGGGACACTTAATCAGCCTCCCTCATTGGAACGGGTGTTCCCCCACCCCTACCCAGGCTGGTAAAATCCGAGCCTGGAGGAAAGCGGGGGTCTGTTTCAGCAGAAGAGATGGGAGGAGGGGTCAACACCTGCCCACGTGGCCACATGGACTTGTGCTCCCACTGTCCCTGGGCCAGAGGCAGTGCCCTCCTATTCTTCCTGACGCCCCTTTCTGGCTTGGACCCGGGGGGACAGGGCGGAGCTTGGCAACTCAACCTCCTCCACATCCTCCCGAAGCTTAGGGCTCCTCCTGCTCTGGGTGGTGGGTCATCAGAGCCCCCATTCCCCCAACAGTCACAGCTGCGCTTGTCACGCCGGCGGCGGACAGAGCCTCCCACGCACCTTAACTGGATGTGAAAAGTTAATTCAGGTATAAACGTGAAGACTTAATGAGAGGAGAGCGCTGTGGATTAATTATGCCCCTTTTTGCCAAGGTAACGGCAGGCTCCCCTGCAGCCCGCCCCCGCCACCCCTTGGCCCTGGCCCTTCCCCCCCGCGCCTTCTTTGGTAAAAGGCCGGCATGTGTTTTCCCTGCCTAAGTGGTGATAGTGACCGAGGACAGCGACAGGACTGGGGCAGAAGAAGCGAGTATTAATTATGGCATTTGGGAGAAGAAATCTGCAGGGTAGGTGTACAAGGATGTATGCATGTGCTGTACTCTGGCAGCCAGGGAGTCAGGCCCCTCCCCTGTAGCTCTGCAAACCTTCCGGTCTTCTTCTTTGACCTCAGCTGTGCGCCGAGGGGATTTAAAGAGCTCTAAGACATGCTCCTACCCTCAAGATGCTGAAGAACAATTGCGACTTGTTAATATCATCATCATTAACTTACTGAGCATATCCTATGGCAAGGCACTGTACTAAAGGCATGCTGGATTATTTAATTGCATCTTATTAGTAATCCTAGGGAGGAGGTTTTCTCGTCCCCATTTTACAGCTGAGGAAATAGAGGCCCGAAGAGGTAATAGTAAACTGTCCATGGTTGCACAGCTAGAAATGAGCGAAACTGGGCTTTGATCCCTGTTCTTTCTGATTCTGAGCTGTTGTGCTGCCCCCCCCCATTAGCTGCCCTTTAGAAAGGCACAGCCCTAGGGATGGAAATAACCAGCCCCACATCTTAGACAGGAGTGTGTAATTCTGCACCGCAAATGGCATGTGATGCTTGGAAATTCTAAGTAGGAAGATTGCAGCAGGCTCGGGTGGGCAGGAAGCACGTCCTGCTTTGAGGTAGTTTATTAAAAATCTTGGAGCTGGCTTCCTTATTTCCCCACCTCCAGGGTCAGCGAAGTTTTCCTCCTCACCCTCTCCATCATGAGCCCATCCTAGGAATTCACATTTCTTCTGTGATAGAAGAAAGTGGTCCAGGCAGTTCCCAGCACCTGCGGAAGGAGTCGCCAACCAATAAGCTGTTTTCCCACCCAGGTGGGGTGCCCCATCATAGGTGACATGACCGTCATGCCATGAGTGAGCAGAAATGACCTCCATGCCCTCTGTCCCCCTCCCAGAACTGACGGAACAGAGATAAGGCCCACGAGACTGACTGGCTCTGCAGGCTGTGTCGGGGGGACCAAGCTTCTGTGTCTGTTAGAATAGGAATTCTCCAGGGGCTGTCAAATCAAAGGAATTTTCTCTCCACAGCTGCATTTGTGTGCTTTGCTTTTATCCAAAGAGCATCCAGGGCTGGCTGCCGCTGGTCAGACACTGCATGGATGTTTCAAGGGCAGCTGCCACAGTCACCAAAGTGACCTTCTAAACTGAAGAGCCACAGACTGCACAGGGAGGTGGGGGGAGGGCAGCTGGTGGGGGTCAGGGGCTCAGAGAGGTCCAGAGACAAGCTCAAGGTCACAGAGTAAATCAGGAAGAGCAAACCCCCAAATCTGCATTTCTGGGTTCCCAGGGCAGGCCTTGCTCCTCAGAGCTCCTGCTGACCTCCACACTTGCCCTCCTTGGGTGTGACTTCAGCCCAAAGAGCCTGAGAGCAGGACGGGGGAGCAGGGGGCCTCCCCTGCGACAGTGAATGTGTCCAGTACTGATCACCTAGGCTTGCTGAGTGCTTACTAGGTGCCCAGCGCTGGGCAAAGTGAATGCTCTCTCTTAGTCCACACAACAACTTCGTGGGTAGATTACTGACATCATCTCCATTTTAAAGATGTGGAAATGGAGGCTTAGAAAGATAGGCTGACTTGCTCAAGACGACCCAGCTAGTAAGCGGCAGGACCTATACTGGGAATGTGAGGAGAAGAGGGTGCATGTGGGAAGGGGTAGCTCAGGTTTCATCCAAAAAATATTTCTGGGGCAGCCACTGTGTGCCAGGCAGCCCACTGATCCACTGGGGACACAGCAGTGTACAAGACAGACGGGGTCCCAGCCTCTTGGTGTCCACAGTTTAATGGGGCGGTTGAGTGTGTCTCCCACGAGACCCACATGCATTTTGTCCAGCTCCGAGTTCCCACAGCACCGGTTCTGCGCTCGGCTGCAAGACAGGCTGACCTGGGGAGTTACTGGAATCAGCAATGCCAAGACCTCACTCCAGACCAATGGAACCCGACCTCTGGGGAGGAGTCCGGGCGTCTGTATGTTCCACAAACTCTCCGGGTGATTGTAACTGACCACAGGTGAAGGACCGCCACTGAAAAGCAACTATGACAGCACTTGGACAAAGCCAGCCCGGAACATGTGTCTTAAAGAAAAGAATCTGGGGAGAGTGGTGACCATCAAGAGTTCGCCTTGGAGGAGCAGTGCCCCTCCGGGGGGCAGGAGTGGAAGGCAGAAAGCACTGCTGGGGGAACCCCAGACACACGCCCTCAAGGCTGACGCAGATGACAGAATAGTGGTGGTAGAGTGACAGGTTAATAGGAATTATATCAAGGTTCCTGGCTGTCATCTGCCTGGCAAGATTTTATTTATTTATTCCAATTTCTAAAGAGGGGATTTTTGCTAGAGTGCCTTGAGATTTAGGTGTAAAATTTAAAGCACTAATTAAAATACATAAAACATGGCATGGAGCAATTAGAGTGGCAGGAAGTGGCACGGAGAAACCTCATCAGCCCTGAGTGTTTGTGAAGTGGGAAGAGTCCAATTTCCTGGGCAGTAAATGCCTTGTCCCAAATATTGAAGGTCAAGAGTAAAGGTGCAGGGCTTCCCTGGTGGCGCAGTGGTTGAGAATCTGCTTGACAATGCAGGGGACAAGGGTTCGAGCCCTGGTCCAGGAAGATCCCACATGCTGTGGAGCAACTAGGCCCGTGAGCCACAACTACCGAGCCTGTGCTCCGCAACAAGAGAGGCCGCGATAATGAGAGGCCCGCGCACCGCGATGAAGAGTGGCCCCCACTCGCCGCAACTGGAGAAAGCCCTCGCACAGAAACGAAGACCCAACACAGCCAAAAATAAATCAATAAATTAATTAAATTTATTAAAAAAAAAAAAGAGTAAAGGGACAGTGGGTGTCAGAGCCCTCACCCCGTCCTCTGCCTCCAAGTTGGATGTTAATAGATGGTCTATTACCACATGGAGCCCCTGTCTGAGGGGAAACACATCCCTGCCTTCAGGGACCCCCAGTCTAAGGGTGTTACTGAACCAAACTCGGGTCTGCGTGGGGCTCCACGCAGGGATTGAAGGCTCTAGGCCACCTTCAATAACAGTAAAGTGAGAATAATAATACCTACTGGAGCAGACATTAGCAGCTAATATTGCTTGAGCGCTTCCCATGTGCCACGTGCTATGTGCTTCACATCACAGTGACCCTGTACTGCTGATGCTATCATTATCCTCTTTTTAAGATGAGGAAACTAAGACTTAGGGAGATTTTGGGGAGGGGGGGAGCACTTTCCAAGGTCACCAGCCAGTGAGTACCATCGCTGGCAAGTGGCATCTCAGAGGTGTGTGGACACTGCGCTTTTATGGGGAACTTTTCCAAGGAGGCTGGTTTGCAGAGAGGGGGGCGGAGCAGATGCACAGAGAGAAACCAAGAGATGAGAAAGAGAAAGGTTTCTGGGTGCCTTTCCAGGCCTCTTGAGACCGCCCCTCTCTACCTGATGGAGGATCCAAGCTCTTCAGCCATGTCTTTGTAATAAAACCCCTCTACTTAAGCTAACTTGGTGGGTTTCTGATGCTTACAGCGAATTATTCCTTAACATACTTGCCCTGACTTCCCTGTAAAGTTTTCAGGATCAAATCAGATCATGTATTTGAAAGGGCTCAGTGACCTGGAAGAAACTGCAGCAATTAGGAAATATCTGGAAAACAGTTCTAAGCTTAAATATAATCAATGGATTGCTGCAAGGAGAACTCGGAGGCAGGAGGACTTACTGCGGGGAGAGTTTAATTAAAGGAGCTCTACAGAGGCAGTGGTTGTACACAGAGATTTGCGGAAGGTGTATGATCTGGATGGCAAGAGAGAGAAGGAAGACCTTTCAGGCAGGGGAAACAGCATGAGTAACTGTGTGAAGAAGGTGTGCGTATGGGGGTTGGGGGGATGGTGGGATGGCAAGGGGGCTACTGGGGCTGCTGTCTAGCAGGGATAAATTGGGGAACTCCTGTGAGTGGATGTTTTCTGTATATGCTGGGCACTAGGAAGCCTTTGGAGGTTAAAGACAAAAGGAATCTGATGGATTGGTTGGAGGTGGGAAGGGAGAGACTAATAAAGGAGCCAGTGTAGTTTCGGGGAGTCTGGAAAAGCATCCAGAAAGAGAGCTTTCATGAATGAAGAGTAACCAGGATTAAGTCACAGGTTGGACGTGAGTCACTCATTCATTCACTCAACAAGCTTTGATGAGCACCTACTATGCTGACACTGTTCCAAGCAGAGGTGATTTGGCGGGAATGAAAAAGGTGTGGCTCGTGCCTTCTCGAAGCTTGCAGTCTGGTTAGGGGGATGGACATTCATACAACAATGATACTAATCATTACGAGATTACAAACGGTGAGGAGAACCTGCTACAGGGGCTTGACCAAACTGGGAAGAGGATGGAGGTGCAACAGGGAAGGCTTCCCAGAGAAAGTGAGGCTTTCCCTGAGATGCAAAGCCTGAGTAGTTTTCTAGGTGGAGAGTAAGTGGAGAGACACTCCAAGTTGTGAGAACAAAGGCCCCGAAGTGGTTGGAACACAGAGAGAGCAAGGGTTGGGGAGAGCCTTGGTGAGGGAAGGGGCTGGGAAGGCAGGTGGGGCCTTCCAGGCCTTATGAAAGATTTTGGTCTTTATCCTAAAAGCAGTAGGAAGCCACGGGAGCCTGTGAGCAGGGAGGAACATGATTGGATTTGTGATTTTTGAAGTTCTCTCTGCATGAAATGTGGAAAACAGACAGGAGGGGATCAAAAGAGAGTTCTGGGAAGCTGGTTAAGAGGCTTTGGCTGTAAGCATTGGAAACCAACCCTGATTATCTCAGGCACAAACAGGCTGATTGGAACTAGTTAGGGGACTCACAGAATCGAGGAGAGGCTCTGGGGACCTTGGTGATGGGTTTGGGTTTAAGCCCCCAAGGCTCTATTTCCCCTTCTCGTCCTGTCCTCAGGGCTTTCACATGCAGGGGACATGGCTGACAGCTGGTTGGGGATCAAATCTTTACATTTACTACCAGGAAAAAGAGAAAAGTCAGGAAAGGCTCTGATTGGGTGACTTGCGTGCATCGGGGTCTAATTGCTGCGACTTGGAGACGCACTGGAGCAGGAGTCCTGGGGTTGACAGCCCTACAAAAAGCAGGTGGAGTCTGGGAAGAGCAAATCCCTAAAGGAAGTGGTGAAGGGCAGAGGGATCTGCTGCCAGAAAACGGCGGAACGGAGGTGGTACGGACTGAAGGGGAAATAGATGCTTACTGCAGATGCTATGGCAATTATCTGGATGCGGAAAAGCCCCAAGCATAGTTTTATCTTTGAAGGCGGATGGGAAGTAAAGGAAGGGAACTTGGAATTTTTAAGTTACCATGTGCCAAATAGTTAGGTCATTTTCCTTGTCTTCTCAAGAGCCCCGTGATCTAAGACATTTCACAGATGGGAAAACTGAGGCTCAAGAGAGGTAGGGCTGCTTGCCTGAGATCACACAGGCATTTGGTGACACAGCTGAGTTGATCCCAGGACTTTTGGGTTGATCCACCCATACTTTCTTATATCCCATATGTAGTCTTCCTGGGAAGTGAGTTTGGGAGAAGAAGATAACATTGGGCGTCGACCCTGACTTTTTAATCATGGGGAGGCCAAACAAAGAGATCAACTTTGGAGACAGCTTGAAATCCAGGCTGCCAGAGAAAGCGAGGGGTTCAGGCCAGATGTGGAGGTGAGAGGGCATCCCTGCAGACCCCAAGGCACATGGGTCTCCCTTTAACATGGGTGTCTGTGGGCCTTCTCTCTCAGTTCTCTTCCCTTCCCCCTGGGATGTGCATACCTGACTGGTCCATCCTTTGCTGATCTTCTAATTAACGAAGAGCCAATTGTTTGATTTATTTTTTCAAATTCATATTTTAGGAAAGGAAGCAGATGATTTTGCACGGGTTTGTCTGATTGCTGGATTAGCAGGCGCCTTCCGATTTCTTAATCCTTATTTAATTTCTAGATCAACCTGGTTCAGCTCACCACAGCCTGCACCTAGGAAATTCAGGAGAAAAGCTGCGTTTTCAGGAGTTAAGCACTGGCATTGTATTTATTCTTCAATGTGACCAGATGGTGCCTGCGTCTGTAATGAGAGGGACAGGCTCACAGAAAAGTGAGCTGCCAGGTACAGAACTCAAAAAGCAGAGTCTGAATCTTGGAAATAATGCCTTGGAGAGATGAGTGGGGCATGGGCTCAGGAATGGAGCCAGGAAGAGAGTGAGTGGATTAAGTGCCCCGAGACCTGGGAGCAGCCCCAAGTTGCAGCAGAAACTCACATCACATCCAGGGTCCAGGCAGGAAACAAATGTCACATTCAAATTGGGTAATGTGAAAGAGAGTTTAATAAAGGGTCCATTTAGAGGTGAGGACAGAGTGCAGAGAAACCACAAGGGATGATGCAGTATCCGGGGCTAGTGACAGCAGGGTCCCCCCCACTCCTAGATCTGAAGGGTCAGCGGGCGGTCACAGTCACCGGGACCCAGAGGCAGAGCTAGCCGTGTGGAGGAGATGGCCTGCCAGGAACTGTGACCCCACTGGGCGGAGCGTAGGGAATGAGCATCCCGATCTCATTTCCTCCCTCCCCTGATGTCTTGCTGGTGTTCTTCACTGACCAGACCCAACTGGAAGCCAGAGGCGGGGGGCCCATTGAAGGGTCCCACATAGAGCAGCCTCTTGGGGTGCACACAGGGGAGGTAGGTGGGGAGCAGAAACAGAGGGGCAACAGAAGATGCCCAGCACGGCTGTGTGCCGTCATCCTCTTGGCCTCTCTTTGTCTACACTTGGTTCTAGACTGTGAGGAGCGATGGATGGCTGGGCTGAGCAACTACATCAGCCCCAGTCTCTGCTGTCTGAGTCTGGCCTCCCTGTTTCCTGCCCTTTCCTGGTCAGCCACGTCTTCATGGCCTTTCCTTCTTTCCTTACCTTCATCAAAGCTTATTTGTGTCTTGGGGCTTATTAAGTAAGCGGAACTAGTCTGACAGATTGAACCTGGTTTAAATGTGTTTCTCCTTCATGTTCATACAGAGAAGAAGCAACGCGCAGCCTCTCAGACCTGCCTCAGACCTCAGAGGAGTTTGGACGAAACTCCTCTGGGGATGGGGAGAATCCAATGTTTCAGGTGTACCAGGCCTGCCCCATCTTGGCTCTCATCTCTTCCAGGATCTGGACATGCTACTCCCTCACTCTTGACTCTTTCACAGTTTAGTGGATTCTTGTCCTTCCCTGCCCCTTTCTTCCATGAAGCCTTCCCTGATTACCCCACCTGCATCACTTGCCTCTGCTCTGCAGCCCCTCATCATTCACAGGTTCAGGTTGTTCCCAGATATGGCTCCGGCAGTGTGGGTTCTAGGCCCCCTGGACCGTGATGACTCCCAAGGACAGTCTCTTGGGAATCTCCCCCAGCTCTCCCTCTACTATCTGTACCAGCTCAGCCAACGTCTCTGGGAAACGTGTGTAGTTGGGGAAAGGCAGGATGCTCTGTAGAATCATCTACCCACACTCCAGAGAAACACTGCTGAGAAGTAAAGTGCAATATATACCCATGGCTCTGGGAACAGAGAGAGAGCATTGAACCAGGGTCCTGTTCTTCAGATTTTGGAAACTGAGGTTGTTAGACTTGGAAGGAAGCAAAGAAATCACGTAGCCCCATGCTTTGCACTAATTTTTAGCTACAGTATCTTTTATTTACCACAAACATAACCTTTTATTTCCCACAAACCTTCCAATAGATAACAGATAAACAGCAGCTGCTTTGATTGAAGAGGTGTAGGGATTGGGGCTCCACTCACAGAGCCTTGGATGGTCCTGAGGCCCGAGAATCAAGGACTCCACATGACACAGGACAAAACCCTGAGCTTGTCCAACCCCGTGTGAACACTGAGGCTGCAGAGGGGTGCCTCACTTGAGCCGGTTACTGGCAAAGGAGAGGCTGGACTTCCCAGGCTGATGTCCTTTCCCTCTCAACGTCCTCACAAGTCACTGCCCCAGGGTCAAGATTGTCTCCCTCAGTCATTATTGGCTGGCCCTCTTCCCTGCCCATCAGACATGCCCCGAGAAGCCAGGTCTGTGGGGTGCAGAGCACAGCCCGTGAAGCTGGGCCAGGCCGGTGGGCAGTGCTGGATACCTGGCATCTCTTGACTTACCCCAGCCCATTAAACCCCCAACTGCCAAGCAATCCAGTTGCCAGGTGCCCCAGGGCTTTGGGGTCACAAAGGGCCTGGACCAGTTCCTCTCCCGTCCTTAGATGGGCACCTTCCTCCCTCCCTCCTCCCAGGAGTTTCATGGTGACCTGGCTGCTTGCTTGGGCCCCTCTGCTCTCCCGCTGCTCCCGTGTGAAGTTCCATTAGCATGCGGGGCCCGTGCTGGCTGGCTCCTCATATTATTTGCACAGGTTAAGTATTCCTGATAAGGCTTCTCAAATCAGATGGCTGAAATGAACTTAATTAGAACTCGGAATATACTCGAGGTAGAGATAAAAGGCAGCGCATCCAGGTCTCTGAAGCAACAAACTGGGGGTGGGGAAAGGAGCATGGGAGAGAAAAAAGGAGCATGGGAGAGAACCTGGTCCCACGGCACGATGAAACCCTTTCTTGCGCAGAAAAGGAGGAGACCGGAGCTGCGCTGTGCTCTTCACACAACCTTCTTCCCTCAGCAGACTCGGCCTCAGACCGTCTCCCTACAACGTGGGTGGAGAGTCCCTATACTTGGGGCACAAGCAGCCCAGGTGTGAGGGGAGGGGCTGGGCTGCATGGCAGGAGGAGGAAAGGGAATTCGATCTTTACTAAAATTCGGAAGGACCAACAATCTCCGTCTCCTTCCAGCGCTCATGATTTCCTCCAGTTTGGGGGAGGGAGCGCGTCATTAGACGTGGCGGACTTACATGGGGATGAGAGGGTGGGGCAAGGAATTCTCTTGAATTCTTTCAGATTCTCAAGTTAGGTCTATCCTGTCACCCTCTGACCCCTACACTTCCTGGAGCCCGAGTCCCCTGTAGTTGCACGTTTAGCTGGCACAGCTAAGGATGCCCTGCCATTACCACTCTAGCAGGGGCGGGTGGTTGCTGCACATGCCACGGCTCCAGTGTGGGGCAGGCTGGAAGCATCTAGGAGGGAAGGGCAGAGGCAGCTCCCGGCCTATGACCCATGAAAGCTGGGGGATTAACTCCCCGTCTTCCTTGCCCCTCGGTGGAATGACCCACAGGTGTGTTCACTCAGAGCCCAGGAGGTCCCCAGTGGCTGAGCCCCGGCAGCACACAGCTGCCTCCCTGCCCTGGTGCTTCCTGGGATCATGACCCAAATTAACCACTTGCATTCCAATCCTTGTTCCAGAATTTTCTTTGGAAGACCCAATCAAAGGTGCTTAGGATAAACTATCTTCAAAGATTGGAATGCTGTAATTATCTCTCCCTCCTCATCTTTCCCTTCAGTCTGCACTGGAAAGCCAGGGCTCCTTCACTCCCCCATCTACACCCTGACCAGTGCGGGGCATCTTCTGCTGCCACTAGCTGTCAGCTCATCACCAACTCACCCTGGTTGTCTTCTCCCTTTAGCTTTCATCCATAGACTGGGAAGTGGCCTCAACTCATGTCCACTTGTCCACACAACGCACAGCACTGGGAGCGAGGGTCTATAGGCGTGCAGGCGTGTGTCTGTCCCTTACCGCTCACCCCCACTCTCCTCCTGCAGCCCGGAGCCCTGCCCCCGAGAACTCCAGTCTCGCTGATCTGTCTGTCCCTTAGAGTCTTTATCCACTTTGTTCTCTGAGGTGGTTAAAGGTATAGTTTGTCTCCCTCCTTCTGGAGGGGAAGACACCCGAGGTTGACTCGAATTGGGATTCATTTTGTAGCTTATGCCAGGCCTGGGCCCCTTTGCCCTCAGATCCCTTTCTCTCTCTTCCCCTGCTCTGCTCTATAGGGTGGGCTCACCACTGCAGACTGTGTTTCTCAGGTTCTCCTGTCAGCTTGGCTGGCTTCTGGGTTCACCAGTAGGAGGCCCTTGCGGGGATTGGAGGGCAGCAGGAAGGGAGAAGCCAGAGTGTCCCTCCCCCTTGGGTGGTTTCCATCAGGGCCTGCCTTTCCTCAGGTTCTAGCTCCCTCTCAATAGGCTACAGATGTTCCTGGAGGCTCCACCCCTAGGGTCTGGTTCCACCACCTCCTCCTCCATCTCCAGCCCTCGTGACTTCTTGCTGTCACTAGTTTCTGGGTTGTCTTTCTCTCATCAGCTTCCGGGCTCCCCCCCACATCTGGGCAACCAACTTCCTGCATTAAATTCCCTCTGGTTCAGATCCTGAGTGGTTTCTGTTTACCAGATTGGACCTGACTGATTCCCATCCCATTGCCATAAAACCCCCTTGGGTGCAGATCTGTAAAACGGGGGTAAATATTAGAACGCATCTCAAAGAGTGAGTTGGGAGATTATATGAGTCATACATGTAAAGAACAGAGCACCATCTGGCACATGGTAGGTGTTTAATAATGTTCTCTATGCATAGCTATTATTATTATTATTATTATTATTAGTGAACTGTGACTTGTCCTGTTTAAACTGTGTGTGTGTGTGTGTGTGTGTGTGTACAGTGGGGAGAGGACATTCATTTCTGTGTGTACCCCTTCATGAAAATATGTGTCTGCAGGTCTCAGAACCCATGTAGCATGCTCTCATTGAAAATGCCTCTGGTCACCTTACTATCCCCTTGTACAACCACCTTGACCTTTGCAAGCTTGTAAAATCAATGAGCATGGAGGGGTCTGTGGGCAGATGGTGGGTGCCAGCCTCAGCTCACTGGAGTTGGCACATCAGGGATGCAGCCTGTGGAGCTGGAAGGACAAGGCCCTCTGCAGGCTGGAGGGACAGGGAGAGGACTGTGGGCCAAGGAGGACCTTTTGCCAGGCTCAGCATAAGTTACCATGTGGGACCAAACCTCCTGGCCCCTCAGCATCGGCATCCCTGGGCCAGGCCTGGTGGGCACCATTCAGGGGACTGAGTCTGCGGATGTTGGCAAGGGGCCTCCTGCTCCTCAGTGACCTGCGGAAACATGTAGAATTTAGAGGTCATGGGCATTAGAGAGCCATTTCCATCATAGGACAGAGGAGGAACCTGTGGCTCAGAGCGGGGGAGTTACTTCCCCAAAGTCTCAGAGCTAGAGGTAGAACCCAGATCTCACGATTCCATTCTTTGGGCAGGAATAGCCTCCTCCAATTTTCCAATAAAAACGGATGTCTCAGTAAGGACCACCATCCCTTACCTTTTTAGGGCTTTACAGTTTATAACACCTATCTAATTTGTGAGGGGGCTACTATTTTTCAAATATGAAATCAATGTGTTTTAATTTCCTCACTGAATTGCATTCTCATGCAGCCTTCCTCCTCCAAGGCTGAGCTGTGAGTCTGTCATCCCCATAAAGGAGAGGGTGGGTTTGCTTTGAACAAGACTCCATGGTCTCCAGGGCTCTGGAGAATCTAGTGGGCTTTGTATCGTGGCTCACGCACTGTGACCCTGGGCAGATGACTTCTCTATGCTGGGCCCTTTTCATCTGCACCGAGGGGCTGTACCAGTGCCTCCTTCGTAGATCAACTGTGAGGTAGACAGGGTCTGGTGCACAGTACGTGCACACATCAGCATGTTAGCAAGCCTGGAGGACACAGCCACAGGGCTTTACACAGGGGGTGCCCATCACACAGCATGGGGAGCCCATTCATTCCTGTCCTGGGGGTCTTTGGGGGACAAAGGAGCTGGAGATGGGTGGATGGGCAATAAGACCCACATCTGATCTTTCTCCAGGCTGAATTCCCCAAGGAGAAAGGTATGCGGTTAAGTGGCAGAGATATCGAGAGCAGAGGGGATTCTGCTTCCCTTCTCATTTGGGACTTGAGAAGGTCATCACCTCCCAGGCTGCTCCTGCCCTGATGACCAGTGGCTGCACTGAGGTCAACCAGGTCCTGTGGAGGGAGGGCATGAGTTTGGGTCTCCAAGTACCCCCTGGTTCCTGTGTGCCTGAGGTGGAGCCCAGATGCTTCTGCTTGCCCTGACGTTATACGAGTCTGATTGGGGAGTTTCTCAGAGGGTTCAGACAAGGCTGCAGGGCAGGATCTCAGAGGGTCCTCAGCACCATCAAGAGGCAAAATGGGACCAGTTCTATTCAGAATGCTAGGACAGCCCAGCCCTGATGGAGGCGAGAAAGGGCAGAAGCCTAACAGCCTTGCCCGTCGGCAGGGGAGGGCCTGCTGAACACTTAGGGTAGAACACACCATCCCATCTTGCTGGGCACCAACCCTCGCAACCGAGGACTGGCTCCAGGCCAGATGTGCCCTTCTCTCCCAGCGCCATGCAGGCCTCTGCCCACCCACGTAGGTGCCATCCTGGAGGGCAGATAGAAAACTGAGAAATCAGCACTTTGTCCACAAGAAACAGGGTGCCTCCTTTAAAAGACTGTTTAAATTATTGAATCAGACCTAGATTACTATATTGGGCGAAAACTTAGTTTCTCCCCTTCCTCATCACCCACAGACCGGGAGCATGGGGGAGAGCTCCAATCAGCTGATAGAATATAAAGAAAAGGGGATTCTCACACATCTGAAAACTCTGTGAGTACGTCTGTGACCTTGCCTCATGCATATTATCTTGTCTGATTCCCCATTTGTGCTGGAGAATGGCCATCACTAGGGGTCAGCTTAGAGTGGCCATATGGTCTGGAATGGCAGAGGCCATGATGTGCCCAGAATCGTCTTTATTATTGCCGTTTCCACTGCCAGAGGCTCCAGAAGCCTTTGGCTCCTCCTGCCAGCACGTCCCTCTGTGCTGGGTTCTCAGCTGGGCTGAGTTTGGAGAGTAACGGAAGGTAGCTGCAGCATAACTGGGGGAAACAGCTCAGGCTTTGGAACCACCCAGAACAGACCTGGGTTGAAATCCAGCCTTACTATTTACCAGCCATATGACCCTGGGGAAGCAACCTGGACTCTCTCAACTATAAAATGGAGACAATAATAACATCAAGTTTGCAGCCCGGATGTGAGAATTAGGGGTGTAGTTAGAGCACTAACACCATGCCCTGGACATAATAGGTGCTCGATAAATGGTAGCAAATTTAAGAATGAATGAATGAATGAACGGCTACTTGCAGAGATAAGCATACATGCATGTGTTCTACGCTGAATGGCAGTATAATGTAGCATCTAAGCGTTAAGGCTAAAGGCAGATGGCCCAGGTTCAAATCCTGCCTTGGTCGCTTACTTGCTATATAACTATGGAAATTTTACTTAACCTCCCTAGACCTCGGCTCCTTCATGTGTACCATGGAAAGGAAGAGAATGATACCCATCGAATGGGGTTGCTATGGATTAAATGAGTTAATGTATACAAGCCTCTTACAGCAGCAGTACTTGGCACAAATTAAGTGCTGCATAAAACTCACCGTTATGACGATGTGCTAATGGATGCCATTCCACCCCATCCCTATGCCCAGCACTGCTCTAGGCCCTGGGGAGGATATATGAGAAGCATAGGACATGACATCTGGCCTCAAGGAGCTTGAGAGGAGGCCAGCTGCGCATCCTGAAGCCAGCAACTCAGGCCTGCATATGGGCAAGAGTGACAGAAAGTTAGCAAGGCCCACTGGAAGTGTTGACAGCACATGCCACGGTGGGCAGAGGAGCCGGCGGAAGGAGGCTGGAAGCACGGAGCGACGCTTCCAGGGACGTGACGCCTGAGTGCGCTTGAAGGACGCGCCTGGTGTGCTAGTCAGTCTTCGTCCACCCAGTGTCTCATCACTGTTTGCCACCACAGAGGCACCTAACAGTTAAGCCAGTGACGGTGTAAGAGACAAGGGCTGCCTGGGAGTCCAGAAACCCGGGGCCTTTTTCTCTGCTTCATCTTTCAAAGAACAGAAGACTTGGGGCAATCACTTGCCTCTCTGAGGCTCAGTTTCCTTAAACATAAAATGGGAATAGGGACTTCCTTGGCGGTCCAGTGGTTAGGACTCCACGCTTCCACTGCGGGGGCCCTGGGTTTGATCCCTGATCAGGGAACTAAGATCCCACATGCCACGCGGTGCAGTCAAAAAAAAAAAAAAAAAAGGGAATAATAGCACCTGTCCTTTCAGCTTCATAGGGTTGGATCCAGGCTAAAACACACTAAGAAGGAAGGACCCAAGAGGTTGCTACACTCTTGGCATGGTTTAGCCAATGTATTAACCACCAGTCCTTAGAACCATTGGGAGGAGAACTCAGGGTAGACTCTCTGAAGGAGAAACTAGGGTTCTTTCACCCCTGCCTTGGGGAGGGGACAGTCATATCATCACACAGGCTTGGAGGTCTCCTATACTTTTGAGTTTTAATTTCCCCAAAGCCTTGACATTAACCGTGGGGCAAGTAGCTGGAGGTTTGTATCTTTCCTCCACTTCAGTTGTCTGCCCCCCAGTGTCAGGGTTGGTGAGGACAGAAGCACCAAGCTTGAAGCTCCTTAGGGGAAAAAGATACCGGAATCCAACCAGGCTTGTTTGTTGGGTGGTGAACTTTCTCCTTTGATCCCACGAGACGCTGGCCTAGGGGGTCCTGGTCCCATCTGCTCCCCCCTCCTCATGCCCATCCACCTCTGCTCACCACCTCCACCCCATTTTCCACTCTGCTCATCCCTCAACACAGAAATCAAACTTAATCACCTTCCATCCGGCTTCCTCACTGCAATAAATAGTTATGGAATGCTCCCGAGGAAGAAAAAAAAGATCCAGCATTTAAAATATTGAGCCACTCAGAAATCATTATTCATGAGGTTTTGGTGCATGCATTAGACTTTTCCCTCGAAGCTGAGGGCCGCCTGTTGGAACGAACTTAACCACTACTTGGCCTTTCTTTCCCAGTTTCCATTTTTCTTTCACTTGTTTTCCTCTCTGCATTTATGATTCCTTAACATATTCATACTGAAACATTAAAAATGCTCAACGGGACACGGACAGGGCTATGCTGAGCTCATCAACAGAAGGAGCCTACAGATGGGAGGAAGGACTTTGAGATGGACTGTCCTGCAGAATGTGTGCAGGCGTGGAGGAGGGTGTGCCGTCTGAGGAGACCCAGACCTGCCACGGGGAGGACCAATGTGAGGGGAGACACAGCCCTGCTTTTAGACGACTTCCTTCCTGGCTGATTGGAGATTCCATTCTCATCTGGGAGACAGTGTTATCAACCTCAATGACTTTCTAAGAGGGAAATGTGTTTGAGAGTTCCATTTTCAGTGGGAAACTGTACTCATTCATTCATCCAACAGTATTTATCTAAAACATGGTGCACTTCAGTAAATAATTTTTGAGGCCGTCTAGATTCCAGTACTATACAAAGTTTGGGGGATAGAAAGGGGCACAGGAATAATTCCTGCTCTTAAGCAGCTCATGAGCATGTAGACTTTTCAGCAATTCTTATTTAGTATAATTCCAGAGCTTTAGAGCAAAACTCGCCTGCAGGTCACCTGGTCCTATCCCCACCTCCCAGTATAAAGGTGCCTGGGCAGAGACCCAGACCTTCTGGGAGGAGCAATCTAAAACCTGATGAATTGACTTGATCCCCACTCTTTTTTTTTTAACTTTTTATTTTATACTGGAGTATAGTTGATTAACAATGTTGTGATCGTTTCAGGACAGCAAAGTGATTCAGTTATACACATACATGTATCTATTCTTTTTCAAGTTCTTTTCCTGTTTAGGTTGTTACATAATGTTGGGCAGAGTTCCCCGTGCTATACAGTAGGTCCTTGTTGGTTATCCATTTTAAGTATAGCAGTGTGTACATGTCAATCCCAAACTCCCTAACTATCCCTTTCCCCCTCCCTTCCCCCCTGGTTCATTCTCTAAGTCTGTGAGTCTGTTTCTGCTTTGTAAGTAACTTCATTTGTATCATTTCTTTTTAGATTCCGCTTATAATGGATATCATACGATATTTCTCTTTCTCTGTCTGACTTACTTCACTCAGTATGACAATCTCTAGGTCCATCCATGGTGCTGCAGCTGGCATTATTTCATTCTTTTTAATGGCTGAGTAATATTCCATCGTATATATGTGCCACATCTTCTTTATCCATTCCTCTGTCAATGGACAGTTAGATCCCCACTCTTAAGAGATTTCTGTTTATATCTCATCACTTTCCTCCATCCCTCTTGCTGCAAAAGTATCCTCTTTTCATTTGGGGGAGCTATGGCGGGGCCTTTTCCCCATCCTCCCCTTATCCGCCCTCCTGACCTGAGCAGCACACAGCCCAGACTTCTCTGTGGTGACAGAGAAAAAGCCCTGAAGAAGGTGACCAGATGATTGGTTTCTAGGTGTCCAGAATCAAGATCTGTGAGATATTCATTTCACTGGGCAAAGCTGTGTCACACACTGGAGAGATGGAGGTGAGGGGTGGTGGAAAACCAGCAGCACCCTTTGGGGATTGGAGCACTTTGAGGGTCAGGGTGAAGTGGTCACTTCTCTGAGACCTGGGATGTGAGAATAATGCTTATGGAAATAGCTATCTTTAGATCTGATAGAGACCTTAGGGATTGTTAAGTTAGATACAGGCCAAACTGCTATCATAGAGGCTCAAATCATAGTGGCTGACAGAAGAGGGGAGTTTATGTCTCTCTCTATCTTTTTTTTTTTTTCCTGGTTTTCAATTTATTTATTTAAATTTTTATTGGAGTATCGTTGATTTACAATGTTGTGTTAGTTTCCGGTGTCTCTCTTTTGAGATGGGCTAGAGGCAGGTGGATGGTGCGGACCATCCAGAGACCTAGGCTATGGGTGCAGCTCTCTACCCTCTACCCAGGCTGCCCATCCAAGAGGACTGCTCCTGGGATGGCCAATCTCCAGTCTGTGGGAAGAGTTGGGAAGAAGCGAAAGCAGGCCTCTTCTTTGTTTAAGGATATGCTCTGAAGGTTGCTTTGGCTCATATCCTAAGGCCTGAACTTAGTCACGTGACCATTTCTACCTGCAGGGGAGTCTGGGAAATGTAGTCTGTAGCTAGGTAGCTAGAGGCTCCTCTAAAACTTGGGTGATACTAAAACCAAGAAGAGGAGAAGGGACACTGGGGCATAATTCACAGTCTCTGTCACAGATGAAGGAAACATGGCAGACAGGGATGAAGTCTCCACTGCAGATAGTCTTATTTCTCCCAAGTACTTCAGCTGCCTTTCTGTTACCAGGGAACAGCAGGATTAGAAGAAAAAGCCCTCAGGGCCAGCAGCTCAGAGGCAGAGAGAGGAGATTTTAAATTGCTTTGATGCTGCTTAGGAGTGGGGCGGGGTCCTGCAGAAGCCAGGGCTGAGGCCCTAACACCACCAGGGCTGGTGTCTGTGGCCTGGACCACAGCCGCAGGAGAGGAGCACTGCACCACAGTATGGCACAGAGCAGCCAGGGTACCTGCAGCTGGCCTTCCAGGATTCTTGCTGATTGGCACTGCCCTGGCCCAGCAGATGCTGTTGGTGCCGCACCTGTGTCCCCTTAGCATGCACCTTTCCACACCATTTCCATATGTAATGATGGCCTCTTTCTGCAAACATGTGTGGACACTGCCTGAGGACCTTCTCCACCAGAGCATGCTTGGGCCCTCCTGCAGGGCAGAAGTGCCAGGAAGTCACCCTGGGGAGTAGCCTCCACCCCATAGTGAATGGCAGTTGGTACATAAATACCCAACTCTGAGGCGTGTCCTACACAGTCTCCCAAAGCTCCCCAGTGGGATCGGCGCCCAGTTGCCCACAGTAGTAACTTGCTCCCGATATTAGCTTTCTTCTTTTCTTATTTCCTCTCTTCTTTGTGGGTACTTTCTGGGGTCACCTCCCCAATGAACTACTTGTCCTGACATCATTATCTCACAGTCTGCTTCTGGAGAAGTCAGTCCAAGACACCTGAGGGGATTGGCTGTCCTGCTCTATCCAAGTAGAGAGAAGATCATACAACCAAGGTGGGGGAGTGGTCCCAAACCTGGAGAGATAAGAAGTTACATCTTATTGTCACTAGATTCCCAGCACCTGACATGGTACCACATACGGGAAGGGTGGGTGGATGCCCAGAAATTATTCCACTGATTGAATGAATAAACTCAAGCGCATTCTGTCATCAACTTGCTGTGTGACCTTGGGCAAGTCACTTTACCTCTCTGAGCCACACTTTCACCATCTGCAAAGAGGGGATGATTACCTATTTTAGAAGAAGGAATGAGACAACAGCTGTGAACGAGCCTTGTGATTCTAACGCCCTCTGAATTGTAAGAGGTGAGAGATTAGAGAACTGCCTCTTATCCTTAGGGCTCCTTTTCAAAACACCCAACTAGGAACATCTTAGTGGCTAAAAAAGCAGCATCAATTTTCTAATTGAAATTCTTTTATTCAACAAAGTGAATAATCTTAGTGGAAGGAATATACATTATATTTTCTGTAGGATTCATTAAAGTTGTTTTCATTTTGAATTAAAAACACACAGTTTCTGAATATTTAGTCTGAGATGGCCCTGTGCAAAAAGAAAGGTTCTTCACCAATCTTATAATTTGAAAACCAAGAAAATGGACCAAGGAAGGCTGTGCCTTTCCCAGGCCCACTGGCTGGTTAGAAAAATCCATTCATTCTGCAAGACCTTCATGGGCAGGGGCTCTGGCCAGGCACTGTGCTGGGTGTGGGTGTGCTTTGGTCAGCCCAAATGGACATGACCTTGCTGACATGGAGCTGTCAGTCTCATGGGGCTGGGACATGAATGGAATAGTCGCACTATGACAGAAAAAGGTGTGTTTCTCTAAGAATTAAAGCAGTGGCGCTAGTGGAAGTGGGTGATGGAGAGAGAAAGAACCCAGAGAAAGGCTGCTTGAGCTGAGGTCTGAGACATTATCTGGGAGAAAAAAACGAAGGAGAGCCTCTCAGAGGAGACAACATATGCAAAGGTCCTGTGGTCCGAGGTGGTACATGATGGCTTTGAGGAGGTGAAAGGAGGACCTTATGACCACAGCGTGGAGAGTGAGATGTGGAGTGGAGAGAAACGGGGCTGCAAAGGTGGACAGGGAGAGGCCACCAGGTCTAACATGCATGTGAGTCAAGAGTGGAATCCAAGTCTTTCTCATTTTTTCTTCATAATATCCAAGATTATATTATGAAAAAAAGTTAAACATACAGATAAAATGCACAGTGGAGGCCACATACCCACCACTTTGACTCTACTCTAGCATTTTGCTCTATTTGTTTTTTTCACATATCTTTCCACTTATTCATCCCTTATCCATCTTTTTTTTTGATAACTGTTAATATTTTATTATATATGCCTTAGTTTTTTCTAATGGAAAAAAATAAAACTTCACAGATAAAATTCTATTTGAGCCCTAACCCCAGTCACAGTCTCCTTCTACTTTAGCCAGTGGGGAGACCCAGTATGAGATCAGAGGGAGGGAGGAGAGAGAGGATGGTATTGCCTTATCCATCTTTTAATCCACCTTATTTTTATGCACTTCAAAGTGGCAGACATCAGCTCGAAACACTTCAGCCTGCATATCATATCACTGACACATGTATACAGCTGAGTAACCCAAATCCTTATCAAGATACAAAACATTCCATCACTCCAGAAATTTCCTTTGTTCCCCTTCAGTTAATCCCTGCCTCAAACTCCTAGGCAACCACTGTTCTGATATTTTACATCATACATTAATTTTGCCTATTCTAGAACATCATATAAATGGAATCATTCAATATAACCCTTTTTTAGCAATGCTTCTTTCACTCAGCATATTTTTGAGATTCATTCATGTTGTTGCATGAATCAACAGTTAATTCCTTTTTATTGTTGAATAGCATCCAGAGTATGTACGTTTTACAACTTGGTTATCCGCTCTATTGTTAATAAACATTTGGGCTGCTTCCAGTTTTGAGTGATTATGAATAACAGTGCTATGAGTGTTTCTGTACAAGTCTTTTTGAGGATATGTGTTTTCATTTATCCTGGGTAAATTCCTAGGAGAGAAATTGTTGGGTCGTAGGGTTTGATGTATGTTTCATTTTACAAGAGACTTGTAGACCTCTCCCAAAGAGGCTGTACATTCTGCACTCCCACCCACGTGTAAGAGAGTTCCGGTTGCTCCACATCCTCATCAGCACTTCGTGTTGTTAGTCTCTTTAATGGTTTAATCAGTGGGTGTGTAATGATGATTCATTATGGCTTTAATTCGTATTTCTCCCGTGGTTAACGATGCTGAGCACTTTTTCCATGTGCTCATTGGTCATTGCGTTGCCTTTTGCTGAACTGTTTGTTAAAATCTTTTGCCTCTTTTTTAAAAAGGAGATTGTTTATCTCCTAATTATTGAGTTTTAGTTCTTTGTATACATCCTGAATATACGTCCTTTGTCAAATACAACAATATTTATTCAAGAAATATTTATGTGCCACCACTACATGCCAGGCAGTGTGCTGGACTAGACAGCGTGGGGTCTGCCTCATGGAAAGCCACAGTCTGGGTCTCCGGACTACCAAGTCCAGTGCTCTTCCTACTAAACTCAGCTTTTACTTCAGGGGACAACTCTGGATTCCATATGTCCCCAGGATCCTGAGCTAGCAGGAAGGGCCTCAAACTGGGCATCAGATGACCTGGTTTTGAAACCCATCTCTGCCACTTACTTGCTGTGTGACTGGGGGCAAGTCACCTAACTTCTCCGAGCCTCAGGTTACTCACCTAGAAGAACAGAATTTCAGAAACCCCTGCCTCTTGGATTTACTGTGAAGATTAAAGGAGGAAAAAACACCAGACATTCAGTAGGTCCTCAGCCATCGTCAGTTTCCTTTCTTTCCCTTCCTTGGGGACAAGAGACTGTCCTATCTCTAAGGTGACTACAGCAAGGTGTGTTTTGTCCTTGCAGGGCTCCAATGGAGAAAAAGTATTTAGTTTAAAAATGATATGTTATGGAGAGTTCCCTTGTGGCCTAGTGGTTAGGATTTCGGGCTTTCACTGACATGGCCTGGGTTCAATCCCTGGTCCAGGAACTGAAATCCTGCAAGCTGCGCAGTGCGACCAGAAAAAAAAAAAAAAAAAAAAAGAGAGAGATGTTATGATGGTGCTAACGAAGTGGTGAGAACTTATTCTCTCCGGGGCTGCGCTCAATGGCCCCTGCTTTCCAGAACTGATGAGGTTTCCTGAGTTAGCTAATGGAGTGTGTTTTTAATGAGCTTCCTGATTTTCCTCCATCACCAAAGGGCTGAGGGAGAAGCACAGTGGTCTGAGGTCTGAGAGTGAGAAGACTCAGTTCTGGCCTGGCTGGGTCGCTAACTAGCCCTGTGCCCCTGGGCAAGTTCTCTCACCCACCTCCCGCACACCCTTCCTTGTAAAATGAGGGGGTGAGACAAGGGGATTTCTAAGGTCTCTTCCAGCCCAAATATTCTGTGCTTGCAAGTTTCTTTTGTCCCTGACAGATGCTGGACCACAGCTGGAAGACACATTTTCAAACAGAATTGGCCATCCGGTCAGCAAGCATGAACTAAGCGTTTTTGTATGTTCTTATGTTTTGAGGAGGTCCAAGGGAAGTCCGAGATGCTACATCACAACTCAAAGAGTCTCAATCACACCTACATTTTAAAAAAGGAAAAGTGTCAATAGGAAAGATATTAGTCCTTAAAAAAGCAAAAGCAAAACAGCTGCACGTCCAGTTACTTAGATATCTCTGTGCTCATTCTCCTTCAACCAGCTTCTTAACCATTGAGAACTGATGATTCTTTTGATTTATCCAATTGATTAAAACATTGGGGCTGTTTCAACTTCCCCTTTTACTTCTGCCTAATTAGAAAACATATCTCTTTTGACTGACACACGTTCCCTGTGAGGGTTTTTGGAAGCTTTTTTCCAAGAGTCTATATGGGTGAGATGAAAGCCGCACCTCTTCTCTAACTTATTAAGTCAGCAAATCCAAAGCTTCATGGGAAAGATTTGCGCAAACTGTGGTTGAACAGGAAGCAGACACGTGGGAGCAACAGGAAATGGGCTGTCAGTGCTAAGAGGGGCCAGGCTGCGGAGCCCTTCAGTCACCAGCTACGTAGGTCAGTCCTAGGATGCCACTTTCTGCAGTGCCTCAGAGCTGCCAGGATACCTGGGGCGCATTGCTTAACCTCTCTGGGCCTCAGTTTCCTCATCTGTAAAATGGAGGTGGTGACAGCGCCAACCCTACCCAGACTGTTTGAGACCTTAGTGGGCGGTGAGTGTGAACCACTCAGTGTAGGGTCCTGTATGTCGCAGGCTCCATGTCCCCGTTAACCATTTGGATTACCATTCACGCCTCACAGGGTAGGGAACTGTCTTGGAAACCACAGACACAGGGAGGTCCCCAGCTTCTGACTACCTGGACCTTGGCAAGGGTCCCCCCCCTGCTTAGACACACAAGAGCCAGCCTCAGGAGACTTCTTTCAGTCCTTTTCTCTTGGGATGCTTCTCTTCTGGATTTTCCCGGAGACAATTTCCCTAACACCTTTTCCTTCTGAAGCTCCTGGTCTCTGTTTATATGTAAATTGGACGTCTGAGTTCATGAGGCCACAGAGTTTGTTGGATCTGGCTTTTATATTTCAAAGGAGGCAGAAGAAATACCACCAAGGAGAGGGATGCAGTTTTCTACCCAGAATAAATCTTCCTCTTGCCAGCCCCCCACTGTGTCCCATTAGAAGGTTCTAGGAGCAGGGGCAGAGAATTTTCTGTTCCAAAGGGTCTCCCCAAGACTGTTTCCCAGGGGGCTCGTGTAATAGGGCCCTTGTCATCTTCCATCAACTCCTCTCAAGGGCTGGCACTTTCTACCTCTTTAAGCTTTTTTATACCTGCAGCCAATGCTTCAAAACAACAGGGGCAGGGTACAGGCCCAACTGGGTGCCCATTCCCATAACACTGCCCTTCTCTTCCTCCTGCAGGTCTTGCAGGCTCCCAGACCAGTGCTATCCTGAGCTAGAGCGGGCAGTGGAAGAGGAAAGCCTGATAACTGATAATACAATATAACAGCAGGTTGGATGTCAGGCCATTGGCCAACTTGCTTCACCTGCATTATCTCATTTAATTCTCAAAAACCCTTGGAGGAGGTGTCATTATTAGTCAGGTTGCCCGATCTGGAAGCTGACGCTCAGAAGGGATAACCGATTTGCCTGAGGCATGCCCAGTGTTAGCGGGCAGCTAGAACTGGAGCCAGGCGTTCTGACTCCCCAGAGCAGCCTGCCATCCTCTGCTGTGGGGGTGACCCTCAGGGGGGTGACAAAACTGGGATTTGACCCCCAATCTGTGTGACTTCTAAGCCCTGCTTCCACTGAAGACCGACTCACTTTAAGTATCACACAACGAGTTTTCAAATATAAATAAGATGCAGCAAAACGTAGAGAACATCATCTCTCTTCTGGATGCAATTTAATGTACCTTAGGGATTCCAGGAAGCATACTGGGTTCATTCAGGAATGCAAGACCATCGCAGATGTGTTGATTACACAGAAGATGGGCAGAGCTAGTGATCAGCTAAGGCTTTTGGGAAGGGGAACCAGGTAAGGGAAATGCTCCCTGCACTGTCCCAGTTTATCTGCTTATGAAAATGGTGATGGATTTCAGAATCAGAGTTGGGCGAAACTCGTAGAGAACTTTTTGGATGCGAGGACAGTTTGATCCCAGCTACCAGAGAGGCAAATAATAACAAATGATAATAGCTACCACTGGATTTATATGCTAAGCAGTTTTTAGATACACATACACAGTTAACATAGTATCTCATTAAAGCTTATAAACCTGTGAGTTGGGCATTTCCCCTGTTTTACGGACGAGGAGATGGCCTCCCAGAAACGTTAAGTAGCCCAAGGTTACACAAATGGGAATTGCAGGGTTTGCACCCAGGAAGGAAGCCTGGCTCCAGAATATGTGTTTCAATCATGCTTTGTGTTCTGTAGCTATTTACTGAGCCCCTGATGGGTGCCTGGCAGGATGCGAGGTGCCTTGCAAGCGGGGACTCAGTCGATGTTCACACCCCTGTTATGTGGGGCCTGTCCGCACTGGTCGAAGGTCACACTGTAAGTCAGCTCTTACTCCTACCTTCAGGAATATTGGCCAACACTGATAATTAAACAAGTTCACTCGTGGGTATCTCATCAGAAGGGAGGAAGATGAATGCCACAGGAAAGGAAAAAGCAAAACACTCAGGCTTCAGAGGAAGGAGTGAGCCTTCATCCGATTGGAGGTGGGCGCGTTTTGCAGAGCCGGCTTCAGAAGCAGGTGCTACTGGAGAGAAAATGGCCATCTCTCCACTCCGGGCCTTTGCACATGTTCTTGCCATCAACATTCTCCTCCTCCGTCCCCACTCCACTTCCCCTGGCCAATACCAACTCATCTCCTCCCGTCTCCACTTAAGGATTTCTTCCTTGGGGACTTGACTGAACCCCTGGGTCAGGATAACTACTCCTTCCATAAGTCCCCAGGCCCTACAGATCTCCTCCATACCAGACATCACATGGGGATTGTCCTGGCTTCTTACCTGAGGGCTTACAAGCTCCACGGGGCAGGGGATCCCCAGCTTGCCCTGCTCGATACTCAGCTCCCAGTAGAGGGTCAGGCACTCAGCACTAACTGAGAGACTGCAGTGCTCCAACATGTCCCTCTCGACCAGCAGGATGAGCTCTGAGCCTAAAGCTTGGGGCTGCAAGAAGGCCTGGGGTTGGACCATGTGTGGTTGAGAGTGGAGCCTCCAGGGAAAAGAAAAGGCTCCTCTGTTCCAGTGAGTCCCTGGAGCATGTGTAACGGCAGTGGCGCGTCAGAAATGCAGACCCCCCCAGGTCCACCCCAGCCTTGCTAATCCAAATTAACAACATCCCCAAGTAATTCTTTGTGTAAAGCTGAAAATGTGAGCAGCACTGGTGTCAGGAACGGTAAACAGGATGCTTGAGGCTGCTCTGCAGCTCTAAGGAGCTGGCTGGCTCCACAGGTGTAGTGTGCAAGGGTCAAGTTCAGGAAGGTCCTCTCCAAGAATTCTGTACCCTAAATCCCGGGGGTCAGTGTCCAGGGGTGGAAAAGTCGGAACCCACACCCAGAATTGCATGTGGTCCAGTGACAAAGGTTGTTTGCCTCCTTCTCCTCCTCTACTTACCTGGGTCTGGACAGCCCTGGCCTCCCTGGTTAGGGGTAGCCAGGCGTGCGAGGGTTAATCCACGGGGTCTGAAGTCACTTTCCCGGGAGAATCAGAGCTCAGTACACATGCCTGCATCATGTGTAACCTTAGAGTCTGGCCATACATAGTATTCTTTTTTTCACACGCCAAACACCCAGCAGAACACAGTTCTCTACTCCAGGCCCTCTCCACTTACACTAGACTTATTATTATTTAAATTTCATTCATTAGTGGTTCTATATTTAATTTTTTAAATCGAATGAATTATTAGTCTATTAATAAATGATAAAGTTAACAGCTCTTAATGAGCATTCAAAATAGATAAATTATTTCATTCTGTAACACCATACCAATATTTACCCATGAAACAGAAAGGTTGTCCCAATAAGAAGCTCTACTCTTTTGACCTGGTTCTCTTTACTGTTAGCTAATATGAATTAATTAATTTATTATGTGGCATAAATAAGAAAGGGAAGGGGAAATGGAGTTTACTTATGTGCTGCAAACACATATGTGTCTCTTCTGGGCTCCCTCCCATTTGCCAAAACCAGGGGAGGTGAGGAATAGTCCAGGAGGGTTGCCATTGGCTCCATGGCTCCATAAGCTGGTCAAATAAATTGTCCATCCCTCTCTTTCCAGATGTTTTGCTACAAGTGTTGCTAGCGGAGCCTCTTGTAGAACCAGAAAAAGTATGGTTGGTGGGGGGCAGGGAGCTACAAGCTGAATAAGAAAAGCATCCATGAGAACACTGTGACTTTTATTACACAGAGAGTATAAAAGGCATGTAAATACAAATATTTTATTCTGCAATTTGAACTTTAAATTTCATTGCCATACCCCATGTGCTTCGCTATGCAGACTGGCGTCTGCTAAGAATGAGATTCTGGAATTGCCTTTCCAGCTGGTGTAATTCTGAGAGGTTCTGGTATAGTGTTTTGGAGCTACCCCTCACACCAAAAGCTAATAGATGTGTGTCCATACTGTGTGTGTGTGTGTGCGATGTGTGTGTGTGTTAGGTGCGTGTGTGTGTTAGGTGTGTGTTATGTAAACACGTGTAGTGAAGATGTACAGATATCTGTGCACATGTATGCACTCATCCAGTCATTTAACCACTTATTAAAATGCCTACTAAGAGCTGTTGTAGGTGCTGAGGATTCGGCAATGTACCAAAACAGACATAATCTCTGTCTTCGTGGAGCTTAGCTTCTCATGGGGGAGAAAGAAAATATCTGAACAAAGAAACAAATATTAATCAATAAAGAAAACCACAGCAAGGTGAGAGATGAGAGTGGTCAGGGTGCTTCCCGGGATAAGGGTTAGAGGAAAGGCCTCTCTGAGGGGTAACATCTAAGCAGAGACCAGAGTGACAGGAGGGAGCCAGGCGTGTGGGGATCTGCAGGGACAGCAGTCCAGGTGGAGGGCCTGGCACAGGCAAAGGTGAGGACACAGGGACTTACCTGGAGTGTGCGTGTGGGACACTAAAGAGGCCGGTGTGGAGAACAGTGGAGAACAGAGGGAATCTTGCGTACTGGATAATAAACTCCTTAAACCAGGGAGCATGGAACCACCATCCATGGGGAGGTAGGACTGCAGAGCCTACCCAGCCCAGCCCCCATTTTCTGGTCAAGTTAGAGACAGAACTGGGATTTTTTTTTTTTTAAAGCTATTTTATTTATTTATTTATTTATTTATTTATTTATTTAGGGCTGTGTTGGGTCTTCGCATCTGTGCGAGGGCTTTCTCTAGTTGCGGCAAGCGGGGGCCACTCCTCATCGCGGTGCGCGGGCCTCTCACTGTCGCGGCCTCTCTTGTTGCGGAGCACAGGCTCCAGACGCGCAGGCTCAGTAGTTGTGGCTCACGGGCTTAGTTGCTCCGTGGCATGTGGGATCTTCCCAGACCAGGGCTCGAACCCATGTCCCCTGCATTGGCAGGCAGATTCTCAACCACTGTGCCACCAGGGGAGCCCATGGATTTTTGATTTATGTGTTCCAACCACCAGTCTGCTGCATCCCATCCCACAGCCTCTGTTCTTCTGTTTCACTCACCTTGCCCAGTAGAGGCCTGAGTGGAAAACAAAATAGAGCTGCTCCCTATTTGAGTGCTGACTGATCTTGGCTCTCACTCCCTGATTCAGCCCAACTCAGGACCGGGGTCCCCTCTGGCATTTCCTTAACCTTCTCTCTTCATCTCCGATCTTTCAGAACACGACTGACCAGCCCTGTGTCCCGCAGACTGAGATGGAATGGTGGTATGTTTCAGCATCAGTGCCTCAGACTCTTTATGTCTACAAACTGCTTCAGGAGACTTAATGATGGTCTCACCAGGGAGGGAGGTGGCGAGACCGCTGGAACAGCCTCAGGGCGGATGCGGAGGAGATGGCAGGGTTTATGGTGGGAAAGTCTGAGGCCTAGGAGCAACGGAGCGTTTTCCTGGAAGGCAGTGATGCGCGCAGGCTCTGATTCGTGACGAAGGGTCTCACGTGCCAGTGGGGGTCCCAGCTCACCTCAGCTCAGCTCTGCTCCCAGGGGTCAAGGAAGCTTGACACCTTCTATGTTTGGAGACCTGCTGTATCTGTTAGTATGAGGTTTGGTTGCATGCCAGAAAACCCAAATACTGAGTAGGCTGCTGGTCTAAGTAAATTAGGGCTTGCTTTTCTCTTATGTGAAAGAAGACACAGGGGTCAGCAATCCAGACCTATCAAGAGGGCTCCTTGGTGCTATTAATGTCTCAGCTTCTATTCATCTTTCTATTCCTCAAGGTCACCTCATAACCTAAGGGGGCTGCTAGAATTCTAGCCATCATATAGGAGTTCCAGGCAGGAAGCAGGAGGAATTGGGGAGGGCAAAGGAGAACCTATCAGCCGAGGAATCCCCCTGTTAACATTTATCTATTTCATTTCTTCTAGCTTTATTGAGGTAAAATTGACAAAATGGCAATATATTTAAAGTGTACAAAGTGATGATTTGATACACATACACATTATGAAATGATTCCCACAATCAAGTTAATTAGCATATCCATCACCTTACATAATTACCTGTTCTGTTTTGTTTTGGTTTTTGTATCTTTGTTTTTTGTTTTTGTGAGAATGCTTAAGATCTCTTCTCTTAGCAAATTGCAGGTATATGGTACAGTATTATTAACTATAATTACCACGCTGTACATTAGATCCTCAGAAGTTATTCATCTTCTAACTGAAACTTTGTACCCTTTTACCAACCTCTCTCTGTTTCCCTACCCCCCAGCCCCTGCAAACCACCATTCTACTCTCTGTATCTGTGAGTTTGACTTTTCCTTTTTCTTTTTTGAGATTTACATATAAGTGATACCATGCAGTATTGGTCTTTCTCTGTCTGGCTTATTTCACTTAACATAATGCCCTTTGGTTTCATCCATGTTGTTGCAAATGGCAGAATTTCCTTATTTTTTATGGCTGCATAATATTCCATTGTATATTTTATACCACATTTTCTTTATCCATTTATCTGTTCACAGATGCTTAGTTTGTTTCCATAGCTCGGCTGTTGTGAATAAGGCTGTAAGAAACATGGGGGTGCAGATATCTCTTTAAGATAGTGATTTCATTTCCTTTGGATATGTACACAGCAGTGGGATTGCTAGATCCATCACGTGGTAGTTCTATTTGTAATTTTTTGAGGAGTCTCTGTACCATTTGCCATAAAGGCTGTGCCAGTGTACCTTTGCACCAACACTGCACAAGGGCTCCCTTTTCTCCACACGAGAAACCCCTTTGAAAACCTTTTCCAAAAGCCCCACCCAATGACTTCCCCTTATATTTTATTAGCCATCCCGATCTGCAAGGAAGTCTGAGAACTGTCAGTTTGTCTGTCTGTTTGCTTAAGTGGCGTATTTCCACTCTAAATAAATTATGATTCTGATAGAGGAAGCACAGAATATTTGGTATTAAATCTCTGTCCCTTATGCAAAGGCACAAATCAGCTCGGGCATCTGTCCCAGGTCCAATGACTTGGGTGGAGGATGGCAGAGAACAGGGGGTCCCTTGAGGTCTGGGCTGTTTGGATAGAAGAAAGGAACACCTGTTCTTAGGTCTCTTGCATTCCAGATAGAATTAGTGTCAGAAGGCTTACGGAGGGTAGGGAAGAGGGATATAGATGGAGGTCATTCTTGGGGTCATTTCAGGGTGGTCCCCCCTCAGCCTTGGATTTCTGTAACATCTTCATATGAATGCTTCGATCCCTGGAAAAGTTTTCATGCTTCCCTTTTTTATAAAATATGGACAATAGTATGGTTCATAAGGCCACAGGGAAAAATAACAGAGGAAATTAATACAAATCCCTTAGCAAAATACCTGGCACATTGTAAGTACTCAAATATAGTAGCAGCTAATTATTATTATTATTATTGGTGAGCCACGGTCTAGTGCATGTCTATGCATGTGCACAGGTGCTACAGAGACACGTGTGTGTGGATGTGCATGTGTACATGATTGCCCATGAAGGAGATGGAAGGAAAGACAGAATGAGAGACTGACGGGCTGTGGGGCTGTGCGTGCCTGTAGCTTTGATACCTTGCATACGTGCACTGCTCTGTCTCCCAGTAGGGTGGAACAGGGCACAGCCGGGTAGGGATAGGTTGGCCTCTCACAGCATTGAGTTTCCATGGGAGGTGCTTTAACACTAAAAATTCCGCAGTCCAATTTTGAGGGTAACAGGCAGAGAGAAGCTGGGTTGCCAAGCAACCAGCCATTAACAGGAAATTAGCCACTCATCTCTGAATGTCCTGTCCCACTTCTATTCCATTCTCTCCCTGTTCTGCCAAACAGAAATACACACACAGGCACATATACAGACATACAGACATACGGACACACACATAGAGCAATATAACTGAGTGCCACTGGAAACATCTAGAGAGAGAATCCACATTGCTGGGCTCACACCAGCTTGAGCAGGCAGGTCAGAGAACCCTCCAGCCCTGCTGTTCTCTACTCTCCTCCAGAGGCTTCCTCCCCCTGCCCATCCCCTTCCACTCATAGATCAGTCCTGCTTATCTGCTGGGCCCCGACGTCCGTGTTTGTGTATGTGCCTTCTGTCTCCTGGTCGGACTGGGAGCTTCATGAGGCTGGGAACTCCCTGCGAGCAGTGGTAGCCAGACTCTCAAATCTAACCCTAACCTGAGCTCTCTAATCTTATTCAAACTTTATCCTGAACCCCAACGTCAGACCTGATTTTTGGCCCAGTTTTCTTGCTGCAGTACTGAGTTGGGCTGCACCTGCTGTCAGAGGGGAGGGGCCATCTCAACACCTACTCAGGGTGTGTGAGTCTCCGATGACCCACGCTGGGGAAGGAGAGAAGGGCAGAACAGTCTTGCTCATCTCCCAGCGACGGCAAGTACAGACGAGTGTCTGGGGTCTTAGGCCAGGGGCTGCTTCTGTCTCAACCCCGACCCAACAGAAAAGGATGAAGCAGGGGCCCTCTTAAGGTAGCTCCCTTCTCTGAAACGTGCCTTTCCCTGGATCCATCCTGCCTTGTCCTCACAGATACAAAGATACCTGGAGAGAAAGCCCAGTACACAGGGTCATCGTCCCCAGTCAGAGCAATATTTCTAGAAAGTTGACCTTGAATCCTGAGGATGGTTCTCAAACTATCCCTCCCCTCCACAGTCCACTGACATGGACAACTGATATTCAATTAGTAATGCCAGTTGAACCAAACACTGATAGACTCTACTGTGATTCCCCACCCCCAACCCCCAGAAGGAGGTCATGGCTCTGGGAAAGAAGCCGGCATGTAACTAGTAGACTCCAGTTGTTACGTGCCCAAATAGAGTCATATGAAATGCTATGGAGACCCGAGAAAGGAGTGATTCAATCTGTAGACGTTGGGTGGGAATAAAGAGAGGAATCAAGGAACAGGTGACATTTCAACAGGGCTTTGGAGTATGAATAGAAGTTTGCCAGAGAGAAATGTTTGGGAGAGGGTGGGCAAGAAGGAGCTCCAAGCAGAGGTAACAGCCTGGACACAGGGCCTGAGTATTTGTAAAAATAATCACCTTTCAGAATTCAAGGAAGTGTCTTGCTGCGTCTTGTAAGTTAACATTTACAGAACGCTGGGGTGACGAAGAGGAGCTTTGGGCCCCAGCTCTGCCCCTGACCGGCTGTGCACCCTCAGCCAAGTTATGTCACCAGTTGGGGCTTCAGTTTCCTCATCTGTAAAATAAGGGGTTTGGGTGATCTCTGAGGTTCTTTCTAACTCTGATGACCCACGCTTTTGTGTGTCTAGTGTTCCTCTGATCAAAGGAGAGAAGGAGGCTCAGGTGGGCATGTGCAGGGGCTGGTGGGGAGCTGGACCTGCAGGCCAGGAGGCCTTCCTCCTCACGTCTTCCTCCTCCCCTCCCCGCCCCTCTGGGACTGACTCCAATACTTCCCAGGGGTCACCACGCAGCGCAGACCACGCTGAGAGTTGCAGTGACCTTTGCAGAAAATTGCTCAATTCAGAAGATTTAACTGTATTTAAAATCAATGTGGGAGGCTTTTGAGCAGGGACTGGCAGGTCTCCTGTTGTAGGACTGGCGGAGAAGTGTCCTGGAGACAAACAGGTAGTTCTGAGGCCACCCCTGCCTGAGGAACACTGAGCTGGGAGAGCAGACTTAAGACTGAGCAGTGACGTTTTATTTCTCTGAAGCACTGGCCTGTACGTAGCATTATTAACACTCAGGAGAGGAAGGCGACGAGCTGGGTGGAGGCAGGGCTTGTCTGCATCTCCAGGGTCTCCAGCCTCCCGTATATCAGCCCAGCTTATGTATCAGCAGAGCGGAGCGCTGCCTCGGTGCCTCTCCTGTCCCAGCAGTGTGTTCCTTCTCTTGATTGCAGGGATGTCCCAGAAAGATGCGAAATGTCATATCATTCACATAGGAGGGGGTTAGCCTGACAGACTCTTGGGAGGCCACTATAAAGGAAAGAGCAAGGAGGTGCCCGAAAGAGAGATGAGAGACCCCCAAAGATGGGCTGATGCCATAAGACCTCTGGGCAGCCCTCCCACCGCCAGGCAACCAGCCTCGTGGTACCCGCTGACCTTGTCTCAGCCTCCCAAGATCACAACTTTCAATGCCCTTCAAGGCCTCAGGGACGGGGACACTCCTGCAGCGACAGGAGCAGGGAGAGGAGCCCCTGACCTGCTGCCCTGTCCCCCAGGGTGGTCAACTGCTTCCGGGGCCCGAGGCTTTGAATCTTCAAAGCCTTTCCTTTAATGGGAAAGAAATGTAATTTATTTGTCAAATCAAAGGCTCTTTAGCTGTGCAGAGGATGCTCAGCCCAGCACCCTTGCCTTGGGCAGAGCAGGGGCCTGATGACTTGCCATGGGTGTGCTTGTGCATATTTAATTTAATTTGTACTTGTGGAGCGCTGGGCTGGCTGCCTATGCAGAAGCCTGTGCGCTCGAGTGCTCTCTTTTGTGGGCACTTCTGTCTGCAGGGAGACAGGCGTGCGTGTGTGTGTGTTTGTCCACATGCTGATGGACTCCAGCCTGTGTTCACATCTCATGTGCAGGCCTGGCTGGCTGCTTCTGGGTGGTACGCGCCTGTGTGAAGATGCAAAGGGGATGCAGGGGTTGGATGAGATCCATTGAAGGTCTGTGCGTGGGAGCATGTCTTGCAAAGTGCCCAGACCACACCAGGATCTCAGAGAAGCTGTTGAAGGCTGGGACCGCAGGACACAGAGGGCAAGAAAGGCCCAGGTCTATGGCCATCCAGCTTCACCAGTCTTGGGGCACTTCAAGAGACCAGGGTGTCTCTCTGCCCTCGAGCTGGCAAAGGATTTCCCACTGCAGCCCCTTATCCCCTGACCATGAAATGTGCAAGCAGTTCCAGCCTCCTTTCTGCACTTGAGCAGTGGCTGGTAGCTGGCTGGGGAGGAAGGAAGCGGGTGTGGATATGGGGGCTTCCTGGGCACCTGGGCAGAGGAGAGGCTGAGGGAAATGGGGGCCTTACCCAAGAGGGGAGCAGACAGCAGTGGTTGGAGCCCTTGCATTCTCTTCCCACCTGACTTGGAGACCTGATCTGAAGACAGATCTTAGCCGGAGGGTCTGGGGATGTGGAGCGCAGAGATGAGGTGGACTGAAGGGCCAGATGTAAAGGAATGAGTCTCATCACCCAGAAGGGAGTTGCGTTCTCAGTTTTTATGGGGCCCTTGAAGAGAAGAGTCAGGTTTTTCTACTCGGACCTGACTGGTAACCCAGCACTTGTTTAAAGGTCAAGGGAAGGTGATGATAAATTTGAAAGGATGCGTGGGGTGACGTTGGGGAGGGGCTGCTCCATCTCAGGACAGAAGAGGTAGAAGGGGATTAATCCCTGTAAAAGGTGGGGTGGAGTGGGGGGAAGCCGAGGGGTCGCCCATCTCTTCGGCCTCTCTTCTCCCTCCCTCCTGAGGATCCGCTTCCTTGGGCCCTTCCTCTCCCCGGTTTCTCCTTCCAGACTCTCCTCAGCCCAGCTGGCCAGCCTCTCTCCTGGCTCTGTGGTCCTCGAGGGATGCTGACCGCCATGAGGGACACTGTCTTGCTCCAATCTCTGTGATCCTCCAAAAGGTTCTGCTGCTTCCCTCCCTCGGGAAGGGCAGGGAGGTGCTACGTGCTGCATGCAGGTTCCCTCCGTGCCTCCCAGCTTCCCCTTTCAGGGAACCAGCAAGCTTTCAGGATTGTTGAAGAGCAGCCTGTAATTAACATTCTGGGCTGGTCTGTGGGCAGGTACCACAGGACTCGGGGAACTGGGGGAGATCACCTGGACGGCATTTCCTTCCTCTCTCCCCAGTTTGTGTGGGTTCGCGTGTGTACATCTTTTCTGCATCTGTCTGTTTCCCCTGTTATTTATCTCCCTTCTCTCCTCCCATCTCTTGGCCCCAGACTCTTGTCTCCTTCCTGCTCTTCTGGACTCCAGCTGCCTCTCAGGCTTTCACTGTTATGTGTTTTTTCACTTCCTGTTTCTCCTCCTGGTATCTGCCTGCCTCTCTCTCTCCGAGTGTTCTGATCTTGCCTTCAGTTCCTCTCCCTTTAGGTCTCTCCCTCTGTAGGCCTGTCTCTATCGCTCCCTCTCCCCACACCTCACACCCTCCCTTTCTGACTGTAAATGTTCAAATAAGTGAAAAAGCCCGAGCCCCGTGTGCCTGGCAGCAGAAAGTAACTTTGCAACCCCAGAAGTGTGGCAGAGACTGTGTACGACAAAAGATTCTCCATTACTGCCTCTCAGTGCTGGGTTTACTGCGCTAAAAAAGGAGGAATTCCAGGCAGGAGAGGAAGAGGGGCCTTCGTGAAGCTGTGGCAGGCAGCAGTGGGTGTGGAAGGGCTCTGACCATTTTATCAGCCCCGAGACACTCCACGGGTTATTTCACCTCTCTCCTTGCCTGAGTCTAGGTCCCAAACCTCTCCATCTGGGTCCCCCATGCATGTTGATGCTTACGCCCACTGGGCCCGCCCCCTACACACTTAGACCATCACAATCCCCACAGATCCCCCGGCCATGGCTCGGTCAGTCATGGACAGGTGTCAGGGAGACCCCCTCTCAGGCTCCAAATTTCCTTCTGATCTCAATGAGAACCTGGCGCCCAGGAACCAACCTTCCCGAAAGTACAATGTCACCTTTCGTGTTTACAGAGACCACCTCTGTGAGGTATGAGAAAAGCTGGTATGGATCTTAGGATTGGAAGTGCAGAGTCCAAATCCAGCGCCCCCCACCTTGAGACGTTGGGCAAGTTATTTAATCTCTCTGACCCTCAGTTTCTTCACGCGTTAGATGTGGGCTTAATCGTATCTGTCTTGCAGATAATAATAAGGATAACAATATCTATCTAATGGGTAACACGTATCTCAAGGATCCACTTATTAGGAACAAGTGTGGTTGGAGATCTGACAGGACATGAACTCAGTGGGCGAATGTTTGAAACAAGTAACATAATTTGGATGTACGCCCATTTCACAGTCTCACCCTTGAGTTCATCCAGGAGGTCCAGGTGGATTTCAACTGGTCCTGATGGTCTAGTTATATCCATTTCTGAATGAAATGCAGAATTTGCGCAGCATGCAGAGCAGGTGCTATCAGTGCCCTCCACGTCCCATCAGCCCTTAACATTTTCCTGCGCTGGCCCAGATGCCAAGAGTCAGCACCTGCGCCTGGGCCTGAGGGTCTCTCTGGAGTCTGCTGGGGCAGGACAGAGGTGCTGGGAATTAAGGCCCCTGGGAGCAGCCCTCCATGGCCGCCCAAAGCTGGTGGATAAACACCCCAGCTCCCTTGCCCTCTGGGTGCAAACTCTGAAGATCAGTGCCACCCTGTGACCCGAGGTCCCCGCAGGACTGAGCTCCAACTTCCTCAGTGTTAACCAACTTGACAACACATCCCACATTGGTTCTCGCCTTCTCTGTCTCTACCAGCACTTCCTTCACCTCTCAACTAAACTACATGTGCCCGCATCCTTGCCTCGGGTGTCTGCTTCTGCAGGAAACCAAACCAAGATGGCATGGCATCACGCTAAGCCTTTGGGTCTTAGGGTCAGAGCCCTGGGCTCTCAATTCAACATAGGTTTAACTTAGCTGAGGGTTCTTGCCTCTTTACCAGTTTTGATCCTAATTTTCCCACCCTCGAAATGGGGCTACTAAAGATTCCTTTCCTACCCATCCTAGAGGCTGATGTGGAGATCAAATGAGAGGATGCAAATGAAAGAAAATGGTAAACCATAAAGCCATGTAAAGAGTTACCCTCATCATGAGGATTTCTTCTTGTCCGTGTAATCTCAGCATCGAGGGCTATTTGGGGGTGGGGGTCTCCAGGCCATCCTCTCTGGCACAGGGTCTGCTGAGCCCATCTGCCGGCCTCTTTCATCCTGGGAGTGCCTTCTGCACTGTGATCCCTCATATTCTCCCCCTGCGTCCCTGACTTTGAAGTATTTAAAGGAGCTCTTGTTACTGGCTTTGGAATTCCTCACGAGGGGCTTCTCACATTGTTTTCCTGGACATGTGACTTCAAGTTTTGCATCTGACTTTTCCCTGTGATTAATAATTAATAATAAAATGTAAATATGTGAATGGATTATGTACATGTAACTGATGTTTTCCCCTTGGCATGACCTCTTTTTCTTGCTAGTTAGCCATGCAGAGGGTTTTTTCCCCCTTCTTTCTAGAAACTAGTCTTTTTGATCCTTAGCACACATTTTTGCAAGCTTTCAGGGAGGCTTCTCTTTATTTTTTTTTTTCAATAGCATATAGGTTTCTTATGCTTTAAAATGTTTTTTTTACCTTTCTTTTAACCATTTCTTTCGATTTTTCGCCTTTAACACATGGTCTCATTTCTTGTTTTTCTATGAGATATGATTGGCGGCATGATGGGTATTTTGGGCTTTCCCACCAGGGGGCTGAACCTCAAGGTGCTGGGGTCTGAAGGAGCCAGAGCTTCACCCGCAAGTGCTTTGTTCCTATCTTCCCTCCAGAAGAACCCTGCCCCCTTCCCGCCACCGAATGCAGCAAGCCCTGTGCATGTGGGTGATGGGCACCCCTAATCTCCATCACCACTGGGGACTGGCTTGGCGATGCCACTTTATCACTCGCACCAGCTGCCTGCACTTGCACACCTCGCCCTTAATTAATTACACCCTGTGCGCAAGGAGCCACCTCCCTCCCAAGGACAGCCTTCAAGCCCCATCAGATGAGGAAGCAAAACCCTTTCATCTCTCCTGATGGCTCCTCTCTTTCTGCATCATTTTTTTTCTTTCCTGCCAACTGTGGCTCCTCAGCATGTTGGTTTGTGCTCCTGGTCCAAAGCCATCCCATGGGGCTTGGACTGTGCAATGAATTCAAGCTCCAGGAAGCAGGTTGTAGGGGCCCATCATGTGGGGCAGGAAGCAGAGGCTCGGGAGGTGGGGTTGGTCTTAGGAGGCCCCAGAAGCCGGTGATCCAAAATAGTCAGAGGGTATTTCAGGGCATGGGAGCACGAGATGATGTACAAGTCTGGGTTGGAGGGAGCGGTGGTCTCCAGAGATCAGAGATGGGCTTTCGGTAGGGTTGTGGTGACCTATGCAGAATTTGTACGTGTGGTGCCAGGGTCTGCTATTGTGTCATAGAAAGTGAGAGGCTCTGCAAACAGAGGCACAGACAGCAATGGGGTCTGCAAACCACAACGCAGACAGCGACACGACAGTGATAAGTCTCAGCGGAGAGCAGCACAGAGCGATTGGCTCCGCATCCGTGGCACCCACAGTGCAGACACCATAACTCCAATCGTGACGGACTCTGCAAACAGGGCAAGGAGGGGCGCTGCCAACAACGCCTGTGATGGTGACAGACTCTGGATATCCAGAGACAGTGGCATCAACACTGAGGGGCTCAGCAAACAGAGGAGCTGGAGGAATGGGCTAAGTCAACACCGTGACACCAACAGAGACCGTGACAAGTACTGCTAACAGCAACAGGAACAGCGCCTGCCTCTCCCAATAACGCTGAGCTCTGCAAATAAAACCAAACTCCACGAATAACAAACAGTGCCGCGCTCTGCGAATGGTGACACAGGGGGTGACAAGCTCTGCAAACAGCTCCAAGCTCTGCAACTAATGACGCACGGTGCCAGGCTCTGCAAACAGCCAGTGTAGCAGCAACTAGGGTGTGGCCAGCAGGTTGGAGGTCATGGCCGGTTATTTCAGACACAGGCCCTGAGAGGACCCATTCTCCTCTCACCTTCTCCGGCATTCCCTGCCTCGCCCGCACTCCCTCCACTTTAATTTGAGCTCTCCTTTAATTTGAACACCCTTCCTTGGCTCTCACTTCCTCTTCTCTGTCAGTTCCCTTTCTTTTGGGGCTAAGCCTCTCGAATGAAGAACCATGGCCCCGTGCCTTCTGGAACCCGCTCCTCTCAGTGGTGACCTCCTCATAGAAAGTCGCTCCCGCCACTCAGGCGCATCAGCTTATGCTCTGGCTCCCCGTGTTTCTGTGGCTGAGCTGCCCGCCGCTCCTCAGATTGTCACTCGTTACACATGGAACATGTCTCGGAAGAGGGACGCCTGGAAGAGGGACGGGGAGGGAACAATGACCCACAGATCGTATAAGCCCCATATGCGTCTTCTCTGCTTCACACGTCACTGTAACCCTGTGAGGAGGGGGATACGAGGAAACAGAAGATTTAAGGGAGATAAATGAGATCATGCCTGTGAAGAGGACACAGGTCTTTCTTTGGGGTCAGCACCTCACTCCCTCCTTATGAGGGGGTGTCTCAGCGGTGGCAGAGCCCTGCCAGGCCAGTGGTTAGGACTCTGCGCTTTCACTGCTGAGGGCACAGGTTCAATCTCTGGTTGGGGAACTAAGATCCGGCAAGTCGCGTGGTGCAGCCAAAAAAAAAAAAAAAGTTTGCAGCATGAGCATCGCCTGGATCTTCGTTAGAAATGGAGATTCTCAAGCCCCTCCTGGACCCACTGAGTCAGGAACAGCAGGGTTTCGGCAGCTGTCTGTTGAACACAACCTCTAAGCACCACTGATGTACCTTAAAGTACGAGAGCCCCTGGCTTAACACCTGTGAAGCACTTAGAATAACACCTGGGACATAGTAAGTGTTTAATAAATGTGAACAGCTTATTATTATTATTATTATTAGCCGGGGCATTCATTATCCCCAGCTCTGGGAGGGGAAGTTTGGCCCAGCTCTGGAGGAGAAAAGGCTGAGCACCATTTTCATGTTCAATAAATGTCCTGGGTTGCTGTGGACTGGTCTGTTTTGGTTTGTCCAACTGTAGAATTTCCAGCTCCCAGAACAGTGCTTGGGACACAGCCTGAAACTGACAATTATTATTATTATTATTTTTAAAAATTATTTATTTATTTATTTATTATTTATTTATGGCTGTGCTGGGTCTTCGTTTCTGTGCGAGAGCTTTCTCCAGTTGCGGCAAGCAGGGGCCACTCTTCATCGTGGTGCGCGGGCCTCTCACTATCGTGGCCTCTCTTGTTGCGGAGCACAGGCTCCAGATGCGCAGGCTCAGTAGTTGTGGCTCACGGGCCCAGTTGCTCCGTGGCATGTGGGATCTTCCCAGACCAGGGCTCGAACCCGTGTCCCCTGCATTGGCAGGCAGATTCTCAACCACTGTGCCACCAGGGAAGCCCGAAACTGACAATCATTTACTGTATGAACGTGGTGTTCACCTTCTCACTCTGTCTCATCTGTTCGTCTGGCCTCGAGAAGAGGAGAGGACATCAGGGCTGAGGAGTGGACTTGAACCCCACACGAAACACCCGTCTCTCGGGAGCATTTTCTGCCTACCTAGGGCTTGGTTTCCATGCCGCCTTGTTTCTGTGAGTTAATTATAGACTGTGGCGTGTGTGTGATTGTGTGTGTGGCAGGGGTATTACCAGGTCCTTGTGTTTACATCACAATGTATCAATAAGAAAAAGACAGACAATTTAAGAGAAAAAAATGGATAAAAACCTTGCTCCCGTCTCAAAAAAGGATAGCTGCATGGCCAAAAAACATGAAAAGGAGTTCAACATCATTGGTCTGTAGGGAAATACATACTAAAACCACAATGTGATGCCACCACACATCTGGATAAGGAAAAGATGGGAAATCCTGGGAGGAAGATGTGGAGTAATTGAACTCTCATACATACATGGCGAGTGTGAGAATCAATGGATAAAGCCACTTTGGACAGCTGTTTGGAAATTTTGGTATTTCCACTCCTGGGTATAATATACGTGACAGAAATACATCCATATACTCTTCCGAAAGACATGTAGTAGAAAGTTCATAGAAGCACTGTTTTTCATGGACCCCAACTGGAAACGACCCAAACAAAACTTTGTGAAGAGTGGAATGAATAGATCAAGTGTAGTATATTCACACAGTGGAATACTACACAGCAATGAGAATTAACAATCTATAATTACACTCAATAGCCTGGAAGAATCTGATGAACATAGTCCTAGGGGAAAGAAACCAGACATGAGAGAATATGTACATACATTTGATTGCACTTATCCAAAGTTCAGTAACAGACAAAACTAAAGTAGTGGTTACCCTTGGGAAAGCAGTAACCAGAAGGCAGCCTCAGGGGGCTTCTGAGGCGCTGATAGGATATGTTGGTTGGAATGCTGGTCACAGAGCTATGTTCAGTTTGTGAAAACTCATTGTAATGTACAGTTCTTATGAGTACACTTCTCCACATGATTATTTCCACAAAAAGTTAAACAACGTAAACGATCATGGAATGTCAGGTGGTTTGTGTATTTTACAGTTCCTGAGGGGGCAGCCCTCTAGAGGGGAAAGGCAGTCCAGAATCTAAGACCTGGACCCTGAGCGCAGGCCACTTAAGCATTCCAGAAATTTGTGTCCTTATCAGTAGATGACAAGGGAATCCAGACTTAAGGAAATTGCCCAAAGTTCATATGCGGTGGCTGGCACAGCCAGTGCCCTTTCCTTGGCCACATGCATGAAGGTAACCGAGGCCTGGGCCACCTGATTTTAGAATCCATGAGATGATGTGTGCAGAGGGGCCTGTACAAGGTGGCACATCAGGGCCGTGCGGACTGCCATTGCCCGCATTCTCTGAGCCAGAGATACATCCATGTATTTCTCCATTACCTCCCACCTTCATGCTCATTCTTTCCCATGACACACTCTCGTTCTTTCTTGAAAGTGATTACAATTCCTAAATGAACACACAAAAATAAATCTCTTCATTAACCAGAGAAAAAAAATATACCACCTGAGTGGAACTTGCACCAGACTGCAGTAGAAGCACAGCATCATATTCCGGACTACTTACCCCTGTCTCTGCAGATGGATGTGTTCAGCACAGTGGTTGGGTGATGAGGTAGGGTGAAGGGAAGCTGCCTTGTTTAGGGCAGTTTTTCCAAAGGTGTTCTTCAGAATGCTAGTCCCATGAAATGTTAAGTGGGGTCATGAGGTGACAATTCCATCCTCAAATGTATTTGGGGAACTGCTAGGTGAAATGTTATAAGGTGCATGTTTTTGCTGCAGGACTTCTCAGAGCCTTTACTATGCTAGTGGGCATAATGAATCACCAAGATGGGGATCAAGTAGATAGCATTTCTCTAACTTATTTGATTTCTCACCCCTTTTTGATTGGAAGGGCACCTTGTGAAAAGTGTTCCCTGGCACCCACAATGAAAAACATTGACACAGACACAACCTCGGTCCAAGAGTTAGGGGATCTAGCTTACAGATTCATCTTAGTTTTCAAACAGTAGGATACCTTGGGCAAGTCCCTGTTTTCTTGGAGCCTCAGTTAATTGGAAGGAAAGGCCTTGAAAACCAAGGATATGGGTTTGCTAGAGAGAGGGGAGTGGTGCTCTAACCATTATCTTACCACTTTTTTAACTTTTTTGCATTTAATACTGTGGCATTAGGCAATGGACTTGATTATTTATGTATGGGGCAAATGCTGTTGACAAGTAACCCCAATAGCTGTTACCTTCATTTCTTGCTAAAAGAATCCTGATTTTTCCCATGTGGCATTGAGCACTGTGATAGGGTGAATCCCATTCTTTTCTGTTTAAAAGTGGTCATGTGAGGATGTGATGGTTGGAGCTGTGGCAGCCATATTTTGAGCATAAGACAACAAGGATGAAAACCAGAAAGCTGAGGAGGCATAGAGTTAGGAGGGAAAGAGCCTGGGTCCTTGATGTCATCATTGAACTGCTGAACTAATATTTAAACTACATTCCTCTAACTTCTTGTCAAATAAACAATAAGTGCCTGCATAGTTTTAGTTACCATCAGTTTGATTTGCTTTTACTTGTACTCATACCTAAACTTACTGATAATATTTATGTCTTTTTACCTTTTATTATTCTATTTTCTCAGTTGTAAGTGGTCCTCAGTTGTAAGATGCATTCATGATTAATTTATTAGTAAAGATGAGATCGGAGGCTCTGGTGTAATAACAGACAAAACCCTGAAATCTTAGTGACTTCACCAAACAGTAGCTATTCCTCACTCCATCATAGTCTAATATGAGTTAGGTAACCTCACCTCAACTAGTAGCTATATTATCTGGAATACATGGTATATTAGGTTAAGCTAGGTTGCCATAACAGTCCCTGAAATTTCAGTGGCTTAATACATAAAGGTTTATTTTTGTTTCATGTGAAGTCTACTCTTGGGCCATTGGCTCTCAGGAGCAGTTCTCTTCCAAGGGGTGACTCAGGGATCCAGGCTGCATCTTACAGATACAGACTCCAGAATAGGTGATTTCCTGGTTGTTGAAGCCAGAAAATAGAGTGTTGAGGGTCATGCACCAACCCTTAAATATTTTGGCCTGGAAGTGACATCACTTCTCTTTACAGTGCATTGTCCCAACTTAACTTCAAGGGAAGCTGGGAGATGCAGAGATGCATATGGGTATTTGGTGAGTGTTAATCGTCCCTGGCACAGTGTAATAACAGCTTGTTGAATAACCTTGTCTCTGCCTGAGAGCCTGAAATATGTTCAGTGGAGGCTGGGGGCAGGGAGAGGGGGAGAGTGATGCTTCCCTGATCCCACTGAATCCAGCTTCCAGAGGCCAGGCCAGGCACTAGTTTAAACGTAGCACAAGGAAAGAGCCAGCTTAAGACCCAGAAGTCTGGTTCTAGTCTTTGTGTTCCTATCAGCTTTGGGCAATCCACTTTCCTATGGGCTTGTCTAATCTGAAAAATAAGGATTTTGACCCTGTTCTAGTCACTATGGATGTGTAATGTCATCCTAAAACAACAAACATTTACTATTGCTCATGGTTTCCCTGGGTCAGGATTGCAGGAGTGGCTGGCTGGGTGCTTCTGCCTCAGGCTCTCTTATCCAGTCATTGGAAGGCTTGACTGGGCTGTGGATCCGTTTCCGTGACAGCTCACTCACGCAGCTGGCAACGTGGTGCTGGCTGCTGGCCTGAGGTCTCAGTCCCTCTCCACATGGGCCTCTCCACAGGTCTGCTTGGGCTTCTGCTTGGCCTGCGGCTGGCTTCCCCCAGACCAAATGATCCCACCCACCACAATGGAAGCTTCATGCCTTTAAGACCTGGCTTCGGAAGTCATACATGAACACTCCACCACATTCTGTGTGTCACACAGGCCCACCTTGACTCAGTTGTCAGAGGGGACTACACTAGGGGTGGATACCAGGAGGTGAAATAGTGGAGAACCATCAGGAAAGCTGGCTTCCCAAATCCTACCTCTAAATTCTGACATTCTTTGTCTATGATGCAGCAATACCCCTCCCTGCAAGGAAAGTGCAGATAAGACCAGACCCTCCCGAGGTCTCCTAAAATGCCCCTGGCGCTCTAGGATGAGACAGTTTCTGGAACAGAAACTTTAAGAGTAAACACATTTTCTACTTAATTCTTTCAAGAACTCTGAAACTGATGCTATATTTATCATCCCCATTTCACAGATTGGGACACTGAGGCCCAGAGAGGTTGAACTTGACTAAGGTCATGGTCAGCATATGCTGAGTCAGATTTCACACCCAGAGCCTGTGTTATCAATACCTCCTGGAGCCAGGCTCAGCCCCAGAGGAGTGGACAGTTCCCCTGCCTCTTCCCCCCTCCCCCCACCCACCCCCCCACCGCCCCGCCGCCCCCAGCCTTGAGCCCAAGTTCCCCTCTGTAGCCTGGAGGTAGGGCACTAATGTCGCCTCTCTGGGGAAGCACTTGGCAGTGTCCAAGCAGCTGCCCTTCCACACTCCACATAGCGTCCACTTCTTCGTGCAGGGCTCCCACCCCGTCTGGAAGGACTTGCACCCCAAGAACTTGCTTGGAAACTGGAAGTCCCTTCAACCTTTTAATATTTCTCATGCACGTTGAGCTAATGGTGTTAGTGCCAGAACAAAACAGTGTGTCCCTGATTAGGGGAGTGACAATGGAGTCTGATAAGTCAGAACAAGGAGTGATTTCGTTGTGAGCTGACACATTAGGGCTTAGCTGTATAACTGCCTTTTTCCTTAACTGCCAGCAGCAAGTAAAAAAGCTCCTGACCACAGGTTTATTAAATGTTGTGGACTTAGATAAGATGATTTAAAGTTCATGCTTCTGTTCCTGATCTGCCTATTGCCAAGAAGCCTGATCAAAGACTTAACCCATCTCAGCAATTCGCCTGCCTTTGAATGAGATGAATGAGCAACTTCTCAGGCTTTGGGCTCTGAGGACAAGAGGGGGACCCATGAGCCTGAGCAGCATCCAAAGGCGCTGCCATTCCCTGGGGGTGGGGGGAGGTGGGGACCAGGAGAAACTCCGGATGCCCTGATTCGGTGCGTGTCCCCGGAGGGCTTGGTGTGATCAGTCTTGGGTGTGTCTGTGTGTGTGTTTACCACGAGTGGGGTATGGGACACCATACGTGTGGGACCATGTACCCGGGGGTGGCGTGTGTAACGGTGGGCAGCCGGGAAGGTCATGGTTGAGAGTACAGGCCCCGAAGACTCGCTAGACTATTGGCTCTACATGTACAGCTGAGAACCTCAGTGGGTTTCCTCATCTGTGAAATCAAGTTGATAACAACAAGGGCACCTACCTGCAAGGTTCTTGTGAGGATTAAATGGGGTAACACCTGCAGAGCCCTTTGAACACTGCCTAACATACTGTAAGCACTTACAATGACGCCTACTTTTATTTCCTGTGTTTTGGGTGTGCGTCTGTGTGGACTCCCGTTTGGGATACGTGTGTTTACGTGCATCTGTGTTCAGTGTGTGTGTGTGTGTACATAAGGGTATCCCCATGGAGGTATGCATGGAAGCTCTGGAGTTAAAGACAATGAACTCCCCCTTCCCAGGCAGAATGTGGAACCCACACCTTTCAGTTGAAGAGCCCACCTGGCCCTGGGGGGCTAAGGAAAGTTCTCCCACCGCTGCAGAGGCCTCCTTTGCCAGGGGCTGGGGAGGGGAGGACAGGCGACTGGATGACCTGAAAGTTGGAGGCAGAGAATCAAAGTCTTTCCGTCAGTGAAATTAAACTCATATAGCTTAATGGAGCTCCAAGGAGCCAGCGTTAACTCTGGCTGATTTTACTCTAATTTTTGTACATTAGCAAACTGGGAGGGTTTGCTAGTTCATCACACTGCAAGCCCCTCTCCACCTACCACCCGTCCCCCGCCACCGGCTCTGTGCCGTCAGTGCTCCCCGGGGCCTGGGCACTTCAGGGACGCAGAGTCAGCCAAGCATAATGCTGCTGGGACTGCCCTGGGCCACCCGCCTGGCTGCCGTGTCTGACTTATGGCCCTATGAGCAAGCTGGCAATTCAGCCCCATGAAAGGATTCAGGCTACATTTCGCAGATAAGTGGTATGGCTTAATCAGAGCCCTGGGGTCAGCCTTTCCCCTTTGGGGTTACAGTTGAGTGTGCCAGGGCGTGGCTTCATGGAAGGGAACACTTCCTGACAGTCCCAGTAACACTCACCCGGCAGGGACGGTGTCAGGAGTGTTCCCATGTCCCCACTTCTGCAACTGCTTCACGCCCCTCACAGCAATTCAGCCATGGCTTCTGCCATGTATCCAGCTGTCTTTATCCTCTACACCTGGGAGTGACACACTGACCCTCGTCTACCTGTGAGAACCTATCCTCCCAGCAGTGGGGTTGGAGCATCACATATCCTGGGCCCCTTATAACTGATGTCCGACTTTTGAGATGAGGCACGCAGCTGGGAAAGCCAAGAAGGGTGATGTCAACTGGGCCGTGACCCTGGCAGCTTGGTATACCGGAAGGGACCTGGCCTGGGGCGGGAGCTGGGGGTGAGGCCCTATTTCTTCACCTGCAGATGGAAGGGCTTCAACTAGATCAGTGGTTCAGAGACTTTGGAGAGCACAACATTCACCCAGAGAACGTGTTACAGGTTCACCCCCAGACGCTGACGTTCTAGTTCAGAAGGTGTGGGCTGGGCTGGGCTCTCGTCTGTAGTGGGCATCTCAGGTGATTTCATGCATGTGTCCTATAGATGGTGACTAAGGTCCCTCCCTGCCCTTACACTCAGGGGCCTTCCAGCCTTTGGTGGACCAGAGCACAAGGGCCATCTCTCGCTTGGGGATGTGTGAGGGCGGTGGTTTTTACTGTGCTACTGAAGGCAGATGACGTCACGTGCCGCATCCCCTCCCAGGGTGTGCAGTTCTGGGAAGATTAAACAGCTACAGATCTGCCCCTTCCTGTCGAAAGCACGTCAGGGTGGACAGCTGACCCTCCAGGAGCTCAGGCAAAAACTTTGGCACAATCTCAACTCACCTTTTTTTACATCCCACACCCAGTCTGTCAGGAAATCCTGCCAGCTCCACTTTAATGTGACGGCATCCCACTGCCTGTGGCTGCCCGACTGTCTATTTTTTGGACAACAGCTTCCTAACTGGTCTCCCTTTCTGGTCAATTGCCCACACAGCAGCCAGAGGGATCCTTTTAAAGCATGTCACTCATCTGTGCAAAATCTTCCAGGGGCTTCATACCACACCCCAAATAAAATCCCGAGTCTTTATCTTGCTTACATCAGCTGGCCCCCACTACCTGCCCGACCTCGTCTCCTACCACTCTCCTCTTTACTCCCTCTGTTCCAGTCACGGCCTCCTCGGTCTCCTCGCTGTTCCTTGAATACACCGAACCTGCTCCCACCTCAGGGCCTTTGCACTTGCTGTTCCCTCTGCCTGGAATGCTCTATCCCCGTATGTCTGCATGGTTTGCTCCCTTGCTTCATTCAGGTCTATCTCAAATGGCAATCAGAGAGTTCTGGTCTTCTTTGATGAATCTTTGTAAACTAATATCCCCTGCAGGTGTTATTCCCTCAAGCAGCTTTATTTTGTGTGTGTGTGTGTGTGCGTGTGTTTACTGGTTTATTTGCTTAAAGCATCTTACCATCCAGGAGAATGTAAGTTCCTTGAAGGCAGAGAGGTGGATTGTTTTCTTCTCTGTTCCCAAAGCCTAAAACAGCACCCAGCAGGCAGTAGGCTCTCAAAATACTCATGATGAATAAATGAAATGAGTGAGTGGATGGCTGAGTGAAGTGACAGTGCCTCAGGCATAACCCTAAACCTTGTCTGATTTTTTAAACAAGCAAATTAGTCACGAGCTTTGTAATTTCCAATATATTATTAACAAGTTATGAGCAATATACTCACCCTTGGCCTCAGTGATTGGCATGAGCTGGTTGCTGCTGGGTGCTCATGTGACATCAGCGTGGGTAGCTGGGGCCGTGCAAATGCTCAGTCTCTGATTTGAAGGGAGTGCCTGAAATAGCACCTTCCTGTTCAGGACGGATTCATTCTCCCCACACAGCAGGCGTGACTCCCCAGCCCTGACCGGGGCCTGGCGATGTGGGATTCTCCACTTCGACATCCTGCGTTGTGCGGTGGGGAAGTGACACGTTGCCTTCCGAAGGTACCTCGCATTTCAAAGATCTATCATATCTACTGTATTCGTTTGTTAGGGCTACCGTAACAACGTACCACAGACTAGGTGACTTAAATAACAGACAATTCTGGAGGCTGGAAGTCTGAGATCAAGGTGTCAGCAGGGCTGGTATCTTCTAAACCTCTCTCCTTGGCTTATAGATGGCCAGTGTCTCCCTGTGTCTTTACATGGTCTTCCTTCTCTGCGTGTCTGCGTCCTAATTACCTCTTCTTATCAGGCCACCAGTCAGATTGGATTAGGGTCCACCCCAAAGACCTCATTTTAATTAATTACCTCTTATAAGACCCTATTTCCACATACAGTCACGGTCTGAAGTACTGGGGGTTAGGGTTTCAACATACGAAGTTTTTGCGGGAGGGTGCAAATTCAGCTTATAACAACATTGTAACATTTAACTATTTCCTTTTAAATCTTTACAGAAATTTCCTAAACAATCAATTTTAAAGTAAGTTGCTAACATGGGTTTAATAGCTTCTCATGATGCATATGATTGTCATTCCCATTTTACAGAAGAGGGGACTGAGAGGGTAGGTGCCTTGGGCCGAGGCCACACAGTGAGGTTAGCAATGGGACCAGGACTGGACCCCAGCACCGTGTTCTTTCAGTGCCCAGTCACCTCCTGTCCTTGGGATAAAAGGCAGCAAATCGACATGAAGTATTAATTAATGAACCCAGTGCTGCCATTTTCCAACTTGTGCTCTAGAACCCTCTGGAGGAGACAGCTGGCATGGAGGGGTCTTTTGTGCTCTTGAATCTCTAATGAGGCTAATTGCTCTGCCTGGCACGCTGTGTGCCTCTAGTTGGTTTACTACAGAGCGGGGCAGTGAGAGGAAGGTGGGGTAAATAATCAGCAGAGTAACTAAGCTGGCAACCTCCCAAGGGCACGGTTCTGTTCCCAGAGATTCCATCTCCAGCGCTGGAGGGAAGCCGGAGTGCCACCAGGAGGGAGAGGACACTTCAGGAATGGAATCCTCCCACCCGCCCACTACCGTTTCCATCTGGTGAGGGACAACGATTCCACACTAGGGATGAGCACATACCTGCACAGGTGATCCTTTGGAAACCTGAGCTGGGCGAGCAGCAAGTTGCAAGAGGGTGAGGCCAGCAGTCTAAAAGGCTGAATGTACTTCTGCAGGCCTACCTGCTCCTCCTGGGTAGATGGGGCCAACCTTCTGGATGTGTCGTGTCCCTATGGAGTTTTCCCTGACACCAGACGATTCTACCCTCTCCTGACCCCGTTTCCTCCTTCCTTGAATGAGACTGTCATGCCTGGAGCCACAGGAGCCGTCTTGTGTCCATGAGACTCTAAGCAATAGGGATGAGAGCCAGCTCGTGCGGATGGTAGAAAAGGCCTGGGTCTCTGACGACATGATTGAGCAGCTAAGTCAATACCAGCAACACCTATCCCTGGATTACTTGATATTTAAGAAAAAGAATCTCCTTTTAATTTAAGCTATCTGATTGGGTTGCCTGTTAATTGCAGCTGGATGCATTTCTAATGATACATTTGGTGAGTCAAAAACAGGCTGTCTCTAAGGATCAGCCTATAAGAGCCATCGTATCTTCAGGGATTCCCCACCTGGTTATTAAGTGGAATGGATGGAAGTAGCCTCAAAGATGTGGCGTTTGAGCAGGTCCCCATCGGCCACAGGGTTTCTCTCCCTGTCCCTTCCTTTCTGTCAGGTGAGAGGTGGCCCTGGCCCTCAGGAAGCTGAGTATTCTTAGATTCTTGCCATCTTTACCCCACCTTGCCGAGCTCTGCCCTAGACTCAAGGGTTGATCTTTTCCCTCCATGGAAAAAGCGTGGGAAAGATCATTCCCCTGGACTCAACCCTTGGCATCTCTGCATTGTCTCCCATCTCTCCTCAGCATCACTTCTTTCCAGGTCATTCCTGGAAATATTAAACACACAATCAGCCCACCGTACTGTGTGCAAGGGAAGACCCCAAAACAAAATGAACAAGAACCTCAGGAGAGAGAAATCTTGGAGCATGACCTATAGAAACGATTTTTCATACTTTCTAGTAATCCATTTATATCTTCCCGGCCAGTCTCTGAAAGAGAGATTTTAATTCCATTTTGTGGGTGAGGACTTTACCTGGATGCAGTTGGCAAATCATGGGTGCTGAGCAAAGCTTCAGAGCTGGGCTTTGTTGTTCTAACCCTGCTCTTTGGTGACTCTAGGGTCTTTAGTGGGGAAGGAAGTGGGGGAGGCTATGAAGGAGGGGCTTCCTGGAACCCCATCCTGGCTGTAAACTGAGCAGCTCCTTTTATCTGTTTTTATACATTAGGAATGAGGTTTCTGGATGTTGGCTGCACCCAGGGAACTCTCAGCTAAACAATAGTGGTAACTAAAACTGCAGGGCTCTTAACCATTCGTTATAAGCAATTCCACCACCACATGAGTTTGGGGCAATACTCTTATTCTCCCCATTTTTTCTGGAAACCGAGGCTCAGAGAAGTGAGGTATCTTAACCAAAGTAACACAGCTTTCAAGTGGTAAAATGGGGTTCAATTGCAGGTCTCCTGTTCCAAGTCCCCTGGAGGTGATGGCTCCCCTTTGTGGAGCCCCCAGGATATGACAGCCATAGAGATCTTGGACTTGGGAAGCACTGGGCCAGATGGGAGAGGGACAATCTGAAAGGGGGGAGACCCAAGTCCTGCTTTGGGGGAGTCCAGGGACTTCTGAAAGGGTCAAAGAGACCAGAAAATCCCTCAGAAAGAAAGGGATGTTGCATCAGGAAAGGCTGTGCCTGTGGCAGCCCTGTGCAGCTGCTTGCCCGAAACAGAATGCTCGTGGCAGAGGTGGGACAGTCACCCTGACAGCTTCCTGAATGAGGTGAGCCTGGCCAGTTTTTGAAAGAGGGGAGAAAATAGAGAAGAGCATCCGGGGGGTGGAAGGAGGGCTAGGAATAAATATTTCTGCCCAAGAAGAGTTCTGGAGAAGTTTGCCCCTGGCGGGCCACTTGCTCCCGCTGCAGAGTTCTGCTACGTTTGGAGCTCTGCTTCCCCACAGCTCTTCTCCTGGCAGCATGAGAGCTGGCCGTTCATCCCCGGAGCCAGCCCAACCTTAGGCTCAGTGGAGCGAAGACAAAGACAAGCACCAAGCCACCCGTGTCCATCACAGCTGCACGGCCAGCTCCAGCTGGCTGCGGAGGACACCTTGGCAGGGAGTGCAGAGGGCTGGGCAGAAGCTGGGATTATGGCTGGACTCCTAGCTCCCCCATCACTTGGGAACCCTGTCTCCCCCATCAGACTGGGAGCTCCCTGGGGGCAGGGGCTGTGTCTCCCCCATCAGGACAAGGATTCTCTGGGCACAGAGTGGTGGGAAGGGTGGCCTTGTCAGTCTGGGCTCTGTACTGCCTCCACCATGCTGTGGTTTAAGGCAGTGGTCCCCAACCTTTTTTGGCACCAGGGACTGGTTTCATGGAAGACAATTTTTCCACAGACGGGGGATTGTGGGGGGAGGTGGTTCAGAACTAATATGAGCGATGGGGAGCGGCAGATGAAGCTTCGCTTGCTCGCCCGCCCGTGGCTCACATCCTGCCGTGTGGCCCAGTTGTGGGGGGGGGGGGGCGGGGGGGGGCGGGGACCCCTGGTTTAAGGGACTAGCTGCCGGCAGACTGTTTTTGCTCAAGTCTTCTTTCCTAAAAACAGTCTTAGAAAAATCCAACATATTCACCTTCCCTTCCTCGCTCCCACTCTGAATTTCTTGGTGGGACGGGTGGGAACAACATCCTCAGTCTCATGCTCTAATTGGCCTATTAGCATGGGCTACTGCCAGTCAATGAAAGCCAGGGGTCAGCCCAGGTTCAGCCGCAGGGGTTCTGGGTAATGTAGTTCCCTGCCTCTTCCCTGCCTCCACTAGAGGGAAATGGTTTCAAATCTCAAAGTAGCTTCTGTGAGGAGGAAAGCCTTCTCCTTTCTTCAGAATTGGTGGGAGTAGTTAGGAACCATTTTTCTTTATAGCCTGGCACCGTTTTAGTGATTTTCTGAAAGAGCAGGCTGCTTTGATACAGACCTGCAGTGCTGTTTTTGATAAGACTCTGTCCCCTCTCTGCCGGCAGAAGTTGCAGTTTCCCTGTTGGGTGGGGCGGGGACAGGGTGGGCGAGTGGGATTTAAAGTGGCTGCTGCTGCTTTAGTGCTACAAAGGCACACCACAGGGCTTGGTTCCCACATAGCGGTCCAGGATGGTGCTTATTCATTCACAATCAAGTTTTACCAGCCTGCAAAGAAATGAGAAAATAAGAAATATGTAACTTGTTTGTCGTAAAGTTTAATGTATTTAAAGGATCGTCTTTTGGCTTAATTGTTTTTCTACTTTTTGATGTAAAAACGTGTGGGGACATGGTGATGGCTCAGTGGGGAGGGGAAGAGGCCTCCCCTGTGATTGCTTATGTATTTGAGATATTCATAAATGCAGTGTTCATAAGTCAAGATATGCTGTTAGTTATCTGCAAATTCTTAATTATCTTTGCTGAAGAAAGGGAGAGGCGGGGATAATATAGGGAGTCATTCAATAATGGAAGTGAAGCAAGGAAGGGAAATAATGTTTATTGAGGACTAATTCAGAAAGGATAATTGACTTGCCCAGGGTCACCCTGATAGTTAATGTGGGTCTGGGACTAGAATCTGCATCTCCTAATGCCTAGTCTAGTGCTTTTTCAAGGGCACTATATGGGTCATAGTAACACCAGTTATGATGATAGTGAACAACCGCAGAGCACATAGTAAGCCCTTCACATGCAGTATCTCCCTTCGTTCTCACGGCAGCCCTGAGAGTTCGCCTATTTACAGATGGATGATTCAACGCTGTTTTTAGTTCAATTTAAGACACATTCACCAAGTGCCCACTAAGTTCCATCCCAGGTACCGAACTAGGGACCGGAAATTGAACATTAATAAGACAGATGCTGTCCGTAAACACTTCAATGGGGCAACATGCATAACGGGATGATTTCAGTAAAACGTGGCAAGTCCCAGGAGAGATTTATACTTAAGGGGAATGTGAAAGCCCATAGGGGCAGGAGGCCAGACTTCAGAGGTGGGGAGGGGACAGGGAGCTGTTCATGGAGGGCTTCCTGGAGGAGATGCTAGCTGAGCCATGTCTTCCACAGGGAGGAGTTGAGGGCCAGAAGGAGAAGAGGGAGTGGAGATGGGTGAGGGGGGGCTCTGGCATAAGGACTGGCGAGGCCAAGCCCATGCAGTGTGGCAGCAGTACCATGGGCAGAGGCATGGGAAGTAGGAGGACCCAGCAGAGGTGGGGAGGACGGTTAAACAGGCTTGAGTGTCATCCTACGGAGAGTGGGGAGCCATGGAAGGTTTTTAAACAGGGAAGTGACATGATTCCATTCATAAATTACCAGGTGCTCTGTGGAAGCAGAGGAGGAATTAGAAGGAAGGGGCAGTGAGGGCACACTGGGGTCAGGGAGAGCTGACAGGGGCCTTCCCATTCCGGACCAGCAGTGATGAGCCCTGGGACCCTGGGGATGGAGAGGGGGCAGGTTCAGGGATGCTTAGGAAATGGGATCGCAGGAACCGGGGTACTGGTTGGTTGTGGGGAGGAGGGGTTGGCTGGGGGGTCTAGGTTTCTCATCTGGATAACTGGATGGTTGGTAGGGCTGAGATGGGACTTCATAGGAGATTGGGTAGGTGCTCAGGGTGGACATGATGAATTTGAGTAGCTTCTAGAACCCATCACACACACACACACACCCCCCAACTTCTGTAAGTCCAGCTCTGCTTCCTGCTCTACAGCCAGGCATGTGGGTCAGAGAAGGGGCAGATGGGTGTGCCTCTGGGACCTGGGGAGCCCATGAAGAGTGGAGCCCATGGGTTATTACCAGGGACCTAGGTATTTGGGGGAAAAAGGTGGACCTTGCCTCTGCCCTGAGCCCTGGCCCAAAGGACAGTGAAGAGATGTCTGACTCCCACTCCCTCCATGTGGACAGAGTCTCATGAAGGGCCCTAACAAAAGATACTTTTCCTGGCCTTATTTCTCACCTGCGTGGGAGAAAGCGGGGAAGTGGGTCATTTCATGCCTGCGTCAGGCTTTGGGGGCCTTTTTCTCTCTCCTGTGGTGACTCAGTAGAGTGGTATTTGAAATAATCATGACACGTCATTCATTGTTTTTGCCAGCGAATGCGTTGTTTATCCTTGTCCTCTGTGCGGTGCTAGACAAAAAACATACAGAGACTCATGAGACAGGCCCTGCCCTCAAGGATCTCACAGGCCTTCAGGGGAGACAAGCGAGTGACGACCTCTGTGATCAGGTGGGCATTGCTCCTGTAGAGGTACCTTCAGATACTCACTTCATGGGTGTTCTTGAGGTGGATGGGGTCTTGACGTGTGCTAAAAAGTACAGGCTCTGAAACCACATGGCTGTGGTTGGATACCAGCTCCTCTCCGCTCACCAGCTGTGTGACCTTGGGCAAATTACTTAACCTCTCTGGGCCCTTCTCCATCTACAAAATGGGGATAATATAGCCCCCACCTCCTAGGGTCTTTGTGAGGATTAAAGGAGTTAATGCATGAGAAAATCTTTGAACATTGCCTGGCACAGAGTGAGCACTCCACAGTGTTAGCTGATATTATTTGATTATCATCATCTTCTTCATTGCAGACTCAGGAGTCTGCAGTGGAGGAGTTAGCATAGAGGAGAAGCTGCTGGGGGAAGCTTCATAGAGCATCTGACATTTCAGTGGGGCAGGAAAGGTGACATTTTGCTGAGGGGAAAAAAACCAAGCACAGGAAAGCCCACCCAGGCAGAGAGAGCAGGAGCTGGAGCAAAGGCGGAGAAGTGTGAAAATGCAAGGCACGTTTGGGAGAACAGCCAGGTCTCCAGCTCCCGGGAGTGTGGAGGATGTGGGAGAGGGAGGCCCTGGGAGAGCAGGTCGGGCCGACTTGGGAGAGGCTGGAATGTAAAATCATGGAATCTGGGCTTTATCCCAAAAGCAAACAGCGTCTAGGCCAAGTTACTTTAAAAAGTGACATGACCAGATTTGCCTTTGAGAAGGATTGTGGTGGCAGCTGCGTGGAAGATGGGTCAGAGACAGGGGCTGCCCAGCTGGGTTAGGTGAGAGACGGCAAGGGTTCGAGCTCAGGCCGTGCAGGGGATGGCAGGGAAGATGCTTCGGGAGCTGGCCAAGCACTCAGTTACTGTAAGGCTGCAGGGATGGAGGGGAAGCTGGACCCCAGCCCCCCTTAATAACCAGAAAATACGTTAGAAGCCTGAGGTGAGACGACTGGGCCTCGAGGTGCCCCAAGCAAAGGCCTCCGACAGGTGGAACCAGACCCTTGGGATTCCTCCACCCAGCATCCTTGGCTTTAGAGCTGCCCCTTTGCTCGCTATCAGGGAGCTGTGGCCCGTGTCTGGCCCTGTGCAGCGCCCTGGTGTTGGCTTTGGGCCCACGGGACAGGGCACAGGTGTCACTGCAAAGGTGATGGATTTTGGAGGCAAACAGACCTGGTTTCCAAGCCTGGCTTGGCTACTCACACCTAGCTGTGTGACCCTTGCAAGTCTCTTTACTTCTCTGAGCCTTGGTTTCCCTCCTTTGTAAAATGGAGACAAAAGTAGCTACTTCAGAGGGTTATTTTAAAGATGAAATGCATGATGAATAAAAGTGCCTCATGTTGCTCATGGAGCCTGGGACACGCTCAGTAAGTGGTAAGTGTCTGCTGTTCTCACATCCCCAGCAGCACTGACCTTGCGCTCCCCTCACTCCACCCCACCTGCTACCCCACTGTTCAGAACTCCCTCTGCCCTACCCCTTCCTCACCACACCATGTGGGGATCCAGTTTCCAAGATGACTTCTCGCTGGCATGGGGAGAGGGGTCTGCCCTCCCCTGCGCTGGTCTAGATTCCCCTTTTATTTAATCCTCTCCCCTGCCTGAGCCATGTGTGGCCTGCAGTTTACCCTTTGAAGCATCTCATTACCTGGGTAGAGTCAACAGAATCTGTCTGGGCTGGAATCTTTGAAGTTCTTCTTGGAGGCAGAGGGATGGACAAATTGACCCCAAGAACCCCCGACCCTGAGCCTTTGCCTAAATGTCTCACTGCCCTCCCCTCTTCTTTGCTGGCTCTTGGCCGGGCTCTGGAAACAGATTCTGCTGCACATGGTGAGAAAGCCGCTGCTGTGTGCCGCCCTCGTGCTTACTTCCAATCAGCGTACGGGCTGGGGAAGGCGTGGCTGAATGCTCTGCCTCTGCAGCCGGTCTCCTGCTGCTACACAGATCCTCAGAGCTGATTGAAATGTGATGCGTGGGCTTAGGAAGGAGGGAGGGAAAACAGCAGCTCAGACCACAGCCGTCGTCCTGGGTCAGTGCCTGTGCTTCCCTCCCTCTACCTGGCACTCCACCCCCATTCCCACGCTAGGCTGCCAAACCATGCCCGGCCTCTCCACTCGGCCCACATCTGGGAACAAAGCCAGGCAGCCGGGCCTCTTCCTCTCTCTGCACCCTCACCTAACTTGAGCAAAACTGGGCTGTAGGGCAGCCTCCAGAGGCTCAGATCACCGGGAAGGGGAGATTCCTCAAGCATCTTCCTGTTCACGAGGCTCTCTCCAGATCCACACCCCGTGGAGACAGGAGGAAGCTCCTCAGAGGATTCATGATCCTAGCCCCAGCTAGAATTCCATCACCCAGCTTTGTGTGGGTCCCTCAATCTCGTAACTGTCTGCCCCCTCTAGCCAACAGCGCTGGCTGAGCCTGCCACCCAGGAGATATGCTGTGGAAATGGGAAGTCTGGGGTGGGTAGGGATCTTCCGATGGTTTACTCTGTATTACTTCTACTTACTTGATGAAGTAAAGCAAAGGGGAAACCTGCAGGGGAAGGACAAAGCAGTAGGGATGATTTTCTTGGAGGAAGGAGGTTTGCAAGACTGAGAAAGACTTAACAGCCAGTGAGAAGGATGGGCAAGAAACTCAGCATGAGATGTACGAGTTCATTCATTCACTCCCTCACATGATAATTAGATAGTCACCGTGTCCAGGCAATGTTTTAGGGATACAGTGGGGTACAAAGGCTAGCCAGCAGACGTGGTCCCTGAGCTCATGAAGCACTCCCGTTAGGGGAGAATAGACACAAGCAAACTGGCCCTTAGAGTTCGGGATGAATGGGGACAGGTTAGGGAAGTGCAGTGAGCTGTACTATGGGGAAGGTCTATGTGAGTTGGGTGGAACCAGGAAAACCAAAGTCACTTAAGGTATTTATAACTGAAGTACAGTAATTTAATAAAGAAAAAATGGCTGACAGGTGATGGAAGGGGTCAGCAGACTTGGAAATTAACAACAGCAGGAAGCAGCTACCACTCTGGGCTACAGGGGTAAAGGTGGAGGCAGTGTGATGAGATCCCGCTAGGGTCCTGAGTGGAAAGGGGGCACTGCTGCCCAGGTCCCTTCATCAGAGAGGGAGGAAAGAAATGCCCTTCCTTTCCCTTTCTCCTGACCCCCACTTGCCTGCCAGAGGAGCCAGGTGATGGGGGAGGCCTGCGGGGGTCAGCCTCACTCCCCTGCCCCCTGCAACACAGAGCAGACCAGGGCAGGGCAAAGGGGCTCAACTCAAACCAGACTAGGGGGAAGGTCTAGGAAAGTTTCCCACAAGAAGTGGTTTCTAAGCCTGAAATAGGTATAGAGGAAGAGAGGGAAAGATCAGGTAACATGGGAGACTCGATTGGAGGCTCAAAGGTCTAGGGGCTCAAGAGAGCGTGTTGGCTGGAGGAAGTGAGGAGAGTGGCTTCATGGAACGTGGAGATTGGGGGCTGGGGGATCAGGGGAAACATGCTGAGAGAGGCTTTCAGGGGAAATAGGAGTAAGGTCACGAAGGACCTTGAAAGAAAGTCAGGAAGATCAGGCATTAATACAAAAGCCATGGGGGTGTCACCACTGGTTCTGAGCAGTGCCATGACTGGATCTGGGTTTCTGGAAGATTGTTCTGGCTTCAGGGAATATAGAGGGGAGGAGTAGGGCGTGGAGATTAGAGGCAGGCAGATGAGTAAGGAGACCATGGTAGTGATCTCAGCAAGAAAGGATGGTGGAGGGAGGGGCCAGGAGAAATGCAGGATTTCGGGAGTATTTAGGGGAGAGATTGACAGGACTTGGTGAATGACTGGTTAGGAAGGGGAGGGGAGGGGAGGGGTTAAGGGTGACACCCAGGACTGTGGGTTGGACCACTGGGCAAGTGGAAATACTTTCTGTTGAGAGGGAAAGCACAGAATGAAGAGCATCTGGGGGCAGGATGAGCTGATGTGGGTGTGAGATGCTCTAATAGATGCGGCTGCAGTAGAATTGTTTTTTCCTAGATGTGTCTGAGTTTATCTGGCTCTCCATGAGGAGGTCTTCCACTGCAGCCCAGGACTCTAAGAGCCATCTTTTGGGGGTAGACCAAGAGTGTTTTCATCCTAAAGTCTTATGTTCTTTTTCTGTTCCTCCCCAATTTTAGCTCCCTGTGCAGCCTCAGCATTTACTGAGAAACCGGCCTCTGTGAAGCCATAGTTCAGGTTGTGTCTTCCCAATCCATTTCTCATCCAGTTTGAGTTGCACCCAAGCCTCTCAGCACTTCTTTTAATCTCCTGTGTGAGTTGGGATGCTGAAAGTCTCTGACCGTATCCTTTTCATACTTTGCCTCTTGTCAGCCTTTGCTTAGCAATATGCCCGGCATGAGCTAGAATCACGTAGCAAAGTGGGTAAGACCCCACACGTGGAGCGATTACGTACTTGTAGGAGGAGACACACCAGCCTCACTTTTCTCATGTTCCAAATGTGTGTTTTAGACTTGATGATCTAATAATCACCCCCTCTTCTTATAGTCTGTAAGAGCCTGGGTTTGTCCCGGAAGCAAGGAGCTCAACCCCCATGATGAACCATGATTGACCATGGCAAAGCCAAGCTCATTTCACCAATGGTGATTTGCCAATAGTTGAGGGGGTGTGACTCAGTTCTGGCCAATGAGGCATGCATTAGTTTCCTAGGGCTGCCACAACAGACTACCACAAACTGGGTGACTTACAATGACAGAAATTTATTCTCTCACAGTTCTGGAGACTAGAAGTCTAAAATCAAGGTGTCGTCAGGGCCATGTTGTCTTGAAGGCTGTAGGGGAGAATCTGTTCCTTGCCTTTCTCTTAACTTCTGGTGTCACTGGCAATCCCAGGTGTTCCTTGGCTTGGCACGGCATCACTCCAATCTCTGCCTCCATCATGGTGTTCTCCCTGTACTTCTCTGTCTTCACATGGCCATTTCTCCTCTGTGACTTTTTCCTCTTCTTATTAGGATATTAGTCATATTGGATTAGGGGTCCACACTGCTCCAGTATGACCTCATATTAACTCATTATATCTGCAATGACCTTATTTCCAAATCAGGGCGCATCCTGAGGTTCTTTGGCATATCTTTTGGGGGGTAAAAGTCAACCCATAATAAGACATGAGGAATAATCATAATAATAAGACATAAGTCTTTGTAAAAGGTCTTCTCCTTAGTAATGCAGCAGCATCCAGGAGAACACACCATTCTGCCTACCTCCTGTGTTTGACTTCATCACAGGGAGATGTGACGCCAAAAGTTGTGGCCATCTCAGGCCCCCGAGGGGGTACGTGTCTCACTGGAGTTGGCAGTGAAGGATGATGGGAAAGTGACATTGCTGAACCAGTGCTCCAACCCTGAAACCTCTTATCCCTCTACTTCTGATTGAGATAAATGTACAGAAGCCACATTTTATTGGGAGTTCAGTTACTTATAGCCAAACACATCCTTTCTTATCTAGTGACCCCTAATTTCCCTGATCACTTTAGGGAAATGTCAGAGCCATAGGATTTGGAAGCTGGAAGAGATTTTGGCAGTCATCTAGTCCAACCTCTTCATTGACAGAATGAGGAAACTGAGGCTCAGCCGGGAAAGGGACTCCCTCAGGACCACACCGCAGGCAAGGGGCACAGCAGGACCCACACTAGGTCCTCCAGACTCCCCATCCGCCGCTGTGTTTCTCGGGCTCCTTGTATTCATGTAGCACTCTCTCTGTAGGGAAAAGAGGGTGTTGTTTGAAAGGGACTGCCTGCTGGGTGGGCTGCAGCTTAGCTGTTGAGGGAGGAAAGGAACGGTGGGACAAGAGATAAGAAGGATTCCGAGGGGAGCACAGGGGCCCGCCATGCCGCAGAGCTGTGTTCAGCCCCAGGGACACACATTTTTTCTAATCGTATGCTCTGTACAGGGTTTGCTGCTCTGAGTTATGCACCTCAAAAGGACCTTTCATCTCACCCAGGGCTCGATGCTGGCCTGCCTGGCTGATTGTACTGGGCAGTGATTTAGCCTCCAGAGCAATTCAGGGCAAGGAGGTGGGGAAGGCAAATGGCAACACCTGGGACCTTTCCTTTGCTGAGGACTCTGCTCGCCCACTTCCTTCCTTCCCACAAGGCTGTGTGTGGGATGGGGCAGCATGGGTGGTGGGAGGGAGGCAGTGATCCACCCCTCACCTGGTTGGGCTGGGAGTCCGGAAGGGACTGACGTGATCTTGGCAGCTTTCCAAGAATGCAGAGCACGCTAACGTTATTAGCTTGGTTGAATCGAGATCTGTTAAATTCAAAGAACCTAGAACCCCAGAATGTCGGATGGAGGGCACCTGAAGCATCTCCTAGTCAAAGCTGCTCATTTTATAGGGGTGGACACCAAGGCCCCAAAATGGTTCAAAGTGGCTTGCCCTAGAGGCGGAGCTAGTTAGAACGCTACACGTCAGCCGAGTCTCCCCCTTCCTTACTTTCATCTGAAGCAGAGCTGGCTCTTGAGTTCAGTTAACAAGTGTGTTTGAGCCTGGGGTCAGCAGCTTCTGACATGGGCCCCCTGATCCTCCCCTTGAGTGTGGGTTGGACCTAGTAATTGCTTCTAACGAATAGAATATGGCAAAAGAGATCAATGTTGCTTCTGTGGTTAAGTTACAGAAGACGCTGACTTCTACCTTACTAGCTCTTTCTCTCTTTTCCTGGCTCCTCTTCTCATGAACTTGCTCTGATAAAGAGAGTTGGAGAGGCCCTCATGGCAAGAAGCTGAGGGTCACCACCTGCCAATAGCCAGCAAGGGACTGAGGCCCTTGGTCCAACAGCCATGGGAGAACTGAATCTTGCCAATAACCACAGAGTGAACTTAGAAGCAGATCCGTCCCCAGTAGAGCCTTCAGATAAGGCCACGACCCTGGGTGATGTGTCTACAATGGCTCACAAGTCTACAAGGTGAGAGATCATGAAACAGAAGACCCAGTTAAGCAATGCCTGGATTCCTAACCCACAGAAACTGTTGGGAAATGAATATGCATTGTTTTAAGCTGCTAAACTTTGTTATGTAGAAATAGACAACTAAAATAATCCCCTATTCTAGGATAATATTTAGAAATTTGTGCCTAAAACATTCTAGGTAGTGTCAAGAATGAAAAGAAATGGTTAATGTGTATTTACAGATGCTAACACTTTGATGAGCTAAGATATAGCATGTGAAATAACAATTATATTTATTGAGAATTCCCCTGTGCCAGGGATTGTGTTACTCTTTACATATTTTAATTTCTTTAATTTCCTTAATCCTCACAACAACCCTATGAGGCTTATTATTAGCCCCACTTTACAGATGAGAAAATAGAGGTGCAAAGAGGTGAATATCTTGTCCAGGTTCACACAGCTAGTAAGTGCTGGAGCTGGAAATTGAACCCAGGCAGTTTGTTCTCAGAGGGAAACAAGACAGCATTCACTCATTTAGAAAGCACCTGAAGTTGCTGGGCTTATAAAGATATGCTCTGTTGTAAAGGAGCTGGTGGCTCTGTCCCTCACTAGTGGTGGCCTTGAGCAAGTTATATAATCTTGGTATCCTCATCTATAGAGGGGGATGAGGGGAAAAACAACCCACACAGGGTTGAAAGAAGATGCAATGAGTTAGTATTTATAAAACACATGTGATAGTACCTGGGACATAGTGTTATGTTTGTTAAAGATAAATAAATAAATAGCCATGTTAGCAGACAGTGACCCCAGTGTGTAGGAATTGCAGGGACCTGTCTGCTGGGGGTTCAGTGGGAGTGCAGAGGGGGAGATGACCTTCACCTCCCACCTTTTGCACATGTCCATTTAAGTCCTGGGCTCATTGGTGGGCTTCCCATGTAGGCTGTGGCCTCTTCAATACTTCTTATCCCCTCATTAAGATAATCAGCAGTTCTAAGGGAGGTCTTCTCCGGCCAAGGCCCCCAACTCTTAACTGGTGTTTACTTTTCAGCCTAAGCTTCTCAGGATGAGGGGCTTTTGAAAACAATCTTTCCAAGCCCCAGGGTTCCCTTGTCCCTTCAGCTCCCTTCCCTGCAATGCACAAAGTCTCAGAAGTCAAGGGGCCCACTCTCCAGGCTCCCATCCCTCCCACTTTTCTGATAAACTCTGTTGTCCAGACCAGCAATCCCTCTCAGTTCTTGGCCCAAAGTCCAGAAGATGAAATCATTTGCAACAGAGGATATGTAAAGATTCTGAAAATGCTTAATGAACTGTAAGTGCCAAAATGCATGCCACAGATAATGAGAACTGTTGTTGGTCAGGCTGAGGGGATCAGTGCAGAAAGCAGTGGCCAAGGAGGGCTTCAAGGAGGAGATGGGATTCCAGCCAGGCCTTAAAGAGCAGTAAGGGAAGGGAGAATAGGGGGTTGGGGGAGGCATGCAGGGAGCAGTGAGCACTTCTAGGGTGCCATGAAAGGTGTGGTAGATGTCACTGGTGTTTACCCACATTGGGTTTTCCTCTCTTTAGGGCACAGGAGAGGATTACACCCACTGACGCGCCCCCCTGCCCCAACTCCCACACTTGCTGTTATGTGAGGGTCATAAGACTAGATTTGGCCAGTGGGTTATGGGTGGAAGTGATATGTGTCTCTTACATGCTAAAGCATTAATGGATGGTATAAGTGTCTTCAGCACTTTTTCCTCCTGCCATGGCAACTGTGGAAGCCTGTGTCGAGAGGGAGGAGTCACCAGGTTGAAGGAGCTGAGGACGCTGAGCTACCATACGGAGGACAGCTACCCTGGGGGGTTGCCTTGGACCCACAGTGGACTTTGTATGAGTGATGAATAAATCTTTGTCATATTAAGCCACTGAAATTTTGGTGGTGCTTGTTCTTGCAATGACCTGGACTTCCCTGAGGTCCACAGAATGGCGTGTGTTGAGTAGCGGGACAGAAGGTTAGTTAAGGGGGACCAGAGGCGGCCTGGTATGGGGCACCAGAATCACCAGAGGAGACTTTAAACCACGACAAAAACTCCAATTCAGCTGGCCATGGGTATATCGTTTTTAAGCTGTGCAGGTGACCCCGAAGTGCCACCCAGGTGGAGAACCATGTATGTGCCCATCTTCACTCCTAATTAGGATGTCATCTTAAGTAAACTGTTTTCCTCTCCAAGCCCTTGTGCTTTCGGTTGTAAAAGGAGAAGAGTATTATTGGACAGATAGGACCCAATGCTGACATTTCACGTAATACATATGAAAGGTCTTTGTAAACTACAAAGGGCTAGACAAAAGAAAAGTAATTTTATTCTTGATGATATTAAAGTCCTGAAAAGGCAGGAATTCAGACTCCGGCCAGTGGAGTGTTCACTTTGGGACCGTCTGTGGCTGATATTTGCAGTCTTGAGTTGGCTTCTCTGGTGGCTGCCTTGCTCCCTCCAGCCCAGCGTACGCTCAGGTGGGATGGGCAGTAGGGTTCTGAGCGTTCCTAAGCCAGACTGCGGCAACTATGGAGACAGTCCTGCTGGTCTCCTTCCTCTGATGTTGTTTTGATGACTTTATCCACTGATTGGCTTAACCGCCTGGTACCTGTTGTCCTCCAGATAGCAAAGGTCTGACAGCATCTTCCTTCCATTACAAAAATATTAATTTTTATGTTTATCCAAGTTTTACATATAAGTCGAATAGGTTATAATGTAAAGGAATAGTGACCAGCTACACCCTTCCCATCCAAAATCCCTCTCCTCAGGGGGAACCTTTCAACTCTTCAGTTATTTCCTCTGGTATTTACTTCCTCATTATTGGCTCTTCCTTGATTTTTTCCTTTGAGACATTATCTGGGGACTTCCTGATAAGGCGTTTGAGCACTTAGCACTCTGATAGTATTCCTCCTATCGCTCCCAGCAGAATCACTCTCCCCACCAGTCTTTCAATAGAGTTTTATCACAATTCGTGGCTAAAAGTAAGTATTCAATGCTTGCATTAGCATTTGTGATTATAGAAACACTGCTTAGAAAGAGCCATGTATGATAATCGTTTCCTTCCTAAACTAGTTTTAATTTTCTTACGGCTAATAATTGTTTCTATTTTCTTTATTCCTTTATTCACCCTTTTGACTTTGGGGAGGGATCAGAGCTAAGTGAATGTGTCTTTTCAGCCGCGTTCAGCTGGAAACTACAGCAGATTTTGCACACTGTGAAACTGTCAAATTTATATATGTGTCCTTAGATCCTCCCCCTCCACCCAAACTTTAGGAAGAGCAGTCTGGATGTCTGTTGTACCTTTTCACCCTTGTCTTCTAGTTTCTAAGATTGCTAGAAATCTCCTCTCTGTTGTACACAGGAAAAAATGTATATTTTCAGAGTCTAGGGGAGAAGGGTCTGTTTTTTTGTTTTTGTTTTTTCCTTATCTAGGAGCTCCCTGAGGGCAGAGGTTCTACCCTCTCATCAGCCTGAGCTCCCTGAGGGTGGGGCCGTGTCTCATCAGACTGGGGTCACATAGAGGCTGGCAGAGGCGGAGTGTCAGGGTCAGTTACTCCCACACAGGCCAGGTCACCTTGTTACATTTTCTCACTAACCCCTGTCTTCTCTTCATAGCACAGACTCTAACTGTAATTCATCATCTACATAATTATATGTTTAATTAACTAACCCTCCAAGGGCCTCTGTGGAGAAACCCAGTGTCACATGGGGGGAACGGCCAGGGCCGCCCTCCTTCAGGGATGCCATCTCCTAGGTCTGGTTTTCCCGTTTCCCTGGGGAAAGCTTCTCCCGCAGGCCGTCCGAGGCACAGCCGCGACCAGCTCACCGTGATGGGAGGCTGCAGGGTAGCAAGCAGCTGGGAACAGGCCGGGCACCGGGAACTCAGCGCCCTCAGCGCCAGGCAGCCCGGCTTTAACCAGCCCATTCTCCCTCCACAGAGAGGTTTCAGCGCCTCCTCACTGGTCCCTGTGAGGCTTAAAGGAGAGAAGACAGCCGAAAACAACCAGCCCGGAGCCTGGCTCCCCGCAGACCCTCCTGTGAAGTGGCCTTGCTCCCCGCTTCTCTCACGCCTCTGATCTCACGCTCTTTAGCAGACACGCTGCCTCTGATGTCACCGTAATTCCCTGGTTACATGACATGCGTCCTCACGGGGTGGCAAGTCACTCACTGGAGAGGCTCCAAATGAATAATCTATTATTCATGCCATCCACAGTGTCTCTCCACCGATGTCAATAAGAAAGAAAAGCTCTACGTGAAGGAAAAGAGAGGAAAGGGAAGGGGATCGTTGGCAGCAAGCAGGTACTGAGAACTGGAGTCTCTGAAAGGCTCAGGGCAGGACAGAGGCACAGTGTGGCCACTGACCTGGCAGAGCCCTTCCGGGTATCTCTATGGAAGTTGTTTTCTTTGCTTCCTGGAGGCCAAGGTCATCCGTAAAAGGGACGGGGAGGGAAGCAGCTCCTGGGCATTCACGGTACCATGCAGAGTCTCCAGCTCCCAAATGTAGAGCCACTCCTGAAACATGGAGGTGGAGCTGGAGAGGGAGAGATGTAAAGAAGGCGGGAGACACAGCCCCGTCCTCACGGAGCCCCGGTCTGAGGGGAGACACAGCCCTGCCTCAGGGAGCCCCAGTCAGAGGGGGATATGAAGCCCAAATCCCTGCTTGTATAATGAAAGGGGAGATACTCAGGGGCCTAATTCTGAGTACAGCTGAGGTCAGTGAGCAGGACAGAAGGGAAAGCAGAGCCTGTGGTCAAGGCTGAAGACGTCTTGTTCGATGGGCTCAGGCTGGCATTTAGGGGTCCTGTCCCGCAGAGGCCTAGTATACCCCAGGAGAGTCTGTTTTCAGTGACCCCGTGTTAAGCAGAACACAGGCAGAGGTAGAAGCAGGAGCAGGTACCCAGCAAGTTAAGTGACCCAGAGTGGGTACTAAATAAATTAGAGGCGTTATTCTGAGCGAGCGAGGGTCTCAATGTCAGTCAATAACACAGAGGAGCCCTGGAAACGTTAACTCTCCCCTCTGCTCCATTATCCAAGGTCCCATTGCAGGAGCTTCCAGAAAGGTTTATCTCCATTTCAGTACCTGGCTCTTCAGAGTCAGAAATGAAAGTGAAACCGAGGAGCAGAACCTGGGGCTACGGCAGGCGATGCAGCGGTGTGGGGACGGGTGACTCAAAGGAAAGCTAAGCCCAGCTCAACCGCTGACTGAGAAGCTGAAGGATTTTTTTTTAAGAGAAGGAGTTGGGGGAAAATTTCTAATGAATCCTATCCAACCATAAAATCATGTAGAAAATGAATCCTATCTGACAATAAAATAAAAGTGAAACAAATTACTAGATTCTTATATTCATAGGAGAAATTAATTTCATGTTTAGAATACTAATTGCTCGCCAAAGGGTCTGTGGCCACGTGCTGCCTGGACTTAGCCTGAGCCTTATTTTGGAGGGGCTGCAGAGGAAGGGTAGGGGCGGCCTGGCCTGCAGTGCTCTGGCTGGACCCTGCCTTTGCCGCATCTTTCTCCAGTGCCCAGGGCTCAGTTGGTACAATGTTGCTTGGCATGTGTGAATTAGCTCTGATATTTTTTGTTTTCCTCAGACTGGGATGTGCCTGGAAACAGCAGGTGTATCTCCTCCATCACATGTGAGCTACCTCAGGGCAGGGCTGTGTCTCCCCTGTCAGACTGGGGCTCCATGAGGGCAGAGTGGGGTGTCCCCCATCAAACCGGGACTCCCTGAGGCCAGGTCTGTTTCTACCCTCAGACCGAGGTTCCTTGAAAGAAGGGCTGTGTCTCCCCTCAGACTGGGGCTCCCTGAGGGCGGGGTTGTCTGCATTTCAGATTGAAGGCAGAAGATGAATCTCCCATATCAGGCTGAGGGTTCCCCGAAGGAAGGGAGTCTTGAGGAAAACTACCAACTCTTTTCTCTGGAAAATGAACTGATACACAGCAACCTTTTAGGGATTCATAGACCTCATCCAGTGTCTTCATGGCTTACCTGCCAGATGGAGACAAAAAGCCTGGAGTACAGACATGATATAAGAGATAGTTTCTTGCATATTGTAATATGAAGGACACATGATGTTTTCCTTTTGCTTTTTTCACCCTTAATGCCTCATGGTGGGAAATGTGAGTTAATTCCCAGTTACCCACATGCGAGTAATTAATTATAATCTAATTATATATTAGATTATCTGTGAAATGTTAAGAAAGAAGGAAAGAAAGAAAGAAAGAGAGAGAGAGAGAGAGAGAAAGAAAGAGAGAAAGAAAGAAAGAAAGAAAGAAAGAAAGAAAGAAAGAAAGAAAGAAAGAAAGTAAGAAAGAAAGAAAGAAAGGAAAGAAAGAAAAAACAAACAACAAAACCAAAGTCTGTCTGCCCTGTTGTCCCAGAAACTCCTGGGTCACTGCCCCGGCTTGAGTGGCACCTGTTCAGAAGACACTTGGACTTGTCCTGGTGGCCAAGCTCGTGCTGTAATGATTCCTCTTGTTGATCTCCTGGGCCAGCACTGTACCAGCAGCTCTACATACATGTTAGTCCTTATACCTTCTGGGGATGATGATAGGCTTTATTGTGCCCATTTTACAAAGGAGGCAAACAAGACTCCAAAAACTTTACTAACTTACGCAAGCCTTCCCGACAACTAAGTGTTTGAGATGGGATTTGGATCCAGATCTGTTGAACTCTTCTCTCCCACATTAAGCTTCCAAACACCACACACCATTAGGAAAGTCAACCTGCCCCCACTCCACCCCTCACATTGTGCCAGGTGCTGGGCAGACGTGGAAGCTGATCTGACAGGTGTATTCTGTGGACAATCGCCCCTGTCTGACATCACCCCTTGAGGGGTATCTGTGGGGGCTTATCCTGGCTTTGGCCCTACTTCAGTTAAGACTTGCTGTGTGACTTTTGAAAGGTGTCACACCCTCTCTGGGCTCAGTCTCCCAGCTATACAAGGAGACATTTAGACTAATCCAGAGGCCTGGAAGTCCTTTTGGGTGTGACCTGCTGGGACACGGACACCTCTGCGTGTCAGGGTGAGTGGTAGGTGTGATGGAGAAGAGACATCCTTTTCTGTTCACCTTTATGCTTCCCCCATGCATTTCATTCTGATGGTCTTTGCACCCTGAAAATGCAGAGCACATGGGTCTGCGTCTCAGGGAGACAAACCAGGGAGCAAGTGTGAGTGCAGGTGATATGCTGTTAGGATGTTCCCTGAGGCCGAGGACTGTGGATTTGCAGTTCTGGCCCCCAGTGCGTGACATAACGCCTGGCAAGTTGCTCATGTATAATAAACAGTTGATGAACGAATAAATAAATGGATGAATGAATAAATGCAAGTGATCAAGACTCACAGCCCCTCCAGAGGACCTCACTCCTGGTCTGATTCCTCCTTCCACCCTGCCCCATCCCCCACTGCAACCCCCTAATCTGGAAGGAAACAGCCTCTCCTTTTGTCTCAGCTGCTGGCAAACTTTTGCCAACAGTTACGCTCTGTCCCCATTCCCATGCCCATGGCTGTTTCCACTGCTCCCATTTTCCTCATCATCACATTTTGCTCCCACTATCTATCTCCCTCCTTCTCCGATTCATGCATTTCTTAATTATGACGGAGCATTCTCAGACAGACAGAAAGGGTCTCTGGAGAAGGGAGCCCAGGCTGCCGCCTTGGCTCAGGGATCCGGAGGGAGACAGACACCTGAGCAGGTGTAGTGAACCAGGCCTCCGGGACACAGCCCATTGAAGCTGTGACTCCACGACAGAAAGTCTGGGCTAGAGCAGAATTACCTCCCCATTAATGTGTTAGTCTCTCATATACAGACTGAGCGCCGCTATTTTACTTTAAATAATTAGCTGCTGAGAGGACACAGAGTTCTGGGAAAGTCGTTGGGGCTGCAGGTGAGTGTTTAACGTTTTAATTAAAGCCTTTCTGATCAATGTTTACCTCTGCTTCTGATTCTGTCCGGGAAGACAAGAGGGAGGAAGAAGGTAAGATGAGAGCAAGAAGGAGAGGAAGGAAGGGGGAGAGAGGGAGGGAGAGGAAGAGGAAGGGAAGGGCATGCAGTGAGAAAAAGACCAGTAGAAGAGCAGGAAGAAGGAAGCCCTTCTGAAGTCCCCCCATGAGCAAAGCCAAGCCCTCAGGGCACCTCACACTCTCCCAGGCCTGCGGAGCCCTAAACCTGATTTTGAAGAGAATACAAATCCTTCACCCCCTGCGGTGTGCTCCTGTGTTTCTGATTCTTGTCTTTCCCGGCCCGCCCACATCTTCTCGAGTCTCCAGTTCCCACGCCCTCACCTCCCCATCCCGATCACCTCCCATCACCCCATCGTTGGAGACCCCTGTCCCCCAGGCAGCAGGGGTCACATAGGCAGACCACCGGGTGGCCCGTTCCTGAGCGAGGGGCTGCGGCTCTCCCCCTGAGGTGGGCGTCTCCTTGTCTTAAAGACTTGGTTCTCGGCCCTCCACGTGCTGGGTCAGCTGAGCCACAAGTGAAGAGCAGATGTGACTGCTGAAATGGCCATTTGATCACTAGGACAAGTCAGGCTGGAGACTTTATATCCAAAGTGGATTTGGACGGGCTGGGGGCTCTGAGCTGGGAACAGGAGCCTGAGCTCCTGAGCTGCCTTTTTACGACTCTTTTTTGGGGGGGCAATTCAACCATCAGCTCTGTTTAATCGCTAGCTGTGTGTGTGTGTGTGTGTGTGTGTGTGTGTGTGTGTGTGTGTATTTTCTCTCAGGTCCAGAGTCTCTGGTCTCCCCTCTCTGCTGCCACCCCTCTTTACTAGCCTTAATTACAGCAATTTAGGAGGCCTGCTTAAGATTGCAGAGTAAACCTATCAATATTTCACTTAAGAATGGATTTCTGTCAGTTGGTATCAGAGACCTGTAAATGAGAAATATGAGACTTGTTTTCAGGTAGCCACACACACACACACACACACACACACACACACACACACCCCTCCCTCTGATGAATTATTAGCATGTGATTTCCTTTCTGTCTCAGGCACTGGCAACAGCTGAGGGCTTTGTTCCGGTACAGTCAGCGATGAGCATTTCTACTGGAGCTATACACATTCACATAAATGTGAGAAAAGTGCGGCTCTGTGTCCTGGGGTTTCCTGTCAGTGACAAGCCAGGAGACACTGCTGCTCTGTGCGCTTCCCTCTTGGGGTCTGCTGGGAGAAGAAAGGTCATGTTCCCCACTCAAGAGGGCAGGGTCACCAACGGGCCAGCAAAACACAGCGTCCACATTGGGGCAGAGAGGGGCTGGGGCTCAGGATTCCTATTGCTCCCCTTCCCTCCCCTTCCTTTCACTCCCGGTGGACCCAGAGTCACAGGAGCTCACTATTCTATGTCCTTCTTCAACCCTAGGGTCTGCAAGTGGGTTCCTCTTAGCGTCGGGAACAGTATGTCCTTGGGGAGCAAACATAGGCTTTGTAATCTGACAGCCCCAAGTCACTTGCTAACTATGGGACCCCAGGCAAGGCAAATCTTCACCGAACCTCAGTTTCCCCAGCTCCAAATGGGGAAACAATTGAATCCATCTCATTGGGTAGGACCAGCGATAGTAACTCTAAAGCCGCTATAGAGTGACCACTTGGGTGGCAGAGATGACAGGGTGATTTCTTGGTGTGGTTGGTTCTGGGTGCCACACTTTAAAAAGGATACTGACCAACTCAATCTGTCCATAAAGAGGACACTAGGGTGCTGAATGGTTGGGAAACTACGGACATATAAGAGCAAATGGAAAGGACAGGGAGTGTTTAGCCTAGAGAAGTTGTGTCTCAGGATGATGGACTTGCCCCCTTTAAGTACATCTTCAACATCTTCTTCTTGCCGAAGGGGGATCAGAGGTGTTATGTGAAGCCCCCCTCCACCCCCAGCCCCGCCCCCCACCGGAGAAATAGAAACTACAGGGAAAATTCAGGTTACTATAAAGAACATTTTAACCATCAGAAGTGTGTAAAGATGGAATGGGCTACTGCAGATGGTTCTGAGTCTCCATCACTCACCGTTTTCAAGAGAGGCTGGATGACCACTGGGCAGGGATTCATAGAGGTGATTCAGCATTCCCAACTGGAGACTACGATTTCATATCATCTGGTCTCTGGTTCCACGTAGAGGGCCCTTCATTAGAGCAACAATCGTCTCCTCTCTCCATTGCCTCTCGCACTGCCCCCCTGGGGAAGAGGTGATTTCTCTGTGGGCGGGTTTGGGGGAGGAGCTGATTGCTCTCCACTTGTGGGATCTTCCTGCTGACAGAAAGCACAGATATTCTGCATCTCCCCACCACAGGAGGGGGGGTTGGGTCTGCAGATGTCCAGCTCTGCCTGAGACTCAGCAAGCCTGGCAAATTCAGGCATGAGATGTTACAAGCCCACCTGGCTAAGAGACCTTAACGCCACAGTCTCTACTATTGCAGTAGTAGTGAAGTTAATATTTGGTTTCCATTTTGCTTGACTCCTGTATCTATTTCTCAGACAGCCATGAACTAAGTGTGGGTGAAGGGATATTAGTCATTGAGCTCCCGAGACCTTAAGGTAGTTCAGCTTTCTGAGATCAGAACCTAGAGTGGTCAATACCTAGTTGCTTTCAGATCTATTTCCAGCCCTCCTGCATAGGATGCTTCCCAGCCTCCTTTGCCAACTGGCCTCTTGTCAGGGTCAGTCAGTAGGAGGAATAGTGGGAGACTGCAGAAAAGAAAAAGTGAGAAGCCAGCGTATTTCTCCCTCTCTCGTCCTGCTTTAATTCAGGTCTTCAGGGTGGTTGAATCTCCGACATGATGTCAGCTCCTGCCACACAGCCTTGGCATCTGGTTTCTGGTAATAGCACCTCCTGTTGTCCCCTCAGCCCTCAGGATCATAGTGGCTTCCTGCTCTTGCTGACCTCTGGTTGCTTCCTCAACCCTTTTTTGGTCCCTCAGCTCTTCCAACATTTGCGTAACCAATTTCCTGTATTAAATCTCTCTGTTGGAAATACCTAGTGTGGGTTATGTTTTTGTGACTGGACCCTGACTGATACAGATTAGCGTCCACTTGGGGAAATTATGTGGCTGATTCCCCAGGTGAGAAGCATCGTGAAGGTCACCATGTGATTCACAAGTTCCCTGGAGATCTCTTTAAACCTGAGGCCCCCTGACCCCTATGCCTCTGAGTCCTGAACACCTTAAGGAGGGATGAAGTGGTGGAGGCCAGGTGGAGTAGGTCAGGTCCTCCCAGGGCAGGGTGTAACAGCCCCTGTTACAGACCCAGGTTTTCCCTGCTCTGAGAGGTCAGTCACTGGGGCTCCTGCAGCAGGGTGCATGGAACAGTCCATTGTTAGATGCAATCTTTGACCTGGGCTCAGGGCCCTCTTTTCTCAGGCATTTTCCAAACAAGTGATTTCCCTGGAAGTTTCAGCCAGTTCCATCCCAGGTTGTCAGCCCCGCCTTCTCCATTTCCAGCTGTTCACTTTGAGTCAGCCCCCATACCCTCCTGCATCTTGGCTTCTGAGTGTTCTGGTCTAGACCATCCATTCTGTGCACCCCTGCCCTGTAGGACAGCCCTGGTTCTGCGTCTCCAGGCCCTTTATCCAGTATCCATGCTTGTCTCTGCCTGCATGTGACAGGTCTTGTCAGAGACAGGTCTTTTGAGTCTCCCCAGGTGCCTCACAGCTGTCGGTGCCCATCAGGGAGTCCCCTTCTGTCTGAGGACACTGCCAGAAATGCAGCAACCATCTGTAATCTCCTTTCCATGGGCCTGGAAATGGGGCACGCCTGGGGCTGCTGACTTGGGAGACGGGAGATCTGTCATACCAGCTTCATTCTGCATCACTGTCTGTCCATAAGCAACCTTAGAAAGTTGATTTAGAGTGTCCTTGCCTGAAGAAAGAAGTAGATAACTTAATAAACTCTCTGGGAATATTCCATGAACACTGTCAAAGAACCACAAGGGTTTCAACCTACAAACTAGTCTTTTTCATAATCATCACATTTGCCCTCCCCATCACAGTGATGACTGTGAACTCTATCGTCACCACCCCCAACACTGCCCACTGCAATCACCGACAATATCATCACCATCACCTTGTCACCACGGTTGCCACCATCACCTCCATCACCAGCCCCACCACCATCCTTAACAGCCCCATCACTATCGCTGCCACTATTATGGTGATCGCCATCACGATATCCAAATCCCCATCCTTATCCAAATCAACAATAGAAACACTATCAGCCTCAACCTCCTACCCATCAACCACCACCCTCACTACTCTTGTACGAGGGTCTGGCTGGGCCAAGTACTGTAGGGTGAGAGTGACTTAGGGTCTCTCATTGGTGACAGTCGTAGCTACATAGGAACTCAGCAGCAGAGCAGCAATGTGAAATCAAGACACAAGGAACAGAACGGGGGGTGGGGGTGGGGCAGGGAGGGGGCACGGAAATCTCCTTTGCACAGGGTGTGACTTTTAGTGGAAGGAGCAGTGGCTAAAGGGACGGGAGGGAAACCATTGCTGGGGAGGGAGCAGCGTGAGGAGGTAGCTGACACCGTGCGTGGAGCTGGGGAGGGAACACCTAGAGCCTCACAGGGAGTCAGAGTAGCTGGGGGCTTGGAGGTGAAGGTCAGCTGTAGTGGCTATTGTTGTCCTTCCTTTGGACAGTACACAAACCACCCGATTTTGTGGGCAGGGGTGTGGTAGGGTGATGAGAAAGAGCAGGGTAGCCCTGATGTCCGGGAGGTGGCCTCGGTGCCCTCCTGTCGAACATAAACAATACCCCAGAGCATCAACATCAGACAGCACCACCTGTGACCATGACAGAGCAAGACAAAACCAAGTCTATTCTGTAACCGTGTCTGAACACAGACAAAACGTGAATGCTGTCCAAACTATGAAATACCAAATCCCCCCCCTCTCCCAGCTAATGTGAGTGACTGCTGCTGTTTCACCAATTATAGCTTTCGTCTCCCTATGTCGAGGGAAAGAGAGTGGGGTGTGAGAGGATGGTCACATCCCAGGTCTCAGGTGAGTCCCTGGGACGGCCACCGAGTGTGGGTTCTTGGCTTCGTGCAGGAAAGGATTCAAGAGCAAGCCATAGTAAAGTGAAAGAAGGTTTATTCAGGGAGATACACGTCCCATAGACAGAGTGTGGGCCGTCTCAGAAGGCAAAAGGCACCAGGGTACGGGGTTGTCAGTTTTCATAGGGTGGGTAATTTCATAGGCTAATGAGTGGGAGGATTATTCCAACTATTTTGGGGAAGGGGCGGGGATTCCCAGGAATTGGGCCACCACCCACTTTTTGGCCTTTTATGATCGGCCTCAGAACTGTCATGGCGCCTGTGCGTCATTTAGCATGCTGATGTATTACAATGAGCGTATACTGAGGCTCAGTGTCTAGTGGAAGTCGGCTCCTCTGCCATCTTGGACCTAGTTGGTTCTAACCAGTTGATGTCGTGTCCTCAATGGCCATGACATTCTTTTAAAGGTTGTGCCCTGCCCCCTTCCTGTCTCATCTACGGATCAAAATGATTGAGATACCCACTAGTAGGATTGCCTCGCTTTCCGACTACACTCAATCCAGAGCAGACTCCTGCTTCCTTGGACTCTCCCCAAATCGCCTCACCAAAGCCCAGATCCTACAACAGCTTCTCTCTAGCTCCACCCTCTTACTGAGAGGCCCCACAGTCCCCATGGTGTATGTTCGCCCTCTCTTGCAACAAGTGAAAAATCCAACTTGTTCCACTGCTGGTGTGTTCCTAGGGTCTTTGGCTGGAGGGCATTGACCCTCTAGTGAATCGGAGAGGGTTAATGATCCCCCCGCCCCCACAGGGGTCTTCCCCCCTCCTGAGGGACACATGGGGTGACCAGGGTGCGGTGCAGTCAGGCAGGCTCAGCACCACTTTCTGGGACCCAGCTTTTCCAGCTGATCACCCTGATAAGGGAACAAGTTTCTTCGAAAGTGCTGGTCATTGGGCCATAAAACTCCCCTGAGCTTATTGAAGTGCTGGATCGTGGACCTTACGCCTAGACACCTCAAAAAGAAAGACCAGAAGTCTGTTATCAGAGCAAGCTCCCAACTGGTGATCGTGTGCAATGAAGTTTGATAACCACAGGTGCCTGAAGACCCTATCACTCTGAGGACCTTCAAGTCACCAAAGACTCAAGACTGGAGCTGGGAGGGCTGGGCTCTGCAGGCTTCCCCAGAGACTAAAGAACATCCCCCACGCCGGAAGCTATGTATCCCCGGGCTCAGGCCTCTGTGGTGATTCTCTCCCACTCTGGAGAGGCCACCCAGAATCAGGTCCTTCCCTGCCTCTCTAGGGGGGCCCACACCCTCTTCTAGACACCAGGGTACAAAGAAGCCCAATAACATTTAAGGTAAAGGCATCTGCCTCCAGCAAAATGTGTCTCAAAAGAGACTCACGTTCTATATCTTGAAGTGAATGAAAATGTTAATCAATAGATCCATCAACCTGGCTCCTGTGTCTCTGAGCTGCAGATGCAGAGAATGCAAAACAGTAATAGTGTTTAAACACACACACACATGTACACACACGTGCGTGCACACTCATAGTTGTTTCCACACAGAGGCAGAGCAGGCAGACAGATTTCTTATACTCAGAGCTTTGCACAATCTCCCCATCTTCCTAGCCTCTCATCCCACCCTGTTCTCACTAAACCAGTCCTCTTCCATGAGGATGGTCCTGGCCTGGTGAGACCTTGGGGTCAAGACAGTTGCTTTCAGTGCATCCTTGCCAGCCCTACCCAAAAATTATACTCTACTTTATGGAGCTGCAGCCCCAGCAATATGCTCCTCCCTTCTTTTACCTTCCCTTCATCTTTATCCATCTTTCATCTTTATCCATCTTTAGTAATTTGGGACCCAGGTCATATCCCTGCAGCTTAAAGTTGTTGTTGGGATAGGTTAAGACTTTGGGACCATTGACCTGGTGGTAATTGTATTTTGCATGTGAGAAGGGCATGGGTTTGGGGGGGGGTGTATCCACAGGGTGGAATGTTATGGGCTGAATTGTGTCCCCCCAAATCATATAACAAAGCCCTAACCCCCAGTGCTTTAGAAGGTGACTGTATTTGGAGATAGCGCCTTTTGACGAGTTACTGACTTAAGATGAGGCCATTAGTGTGGGCCCTAATGCAATCTGACTGGTGTCCTTATTAGAAGAGATTAGGACACAGAGAGACAGCAGCGGGGCACACACAGAATGACAGCCATGTAAACAGGCTGAAAGAGGCCTTGGAGGAAACCAACCATTCTGGTACCTTGATCTTGCACTTCCAGCCTCCAGAACTCTGAGAAAGTAAACTTCTGTAGTTAAGCCACCAAGTCTGTGGTATTTTATGGCAGCCCGAGCAGACTAATACACCCCTCCTCCCCCTTTAGACTCCTCTCCGCCTTTTTCCATCCTCAGCAATCACATCCCTACAGCTCATTCTCTGATGTGGGAAAGCTACTTCACCACATATATGAGGATTCCAGGGCATACAGTTTAGTTCATACAGTTTCACTTTTCCCAAGGGGCCGGAGCGGTCCTGCAGTCCAGCTGCATCCAACCAGCCACATGTGACCTAGAGTCACTGGGCTCCTCATTTTCTCCTCCTCCAGCCAACCCAGCAGGTGAATCTGGCCCACAGAGCAGACGGCTGGCCATCTGTCCTTCTAATTCTGCAAGCTTGGGCTAGTTAACAGACTCTCTGAGCCTCAGTTTCCACATTTGCCGAAGAGAATACTACCATCCGTATCCCTGAGGGTTGCTGTGAAGATTTAAGTAAGATGATGCTGGCAAAGCACTGAGCCCAGCCACTGGCACAATTAAGTTCTCTTTAACGTGGGCTCTGCCCTCGCCCCACGCCAGGCTCACCTGACAACTCCCAGGGCAGCACTGTGTTTGAAGCCTCCAGGTCCTTTCCTCCTTCTCGGCTGCCTTTCTCTTCTCATTCTTACGGTCCCCACTGGGGACACCTCAAGTGAGAACTTGTTCTCTGCCTCCCTCCCCATCCTTAACACTACCTGCTGGGATGTTTGATGTAACACCTGGGAGCCACCCACCGAGTCTACATCTTTCGCCGGCAGTCACAGCCATGCGCTTCCTGTCTCATCCACCAGGGGGAGCTCTTTGACGACAGGCGCAGCCTCTTCCCTCACTGTACCACTGGGTACCTAGCCCCTTGCAACTGGCACTCGACCCACATGCTCGGGATGGCCTGGTAGATGCAGAAGTGTGCCCAGACCCCGTGGAGAAGGACTAGTGATCCCAGTGGTGGTGAAACTTCCTTCTGTGCGGACATGCTTGGCCTCCGTTTTCAGCCTAACTCATGACCCTAACACCACTGAGCACCTCAGTTTACTAAACTGGGAAATGGGGAGATGGAGCAGTCTAGAAGCTAAAATGACCATAATCTGTTATTCAAGTATTTCCAGGCTGTAGCTGAAGAAGAAGCATGTGGATGCTTGCAGGTGATCATTCCCATTTGCCTGTGCTTGGGTAAAGGTCCCAGTATGTCCTCTTCCGCTTATTCCAACCCTACGCCCCACCCTAGTCCAGAAAAGCATGTGCATCTTGGACAAGGAAATGTAAAGAGAAGTGTGATTACTGCATCTGTGCAGACTCATGAGTGATTTCCCTAAATGAGAGAGAGGGATGCTAAGGGCGGGGGTGGCTTGGTCTTAGGAGTCACAAGTTGGAGGCAATGGGACCCCCTCCTCTTTCCTAGTCTTGATAAAGCAGCTGGGGTTGGGGGGAGGTTCTTAGTACCGTGAGTAGGACAGAGCCCTACTCCACCCCCTCATTTATGCTGCATGACCTTGAGCAGCTTTTTTACTCCTCTGAGCCTCAGTTTCTTCATCTGGAAAATGGGGTTGCTGTGGGGATGGCACATGGTAACTCATTTAAGCACCTGAGGTGGGGGATACACACAGCAGGTCCTCAATAAATGGTAGTTGAGGTTGGTGAGGTCCTTCAACCTTTCAGGGCAAACAAGAAAAGACCCACTCCCACAGCTACTGTACCCAGACGGAGTGGGCCTGCACCGGGCATGGAACCTCAAAGTGGCAGAGTCCCCCGCAACCACTTGGCCTCCCTCCCCAGTGTGGCAGGTCTGGATGGTGGTTCCGGGTTGGCGCCTCACAGTTTGCTGAGCCCTGCAGTTTTGACAAGCAGCCCCAGGAACCCAGAGGCCCTGCGTGGAAGGCACCTAATTAATCAGTGCAGTAATGGTTCTGGCAGCAGCAGCCTTGCCGTGCAGGGCCATGTGCGTGTCATCCGGCAGCTGCTCACTCATGGAAGAGCCCAATAACAAGTCCCTGCACACTCACCCTATGACCTGCACCCCAGGCTGCCTGCCTGACAGGGGTAAAAGCAGACCTGGAAAGACCTGGAAACCATTCTTCTGACTTCCAGAGATAGGGATGCAGGCAATCCCCGATGTGCCTCTCCCCTGGGTCTTCCTCCTGGGGTGTCTGTGTTTCTGAGCTCCTCTCCTGCTGAGAACCCAGATGCAAGCAGGAATCTCACACATTTGGCAGTAAGGCCCGAGGAAGAGCTAGGATACAGTGGAGGTAGGGTCTGTGCTGCCCCTGTGCTGTGTGCCCAGGGTAAGCCTCTTCACCTCTGTAAGCCTCAGTTTCCTAATCTGTGAAATGGGGACAGTAAGGCCCGTCCTGACTAGCGCATGGGACTGAAGTGTATTGCTGAATGGATGTGAACCGTGTTAGGTGCTGCACCAAACAATACTTGCCTGGAGGTTTCATCTCACTTCATGGGAGGGCCCTCACTGCACAGTGGATAGAGACGAGGTGCCCTCTGGCTCCTCCCTGTGGACCTTTCGGAGCAGTACATCGCCCCAGCTGTGCCCAGGTTATCTCGGTGGTAGGATCTGGGGTACAGGAGATGGGGCCTGGGGGCGGGACTGCCTGACTCCACCATGAGAACCCAATCTGCGTGAGCAGCATGTCAGGAAGGACAGGACGCTCCGAACCTCAGAGCAGTTTCTATGACTCACAGCATCTGACCCCCCCACCCCCACTCCCCGCGAGCTGACCTGAGCCCTGGGGGCGGAGCCCATTTTGAGGACCCAGAAGAGATTACATGCAGCTGGAGACCCTGCGCTGGCTTTGGACCCTTCCAGTTTGGCTGGGGGGACCTGGCCACCCTCTGAACCATCCAGTCTAGGTGGACAGGCTCACGGAACAGGAGAACCTCACATCAGTCCAGTGAAAAAGCACCTAGAGATACTACTGCCAGGTGGTTGAGGGCAAATGGCCCTTTAGGGGAAGGGAATCTGGGAAGATTTGTGATCTCACCCCATGAGCCCCTCTGAAGGGAATTTGCTCCCACACCCATTTCCTGAGCCACGGGCATAAGCAGGGCACGCTCTCTGGATCTGAGAAGATGGGGGTCAAGGGACACCCATCACGCTGTGCACTCCCTACCTCTGTGACTCAGTTTATCTCTTTGGAACACTCCTCTGCACCTCCCCCCGCCCAAGCAGTCTTTCCAAACTCTCCAGTTCTCAGCGTTTTTCTACTGAGGAATGGAGGGGGCATCTTTGGTCTCCCTTTGTCCTGAGAACAGAAAGCTTGAATACCTTCACTGATGATCAATATAATAAGACCTCTTTCTACAAAGGTACCAGGAAAGAGAATCAATCTCACCTTTCAACAGGGATAGCTAACATTTATACAGCATTTATGTCTGCCAGGCTCTGTCCTAACAGCTTTTCATATATTAACTCATATCAATCTTCTGAGGTAAGTACTGTTAATATTCCCATTTTATAGATGGGGAAATTGAGGCCCAGAAAAGCTGAGACACTTGCCCAAAGTCCCACTATTAACAAGTAGGAGCTGGCATTCAAACCCAGACAGCCTGACTCCAGGATCTGGGCTCTGAGCCTCCAGCCACACCATCTCTTGCATGGCCACATCTGTATCCCTCTCCCACACTGGGCTGTGAGCTCAGAAGGCAAGAACCCGGCTTATTCCTCTTTGTCCCCCAAGCTCCAGGCTGGCTCGCTGGCACATACCAGGTGCCCAGGAACTCTTCGTTACCTAAATGAATAAATAAGTGAATGAATGGGAGGCATGGTGACAGATGCCACTGCAAAGGTATTTGGAGTCCAGATCGACGGGGGTTCTGGATACCTGGTAGTGAGAGAATGGCAGGAAGACCCCATGGGAGCTGCCCTCACTCTCTTAACACTGTGTTTGGACACAGGCTCCTTGGAGCTGGGAGACAGACCTCAGCAGTGTTAACCTGGGATCCAACGACATTTCTGTGCCTTTAGAGCCTTCACCAACCCTCCCCCCACCCCTGACCACCGTGGAAGGTACATCAGGTGCATCATAGCAATGTCTTTAGGGCCAAGTAGGGCTCAGCGCACCACTTGGACCCTCACTACATCCCCCGCCATCAGCAGCCGGTATTCTGGGACCCGTTCTAATTTGTATTGTTATGATGATCACTAGTATTATTCCCAAATTCTATTGTCCCCCTGGTGGAAAAGTCGCTTCACGTGCTGAGGCTGGAGCGCTAAGTGTTCTGGAAGGAATTGGAAATAATCATGAGAACAAGCAGCGGGTGGTGTACGCGGCTCACGGCAAATGGGGGAGAAGGAGACCCCTCTCCCCTGAAAAGTCCTCCTTTTTACAAAGTCCTGGGCGGGGTGTGAGGCTTGGAGAAGGGGGCTACCCACCTGGGGAAGCAGTGGCGGGGGTGGGGGGGAGCAGACGGGGAGGGCGGAGGAGGGCGGAGCCGCCGGCCTGCCCGCTTCTCTGCAGGTTGCGGGAGGGAGGGGGTAAATATCAACGGTGTTGTGTGGAGTGGGGAGACGGGCAGGCCCGCAGGGTCAGAAATAATGAGTTAAAAGAGTCATTCAGTGAGTAAAGAGAAATATCAGGAATCAAACTGCAGGGAAGATTCCAAGTAATCATAAAGGGTTTTTCAAATATATTCACTGCTAAGAGCTACAGATGTCAGGAGAGAAAATTGGTTCACTTACCAATAATAGTCATGGAGGCTGGGGGTGCAGGATGCAGACAGGAAAGTACTTAAGCAGGCACCCCCACCTCCTTCTCTCCTGGGACGCATGGGGGTGGGGGAAGAGCGGCTTGCGGCCCTGGGAAGTGGGCAGATGGCCAGAACAGGCTGAATGGGAGGACAGCTTGGAGGGGAGAGAGGAAGACTGGGTGGTCCCCCCCCCCGCACCCCACCCCAGTGTGGCTTTCTCTTCCCTCCGGACCCTGGCACAGGTTGTGTGAGGGAAAGACTGTGCTTGGCACTGAGTAGGAGGCTTGTTGCTATTGTCACCGAGAATTTATTGATGGTTTATGATGAGCAGAGCACGCTGCCAGGTGTGTGACAGATTAGAGACACTCAGACATGTGGTACCTGCCCTGGGCTTACAACCTGGTTAGCGAGACAAAAGCCACATCCAGGGGGGAACGAGAGATATCTTAGCGTCACACTGGGAGCAAGCAACTAACTGTGATGCGGGGCGAGAGCAGTCAGCCGTCCTCAGGGCAGAGCAGTCAGGGAGGGAGGGCTTCAGGTGCTCAGACAGTGGTCCTGTCACCTGCCTTCTCCTCTGGGGAGCCCTCTTGATACAGCAGGGCGTGCTGACTGTTGCAGACTCCACCTGTACCTGCCAGGAGGAAGTCCAGGGCAATTCTATCATCAAGAACGACCCCGGGCTGTGCGTTGAAGCTGACTTAACATGTCTCTGAGTGCAGAGGTTGTGTTATCGATCATTGTCACTAACATGGGGGCACAAATCTCATCTCGCCTTATCTCATGTAATTCTCACACCAGTTTCCTGAGCCCTGGTTCCCACAGGCTGATGTAAAGAGGACTGGATGAGACCTGCCCACATAATGGGTCATGTTACAGGAGAGGAACTTGTGCTCAGGGGACCTGAATCTTTCATAACAGACAGTAAGCACGCTTGTCCCTTGCTCCAGAAGAGACAATAATTTTATTAAACTGGATAGAAAGTGTCTCCCGCTGCTGCAGCGGGGACACAATCTCTAGCTTCCAAGGCTGTTTGCTACACAAACATCCTTGAAAGAATAATCCAGAACAAGAAGCAATTAGTTTCTTACTTGCAAGATGTGTAGAAATGCAAGACCCATGGGTATTTATCTTCCGACCTGAACAAACTATGTAATGTACTTCTTTATTGTGCTTATCGTTATGTCTGTCTTTTCCTGCTGGAGTGGTTGCTCCATGAAGGCCAGAATTGGTGTTTCTTTTGTTCACTGATGTATCACTGATAACTAGGACAGTGCGTGGCGCACAGCAGGTGCTCAGAAAGTGTTGGTCAAATGAATACATGATTGCGTGAGAAAGATGAAAGTCCCTGCTTGGCATGTCCCATCCAGGAAGTTCCTTGCCAAATTGCTAGGGGAGAAGGAACCTCAGTTCTGAAAAGGAACCTTTTTCTGTGTACCTTGAATGGCACTGGTCACGTGTCTATCCTACATGTTCCCCGTGTCTCTGTGTTGCTGGAAACCACCGGCGCCCATGAGACAAGGAAGGTGCTCGGAGAAGAGCCGGCTGGTTTTGACTTTATTCCTGCAGCAGGCAACGTGCGTGCATCACCAGGCCCCAGGCGTCTCTCCTGGGCCTCTTCGCATGCCTCTTCCCTGTCTTTCTCAGGCTGGCAATTAAAAGTATCAAAGCAAAGTAGGGCTGTCTCATTACATGTCCTGTTTATGTGACTCTAATGTGCTTTGAGATGATTTGAAGGGCTGGGAAATCAGCAGCGGAGCTTCCTTCACATCCAGCCAGGAGCTGGCAACCCTGAGATAAGGGAATCAAGACCGGGCTGTGAATTAGTTCTAAAGCAAACCAATAATGCATTAATGTCGGCGAGGAATTAAAAATAACAGAGATGTTGCACATTTCTGTGATTAATTAGCTGTTCTAGTTAATTTTGCTGCTTGTAGAGACAAAGCATGGGTCCTAATAGTGGAGCAATTTCCCATCCGTCTCTGTGGTGCTGAAATGTGGCGGCACCGTGTGCCTCAGTCCACCCCCAGGCCAGCAGGGTGCCATTGAGCAGGTTACCAAGGCCACTTCAGAACTTTTCTTTACTTCTAGGCTCTCTCCTCCATCCAGGAGGGGTCCGCAGAGTAGAGGGAAGGATGGGGATTGGAGCTAGCAGGCACAGAACCCCCATTCAGGAGTGTTTGGTGATTCCTAAGCACAGGAGCCTGGGAGGGGAAGGGGAGCTTCTGTAACTGTGCCATCCATCTGGGACATATTGCACAGGCCCTGAACTCTTGCTGTTTCATTCATTCATTCATTCATTCATCCATCCATTTAACAATGTATATTTAGTCTCTTCCACATACTAGGCTTCGCTAGATGGGGATGCCAAAAATGAAAGAATTATAACTTCGTACCTCTTCGAGAAGGAATTCCTAGCCTGGGACTGAAATAGAGCAGCTCTCACTGTGAGGTGGCCTCTGTCCCTGTCACAGGCGTTTTGCAGGTTAGGGTCCAGAGGGGGAGGCAGGTGGCCAGTCTTCACCAAGATGCCACACATGCAGTTTCCTTCCCACATTCTCCCACCACTGACTGGATTTGGACAGAGTGGGCGGGGCTGGTTTTGTTTCTGTTTTCATTTTTGTTTTAGGAGAACAGAAAAACTCTGTCTCTTCCCAGGAAAGTTTTCCTACCAAAACTTCTCTTCCAAAGACTCAGGAGCTTGGGTCACCAGGCTGGGGGCTCAGGATACCAGACTCCTGGTCTGTTCTCCCACAGATTTGCTGGTGGCCCAGGACAAGCCCCTGATCCAGTCCCAGACCTGTTTCCCATCTCGCTTTTGCTTCTAAATATAATTCCTTCTCTGAGAAAGCTCGCACCCCATGGCTGGGCCAGAGAGTAAGACTCAGACTGGTTCCAGATGGTATGTAAGGGGCCCAGGCTCCCTGTGGCTCATATGGAGAAGGCAGAGCGAGGAGGGTTCCTAGGGAATCGAGTCTGAACAATGGGAAACTCTGCCCCAGGGACTCAAGCCCAGAGGCAGAGGCGCCAGGAGGGAATATGGAGTAAAATGGGCAGAGCCTGTGATGAACAGAAGGACCCAGGTTCCAGCAGAAAAGGGCAGCTCTTATTCAGCTTCTTCCCATATTGCCAGACTGAACTGCGGTTCCAGAAAAAGTAGTCATTCAAATTTTTATGTGAAAAAAACTCTTGGTTTTAACATGTTGGGCTTGAATTTAAAATAGTTGAACATTAGTGTGTAGGCAAACAAAATATGCCTAGGGACTAGTTCTGGTCCATGGATGTGTCAATTAGAATTAGGTTTAGCCTGTAGTAACAGAAAACGAACAAATAAAATAGCAGTGGCTTAAGTAAGAGAGATTTATTTCTCTCTCACTTCTGAGAAATCCAGAAGTACTCACTCCTAGACTGCTAAAGTGTTATGTGGTATCCAGGCTCTTTCCACCCTGTTTCCCCACCATTCATGGCCTCTATCCCAACATTACCTCATGGTCCAAGATGGCTGCTAGAGCCCCATTCATTATGGCTACATTCCAGCCAGCAGGGCAAAAGAAGGGCAGAAGAGCATGCTCCCTTCCTTTTAATGACATTCTCCAGAAGTTTCACCCTTTATTTCTTCTCATATCCCATTGGCCAAAACTTGGTTATATAGTCCATACCTAGCTGCAATTAAGACCAAGAAAGATTGTCTTTATGCTAAACTTAGGATAATCCTGTATCCAACTAAAAAAACAGATGTACAAATAGAAAGGGAAAAGAGGAGAGAATGGATTTTAAATGACAGCTAGAAGGCTTAGCCCCAATTTGCCTTCAGTTTAAGACCTGGTTGACCCATTCTGTTCTTTATGGTGGGGATGGAGAAGGGGGCATGGCATCTGGGCACTTGGAGAGTGCTAACTGAAAGGGCGGGGCTGCTTTGGAGAAGGGTCTGCCCTCAGGTGGGGCACCCGGGTAGGCAGACCCTGCCCAAGTGATTTGGCTTCTCTGGAAGTGTGGCTACAGGACAATTTGGGGTTATTTGGTCCTTGATGTCTTGCAGAAGCAGGAGTTCTCCTTTCCCGACAAGCGTCTCTCTGTCATTGATAGTCAAAATTGAGGCAATGCCACAAGAACCCTCAGCCACATCTTGCAGGGCAGGGGTGATGCCTCAGGTCAGCCTCTGCACCAGCATAGGGCTCCAGAAAAAGGTGGGGTGTCACCAGTTTGTTCTCTTCATGGAACAGGAAGGGTGAAGGACCTTCAATTGCAGTATGAGTGATTTGGTTATAGAAACCAGTATCTCTTAATTGAGTCACGGGAGATATAGAAGCAGCTACTAGAAGAAAAGGTGGCATTCTTTTTCTTGTGTTGATGAGGCTCTGAGAGAGAACTGTCTAGAATGAGGTCTGCCTTTCATCCAGCAAACATGCTTTGTGTACCACTGTGTGCTGGTTACAAGGCTCAGCACAGGATGGGGCCAGGAGGGAACCAAGAGGAATGAGATAAAGAGCATGTCCTCTGGTTCTCATCAAGACAACTGTGACCTGGGATGGAAGCACATCCCTCAAAGCTGCCCTGGCTGGCTGTCAATCACCACCACAAAGTGTCTTCATCGGTGCTACATCGTCCTCACCACCATCACCACCATCACCATCTTTGTGAAAACTGACCACCATCATCACTGAAGCCACCTGTTATATCATGACCATTGTCATCACCATTACCACCAAAAATTACACACATGCTTTTGAAAGGGGTTAAACAGAGAGCATAACCCAGCCCCTATCTATGGGACGACTATCGTAATATGTAAATAACGTTTGTTGAGCATTTACCACGTGCTGGGACTGTTCTAATCACTTTACTTATATTAGCTCTTGTAATCTTTAAGCAATCCGTGATGGAGTTGCTGCTAGTAGACCCATTTTACAGACGAGGAAACGGAGGCACAGATAAGGAGACCCAGAGGGGATAGCATGGAATGAGTGAGCACAGGGAAAAGGCAGAAGTAAATTTGGAGACCATGTCCAGGTCTCTGATTGTTGCACCAGTCTGCTTTGTGGTGGGGCAGGGTGGTGGGGGCATGTGAGGGGCCTCCCCTTTCACCCAAAATAGGGACAAGGGGCTGATGACACATCTCCAGTGATTGGTCCAGAGTGACTTGGAGAGCTTTGCTGACCTGACACACCCTCAGGGCCCAGACTTTTCACAGAGGACCTATGGCTGCCTTTCTCCTGTGATGGGAGGTTTAGCTCCCCAGGACGCCCAGCCCAACATACCCCTCAGAGCCCACAGAGAGGAGCTGGCCCTTGTCCCTGGTCTCGATGACACAGGGGAACACCTGATGTTTCCTCGAGTTGATGAGTCAGTTTCATCTAGTTCCTCCTGGAAATGCCAGCTTGCACATCACTTCCTCAGGACACCCATCTCCATCCTGGTGGGCTCCCCTCATGGGCTGTCCTGCAGTGCCCTGAAGTTCTCCATGTGTGGAACACTCAGTGCCCACGTGATCACCTGTCTATAAAACTGTCTTCCGCTCCAAACTGTCACCCCGGGAGGGCAAGGTCCAGGGCCTTGGTTCAATGCTTTCTGCTCAGGGCCTGGCACTGTGTCTGGAGCAGCAAAATGTATTTGCTGAGTGAATGAATAAGCGATACAAGTCTGGGCTGACTCTGACACTACTACCTACAAGTCTCAGCTCTTCCAGCTGAACCTCTCAGTTTCCCCGCTGCAAAACGGGAACAATATTCCAAACTTTGCTATGAAGGTTTAAAACAAAAATAACCACAGCAGAATTTCCTCCCACCAGGTGGGTGTACACCAGTGCAAGTTGATTTCCCCTGTAACCACTCCGTGAGGTGGATATGGAATGCGGATTTGTCTCCAGCTTTTAGATGAGGAAATGGGACTCTGAGAGGAGACGTGCTTTACCAAGGACTCTGGTCTCTTTCCAGCTCCTTCCAGATTCCAGCCTCAGAGGCCTGTCCAAATGTCCATATGACCCCTCCCCACACCTGCTGCAGGAGTGCAGAGGCCCTGCATGCTCTGGGGACCAAGTGGGAGGAGGAGGCACCTGAAGTAAAGGATGGAAACTGGCATCTCCCCGGGGATGAGTGGGAATTCTGCTCTTCCTCACCAGCTCCACCCTGACTCTCTCCATCCTCCAGAAACCCACTGGACCTTCCACCCACTTGGCTGGCCCCCCCTGTGGAGACGTTCCTCAGACAGCCCTGGGCTGTGCGCCTTGTAGGGTCTGGGTTCTAATCCTGGCTCAGCTGTGCATTCCATGCATGGAGTTTGTCTTCGACATGTCACTGATTCTAATGATGCCAGGGGATTGCCATGGTATGGATGGAGGTCTGGAGAAGGAAAGTAGACTTCTAGGTTATTGCCAGGGCTGAGAGTAAAACCGCGCTGCTTGACTCCCCGTCCAAGTCCCTTTCTACTACATGAGGAATGAAATCCTGGCATGTAGACAGAGGAAAGTTTTTCTTCATTAATTCACTTTAAAAAGTTTCAGAAAGACATTAGTAGAGATACCCTCCATATTCCAATCAAGGTATGAGAGCAAACTATTATCCACTGTAACAAATAAATCATGAAGCTACATTCAATGCATTCAGAAAGAACCAGGGAATCCCTGAAGATAAGTGACGCTGAGTCCTTCGTCAAGCTGGGGGCTCCCTGATGGCAGAGATTCATCTTCCTCTCAGACTGGGGGCTCCCTGAGGGCAGGGCTGTGTCTGTAACTGAGCAGGACTACTTGGGGCTTTCAGATGAGGGGAGGGACAGACCCTTAGGCATACCCTCTGCTTTAGCTCCTCACTGAAGTACCTACATAATAGTAACTGATGCATATTACCGGAGTGTTTCAGATGCTAAAACCCGCATCATATGGAAGAAATTAACTGCCCCGTGACCAGGAGCACATAGCCCCCAGACCTATGGGAGCCTGAGGATTAATAATGTGCCTCCTCCCTATTACATCACCATCAACCAATCGGAGAATTGTGCACTAGCTGATCGCACACCCTGCCACGCCCCGCCTTCATCTGGCCTTAAAAAATGCTTTCTGACTAGCCTCCCTGGACTTGCTTGACGCCCTGCAATAACCACTGCACTTTCCTTCACCACAACTGGTGTCAGTAGATTAGCTTTACTTGGCATGCCTGAAGTTTGATTCACTAACACCCTCAGATGGGGGATCCCTGAGGACGGGGCTGTGTTCTCCCCTCAGCTTGAGATACCCCCATGGGTGCATCTCTTTTATGTAAGATTCCTGAAGGCAGGACTTTTTCTCCACTTCATATGGAAACTGAGTAATTCTTGGGCAATTATATACTTGCTGTGAACTTCAATTTCCTCTTCCGTATATTGAGACAATAATGAGTACCTTGCAGGATTTTTATGAGTGACTGTGATTTTAAAGCACATCTGAAACCCGTGGTTCTTCTCCCTTCAGGACTTACACTCTCACTTCCTCCTCTTGACTGTGGACTGAACTCAGTGACCTGTTTCTAGTGAAAAGAATGAGGTGGAAGTGGCGATGCTTGACAGCCAAGGCTGGGTCATAAAAAGCACTTCCTCTGGACTCTCTGTCTCTGTCTCTCTGTCTCTCTGCTGTGAGGAAGCCAAGGCACAGGGAGAGAGCACATGTGGGTGTTCCCACGTCTCCCAGCTGAGGTCAGGTGACAGCCAGCATCCAATGCCAGATGAGTGAGGCACCTTTGACTTCATCTGACTTTCACTCACGGGGGACAAACCCTGAGTGAGACTCACCCAGCTGAGCCCTGTCAACCCCCAGATTCATGAGAAAAGTAAATAAGTGTTACTGTTTTAAGTCACAGTTTCAGGGTGTTTGTAGGCAGCAACAGAAAACCAGAACAGTGTTACTTGAAACAGCTCTTTATCCAATGCCTGGCACCATGCCTGACACACATGGTCAGTGTTCCATAAAACCTAGCTGTCCTGGTGCTTTATCCGCAGTTCAGGGCTGTGCATAGCAGGCTGGAGGTCCCTGACTGACACCTGGTGTCTTGAAGATGCTGCGGGAGAAGACGGAGCAGGGTGGAGGAGGCTGGAGAGCAAACCTGGGGAGGAAATCAAAGAACATCCCCAGAGGAGCTCACTTTGGCAGAGACTCTGCAGGGATGGTGCTAGGCATCCTCCAATGTCATCCTCACCACACGCTTTAAGATGGGTTTCCCCCATTTTGCAGGTGAGAAAACTGAGGCTCGGAGAGGTGCTTTTGCGTCTCGTTCACAGTCTCAAAGCCAATCAGGGTGGGCGCGGAACGGTGAGCCCTCCTCCTCCCTCCGCCTGCCACACCTCGCTTTTTATCCACCCTGTGATGCTTCCCTCTTGCTCTCAGCCAATCAATAAACAAGTAATTACCTCAAGCCCCCATGGTGCTTATCAGCTCTGTGGTGCCAGGAAGTGCTTCCTGATGCCTGCATTCATCTCCGCTGCTGAAATTTCCTTAGTGTTTTGGAGACCAGGAACGTCAGCTGATTTTCCTTCCTTTACGAAATCCCCAAAAAAAAAAAAAAAAAAAAAGAAATCCCCAGAGACCTAATCATTCTGACTGGGCTCCATGCTGCTCCCTTTGCCTTTGGCTCTCCATCCCCCAACTCCTCTGGTGGGAGAACGGGCCCCCCTCTGGCCTCCCCTTGGCTGGGCTGGGGGCTTTCTCTCCCGGAAACCACGGATTCAGCGCAGGAGCGCTTCAATCAAGGAAATATTACCCCCGCAGGGACACAGACTGGTTCAGTGGAGGGAGGGGGAGGAATCATCTCAGCTATTACAATAGTTTGTGGTCCCCACGGATATAGAGTGAATCTGCGGGAATTAATTACTACAGTAGGTCCCCAGGGCGATAACGAAGAAAAGTTTGCAAAACACTGATCTAGATCCCTCACCGCGTAAGGTTTGGAGGCTGTTGCTTCTTTCTTGGGTAAGGGAGGAGGGTGGCAGGGGCTTAG